>NW_026294424.1:61287512-61882512 GCF_007827085.1 Peromyscus californicus insignis | reverse complement strand
AGCACAAATATACACTTAAGCCAGCTGTGGGGCATACATTGAACAGCTATCAATTTGCATGAAGAGAATGTGCCTTCACCTCTAACCCAGTATAAGGGTGAGGTCAAATTCATGACCCACTGTCCTCAAAGTGGCTCAAATAAGAGCTTTGGTTCTTCTCTTCATGGAATATAGATTAATAGGTTATTGATATATCCAGACCTGCCAATTTCTACAGTGAGCTAAGCAATCATTCCAATTATAATAGCTACAAACTCTTGCCGTCCACGTTAGCCAAGTTCTAGGTCTTTCCCACAGATACTTTCATTAGAGCATCCTGAGGATGTCTGAAGTTGTGAGGCCTATGCCTTCTAGAACTAACAGTCATTGGAGATCAGATGTATCATAGAAGGTGGTACTTGCCTTTAGACATCGTGAGAGTTATAGCTTAAGGTCTGTGTGGGTTCTGCATGTCACTGCCAGGCTCTCTGGAACTGTGACAGTGATGCTAGAGGGGGGGTGGGTTCCCAACAGTTCCTGCTTGCTAAGGACCTCACTGTCTACTCTTAGTGGAAAATCTCTCTCTCAGTGTTATATTTGGTCACTGCATCTCAGAGCTCAGTTATCACATTTGGTCAGTACATCCTGGAGCTCAGTATCACTTTTGGTCAAGGTGCCTTGGAGCTCCCGGAGTTCTCCATGAACCGAGCTTTACATACACCACCCTCCCCAACCTTTTCTTTAACATCCGGGTATTATACACCCAGAACCATCCAGCCCCTTCTCAGTTTCTACACTTGGTTTGGAACATGTCACCCTTCTAGACTTAGCCTCTCTTTTAGAGAAGTTCCTTGTCTCATTTTCCTTGGGCCTCTGCTAATCCATTAGGATTGTTTTCATTACTCAGATTCTCATGTAAGAAAAAGAAAAGGAGTAAATTCCAATCCCTTTGACCCAGGAAGGTACTGTGGGAATTCTTAATTACAAATTAACATGGAAGGGGGACGTGTGAAATCCTGCTCATCTGAGACCTCAGTCTAAATCTCTCAGGAGGACTGATCCATTACTCCTCGGAAAAAAAATTACCAAAGGGCTAGGCTCTCAGAAGTGCAATATTGTAAAGTCCCATCTAAAGACATTGCTCGGAACGGCATGGAGTGTCTTCCTCAATCAATCTCTATTATATACTGAGGCACAAGGTCTCCCATTTGGTCTCAAAGCTTGACAGTTCAGCCTGTCCAGCTTGTTAGCTAGCTCTTGGAATCTCCTGTCTCTACCTCCCGCATCCTGGGATTATAACTGCATTGCCATGGCCACTCGGCATTTCATTGCTGGAGATCTAAACTCAGGTCCCCACCCTTGCCCAGCAAGTGCTTTAACCAAATGACCCATGTCCCAATCCCTGTGAGAAATTAGGATAATGTAAAAGTAGAGGATGAAGCTTTTGTTGTATCTAAAATAGGATGTAGTGATAGACCATGACTGTGGGCGAAAGCGGCCTCTCTAAAACTGAAAAATGGGTAGGATTGAGCCTGCCTTGGAGCTGTGACCTTCAGGACAATGAGGATAAAAATGTAGCTCTGATCCTGGAAAGCTCTTAGTGGCTCCCTGCCAAGCAGAGACTAGACTTCAGACTGCTTTCTCAGCGTGAAGAACCCTTTTTGAGCTAGCCTGAGTGCTTCCTCAGCATGACGTCCAGTCCAGCCCTTTCTTGCCTCAGTCGGGGCTGCTTCCATCTCACTGAGTCTCCGACCATATCTGTGCCCCACAGGCAAGCTTGTCTGTACCATTTGTCACTAGCTCTCTTAGTTATCATTAGTATCTTTATCAGTGGGTGGAGAAGCGTTCTCTTGCCTTCCAAATGGGGCAGTGGAGACAACGACTTCTTTGTCCTTTGGAGTGTGTTTATTGGGCAAACTTTTGTTGACTACCTACTGTTTGTTGACTGGTGTGGAGAAGATGAATAACGCACCCTCTGCAGCCCCAGGCTGCTCCTATTCTGGTAGGGGGGGACTGACTTTTAACCAGAGAGCCAGAAAATCTCCAGGTAAGTGTGCTGTTGGGGAGGAGTTGGTCCATGTGGCTGTGGACTCAGAGCAGCTTGGCTGGCTTCAGCAATGCAGAACACTTCAGAAGGGCACATGTCAGCAGGTTTCATGGGAAGAGTTGGCTGGCACTGAACAGTAGAAAATGAAGACAAATGGATTTTTTTTTTTTTTTTTTTTAGAATGTGATTGTCCTTTCACTGCAGAGGAGGAAGAGTTTAACTTAATTCAATCCTGTTTGTTTGTTGAAGTTTGTTATGGTGCCAGGGATCAGACCCAAGATCAGACTTGCCCCCCCTCCTCCATTTTTAACTAGGAAATAGCAGTGAGCTCTTTAAACTTTTTCTGTTCTCTCAGTTCTATGACCTGTATTTTTTTTTTGAGGTGTCCTCAGTCTTGTGATCCTAAGGAGCGACTTAATCCATTGATTGCACTGTTGCCGTGACCTTGGGGGAGCTTCACAGTTGTGTGATGATGATCTTGAAAATGAAGTTAGAAATCTTGCTTTTAGTTGGAGAAATGATTAGACTAGTGTCGTTGGTTGGATCCTTGAGGATTGCCTACTTAGACCTTAATATTTAGCACTTTTTTTTTTTCAACTTAAGGGAGAGTTTTATTTGGGTTCTGGGTTTCAAAGGATTCCAGCTTTCTGCAGCAGACAAGGCATCGTGGTCTGGCTCTGTACTGGAGGGCACTGTGGTAGAAATCCTCATGGGTTAGTGAGACCATGTGACAGTTGACATTGTCAGCTTGACCTTTTTTTTTTTCTATTTTCATCCAAAAAAAGAAACAAAGAAGAAAAAAATATTCAATAGCTTAATTCAAATTAAGCAATTGCTTAAATTTTAAAATGTATTTCAGATTACTTGTTTGAATTTTACCTAAACTGTCACATAAACTAGTGCAAAGTTATTGACTTTGGGGTATCTTTTTATGAAATGGAAGAGTCTAAGTCAGACATTTAGATGGGAAAGATGAATAAATATTATTGGTTTTGAAGTGGGTAATTTTACATAAATATTAAATGGCACCCCTAGCAATAATATTATGTGAGTTTTACTTTTTGTTATAAATGGACACTACCAGAGAGGAGAATTTTCTGGCTCTTGTCAGATTTTACACTGTAGAAAAGATTTGAAATGTGGGTCTGGTCTGAATAAGGATAATAAAATGAAACATTTCTTTTTTGTTGTTTCCTATTTTGAGACAGGGTTTCTCTGTGTCTGCCTCTGCCTCCCAGGTGCTGGGATTGAAGGCATGCGCCACACTGCCCGACTATTGAAACATTTCTTGTCCACTAAGAAGCATGTGTCTTTCAGGTTATGAGAAGACAGATGATGTTTCAGAGAAGACCTCGCTGGCTGATCAGGAGGAAGTAAGAACCATATTCATCAACCAGCCTCAGCTGACAAAATTCTGCAACAATCATGTCAGGTAGGATAGGCTGGGGGAAGGCAGGGGAGGATGGGATGGTAGAGCAGGATGGGTGGGAAGAAAATGCCTGCCAGGTATGGTAGCACACACCTTTTTTCCCAGCACTCTGGAGGCAGAGGCAACTAGATCTCTGTGAGTTCATAGCCAGCCTGGTCTGTGTAGTGAATTCCAGGACAGGCAGGGCTACACAGAGAAAGGACCCCTGTTTCAAAGCAGGTGGGTGGGGTGAGTTACCAGGTGCTCTCGTTCAGTTAGAAGGGTCTGCCGTTCCCATGTTTTCTATCCACGAAAGAAACGCTGGCCCTGGTGTGACTCATGCATGGTAGATTGCTTTGTCTACCATTTATAAAGCTCTGGGTTCAATGACCAGCATCACAAAACAAAAAGAAAAGGATAAAATCAAAAGCCCTGGATGTAGGAAGGAGCAGAAGGGACAAGCTCCTAGACTCCAGGAGTTTTGAATAATCAAAGCTACCCCTGGGCAATTGTCTCTCTAAACCTATTAATGTAGCGGTGTATTGTTTTTGCATGCCAAGTTTTAACAGTTTAGGAACAATTCTTGAAATTGTCTACCGAGAACTTTTGGAGGTTTGGCTTGTTTGTTTTGGCTAGAGTCTTAAAGTATGGGTTTGGATAGTTGTAATATAGCACATGTCATACAACATGCTTGGCGAATGCCTTCCTTGTTGCAAGTGATAAGGTTTTAATTTCAACAGTCATGAAAAGATTCCTCATAAGCACTAGATTCTAAGTACTTTGGACTACACGAACACCCCAAGTGCTAGCCTGCTTTCCTCCAGGAGCAGACCTACCATATTTGAGGTGTACCCATTTACAATTAGCATTTAAAACATTGCAGATCCTCTAGTAGTATCTCTGTTGAAGAGTACGGCATGCATCTTTAACTTCCCCTCTGTTTATTAACAAGAGGAAGGAAGGACTGGAGGTTTCCAAGGCCAACATGTTCCTGTCTTTATTGATTCTGGCCAGTGTGGCGTCCTCACGATGTATGGCACCCTCGCCATGTTCCTAGCATGGCCCTAGAGACAGTACAGGTAGAAGAGCAGAAAAAGCTGTTGGCCTGGTTATCCAGGAAGCTGCTTACACTGTCTGGTTTTTCTCAAAGGCTGATATGTTTCTGTTGATGTGTTAGTGCAGTATCTTATCTAAAATTGCTCTTCTCTGCAAGCTACTCCTAGTACTGTTCAGCATGATAACTGACCAGAGAAAACAAATGATGTTATAGAGAAACAAAGCTTATGAGTACATAAAAAGCTCAGTCTTGGCTGTTTATTTAGCTGGTTCCTTTCCCTCTTTTTCATTTACGTTACCAATCCCTCACTATAGTTTCCAAATTTGAAACTGTGAACAGATGTTGTCATCTGATTACTCCTGTGCTGGGAACAGAACTTTGAAAACATGGGTGCTGATTATGGAGGAGCTAAGCTTTATGCTTCTTTTTGTTTTTGCTTTCTAGTACTGCAAAATACAACGTGATCACATTCCTTCCAAGATTCCTGTACTCTCAGTTCAGAAGAGCAGCTAATTCGTTCTTTCTCTTTATCGCCCTGCTCCAGGTAAAGTTGCATCCATCTTCAAACGTCTGTTCAAAGCTGATGTGCAAGAAGTAGAAAAGGCTTTATTGAATCCTCCACCAATGCCCTGAGGCTTATAGAAAGGCAGAGAGATTAGCTGGCCACAGTGAATATTCCCTACTGCTGGGGCTGCTGCATGCCCAGAGTATCTGGCCTCCTCCACCCCTCCAAGCCTTTGGGTTCATGCTTATTCATATATTTAATGTGGTCTATAAATTTGATAGCAAGAAGTGTTCATTTTAGGTGTTGAAGGGAGGAGAGACTTTTCCCCCAGATTATCCAGTTAGTTTTATTTCAGTGAAAGTATCAATACTGAATGGCTCACTATAAAAATTATCACTTCCAAAAATGACGGCTTAAGGTGGCTGGTGGTGGTACGTGCTTTTTTTAATCCCAGTACTTGGACGGCAGAGGCAGGCAGATCTCTGTGAGTTCAAGGCCAGCCTGGTCTACAAAGTGAGTTTCAGGACAGCTAGGACTGTTCCACAGAGAAACCTTGTGTGTGTGTGTGTGTGGAGGGGGGAGACCATTTAGTTAGTTTACACAAATGTTTTAAGAAAAAAAATGCATTAAAAAAAAGCCAATGTTCACTGTTAGCAAAGGAGTTGAAAATGCAGCAAAGCATATAAAAAAATTAAACCAATTATTCCAGCACCAGAGGTCACTGCTCTTAAAATTGGGGTCTTCCGGTCTTCTTTGTGACTGCAAGCACCATTTTCTGATTTAGATAACAAAAAGGGATAGTGAAATGAACATTATTTTGTAATCTGATTTATCCGTCTTAAATGTGTAGACATTTCTACAGCTGTTTGTTGCATTTCTACGTCCTCCCCTTGATGGTGATGTGTGTTATTATAATGCTACTTTGTCTTTTTTCGATCTTGCACTGTGTTAGCTCTCTCTGTACTGTGTGTTGATAATCAAGCAAATGAACTTGTTCTGCAGACACCTCACCCGGAACTAGTAAAGCCCATGAGAAATGTTTGAGAAGGCCCTGTGACTTTGTTCTTTTAGGTTTGTTATAACCCTTCTGGGACTCACTGGTGTTATCCTGCCTTTTCTCTTATTCAGCAAATACCCGACGTGTCACCGACAGGTCGATACACAACACTGGTTCCTCTCTTATTTATTTTAGCTGTGGCAGCTATCAAAGAGATAATAGAAGATATTGTAAGTATTTAATTTTTCATATGTCAATTGCTCAAACGTATATTAACTTTATTTTCTTAAAGCTATATAATTTACAGTATAGGTCTGTATCTGGAGTATTCCTGTGTCCACCCGGCTCCCATAGCTGCTCAGGGCCAATTAATCACACAGAGACTCATATTACTTATAAACTGTATGGCCATGGCAGGCTTCTTGTTATCTGTTCTTATATCTTAAATTAACCCATTTCTGTTAATCTTTAAGTTGCCACATGGCTCATGGCTTACAGGTATCTTACATCATGCTTCTCCTCGTGGCGGCTGGCAGCATCTCCTTGCCTCAGCCTTCCACCTCCCAGCCTTCTCCTCTCTCCTTATCCCACCTACACTATACTTCCTACCTGGCTACTGGCCAATCATTGTTTTATTTATCAATCAGAGCAATGCATTCACAGCATCCCCAGCATAGGACCTTTAAAATGCCCATTCAACTTAAAGATGAATAGAATTGCATTTCTTTTCCTAAAGTCAGTTTCTAGCAGATTAATATTGAGGAATTCTTGGTACAGCATTCTCTTAGGTTTATAATTTATTAATAAAAGAAATATAGTAATTGGCATGAAGAAGAAAATTGGACTTGAATATTGTTTCTGATTAATTGAAACCATCTCCAAATTAAATATAAAAGAAGTTTTTAATTTGTATTTTTTATTTTTAAAGTTAAATAGTGTGGTTTTCACCTTATTAGATGCCTTGATTTCTTCTCATTCTATTTTAGTATTCTGAGTTTCCTCTTCATTATCTTGTCTTATTGAAAGACAGTAGCAGTAAGTTTGCTATTTTTAGCCTTCCATGGTAGGAAAGAGGAAGTCAGTTTCCCCTCATAAAATAAATTCCCCCGAAAAACTTTAGACCCTTTCCGGATTCTATTTTAACTGTCTTATCTGAAGAAGCCAATATTGGGTTTTATACTGTGGGTTTTTGATGATTTCAATTGTCTTACAGTACTTCTTTGCATGTCTAAAATAACCTCCTGTTGGGCTTTAGAAGAATCAGATTTGGGCCAGGGAGGCTGAGGAAGTCTTAATAAATGCACAGCCCCACATTTCACAAATAGTAATGTTACTTCTACAACCTTACTTCATTAATCTTATTAAAAAGTGAAAAAACATAGATTCACGTGGCCTGCTAGAATTGGAGTGATTGGGTGTTGCACCGATGATCTCAAGGCTCTAAGTATCTAACAGTAGACTCCAAGGCTACATAACTGTGTGTGTGTCTAAGACACTGTGGTCCTCTTGATTGGTGCTATCCTGCTTGGGCCCACAAGCAGGGAAATTGAAGGAATTCTCCTTCCTTAGCTTGTCCTCATGCACTTGGCGTTGTTTAAGTTATGACTGGATTTGGCAGCCCCTGGAGACCAGTCCTCACTATAATTTTTGCCTCTTTCTTTGCCTCATGCACTCTTTTCTTTTTTTGTTAAACTTGATTTTTTTTTTTTTCTGCAGCACATGTGATTCATTAGGCATTGTGCTGTTGGTTTGGGGTTTGCTTGTTTATTTGTTTTTTACTCAGCAACTTCAAGGGTTCTCCACTTAAAGCATGAAAACTGAGTCTGGAGAGATGGCTCAGTGTTTGAGGTTGTGTACTGCTCCAGTAGAGGACCTGAGTTTGCTTCAGAAGGCTCACAGTTACATGTAACTTAAGTTTCAGGGGATCTGATATCCTCTTCTAGCCTTTGTGGGCACCTGTATTCATTCGCACACACTCACACAGATATGCAGTCGTCATGCACATAATTTAAAATATAAATGACTTTAAAAAAAAAACACATACAGATGCTCTACTAAAGAGTTTTTTTAAAATACAAAGTTTTTTTAAAAAGTCAAGGAAGCTGAGACTTTAAGAGGTCATAGACCTTGTCCAAGAAAGTGGTGAAATCAAAATGCCATCCCAGGTTGTGCTCTCAATATAGAGAGTCACAAGCAGAAATATCAGTAATATTTACTGTGCTTCTTGATTCTGTGTACTTGTTCCTTGTTGCTTATGTTTATTGGAACGTATAGCACACCTCTAAGGTATTGCTTATTGTTAGGGTCCACAGATCACCCCACTCATGTATGCAAAGGCAAGAGTGTTTATTTCTCGAGAGAAGAATTCCTGCATGCAGGGGTCAGCCATATAACAAAATGGTGATGGCCCCCAGAGAAACTCACAGGCTTCTTCTATAGACAACCAGGAGGGGATTAGGTCTTCCTAAACATGATCAGCCAAACAAGCAGCAGCCACACTAATATGTTTCTGATTATCTGGGGCTGTAAGTGCCAAATCATGCCTGGTATGCAATATCCCCCCGCCCACCTCACCAGAAACAGAAATTTAACTGAAACTCAGGCCCATGAGAGACTGGGGCCAGAAGAAGTCCACTGTGGTGTCCTCTCAGTGATCTTCCCAATTTCCAAATGAGAAAGAATAGTCAGAAGGGCAAAGTCACTTGCCCGAGGTCAATCCCCGGGAGCCAGAGTTCAATCATGGTGATTTGGATGGAGCCTTGTATGTTAGCCCTCATCATAGCTGCCTCCTCCACCTTCTCTTTGGTTTTATAGCAAAGCTGTAATTTCTCTACCTGTGGTATCTAGACACTGTCTTTCAAGACATATAGTAAATAAAATTGTATTCAAGAAGTATTTTTAATAGAGCATCGTGCAATAATAAGATATCATTAGGAAGAAGCTAATCAAACAGCTCTCAGAAAATATAACCTTTGCATGGTGAGGCAGTAGTGATTTCACTTGACGGAGTGTACTAGCAAACTGTTATTCATAGACACTGGCTGTAGCAAGGAATTGTTTAACATGTAGTGTATATTCAACGATGCAATTACAGAAAGTTTGAAATAATATTCCTGAGGAGAGAACAGAAGAAGTAATGGTTTAGGTAGCTGGACAAAGAACTATCATGACGTACCATATTTTCACAGAGACTATAAGGACAACAGAAACACAAGGGCCCTGCTTAGGTGCCTATCATTGCTTAGGGTATAAATTAGGATGTGTTTAAACCTTGTCACATTGTTAATCTTATTCAGTATGTCAATGGCCTAATCTATATGCCTGTTATCTACTTACTGAGACAGGTGGTCCCCAGAGACAGGGAGACAGTACCCTTGTTCCATGTGGTCACTTGGGGATGCAAACTGAATTGAATCTCTGCTGGGTAGAATGGTAGAGTTCGTTGTAGCAGAGAAGGATGGAGGAAATAGCCATGGCACTTCCCAAGTGCTTGGGCCATCAATGTTTACATTGATCACAACACTGTTTGCAGGTGTTAGAACTAATGGGGTGATAAAGAGATGCTGTCTTCACATCCATGCAAGTATAGAACTAGATGTTTGTGAGGACAAATTATGTCTTATGTCTTAGAGTTGTCTGTTAAGTTAGTATTCAGAACCATAAAAACACTCTTTTTTTTTTTTTAGCAGAAAAGTATTAAACATTAGTAGGTTTCATTCATTGCAAAATGAATACTTACTCAAAGTCTATGGGATGCAGATACCAAATATCTGGCACGTGCTACTGAGTAAAAGAAGTCTGGGTGGAGCTGAAAATCCAGTAGAAGAGCTAGGTGGGTGTTTAGTAACTAATTAATTAGCAAAGAAAGAGGGTGCTAGATAAAGTGACAGGGAAAAGAAAGTTCAAGGTGGCTTTAAGTTTCTGATTTGTAAAGACAAGTATACGTGAGCTCGTGGTTCCGTGTCTGGGCGGAGGTAACAGATTACAGCATGGACACAGTTCCAGCCCCTTTGAAGCAGAGAGAAGTAGACAGAGACAGAGAGCAGGGGGAGGGAGAAAGGATGTAAGGGATGGACTGTAGACAGGCCCAGCGAGAGAGGCTTGGTGTGAAAGGGTTGAGCCAAGTAAAAGGATGTAGGAGCGAGAAAGGGCAGGAACAAAACCTTGATCATCCTCGTCTCTGAAGAAGGGACCAAGTGCACGCTGAAAACCATGCCTGGGAGAACAGGGTTTCCTGATCAAGGAGTCTGGGGCCGTCACTTTGCCAAGACACGTTACAGGACCTTGCAAAGACAGCTTCCTTTCCTCTAAATGGAATTTAACTTGCCATTTCAGCCTTGTCAGGGGAATTAAATTTAAAAAAAAAAAATCAGCATTGTACACTTAAGTGTCCTAAAATTCATAACACTGTTCATATGATACCATTTATTGATAAATTTTCTATCCAAAATGGAAAACAATAAACATCTCATCACATCTCAGTGATATTGAATGAATTTTGATAATAAGACGGTAGCATTTGAAGTTAGAGAGTGACTATATTTTTTGTGAACTTTTAGTTTTAGAAGGAATAAAGATATCTTCATCATAAATGTAAATTCTTTGTATTTGGAAAGTTAGAAACTGGACACTGACCTAATTTATTAGGTGGGGATAGGTTGAAGACAAAGAGGCTCAGATTTAAGAATTTTTTGTAGGTGGAAACTAATGTCCAAGGCCACTTTAGCTTCATAAAGTTTCATTTCTTGTTTGATTTGAAATGCTTCATTAATTAGCTTATATCTCCATCCGTTAGGAGTTTAACCATTGTCTCTCATATATGTGTATGGGGGAAGCATAGGTATACCTTTTATTATCTAAATTTACCTTGGACTTAAAAATTCTTGGACCAAACTTATTTTGGATCACTTTCAAATTTTCTTGTAATCTTTATTAAGAAAGAAACAGCAACAGAAAAATATTTGGAACTTTACAATTGTATTTCTCTATTGTTAATATAGATACAAAACGATTTAAATTTTTTTTTATTTCAAATACTCTTCTAGCAAATTATACTTTCTTTTGGAAGCAATAATATTCCCATGAGATTGCTTCACCATTACACATGTATTGCGGGTAGTTTGCCCTGAGAAAGACTTGCGGTGTAGATACGTAAGAAACATGTTCCTCACAGCGGGACTGCAGTGCTGTTTGTAGGTCGCACAGTTCAGTTCATCCTTCGATGACCTGAGTCTACACTGTCAACTCTTACTCCACCGTCTCCGATACAGCGGTGACTCCGAGGAGTGCTGGCTCCACACGTTTCTCTTGGAAATCTTTTTCCACTAAGCTCCTTCAATACCCTGTTTTTCTCAAGTGGAAAACTTAGGCACTTGTGGCATTTGTTCTTAGTTCTCACATGGAAGTGCGAGCCTCGGCTTTCTCAGATAGGATCTCTGAGCAAAGGATTCGTTACACTCAACACTTCGCTGCCTTATTGCCTGAGTCTGGGGGTGGCTTCCTCCACCCTGTAAGTTTAGACAGAAGCCGCAGGAGACCTCCAGTTGAACTACAGAGGAGATAGTGACCCCTAGAGCGGCCGCTGGCCACGAGCTTCTCAGCTTTCCTTACTCTTCTAAAAATCTTGGTTTATGTAACTCTCCAGCCTCACCTGCCTCAACTTAAAAATCACCTGCTCACCGTTTAATTTCGCGGGTGCTTCGGGGAGGAAGAAGAATAGAATCTATTACTTGGTGGCATCTGATGGCTCATGGGGGTCCTGTGGAGCAGTGAAGACAAGAACCTGGATGAAAAGGGATGGATGTGCTTGTTTCTAGTTGTCGACAGACGTCAGCGCATCTTCAAATTACGGAGGATGTATTCAGCTTAATCAGATAATGAGTTTCACAAAAAGCTGAAAATACTTCAATCCCATTATTAAATGGTAGTTATTATAGATAATTCTCCTGGGCAATCTTCTCCGTGAGTTATTTAAGCAATAGACTAAATCAGACTTTGGCTTCATTTTTTTTTTCTGGTAACATTAAAATGTTGTTCTACCTATTTGCTATTTAAGAACTTTCTGGGGACCCCAAGCCTGTGCTGCTAGGGAAGAGCACTGTATGATGAAGCTGTGAGTGGTCTAACACCGTCCCCCCCGCCCCAATCTATGAGCATAGAAAGAGAAAAACCTGGAGAACATAAGTGAAATGACCTTCGTTGGTCATGAGTACCATTTTACGCTACCAAACTCGTTCATTTTTTTAATTGAGGTTTTTGTTTTGTTTTGCTCTGAACTTTAGAAACGACACAAAGCTGATAATGCGGTGAACAAGAAACAGACACAAGGTAAGACCACTATGTCTTTTTTCTTGTGTTTGCCATCTGTGCTCACTGTCATAGCCTCAAACTCATTATGTACATATGATTCAGTTGGGAATACTGTATTGTATTGAAATACTTTCTGTCCCAGATCAGATTCCTTCTTACTTTATTAGCAGTTATTAGCCCAGCACTTAAAACCACAGGAATGATAATTTTTTAAAAAGTCGCATTTTAATATATTTAGGTGCTTCCTAGCTATATGCTTCTGAATATATCATTTAAAAGGTCTACAGTATTGTCACTGTGTTAAAAACTATGAAATGGTTGCAGGGCGGTGGTGGCGCACGCCTTTAATCCCAGCGCTTGAGAGGCAGAGCCAGGCGGATCTTTGTGAGTTCGAGGCCAGCTTGGCCTACAGAGTGAGATCCAGGAAAGGCACAAAGCTACACAGAGAAACCCTGTCTCGAAAAACTAAAAAAAAAAAAGAAATAATAGAAAATTATCTGAATTTTGTTAGTGGTTTGAAAATCACTCTGAGTTATTCCACACGGGCAGATGAAATTAGCCATCGAAATAAAAGCCCATGGTTAAAACCAGGCCAGCTTCTGAATGTGCATAGTGTTTTCACAAGGCCTTTTTTTGGTATAGACCAAACCAAAATGACCTTCAACACAGGCAAAGAAGACCCTGTCTCTCATGCTTTTAAAAAGTACCTAGAACTTGAAAGCAGACATCTTATGCTATTCCTGAACTTGCTTCCACAGAGAGACTCCTTTCTCTCTGGAGTTCTCTGGTGAAGGGAATGGGGTATATTCATTATATACTAGCTAGTCATTAAACAGTATTTACTTCTGCTCCTATGGGGAGGCCTTATGGCAGGAGTTCTCAACCTGTGGGTTGTAACCCCTCTGGGGGGTTGTTTATCAGATATTTTGCAGTATCAGATAACATTACTATTCATAACAGTAACAAAATTGCAGTCATGAAGTAACAATGAAACAATTTTATGGTTGGGGAGTCACCACACCATGAGGAACTATATTAAAGGGTCACAGCATTAGGAAGGTTGAGACCCACTGCCCTATGGGAATTCACTCCCTCCTCATCACTTCCTACCAAAGGCCTCATCTGCTAGATATTTTATATATTTGAGGAGGATGTATTTATTAGCCTAAAATATTTAGAGTATCTACTGAAATATAAGGACGATGAAATGAGAATTTTGGCTTTGAAGAGCTTACAGCCTATTTGTTAAGATAAGTACATGTGAAAAAAAGAGCATGGCCTCGTACAATATTAGAGATTTGGATAGAAGATGAAGGATTGGGCTGTGCAGTCTCAGTGACTCATTAGATTGTTGTGGCAAATAGTGTTTTCCATGTCCGATGCCATAGAAACCCAGAAAGAAAGAAAATCCTGGAATACCTTGAGCTAGGTCTTGGATTTGGGGAGGACTGTGGATGATCAGAGAGATGTAGGGATGATGTTTTGCCAGTGGATTGAGTGGGAAAGGGGAAGAGAAGACAGCCTGAGAAAGAAGAAAGACAGCTGCTGGGTTGCTGGACTGAGCTATTATTAGAGTGTCAGGTGTCCAAAGGAGAGCCATCGCCGAGGAAAACAAACACATGATTTACAGGATGGGCTAGTCAAATTTTATGAGACCTCAAATGCCAGGCAAAGGAGACTCCAACTTTCCTTGTGTGTTCTCAGTAGGTATGGCTAAGATTTATGAGTCAAAAAAGAAGCCGAGGGAACATGTGCCGTCAGGATGGAAAGCAGAAAGGACCACAGGAAAGGGACACAGAGATGCTCCAGGAGTTTCGCTGCAAAGGGCAATCCATAAGGATGAAAGGGGAATATCTAGATGTTTGGGGTGCTGGTATTTCTGACAACGTGCAGCTCTTGGCTTTGTGATCACGTTGTGTAGAATAGTTAGTGGAAGCTTTTGGAGCACAACTATGCAAGTACTTTTCGCCCCTTTGCATCGAAACTGTAGTCTTTTACAAGCTTTGAAGGACAGCTGTCATAATGGTATCATTTTCGGTCAGCATACCTTCTGCCTGAGGGACGCTGGTTTCTTACATCCCCACTTCCCAAAATGTTCCCTTTGGGAAGAACATTCTTTGTGGATTCTTCCTGGGTTTTGTCCATCCTCTGCATGGGGTTGCAGGATTCTCTCTCCATCTTCCCCACTAAGTATAAATGAGAATCACTTAGAAAATGAAATATAAGGAGTTGGCTACAGAAACCAGGTTAGTCAGCAGAGTACTTGGAAATCCTGCATCCAAGAAATCAAGTTGATGCTTGAAGTTGTTTCCTGGATGATTGGCTAACCTCTGCCTGGTTTGGAGCACTGGTACTCCTGGCTTGGCAGATGATGGGAGATAACAAAACTGTTTGAACAGGATGCTGTCTGCTGTCAGATAACTCAGATTACTTAATATGAGAGCCATCTGCTCTCATTAGAGCTGAGTGAAATTCGATTTGCTTTCCTGAACTGAGGCAGTGGTCGGTGTGTGGGAGGGGGAGGAGGATATTTATGACAGGTAATTAATTTTGACAGAGATTTAAAGTATTAAGCTTAGATTTTCTAAATGTTTGCCAAGACGACATAATGCATGAGAGGATGCCTTTTACTCCAATGCCAGGATTCACTCTTGGGTATTCGTACTCAAAGGAATGTTCTCTCGGATTTTGTGTTAAGACACTAGAAAGCCTCCCCAACTCTTTCATTCTAGTCATCCCTAGAGATTTCAGAAACAAAAACATCATCATTTATTTCCAACATTTTTAGCCACTCGGCTATGGATTGGTGCCTGTCTGTCACCTCATTTTTACCAACTAAATTATGGAACTTGGCTCCAACGCAGAACCTTACAACTAGGCTTTACATTTAAGCTTGTCCTCAATATTTTTTGGAGAAGTGCCACTTTTTGCCTTAGAGATCCGTATGTTGGTTAAGCATATGGCTTAGTGATCTGGCTAATGTAAGTTATAAATTATTTTCCAAGAACCTAGTTGCAGAGAAGGGGCAGGGCATGTATTGATGCTAACAGGTCCAGGTACACACGAGTCCGGGTGAGCCTTGTGGTCCATTCTCGCCCAACAGTGGCGGCTGCGTTTCTTTATATCTGTGTGCTGCTGTGGCAATGGTTTGTACAGAGGAGATGGGGGGGGGGGCACGGATTGCAGAGGACAGGGTCATCTCTTGCTTGCCTCTAGATTTCCAGTAGCTTCCAGCCTAGGGTCCTGTCTTAGCAGGTGCTACACTCAACTTGCCTCTGGGTTTATGTGTGCGCTCGTGCATGCGTGTGTGCGAGTGTGTGTCCATTCTCTAGAAGAATACTTGACTATAGATAACAAAGGAAGAACAGGGAGACTGGGAGTGCAAGGAGCTTTCTTGAGAATTTGTGATCTGGGGTGAGAACAAGATGAAAAGCAGTAGATTATATATATATACACACACATATATACATATATATATATGTATATATATATGTCACTGTGTTCTGGACTGCTTTACAGGCACGGATCAAATATTAACATGGTGGGAGCTCTCACACTTCCTTACCTTCACTGTGAGGCATTTCATCATCAGCATTGCCCTAGCTTTACTTCCCACGAACACAGTATCCATTTATCACTTTATTCAAAGCCCAGCACATGGTCATACTTGACTGCCTCGGTTTTCCTTGCATCTAAATTCACCTCTACTTCCTCTTATTTCTTCTTTCAACCTCAGTTTTCCCTGCACACACACACACACACACACACACACACACACACACACACACACACACACACACAGGGCAGTCTCTCCCTGTCTTCCCTGAACTGGGTTGTTTTCGCCAAGCTTACCTCTGTGGTCTATATACTTGACATTGTTACTGTAATATGTACATTGAATCCAATCCCCACGTGAATTTATTGCGGTGGTTCTGCTCATTCTCTCTTTACATTGTAAAAACTGTTCTTCCATTTTCTATGGAATGCTGTGAGAATTTCAAGTAAAATGGCTGTCTTATGTAAAATCATGGCATGGAGGACTGGGGAAAGATGGAGCTTGGATACAGACTAAGGCAGTTGGGGTGATTTGTAAGTTCCTAATGAATAGAAGTGCTGTTTTAAAAGCCCAGGTTTGGACATGCTCCCTAAAGGATGCTGTGCATATGTCCAGCAAGGGAAGTGTGGGAAACAGGGCCACCTGCAGACCACCTGGCTTGGTTCTGTAGTTGGATGGAAGCCAACCTTACGAGAGTTAGTTTTCATAATACCTTCTCTTACTATGATAGTAGGTATGTTGTAGAAAATATGCCTCAGTTTGGTGAACTTTCTCTGCAGTTTAACTTTGTAGAAAAGGCAACATGAAATCCTTGTCACCTCAGCCACTGGCTTTTTAACCATTTATTTATTTTATTGTATGTGTATGAATGTTTTGCCCATTTGTATGTATGGGCACCATGTGTGTGCCTGGTGTCTGTGGAGGTCAGAAGAGGGCATTTGATTCCCTGGAACTGAAGTTAGGATGATTATAGACCACCAACCCAGGTCCTTTGCAAGAGCAACAAGTACTCTAAACTGATGAGTCATTTCTCCAGCCTGTCTAATCTAGGCACACTGTAAACATCACAGACTAACTGACCCCCACCTAGAATTTCCTCCTCAGTGCTGCATGGTCTTTTCTGGCATGGAAGTGAGGTGGTATTGTCAAGAGCACTAGCAAGGCCCTGGGGTGCACGCAGTTGGTGGTTGCTTACCTCCCGCTTGACTTTTAAAGTACTCTGTAGAAAAGGCATTGAGGTGTTGTTTGGGTAATTCAATCTGAAGTGACCCACTAACAGGGCAGAGTCCATCTGCTTCAGTTCACTTTAGAGCTGGACTTAAAATAGCACCAATTCACTGGCCTGTTGAAAAGCGGAGCAGTATCTTCTGTCTCAGTGCGGGCTCCCCACATACGAACCATCCCATGAGCCTGAACGTGCACCTTGCCATGTAGACATCAGCTTCCATATATACAGTTCTTAAATGGTACTGTGTCCTGTGGCTGAAAGTGATGCCTGTGGATAGCCTGAATAACTTCAGACATCTCAAAGATTGGTAATATCTTCAGCTCATTTTGAATGTCTTAGGAGTGTGTAAACAGAGCCCATTGTAAGTCCTCCACTATAACTCTAGATAGGGAGGTGGTATTTATTTGTAGAGAAATGCAGCCCGGATTGTGTTTCATGTCTCCCATAAATCAAAAATGTACACAGAGAAACAAAACCCACTGAGGAAATTTAGGAGCGCAGTTCAATCATGAGGGGTCTGATTTCAGAGTTGCTATTTCCTTGCTCTTGGCTTTCCTTCCTGTATGTGCAGACCTCACTCAACTTGTCTTTCTTTTCTTTTCTTTTCTTTCTTTCTTTCTTCCTTTCTTTCTTTCTTTCTCTTTCTTTCCTTAGTTAAAAAAAAAACAGCATTACACTGGTAGGCACATCTGGCCACCTGTGTTAGACAAACTCAAAGGAATTGCATGTCCAGATTTCCTGGGGAAAACAGGTGTGGTTCAAATAAAGGATATTTGTTATTTCCCTCTAGTCGGTCCGTATTGAGCACCTTCCCTGTGCTAACTAAGACCTATGCAAAAATACAAAAGCAGTCTTCATCCCTGCCCCACAGGACGGTATAGTAAGGGAGGAAAGAGAAAATGAAGATGGATATACGAGCCAGAGAGAGTATTGAGGGCCAAATGAGAGAAGTGGCATTCTTAAATGGCGTTTGGGAGGTTCACAGTGGAGGAGTGTTCGTTAGAGTACTGAGCAGAGAGCTTAGGATGCCAGCTGAGGCTGGAGGGCTACCATGGGCAGCTCTGTGGAATGTGGGTGGATGTGAGATAACGGCCTGGAAAGAGCAAATGGTCCCTTTTGACAATGGCAGAGATGCATGTCAGGGGAGCAACGAGAGCATAGACGAGGTCAAGTTGGGGGTCATACTTAAGAGGCTTTTGAAAACCCTGGTAAGAAGATGGACAGAAATTGTTGAAGAGCATGAATAGATTATCAGTATGATTTTAAAAGACACTGACAGCTGTCGAGGGCAAGGCAAGGTACATACAGATGGTCTTGGTTTTTTATTGATTAGGGAAGGGAGCAAGGGTGGTGTTGCTAAAGTTTTCCTGCCTGGCCCACAGTCAGGACAAATCTCTCTCACCTTCCAGTCCCACAGCCGCTCAAACCCGACCAAGTAAACACAGAAACTTATATTGGTTACAAACTGTATGGCCGTGGCAGGCTTCTTGCTAACTGTTCTTACAGCTTAAATTAATCCATTTCTATTAATCTATACCTTGCCACGTGGCTTGTGGCTTACCGGTATCTTCACATCTTCCTTATCCTGATGGCGGCTGGCAGTGTCTCCCCCCACCCAGCTTCCTGTTCTCTCAATTCTCCTCTCTGTTAGTCCTGCCTATACTTCCTGCCTGGCCACTGCCAATCAGTGATTTATTCATTGACCAATCAGCAACACATTTGACATACAGACCATCCCACAGCAGGGTGGAGTTAGGAGGACGTAAGGAAACCGTGGTGGTGTGATTCACCTTGGGCTGGAGGTGGGAGAGGAAACCCTGGCAACTTCTAGTGTTGATTTTAATGACAGCCAAGCCTGAGACAGCCACCCCACCCAGCATCTCAGAAGGAGCAGGGCTTCACAGCTCTGAACTAAATCTATTTCAGTTTCCAACGGGACAATAGTTGAGGGTCTTTGACAATGAAAGCCAAGGAATTGAGCTGTGATTGACTGGTGAGGCCTGGTAAGGAGAGTTTTCTTGGAAAAAATTTCTCAATGCAGTGAAGGAAAACGTGAATGGGGTATCAGGAATAGGAGATTGCTGGCCTGTGCTCTTGGCCCATCACTTCTTTGAACATTTCCTCTGGAGGTGTCTCAGGTTGGATCGTGCCTCTGAATCCCTCAGAGGGCTCCTTAAACATTGATTCCTAGAGTCAGCTAGAGTTCCTGGACACCTGGCATGGGATCCCAGAATGTCTCTTTCAAGACATTTTCAGAGCTGCTGGGGATACTGGCGAAGGGACACACTTCTGGGTCCACTTTAAGGTTTTATAACGGAGTTTACAGAAATGCTTCCAGCCACCTTGATGCCATTGTGAACCATCTATTCAAAAGGCATCAACTGAGGAAGTGCCCTTTGTCCTTCCTGTCAGTAAAGAAAACGGTTTGACCATACAGGTAGTAGTTTCATTTGGCCTTTATAGGCAAGTTTACACAAAATATGTGTAATATCATTCTGGGCCACAGTGATGCTTCTGCCTTCGAACTCTCCTTAGAGCGTGTTAGGTGAGTGGATGGTGCTTCGGTATGAGTGTGTTGGATTCTTTTATTTACTCAGGTCTAGAGTCTTGGCTGCACACTTGACCTTCATCATACCCTAAAACTTCTCTCAAAGGCTCACGTCCAGAGAGGAAATAAAACACACTTAGCTTTCCCATATATGTGTGTGTGTGTGTGTGTGTGTGTGTGTATGTGTGTATGTGTGTGTGTGTGTGTTCTACTCTATTCTCTGTGATACAGTTTAGAAAGATCTGCTTCTTTCTACCTACCTTACGAAGTGACTGACTGCCCAGGGTGGTCAGTGACTTCCAGAGACATCCCTAGTGACACATCTCTTTAATTGAGGAGGTGGGTGGCATCCTCTCTCTTGGAAGCTGTGAGCACGTAAATGAGGCAGGCTGCAATGCTTTTTGTCTGACTCCTCCAGGCCTTGGGCGAGCAAGGGCCCGGGTACTCTTAACAGAACGTTTGCCTTTCACAGAAGAAACCCGCTGCAACAGAGCTGCCAGTACACCGCTAGGTGAAAGCAGGCTCCTTTGAGCTGTTTGTTTAACGTCTGTGCATGCTGTCACACTAATTAGGTCGTGTGGAAACTGTAGCAGGTGTGTTTGGATGACACAGGAGAGAGGTGGAGGAGTCCCACATCTCAGAATGAGCTGTCAAAGCACCTAGTGGCCATTGAGGATTCCTTCCTCCCTCGGGCTCACACTCCTTCGTAATCTCCAAGGGAGGCCGAGTGGGAGTGTGGGAGTGCTGTTACCTTTGGACCAACAAAACTAAATAGAGCCTTGGCAAAGGACGCCGCAGTATTTCCTGCTTGGAAGGAGGTAGAGGAGGCTGCAGATGAAAGATAACGAGGTTCCTGGCTCCCGGGCCAGCACGCTGCATGTGATGGTTCTTGTTTTAATTGTTCTAAGGGTTACATGGTAGGAACCAAAAGAAAGACAGCCGTGAACTACGAATGACAGGTGTCCTTGGCAGGTGCCCAAGCCTTGATTTCCTTAAATACTTCCATGTTGTGGCTGACATTTTTTAACTTCATATTCTGTACTGTTCTCAGAGCTGAAAATCTGGGCAGCAGCAGGCTGTGTGTTTCCTTTATGTCTGCCCTTTGCATTTCAGGGGCAGAAGAAATGGGAGAAAGGGTGAGGGGAAATGTCCTCATGTCTGCCTGGTCTCCTAGTACTGGAGACCCATGGAACAAGTGTTGAAGAGCAGGGTCCTGCTGCACATTCAGAACATGCTGTTCTGTTAGGCTCCTAACAGTCCTGAGACTTAATGGTAATAGACGCATGGATTAATCCAAGCCCCTGCAGACTCTGGAATACACAACAAGTGTTTACCACACTGACACAGTTGAAGTGGTTTATGCCTTCTCAGGGTCATGGTCACTGCAGTGAAACTTCACTCGTTGCTGGTGAGTGTGAACTGCCCTGGATGCCCGAGGCTGAAGTCTGACTGTATCGGATAAACAGTAAAAACAGACTAACTACAGGGAGTCAGCAGTGCATACATCTAGATGCACTAGTGCATACATGATAGATACACTCATGCAGATGTAGTTCAGTGTTGCCTGGCCGTGACGTAGACAAAGAGGAAGCCGGAATTTCATTTCAGGGGAGTTGTCGACTGACTGTGTTGTAATAGTGTATTGTCTCCAAAGCACCTGTCCTGTGAGTCTGAGCCTTGACCCAGATCATGGCAGGATGGACTAATAAATGGCACGTGCTAGTTACCATTGGAACCTCCTATTCCCTGTACCCAACAGCAGCTTGAGAAATGGTGCTTGGGAAATTGTTCACTAGGGAAAGGTATGCACTGACTTCTATGTTTTCGAGGTGAAATTAGTAGATAAGATTTTTGTTTTTAAATGTATCAGTTGAAGGCTATATATAGACTGGTAACTCACCTCATTTAACCAGTTGTAGTCTGACTTGATCCACTAGTGAATGCAAACTGTGGACACTTCTACCCAGGCTTCCACGGAACCAAGATTTTTGTATCCATCAGGGAAGTTCAAAAGCCACGTTTTACTGCAATGACAGGGACTGCAGGAAGCTGTGCCTGGGCATCTCTGAGGCTCCTGGTGCTTTCCTGGCGTTCCCTTTTGTGTAGCAGCACATCCTCTCCCACGATTAGAGACCTGTGTGAGCATGGGCTGTGTGGATTGAACTCAGGTACTTGAGTTTTGTGGTCAGTCCCTTACCCACTGAACCATCTTATTGGCCCTAAACTATTGTCATTCACACAGCCATACTATGCAGTGTTGGTCAAAAGCCAGTTGGCTCTGTGTTTTGACCTTAATATCCTTATCAAGTATAAAATCTAGTTGTGGAGAAATACGTATTTTTTATTTATGAAAGCAAGTGTGTCTTCAGGTTCGAAGGCACGTGATCGCAGTGCTGAGGTGAGGAGAAACCGCCAGCCTTCCCTTGGTGAATCTGTTCGTCTTGCTGCAAGTTGACTTCTAATTGATGAAATCTGTCTGCTGCTAGCCAGACATGTTGGTTCGTGACCAATCCCAGTACTTCCGAGGTAGAGGCAAAAGGATGAAAAGTTTAAGGCCAGCCCCCCGCTTATAACAACTTCAAGTTTAGCCTACCCTACATGAAATCCTGTCTCTGAAAACAACAACAACTGAGGCTGGGCGTGGTGCCACCTGCATTTTAATCCCAGAAGTCTGGAAGCAAAGCCAGCAGATCTGAGTTCAAGGTCAGCCTGGTCTACCTAGCAAGTTTCAGCTCAGCCCCGGTTGTATAGTGAGACCCTGTCTCCAAAATAAAAGGGGCGGGGGGATGGTTCAGTGGGTAAGGTGCTTACCACCAAACCTGAGTACTAAGTTCAGTACACAGGGCTGGCATGGTGGAATGAAGTGCCATGACACAGGTGTACATACACATAAAAGTTAATGTAATAATTTAAAAAAAAAAACAGAGAGAGGGGAGTGGGGGATAAAATGTCATTGGCTAGCACCGTATTTTAAGCTTTCTTAGGTGTGTAAATTTTTGCAGTCGTCTATACCGTATTTTCCAGTGACCTCTTCTTCAGTAATAAACCCACAGGAAATATTGGTGTGGAGAGAATGTAGCATTGCTGCCATCGGGTGGAGGCAGAGATTCCCAGCAAGATCAATTGTTGAAAGCGGTGGTTAAAGCAAGGTTGGAAGGAAGTGAGCAGGCTCAGGGCAGGAGACGGGAAGCAGACCCGAAAGACCACGCTAGAAGCCTGTTGGACACTTGTTATGCTGACTGGAACCAGAAGAGTGGGCCGGGGCTATTTTCACACGTGAAGTAGCAAACATCTGCTCAAGTGGCATCCATTCAAGCACACTGGTTTAGGGGGCAGAACTGGAGGGGTGCCCCCCCCAGCTGACGTCAGAGGACGGAGTGTGTTACTTCATCTCCTGTTACATAACGCTTTCAAATGAGTGCCGCGGGAGTCTTTTTAGCAACTTACAAAACTGAGAAATCTATTTTAAGCAAATGTCTAAATAGCTCATTGCATATTTGTGTGGCTATTTTTATTCAGTTATCACTTGCCTGCCAAAATAGTCCCCATCTTAAAGTGGGCAACCCTGGGGCCTCAGATGATCCAGGGAGATTGTGCACCCACCACACCACATTTTCAGAACTCCATAAAGAAACCCAGGCATTTGAGTGAGTGGCCAGCCCCTGCTGTCCCGTTCTTTGAGTCTGGCAACCGCTAATCTGCATTCTGTCTCCATGGATTTGTCTATTCTAAGTACTTTATATAAGTGTGATCATACAGTCTGTGGCCCTGTTTACCTGCTGTCTTTCACATGACATGTCTTCAGGGTCCATCCACATCATCTTCTTAGCTTTTCATTCCTTTCTGTGACGTGTAGCATACTATTAAAGGGATAGTCCACATTGTACTCATCTGGACAGCAGTTGATGTACATTTAGGTGATTTCCACTTTGGGGTTAATATAAGTAATGCTGCAGAGAACTCTCATGCACAAGCTGTATGTGAAATAACATTTCCCTTCTCTTGGGGCTACATACCCAGGAGTGGGATTTCAGGGTCCAATGGTAATTATGTGTTTAACTTTTTGAGAAACAGCTAAAGTAGTTTCCTCTACAACTGTATATAAAATGGTATGTGCATCTTATTTTTAATATGACATTTACCAGGGAGTGGGGTTCCACCATCAATACATCTGTGTAACTACTGTTCTGACTTCTTCTGGTCTCAAAGATAAGGGAATACCAGTGACCACAGCATTCCATCCAGTAAGTACTTAGCAGGTACTTTGATGTGGCAGTGTTGTAACCCTGGACATACTAGAGTGAGCAGAATAGAGGGGGTTGCCACTTTGATGGCTCTTACCTTCTGGGGAGGAAACAGCCCCTCCCCAACTACATATCTAAGACTGGGATTCATACTCTGAAGGAAACAGATCTTCTTTAGTCTTGGGATAGTGATAAAGGACCAAGTATCCACAGAGGTTCCCTGAGAATGTTGTATGAAAGCTGGGATGAAGACAGGTAAGTTAACTTGATGGGGATGGAGGAGGAGCGCTCCAGTCACAGAATCGTGCACAAAGGAGCCAAAAAAAAGAGCACGGTGCTTTGACTGCGGAGAGCACAGGGAGGGTGTGAAGGGAATGGCAAGAGGTGAAGATGGGAAGCCAACAGTGGCTACTACGTCATGAAAGGTCTTTTATGGAGTCGAGGGAGATGGACTCTGTTGGTAAAATTTCTGTCATACAAGCACAAGGACCTGAACTCAGATCCCCATGTCTGTTTAAAGGAACAAAATACCAGTTATAGCAATGACTGGCTATAACCTTAGCACAGGGCAGGCGAGACAGACAGATCCCTGGAGTTCACTGGCCAGGCAGTCTGTCCATTCAGAGAGCATCTGGTTCAGTGATCGACCTTGTCTCTAAAAGATAAGATGGGGAGCAGTTGGGGGAAATACCTGACATCGACTTCTTGCTTCCATATACATACGAGTAAGTGCACACGCACCCCCCCACACACACAAGTGCACATGTACCCCCCACACACAAGTGCACATGCACCACACACACACACACACACACAAGTGCACATGCACCCACCCATACACAAGTGCACATGCACCCACACACACAAGTGCACATGCACCCACACACACACAAGTGCACACCCACCCCACACACACACAAGTGCACATGTACCCACACATACACAAGTGCACATGCACTCACACACACACAAGTGCATATGCACCCACACACAAGTGCACATGCACCCACCCATACACAAGTGTACATGCACGCCACACATACAAGTGTATATGCACCCACACACAAGTGCACATGCACGCCACACATACACAAGTGCACATGCACCCACACACACAAGTGCACATGCACCCACACACACACAAGCGCACATGTACTCATACACACTCAAGTGCACATGCACCCACCCACACACAAGTGCACATGCATGCCACACATACAAGTGCACATGCACCCACACACACAAGTGCACATGCACCCCCACACAAGTGTACATGCACCCACACACACACAAGTGTACATGCACCCCACACACACACATACAAGTGCACATGCACCCACACACATACAAGTGCACATACTGGCACATGACATACACATATGCATTCATACATACAAGTCTTTTTGAGATGAAGAAAATTATAAAAACAAGACATTTTAGAAGATTTATTTTCTTTTTTTATTTTATATGTATGTGTGTGTGCATGTATTATGTTAGTGCATGTGGTGCTTGGAGAGGGCACTGGATCCCCTGGAGCTAGAGTTAGAAGCAGTTGTGAGCAGCATGACATGGATGCCGAGAGCCACACTCAGGTCCTCTGCAAGCCATCTCTCCAGCCCTATAGGACATTTTTATTAGTTAAATAATTCTGTATTTTCAAAGATGTTTGTCCGTAATAAGAGAAGTTATCTTTCAAAATGAGATGAGCAATGATGCAGTGATTGTAACAAGTTTATCTAAAAGCATGCTATGACATTCTTCATATAAAAAATTAAGTTGCTCAGAAAGTATCATTAATCATAATTTTAAAAAAGTAACTATACGTAAGCTAATAAGAAAATGTAACAGTCCCAAGACAAAAAGGTAATTGTGCCAAAACTTAGTACATTTGTATATATTACCAGTAACTAATTTTCAATGAAATAAAATTATCATTTATAAAAAGAAAGAAATGATAAGAAAACCCTATGATAGGCCAATTTACAGAAACCTAGAAAATATAAGAGGAAATTGATGGAGACACAAGTAAATGGATAGATACAGTTGAACCATGATTTAAGGCTGGAGCTCCAAATCAGATTTAAGAAGGGGTTTTGTTGTTTTGTTGTGTTTGTGTATGTGTGTGTTGTGTTTTAAGTACTGATGATCCAGGCTGGAGAGATGGTTCCGTGATTAAGAACACTGGCTGCTCTTCCAGAAGACCCAGGTTCAATTCCCAGCACCCATGTGGTGGCTCACAACCAACTGTGACTTCAGTTCCAGGGGATCCAATCCTTTCCTCTGGCCTCTGTGCACCGAGCAGGCGTATGGCACATAAACAAACATCCAGGCAAAATATTCATATACATTTTTTCTTATTTGACCATTCAGCCATCCCTGGTGACCAACACTTACCATTTCAGCATTTAGGAAGCTGTATCAGGAGGCTTTCAAGTTCAAGGCCAACATGACTTTATAGTGAAGAAATGAACAACAAAATTGAAAAAGCTTTATGAACTTTATACATTTATCATTTTTTTGGTAAAAGACAAAGGACTTAAAACAGCCAAATTACCATCACAAAAGGATAGGTTAGATGACCTACAATAACTAACTCAAAGATTATTTCATAAAGTAGCAATAGTGTACGGTGGCATGAAGACATGAAAATAGCTTGGTGGAATAGAATTCGTCAGCCCATCACAGTGCTATGTTAGCATAATGAAGGAAAGAAAAGTCTTGTAATCATAGTCCCAGATATGTGAACAGAAAGTGAATGTAAAAATACATAGACTAAGAGGTGAACTACATTTGCCCTTCCCTACCCACTTAGGGAAGAGTTCCAGGATCCTTCTAAGACAGGAAGCTCCCCAGATGCTCAAGTCATTCATACAAAATGGCTAAATATTTATATATAACCTGTAATCAATCATCCAGATACCTTCAGTCACTTCTGGGTTACTTATATGTTTATTGGTGACTTTCCATCACTGTAATGAATTATATGATATAAATAGCACTTTTTAAAAAGCCTCATGTGAGCTGATGGTTCTAGAGGGTTCAATCCATGGTCACTTGGCTCCAAGGACCTGGGTATCATGGTGGAGAACTAAGAACCTTGTGGCAGACAGGAATCGGGGTGGGTTGGGGGGGGGGGGAGGACAAGGTACCCAGTGTAACCTTCAAAGGTGTATTCCCAGTGATGCATTTCCTCCAGTTAGACTCTGTCTCCTAATGTTTCCAACATCTTCTAATACAGTATTCCCAGCTGGGAATCAACTGTTCAAAACATGAGCCTGTGGGAATATTTTATATTAAAATTATCACAATACCTTATTCAATATAAATACTGTGAAAAAATTATAGTATCTACCTTGGTTAGCAAATACCGATAAAAATGTCTGAGCATGTTCTATACAAACATAGGTTTGGGTTTTTTTTTTTTTTAATATTTTTCTATCCACAATTAGTTGAATATACAAATCAGAACCTGTGGATACAGAGGGATGGGTGTATGTGAAATACAAGACCTCCCTGTGGCACACAACTTACCCTGGCTTCTGGGCCCTGAGGGATGGTGTCAGCAGAGCACAGGGGACTCTGGAGTCCTCTGACTTGTTAGTAGTGGATACCTAGGTGTCCACAATTTTCAAAGCTCACTGACTAGAATACTTACAGTCTGTCCATTCTTAAGTTGTTCTTCAGCTGGGAAGGGAAGTCTCACAGGGACGATCAAGGTAGATACTGTAACTCGGGGGAGCAGGCCAGGTGTGAGACAGCAAGAAACCATGAATGTAGTCATAGACTGCTGACCCTCGTAACAAGGAGGTGACCACGTGGTCATAGTACGGTATTCAACCTGAAGTTGCCTGACCTTCAGAGACGGCTTCCAGCTAAGCTAAAATGCTTTATGGTCTTCTCAGGCTTTCCTCTTTAATACTTAACATATTATAATCATTGCTCTAATTTTTTGACAAAATTTCATACATTTGTGGTATCACACCTTACGTTTTGCTAGGCAGCCAGTCCTGTATATCAGCAGGCTCCGTGTTTACAGATTTAAACAACCTCACGTAAAAAATATTAAAGGAAAAGGAATTGTGTTTGTATTGAATGAGTGCAGACATTTCTCCTGCCATCATATCCTGCTTAATACAATATAATAATTTGTTTGCATAGTATTTGTATTACATTGGGTACTCTAAAGAATCTAAGTATTTAAATTATTTAGGGAGATGTGCATGGATTATATGTAACTACTATGCCATTTTCTATACAGGACTTTTGGCATCTGCAGATTTGGGTATCTTAGAGGAGGGCTCCTAAACAATACCCACAGGGGACTGTGTGCATACATTGTGGTGAATTGCGTCAGCCTAATTACCACGCCCATCCCCTCACTTGGTTTTCTTTGGTGGGATTATTGAGTTCCATCCTCTCATCAACTTTCAAGTATAGCATATGTTAACTCCAGTTACTGTGCTGGTCCGTTGATCCCCAGGATGTTCATTCTGTACAGCCCGACACCTTTATTTTCATGTCAGATTTCTTTTTTTTTTGTTTGTTTGTTTTTTTTGGTTTTTTGAGACAGGGTTTCTCTGTGTAGCTTTGCACCTTTCCTGGGACTCACTTGGTAGCCCAGGCTGGCCTCGAACTCACAGAGATCCGCCTGGCTCTGCCTCCCAAGTGCTGGGATTAAAGGCGTGCGCCACCACCGCCCGGCTCATTTTTTTTTTAAATAATTAGACAGTGGCTTAAAAATAAACAACAAAAGAACAAAAGTGGGGCTTGGGGAGATGTCTCAGTGGGTGAAGCATTTGGTGTACAGGGACAAGGACCAGAGTTAGGATGCCTAGGACCACACACAGACACACACACCCATACTCACCTGTGCACGCACACACACATGCAAACCCCCCCCCACACACACCCAAACATGCATATATGCCCACATGCACATACACATGCCCAAAATGAGGGGGTGGATATTGGATTTGGAAAAAACCATGTGCTTAATAAGAAATGGGCCCTGCAGGGTATAAATTTCAACTAAGTATTTTTGTCCAAACATTGTATCAGTTAATCTAGTTAGAGTAGATGTGGCCAGCACTTGGCCATCTCTCCTGTGGATACTTGTTTATATTTTAGCTGCTAGGTTATGAGCAACAGGCAGCATGTCCATTCCTTTCATCTTGATTCACGGTGATGAACCATTCTGAGGAAGACACTAGGGAACATCGGCAGACACAGCCTAAGCCCAGGCTTTGTCTGTGAGCTCTGTCCGCTAGACTCCTGGGACTGCGTGAACACTGGTAAGGAGCAACCTTCCTTGTACGATCAGTAAGGCTCTGCTAGCCTTAGAGTTTCAGAGACTAGATATAATTCTAGGTGTATGTGGTTCAGATAGCTGACCCCTATCTGTTTAAGTAGTATAAAAAGAAGAATTTTAACTTGCATATAGTTACAAGGCTAGTATATCGGACATGCTTTAGTCTTAGCCTTCCAATTTAATAAAGTTATCACCTCACCAAATGTCTTGCAATGTGTTTATTCTTTTTCTGTCAGCATCTGAATGTCTTACATGACCGAAGTGGTTCAGGACATTAGAAATAAGGAACAAAGTGAGATATGAGCCCAACTTCAAGAGAATTTGGAAATATAAGAAATATATCTAGATTAAAATAATGTATATTACAATACTGGTTTCACAGCATGATGTGGAATTGATGTTAGGTTTGCTATTTAATGCTTTGGGCTTGTTTTTATCACTTTTTCTAGAGGGTTCCAACTCTGTCCTTTCTAACTTCAAAAGACACTGAACGGCGTATATTTTTCACTATAAATTGCTTACTTTGTAATTTCGCATTGTGTATGTGCTCTGCTATTTCTGATTAAAACAAACTTTGGCTTTGCCCTCAAGGGTTTAATGTCTGTGTCATTTATCAATGGACCTTGATTTTTTTTTTTTCTTCCTTGGTGTAGTGTTACCTACCTCACATTATTGCTGTGTACTGTTTTCAGTATTTGGTGTGCATCGGTGTGCTCAGTGTTACATCACACCTCTAGAGTAGGTTAGGGTTAGAGATGCTGAGTGACCGTACTGTGCACTGGAGCAGTAAGTCCGCTGTAAAATGCTCACTCTTCTCCCATCATTTCAGAATAGATTTTTCCACTTTTTCTAGTAAGCCTAACATGAAACGTCTTTGCATTATTAAGTACCTAATAAAAAAAAAACAGGTTTTTTTCTGTTGCTTCTTTGTATTAAAGCCTTACTCATTAGAAATCTGTGATGTCCCTGCTTTATTATCTTTGTCTATTCCAGTTTAAAAGTTAATTGTTACAATAATTACCCATGTAGAGCAGCACAACCTGAGGATAATGCTTGTCATTAGGAATTGGATATTGGCTAGTCGTTTTCCTTTTCTATAATTTTTTGTGTTTTTTTTTCCCTCAACTCTACCCCTACTTAACCCTGAGGTTCCCCTGTGTCTTGGAGGAGGCATATGGCCACTCCAATAAAGCTGCCTTGAGTCAGAGGCAAATCACTGTGGGAGCTGAAATAGAAATTGGAAGGTTTTATTTCTTTGTTTGATCCTTGCTGCCACAACTAGTTTTTAAAGATGTGATATTGCTGCTAGTCATTGCATTCGAAGCTATTCATTTAAAATAATCATTTCATTAGATAGAGGCTTATGATTGGTAGTAAAAAAAATGTTCTTTAAATTGTCATCTTTTCTCTTTGCAGTTTTGAGAAACGGTGCTTGGGAAATTGTTCACTGGGAAAAGGTATGCATTCGTTTTTATTTTGTTCCAGAAGAAATGCATAGAAGTGTACTTTATAGACATAATTTTTGTATGTATTGTAGGCAAATGTCACCAACTCCACTAATATAGAAGCTGTTTAGTAATTAATATAAAAAGTTGTGAAGTCTCCACCTAGCTACATGCACTGAGCATTTCTGTACTCTTCCAAAGAGGCTATTCTTTTGGAAAGTACTATCTAAAACATTTTTGTTTTGTGGTATATTTTGAGTACTCTTTTCATAGATTTTATTTACTTGTTTTTGCAAATTTTGTTTTAATCATCTACTGTCCAAGTTTTTAAAAAAAATCAAGTTCTGATATTTCACATTTGCATGTTTTAGTTCAAATTTACAGAGTGAAATCATCCCATTCACGTATGAGTACTATTTTAAGAAAAGTGGTCATTCAAATTAAACGTCATTTTCTAAAGAAGCAGGAGTTGGTTCTGTGCTTCAGAGGTAGATCTGCTAGCTGGACCAACGTCCGCCACAGCGTTTAGTGAGTGGAGTCATAGTTTGGCAAGTGTGACTCCGGATGTCCACTCTTGTTAGGCCTTATTTGTAAAAGGTAAGCAATGATGACTGGCAGTGCTCATTTAGTTCCAGAACTTGGAAACCCCGGTCATCCACAGGGATAGCCGTGGTGGCTCATTAGATGGCTTTTTGGAGGCCACCGCAGCGGACACTGGACATGTATCTCACAGGACAGTATCTTGCAGGGACAACCAAAGTGTTGTCTGCTGCCGATTCCTTCACACTCCATTAAAGTCCACGCACTCAATTCTCCCTTCTGACATCCGTGGTCACCTTCTGTCTCTTCTCAATGAGAAACTAATTCCATTTTTTATTTTTAAATCAGTGGCTAGACGAGGAACTGACATCTCCTCTTCCAGAGACATGGAAACTCACATCTCTCTGCTTTCTGGTCTTTGACACTAAAGTAAGGAAAACACCTTCAAGGTGTTGTATTCTTGTGGTAATCAGCTCTGTTTCAGAAGAATGAAGTAGAAAACCAAACTGCTAAAAACTTGCAGGAGTAACTTGCTCTTTTGGGCTCATCTGGTATTTGTGGGTTTAGACATTTTATAGAGAAGACAGATGGGATATAATCAGATACAATGGATTGAATCTGGGTGTATTACATTAATAGGGTTGTCAGTACAGTTAACAGAAAGGCACATTTTTTAAAATTACTATATCAGGTGTTTTTTTTCTTCTTGCCTAGACTTTTTTGCTTATCAGGCAATGACTCTCTTCTGCTCCATTGTAAAATTAACCTTCAAATTTCCCCAATGACAACCATTATTTTGAGGTTATGCTAGTCTACATGGATTATTGTAACTTTGTTTTTATTTTTTATTTTTTTTTATTTTTTTTCATTTTATTATTTTTTTTTTTTGAGACAGGGTTTCTCTGTAGCTTTGGAGTCTGCCCTGGAACTTGCTCTGTAGACCAGGCTGGCCTCGAACTCAAAGAGAACCACCTGCCTCTGTCTCTTAAGTGCTGGGATTAAAGGCATGCACCACCACCACCCAGCTCATTTTTAAATTTTTAATAGACAAAGACAATAAATCACTGGCTGTGATTACCCATAATGATAACATTGTTTGTCATTCTTGAGATCAGGGCCAAACTTCACGTGCATATTCCATATTATGATATGAAAAGATAGAATTTAGATTGATGCCAAAAAGCCACCCAGCTAAAAAGAGCTGAAGTTATTTAGTAGTTATAACTAGATAATTACATTCCCAGAGTTGGTTCAGAGATGAATTCAAGGTAAACATACAAAACTAACAATATTTTGGTGTTTGCAGTATCGTTAGGAAACAGGAAAAGGAGTCCTCATTCCTACTGATATGTGGGTTACTTACAAACCAAATCTATGTGACCTGTAGAAAGAAAGCAATGACCTCAAACTGGGGAAGTCTTCCCAACTCAGCTTCTTGAGTCCTGGGACCACAGGCGTGTGCTGTCACACCAACCTCGCCTATGTGACTCTTTAACATCTAAAGAAAGCTGCTTTCTTTCTCACCGCCCACGAAAGATTCAGATAAATGCACAAATAAATGTTCTTTCAAAATTAAAAATGAGAGGTCACTTATTTCAAATTATTAATGTAACATAATCTCAAAGAAATTATCATTTGTCTTAAAAGTCTGTTTCAAAAATAGATATTAACAAATAAAATAGAAAAAAATCTAGTGTCCCGAAATGAGGCATTTTCGATATTTGGTAAGTGAGGCAAAATTGCAGATTGACAGGGTCAAGAAATAATACTTGTATATTTAGATTACATCTAAATCACGATTTGTGGAAAATTAAATTCCATTTGACTAAAAGAATTCAATGTTAAAATGTTGTTTTGAAATATACACTAATAGAACAAAGATTTTTAATAAGTATTTGGGGAAGATCAGTATCTCCAGATTATGATTATATTAATTTTAAACCTATACATAAGAAAAGATGTCACAGATAACTGGGGAATATATTAAATATTGGCACCAACCAGAACAAAAAATTCACATCATTATTCTTTAAGCAAAAAATCAAAGTCTGTAATAAGCAAGAAGAAATATTAACTAGACTTGGTATGATGGCCAACCAACAGAAGTTGTAAACAAAAGAAAGTTGATGTCTCATCCAGGAGAAACTTGTATTCCAGAATTGTTATTTTATATTGCCGTAAGATGTCATTGTGGAGTAGTAGTTTGACTGTTCATGATGAAAACTATATAGAAGAGATTCTGATCACTTATAGATAGCTCCTCTCTACATGAAGTGGGAGGAAATTTACATATGCAAAAATGTTTTCATAATATTTAATACACATCCAATAGCAAAAAGACAAGTATGTTACAACATCCTGCACCCACATTTCATGACAAGTAAAGCTTTAATTTTATATGCTTTGATGACACAGAAAATTTTATACACCCATCCAATAAATATTAATTAAATGTATGTGCCAAGCAGTGAGTGAGCTCATAGCCCGTAACAGAACATGTAGCGGCTCCTATATCAGAACATATAGCGGCTTCTATATCAGAACATATAATCACAGGTTAAAAGAATAGGCCTGTGTATGCTGCACTTCCAGTCATGTTAAAAATGGTGGATTGAGCAAATGGCAGACACAAAAGCAGACTTCCTTGTTGGCTTGGCCATGTTGCTTGTTCAGGTCTTTTCCTTGGTTCATGTGATACTTTGTACAACGAAAAATAAACTTAATATACTAAACCAATAATGTCATCCACCTGCCAGCGTAATATGAGAAACCCTCATGCAAATGGACTTTGCTTCGGATACTTTCACTGCAACTCTAAGCATGTGGAGGCTTTTAGTGGTCCTCAGAGGACCTATAGATTTGTTACCGTGTATCTACTCATCACAGAACACCAACAGCTCTCGGGACTTAATGGCCCAGCCCTCTAGATTGCCATGAAGAGGTTTCTCGGTTACAAAGGTGAAGTTTTAGGAATCTGATTTGAAAAGAAAGCCCCACCACCACCACCACCACCACCACGAACCTGTATCTCTTGAGACATAAGCATCTGGCCTCATTGCTCTTACCACAACACAAAGTCCAGTTTTTTGCTTTGCATGCAGAGGTCACTGCTCACGTTTTTGAGACAGGTGCTGGTAGAGAATTTAGGTGAATGATCTTGAAACCAACACATAATTGGTTTGTTGGGAAGCATACCATAGTGATCTGTGTGCATATCCAAAAGTCACTCTGCAAAACTGTTTAATGCGTAAGTTCCCACCACAAGATAGATTTCTCTGGATGGAAACCATCTTTCAAAATTCTTGAATAAAAAATACACATATATTGTTACCTAGAATTAGAAATAGTTTGATTTTTTTTTTTTTTTTGGTTTTTTTTCTAGACAGAGTTTCTCTGTGTAGTTTTGGTGCCTGTCTTGGAGCTCACTCTGTAGACCAGGCTGGCCTCAAACTCACAGAGATCCACCTGCCTCTGCTTCCTGAGTGCTGGAATTAAAGGCCACCGCCACCCGGCTTGATTTTTAAATAAGTTCTTTATAGTTTGATAATTTTTAATCCCCTTTTCATAATCCTTGATCATAATTGCTCATGTCAGTGGCTTGAGGAAGTTCAAGGTGATGGATTGAGAGCCCTAAAGATTTCCTTCATGTCCTCCAGTTGGACCTGTGGTCAGAGAATGTCCTCCACCACAGCCTCTCCTTCTTTCTGATTCTCTTATACTGGAAAGGAGAATGCCATGGTAAGAAGCCAGAACCAGATGGAGAGAAAGCTGCTAGAGTATCTTTGAGAAACTGCTCTTAAACATCGGCAAGTAAGGAAGGTCCCTGTTTTTCTCACATCTTGAGAATTCCTGGAGCACCGAGTAAGCGCTTGGCTTTCCCAGGCTGCTGGAGGCACCGCAGTGCACAGTGTCGCATTTTCTTCGGTTTAATAGCCCCAAGCCCTTCTGTTGTCTTGCAGTGAATAAAGAAGTTGGAAAGCACTGTGGCCACTTAGGACTTTTCTTAAGTCAGATACTCCAACCTGACACTCATGGAAGTAATGCAGCCCCTGGTTTTATGAAGCATATAGTTTAATTGGAGGAAAAACATTAGCACATGGGGGGTGATTTGAAAGTATTTAAATGGCATTCGGGGTGGCATTCCCTCTAAGTGCCTCGACTGCAGAGCATTTGCTGATCATACTCTTCTTGTCCTTGCTTCTCAGTTAACTGGCACTGCACATTTTTAAGGAATAGCATGTATTTATGCTTACTAGTTTTATAGTTATTTTTTCTTTCTTTTTTTCTTTTCTTTTTATTTTTTTATTTTTTTGTATTTTCACCCTCTTTTGAAGTAATGGGTGTTCAATTCCAGCATCCTTGTTATTTGGCACTTTTAGATAGTCCTTATGGCAAGTTTCAAATAAAGTGATTTTTTTTTTAAGGTCATACCATCCAGCACTTTCTTACTTGAGCAACTAGTGTTCATACTGTAGATTATAAGATGCCCCTCTCCAGGTTTCCCTCACCTGTTTCTCCCAACAGATAAAATAGAGCACACTGACTCCATCTGTAGTGATTCCCTATAATGATTCCCTCCAAGGAAGCAGAGCCAGGTGTTGCTGAGTGGGAGATGCACTGTTTGCCCAAAGCTATTTGCCAAAGGCAGTAAGAACACTGACAGATTATTTTTAATAGTTTCTGGCCACAACAGAACTTTAATTCATCTTCATACCGTGCTCAGGGAGGGTGAATGTATAATAAACTTTGTTCTTTATTTTATTTGAATTATAATGATAGTCTCATTACAGTTATTCAAATACTGGGCTAGGTGATAGGTAGGTGTGGATTTGAGTCTCGCTTTTTCACTCATCCTCAACATGTGACTCAGAAACTTAGACTCTTAGATGTTTTCTTCCACTCCAAATTATAAATTAAAGTGACTGCTTTTTGCATAAAGGTCATTGTGAAGAGGAATCATCACAGATATGATCAATTCTTCACTTGTACTGAAATGTCCTTAAGTAGGGTAGAGGTTTCAGCTAGTAGGTTCCTCCTTCTTATTTTTGTGTCAAAGACAGAACATTTAAGAAGTTGAGATGTCAACCAAGTAGGTGTAATTGTTCAATAAATTTTATAAAGATAAATAACAGATTAAAAACAAATATACATTTACCCCTTAATAATTTTATGCCATTGTGAACATTAGAATGTTTTTTTTATTCTGTGCATTAATACAATGGGTTGTATATTTTTTTTTTACTATCTTTCTATGCAGATAATTAACCAATTCCCAGTTTTCTTTCAGGTAAATGTTGGAGATATAGTTATAATAAAAGGCAAAGAGTATATACCTGCTGACACTGTCCTTCTCTCATCAAGGTAGAGACACCTACTGATGCTCAAACAGTGTAGAGGATGGTTTCTCTACCCTGCATTGACCTTGTGATTTCTCCAAGGAAATAAAGAATAAACGAAGAACTTTAAACCTCTCATGATTTTTAATTAAGCATTTAAAAAACTGATTGGCTTCATGTTTGCTGTATAGAAGAAGTATCGGGTACTACATAGCCCAAACTTGAGGGTTTCCGCTTCCTCTGGCTACATCCAGATCCTTGTGGTGTGTGTGGACCACTAACTCTGTCTAAGATTTCCTATCATTTGCCTTATGCCATCCATGGAGTGGGCTCTGTCGATTTTCTCTTTCAGTCCTCATTCATAAATTCCTTTATGGTGCAATAATCATCTCTTGCAAACTTCCCTATTCCTTATGGCGAAAGGGTACAAGAAAATGGATGAGTGATTTCTTTTTGTCATTATACCTTTCTAAATGATACGGTTATCCAACCCAAAATGAATACTCTATTCTTTCCTTTCCGTCTTTTCTGTTGCTGAATTTAGATCATTTTTGTTGCATTCACATTTAAGATAGTTGTGAATCAGTAGTCAGAACATATGGCTTTAGGATTAAAAACTATCACACTAGTCCTGGTGTAAATTTAGGATTTAAAACCTTAAAACTAGTCCTAAAATAAATTAAGAAGAAATGTGTTTTTTAATATTCTTGAGGTTGTTTATCATCATTTCCTTGGACAGTTTGATTTGTAAAATCCACATAAAATATGGACAGTGTCCTTTTTTCAAAATCTATTTAATCAGGTCATGGTTTGAAATGATTGAATTTTTGACAAGTTAGTGAATCGTAATCAGGAAACCAGTAGTTCCTTGGTTATGTTTATAGAAACAGGTATTCAGGGATTTGAAGTAACTCCGGGAATTTTGATTTTCTATTGTATAGCTGACATCTTTGTGTAGCACAAATGACTGTTTTTAAGTCAGACTTTCTGTTCTTGGTTACTTTTGTTCATAACTTTGTCAGAGAGCGATTCTAAAATAGAACTATTTGCGTATTGACTTGACTTGGCTCTGCGTGGTGAGCAAGTTCACAGGTGAGCTTGAGACAGCTTGAAATTAAAATAAGAATATCATTGAAAGTTCTGTGTTTCATTGACTTTCAATCTGAAATGAGAAGACTGAAATTTTACCATGTAGCCCCAGAAACTAGAGCAACTAAGGCTTTAATTCAAGGCCAGGCAGGTTCTTGGTATGGCTTTTTCATACCCTCCCTGAAGACTTCTCTCAGGATACAAGGGCTTACCCTGCTATACTCTCCAAGACACAATGTGTTAGTTATACTTCATTAATTATTAAATAACTCCAAATGTTGCAGTCATGCCCCCTAACTGCCTAAGACAGACATCTGTGCAGCTTTCCATTAAAGTTAATATGATAGAGATGTAGTCAACCTTGAAAACATTTTGGAATCATAACAGAGTTCCTTTTATAGTGGGTGAGAGAAGGGGCTTAATGTAGCATACTTGTTTTTCAAATAGCTAACACATAATCTTAAAATTATTTCTTTGCTTATTTGATAGCAGTAAACATAGAGTTGACAGCAAATTGAGGAGTTTTAAAAAAAGGAAATCAGTAAGATTAAAATAACTATAAAATTTTTTATTTCATTTGATAAGAAATACTTACATGTAAGCTCTAAAATATTAACTTTTCACGTTAGAAATTGAAAATTGGGCTGGAAAAATCAAATAAGTGTCCTTTGGATATTAAATATTTTCATTTCCCTTCAGGCCTGATCAAAATAAGTTTTGAAAAAATCGGCATTAGACATTTTTATTAACATGAATTCCTTTCTATAATAATTTCAAACCTTCTGTCTCTTTTGTCCATTTGTTTGGTTTTTATTTTCTCTGTTATTTGTTTCTCCCCCCCCCCATTTTAATTATTTTAAACTGGGACGTGTAGGTGGCGGTGGGGGAAATAGTGAGAGTGACCAATGGGGAACACCTCCCAGCAGATCTCATCAGTCTGTCCTCAAGGTCAGAACCGCAGAGTGGTACAGGGTGTGTGCATGTGGGTCCTCACCTTAAACCAAAGAGCAATGGTGCCCAAATGCGGTTCAGCTGGATCTCTGCCGTGAAAGCGTAGGCACGGACATTCCTAGATGACGTGCATCAGAGATATTTTAAAGGCGCTTTATGAATACAGTGCTGGATGCTATTTGTCCCTCCATTGGGCAGATTGAACTCCTCTTATTAACCATAGGAGTCCAAGAGATTTTTTTTTTTAACTTCCTTTGTACTAGTCACATGTTTGAACAACATGCCTCAGCTTTAAGGCTGTAGTTAACTAACTCTCCAGCATATTGTTTTGAAAGGTGTTAAGCTTCTCATGAAGCGATCATTGAAAACCGATTACACTTTAAGCATGTTTTCCTATTTGCATATTTTTAAAATTTTCTACAAGTTCTGTGGAATTTCTGCAGTGACTGTGACTAAAATTTGGGCTTGTGTAGGGTTTAGAGAGGACCCCTGCACAAGGCTGGATGTCGTACATTTTTGTGCTGCATGCTTTGGGATCAGTCTCTCTTCCGCCTGTAACTTGTGAGCCAGTGCAGATTGCTGCGGTCCGTGTCCGCTGTCCTCCCCTGGTGTCTGTCCTGTGGTGTGCATCTTGTTTCATTGTTTCACTTACTAATCCAAAAGCTTGCTTTGCCTCTGACTGTAGTTTGTGTCTTGGATGTTATCGTGACTTGCTGACGTATGTACGAGCGAGCATGAGTCCCCGACTCTTCTGCTTCTTCACAGCCCTGTTAGAGCTACTGCAGTAGTCATAACGGTCTCAAATCAGCATGGAGAGTGCTCCAGATTGGGGTGTATTTGTTGGCTTCACGTTAAGTAGAAGTCAGCCATTCAGACTTCCTAGTTTCTTAGTCATTTAAAGCTCTACACACGCTGGTGCGTATGGAGGGCGGTATTAGAATTTAGAATGTTACTCTCATTTTCATATGAGACTGGCTTTGGATAAGTATATTTATTAGTAACATTTGAATATGTTTTACTGCCTAGAAAAAGAATCGACGGTCTCATTCAGTGTATGGTCACCATTTGTTGTTGTTGTTGCTGTTGTTGTTAGCAGAGAAACGTGTTTTACGGTTTTAGAAACCATTTATGTTTCAAATGAATATGAAGAAGTTAGAAGGTTGGACAGTTGCCAGAGTGAGAATAACTGTCGTGACCGTGAGTTAAAAACATTTTTTTGGAATAATTGAGAGTGAAAATATAAGTATGGAGAGATTTCTCTGCCTGGGAAATAGCAGCCTATATGAAAGAAAGCTCACAGGGAAAAACTGGAGAATGTGCAAAGTTACTTCACAATGAATCCATAAAATCTGATTGATGTTTATGTCTTTAAGTCACTTTTCTTAATTTCAGGGTGACAAAATTAAGCTAAATGCCCATTCTAGCACTTAGGGCAGTTGGTTTTACACATGTACAAATTGGAAGTTGATTAAAAAATTCCAATATTTGTGACTTATAAGTTTCTTTTATATTAATAGTTATTTATCAGATAGCAAGCTAGGCTTATTATGGAGCCAAGTGTTAATGAGATTGGTTTAACTTAAGAATACTCTTTGGGTTATGTTCAGAATGTCTTTCTGTAGAGTTGAGGATTAAATTTACAATCTGTAGCCGCCAAACAAAAAGTAAGAGTCTATATATAACTGGAGAACATGGTCACCACATCCAGAATTCACTTACAACACTCAGATGTGGCAGCTTCGGGACGTGGAGCATTACAGCCGGGTGGACTGACTTCAGCTTTAATATCTTTCTGCTTCAAACGTCTCAGTCAGGCTGGATTGACAGACCAGTCTGTAAAGTGCCTGCTTGTAAGCGTGAGGACCTGAGTTCAATCCCTGAGAGACAACCTGCATGAGAAGCCCAGGTGTGATGGTACACTTGTAAGCCCACTGCCGAGGAGATAGACACAGGCAGATCCCTTGAGCTCTTTGACCAGTTAACCCTGGTCTGCTCAGCAGGTTTGAGGCCAGTGAGAGACCCTGTCTCAAAAATGCATGGACAAATTTCTTAATTAAAAAAAATAGAAAAGAAAAAAAATGCATGGACAGCACCTGAGGACTGGTAGCTGAGCTTGTCCTCTGACCTCCACACATGTACATATGTGCTCTCCCACATATATTATGTACCTGGCCACACATGAACATGCACACAGACACACACACAGACAGACAGACAGGTACACACACACACACACACACACACACACACACACACACACACACCTCTCAAACAAGTTTTTTTCTCAATAGGCCAAAACATATAAAGTATAATGTCCCTTTCATTGTAGAATACATCCTTTAAAAGTAGCTTTAAGTTTTTAATAAGTATGTGGTCTGTGTGATCTTGTCATCACAGCTAAAAGATTAAAGTAGTAAGTACAAGCTCGTTGAAGGAACAATCTGGAAGTTTTTAATCAACCATTTTGCATAACCAATTTACATGTGGGCCGTGAGCATGAAGCCTGACTGGACATTCTGAGTGGGAGATAAATCTAGACACACCCCTGCTTTACACTTCAGAAACAGTCTGTGTTGTGTCTATATGGATAAGCCATTTAAAAACAGTGTGGCTCCTCATTACGTTATCTTGAAGACCGTCCCTGAGTGTTGTCAGAAAATGGCTTTTTGGGTTCTCCTGGCTGAAAGGCTGATCCATGAGTGTCATGCATGATGAGTAGCTCTGCCTCAACACCGTCTTGCTGTTAGAATGAAAATCACCAAGGAGCCAGGTGACGATAGCGTTGTCTAGAACTGTTGGCTTTAGTGAGTGTGAGTTCTTAAATCAGTGGCAGTTGGTACCTTCCTTCCCTTCCCCCACTAAAGCTTCGTGTTTTCCAATTACAACTCACAGTGAGCCCCAGGCCATGTGCTACATCGAGACATCCAACTTAGATGGTGAGACCAACCTGAAAATCAGACAAGTAAGTTCTGCCATCAGCTCATAGTCACTGCTTTATCATATGTGTTTAAGACCCTCTAGCTGTCTAAAAATGATTTTTGTCTAATTACAACTATTTTCAATTTGAACCATTGTGAAAAATGTCTCATAAACTGGTAGAAGTGTTGTGGGTGCCAGATTTACTGTACTGGTTAAATATGACCAATCATGAAATATTATTTATAATACGTTAACCATTTTGTATAATAGCCAATGCTTGAATGATAATAATAGTAGCAGTTCTTAATGCTTGTGTGTGTGTGTGTGTGTGTGTGTGTGTGTGTGTGTGTGTGAGAGAGAGAGAGAGAGAGAGAGAGAGAGAGAGAGAGAGAGAGAGAGAATGAGAATGAGAATGAGAATGAGAATATATACAGGTATGACCTGATTGGCTTCCACTCACTATAGAGACCAGGCTGGCCTCAAACTCACAGAGATCCACCTGCCTCTGTGAGTGCTGGGATCAAAGGTAAGTGCCACTATACAGTGTTCTAAGTCCTTTGACATGTTAATTTGTTTTTCTTAGTCTCAGTATTAGGTTTGCCATACTGAAAAGCCCAATTTTTCATTGCGCTTCAGAAACATATTTATCTTGGAGATTTGAATGACTTTATATTTCTATATTTGCTCTTCATGCTGTGAAACGTTGCACCAATTACTGTAAGATTTTGTTTTTAAAGTTTTAAGGGAGGAGGGATTAGAATACATACCACTGGCTCCTTGCTGAATGATAACAATGTCAGGGGGCGTGTTTGGACTGTAGTAGAAATGGATGTCGTGAGGGAACCAAACTCAGATGTCTAAGAAGATGGACGGCCTCAGTGCCTGTCTCTTCCTGCTGAGTGAAGAACGGCTTGGAGGTTCTCCCTCTTAAGGAGGGGGAGAGTAAGGGGCAGAGAAAAAAGGAAGGACAGACAAAAATGCTCTCCTTGAATGCAGACTGTGCCTATGTTTCATCCCCTTCATTAGACTCAGGGTTCAGAGACTGGACAGCAGCAAATATTGATCTTGACTTTTAGAAGTAAGTGGCACACTGGGTACTTTAGAACTTTCATGAAAGTTATATTATTCTGTACTAAAAGTCCATGCTCACATTGATAGGGAAGGTACCTCTACCTTATAGTTTGACGGCATTGTGTAAAGGAAGAGAATTATTTGCAAAATAGTGAGATCCCTTGTCTGTAAGACCTTGCAGGGTGCCCCGCCTTCACAATACTTACTTAAAATACTCTCTGCTTATTTGAAATATTCCAACAGGGCTTACCAGCAACATCGGATATCAAAGATATTGACAGTCTAATGAGAATTTCTGGCAGAATTGAGTGTGAAAGTCCAAACCGACATCTCTACGATTTTGTTGGGAACATAAGGCTTGATGGACATAGGTAGGTAAACTCACCTTCACCGTGTCATCCTGTACTCTGTATGATTTTCCTTGGCTCTAAGTGTGAATACTCACTGGCAACCTTTGCTTTAAGCATGTCTGTTTTCCAACTCATCTTTTTCTAAGGAGGCTGAATTCTGACTCTACTTATGTAATGCAACCAAAGGCACTCCCATGTTCCTGCCAACTCGGCAGTTAGATGTTTTCAGTGATATTCTAGGATTCTGGAATATTCTTTGGTGGTTAAATAACCTGTGGCTGTGTGTGTGGTTTTTTTGTTGTTGTTTATTTGTTTGTTTGTTTGTTTGTTTGTTTTTTCACTGAGATTCTTGCCATGAACTTTCCTTTCCAATGCCCATGACCATGGTCCTATGATCTCTGGATGCCTCGAGGAGTTCAGACTGTACCAAAACAGCCAGTTATTTTTTAATTTCTTCTGTATAACTCTCTGGTCTAACTCTCTATGCGTTTTTTCTAGGCCATGCTATTATCTGTAGTCACTGTTATTTGTTACCTGATTCTCATCTTTCCTAATACTTCCTTATCACTTGTCTTAGTCATTCAACTAAAATTTAGTACGTACCCAATAGCCTAGACCATTTACAAATATCACATAGTCACAATGAGCAAATCAGATATCCTTGCCTTTGTGTTTTCATTCATTCATTCACTCTAACAAAAATACCTTCAATTCAAAAATCTATGAGAAATCCACTGCTCATGGATCTGGAAGAACAAGGCACCAAATTTGGTGTCTAGTAAGGAAGTGTTGCACCCTGTGTCCTGGCGTGGTAGAGGCCTTTGGGCATCCTTTGTAAGGTTTCAGTCCCAGTCACAAGAGCAGAATTCATGTGTGTGTGTGTGTGTGTGTGTGTGTGTGTGTGCTGCATATGTGTATAAAAAGCGTGTATATAGAGACCATGGGTCAACTTCAGGTATTGTTCCTCAGGAGCCAGCCACCTTGTCTTCTGATACAGGGTCTTGCACTGGTGTGAGCTCACCAAGTAGCTGGCTGGCTGGCTGGGGAGAAGCCTTGGGATGGCCCTGTTTCCCCGTTGCTGTGCTGGAATTATAAGTACACACCAATACTTGGTGGTGGTGGTTGTTTTTTTTTAAAATATGAGTTCTGAGAATCCAGCTAGGTCTTCATGGTTGCACAGTAGGCAACTTACTGACTAGGCCATCCCCCCAGCCCTATGAGTGCCGAAATTTCAAGACTTAACCACCCCTTTCCCAGGAAACCAGCATCCTAAGTGCCACAATATTAAAGATAGGATTTCAATATGTAACGATTGGAGGGACCCTAACACATACCACAGAATCTTGTGAACTTACTTCCTTCTTACTTCATCTACTTTAAGTAGATGAAGGACAAACAGAAATAAAGGGATAACTAAGAAAATTTTATCCTCTATTAATTTTTTTAAAAGCAATAAAGCCTTTGGGAAATACAGCATAGGACTGTATTTCCTCTGAGAGGTGAAGAAAACTCTTAGATAAGGAAATTTCTTTAGGAGGAAATCTCTCGGAGTGGTTGAAGTCAGCCTCCTTTAGGTGACATTTGAACATTGGTCATCAGGAGACTAGGATCTTAGTCACTTGAATATCTAGAAGCAGAAGATTCTGGACAGATTAAAAATAGTGCAAATCACTGTGATTGGGGGAAGAGAAACTGAGGTGAGAGCCGAAGGATAATAATGGGCCAGATCATGTAAGGCTTGGTAGGCCATTACAAGGTGTTCCGAGAACACTTGGGATCCATGAGTGAGTTATGAAAGGGAACCATTATCCCTTTAGTTTTGGACTTAAAAAGTTTATGGTGTCTATTCAGCACTGAATATTTGTCTGAACTTTATGAGTACTTCACATGGATATTTAAACTCATTGGGGCTGGAAAAATCATTGAAATTGAAAGAATATAGACGGAAAAATTAAAAGACCTAAAGACTGTCTAGCATTAGAAGGCTGAGAAACGAGCAGGGACTAGAGGCCAAGTTCATGGAATAAAACCCAGGAAAGAGTAAAGAAACCTCCAAGAAGAGAAGGAGGGACAAAGTTGGGTCAGCTGTCACTCATGACCAACTGCAATGTAGCTGAACATTAACATTTGGGTTTATTGAGTGGAGATCACGGCCCTTGACTAGAACAGGCTGAGCCTGATGAGGCTGAGCCTGGCATCATGGAGAAGAATTGACTCTAGCAAGCATAGGCTTCTTTGTTTGTTTGTTCGTTTGTTTCGAGACAGGGTTTCTTTGTGTAGTTTTGGAGCCTGTCCTGTAACTCACTCTGTAGACCAGGCTGGCCTCGAACTCACAGAGATCCGCCTGCCTCTGCCTCCCGAGTGCTGAGATTAAAGGCGTGCACCACCACCGCCGGCTAGGTTAGGCTTCTTTATCAAGTTGTATTGCAACGCAAGGCACAGAATTGAGGCAGAAGCAGGCGAGAAGGGTGGAGTGTTGTCTGTCCCACTTCTCTTTCCTGTCTTCATCTCCTCCCTTCCTGCCCTACCTCCTTTACACAATAAACCTTGTCTACCAGATGGGTGTGGTGGCCAGGTAAGCATCAGCTAGATGTACTGGTTCAACCAGCCAGGGGAATGTTGTCAATGTCCTCACTACTGGAATATGAATGATAAAAGAAATGAATAAGGAACTAAGGAAATGACGTGTGACATATACCCTGAACTGACACCCTCATCTAATCCACCAAAACTTTCTTATGATCTTTGAGGTAATTGTTAATTCTAAAATTTTCCAAGTTATCTTTTCCTTGAACATATGGTTATAGACTTCCATTTGTACAAGTATCATTTCTTAAGTCTGACATTTTTAACTGGCCAGCTTCCATTCCTTACCAACTTTTCATTAAATTGGTGCCAAGCAAATCCATGCCATGAAGAAAACTTCATATGAGGGTGCCAAGATTTAAGGAACTGGAGTGTTAGAATATGCTTAATTTTGTCAGAAAGGTCGAAATGAATGAGTGAGGCGGGTACTCCAAGAGGAGCCGGCAGGGTGGGAGACAGTGGGAAGCCATAAATGTGCCTCAGATGTGGTACTGAGCGCAATCAGCTTGGTGAGGAATGGTGGATACATACGTGCCCTAGGGCAAAATCCAGCAACTTCTCAAGTACCTTGTGGAAACTGCTTTAGCCTCAGAGCCCCACCCCCACCCTAATCCCGAAGACTACTCCAGATGTTGACATATATCCAAGAGCAGTCTGTGGTTTCAATATAGTTTTGTGCCCTGGAGGGTTCCCACAGTGGAAACTCAGCGCCCCCAGTGTAATACTGCAGCTTGACTCAGAAATAAACCTCTTTTTCATATAAAAGAACCAGTCCTCAGGCATTTTATAAGCTGTCACAAAAAAAAAAAAAAAAAAAAACCAACAGTCTAAGCTTCATTCCCATCCCAGCGGGCACTAAGGACTGCTGTCGCATGTAAACGATGATGGGAGTTGAAATACACTGTTTCCTGAGGACCCCTGCAGGGGCCATTCTAACCCATACATCTGGATTGAGTTCACTGAGCCAGAATATATTTCCTGAAAGAAGGTCCAATGCCCAAACTGTCTCTAGCCTTAGAAGCCCAATGAACCACCTCCACCCACAGAAATGGAGGTTCCCAAGCTCAATGGCCTTTACCGATTGACAAGTCCTGTATTCTTTATAGACTCCCATTGAAAATACTTTCCTTCTTTTCCTAAACGTTTTAACTTTTCTTTTTATATATTTATATATTTTATATATATATTTCTTTTTATATATATATAACTTAACTTTTAATATATTTTTCTTTATATTGAACTTTTTTTTTTTACATTAGCTATAGGAAATGGCCAGTATGGTCTTCAGGACAAAACCAACTTCTTCCCAAGTTATATTTGAAAATTATCATTGTTGGTAGGGAAAAAAAAATACTTCCTTTCCAAAAATAAAGTTTTAATAGTGGAGACTTTGATAACTGTGTAATGACTGTGCATTTCCTGAGCGTTTTGGACAATGTCATTTCTAATGCCAACGTACTCTGTCGCAGCACTGTTCCCCTGGGAGCAGACCAGATTCTTCTTCGAGGTGCTCAGTTAAGAAATACTCAGTGGGTTCATGGGATAGTTGTCTACACCGGACATGACACCAAGCTGATGCAGGTGGGACTTTTATCTCTGAGACCTTCTGAGACTAAGTCTTGTGGATGCATGATTCATCTCTCTTGGTGCTCTTGGCCCTAGCAGAGCAGACATTCCTTAGCCTCACACCACACACCCATATTGGGAACAAGGTGAACGAGACCTTGAAATTCCTTCCCTGTGAGAAGAACTCGCTGCACATGGGAACACTTGAGAAACTTCCCCCAAGATCCCCTGATGCATGAACTCCCAATGAATGGTGGTGTGTGTTGATCTTCGACACTTTCCAACTACTAGTGGGCACTTCAAGTTGCCTGTGTAGCAGCGTCTGCATTAAAACATTTATATCATGATTTTATTGTAATGCAATGATCAAATTTTAAACTTGGAGTTTCTTCATAAAATTTGAAGAGAAGTATAAACTAAACGGCCATTTTTTTTTTCATGGCACTTCTATACAAAGCTGTTTTTACCATCTACTCTCCTCCTGATGTTTATATACATCCATAGGAGCTTCAGCTCTCTGTACTCAGTAGTGCAACAAGTACAGAAAACTCACTTTGAAATACTAATTGGAGTTCTGCTATAAGGACCAATGTTCTGTGCATCATACAGGTGTGAAGATGCCGTCGTTACAAGTGATGGTTGGTAGTGTGCCTACCCTGGCCGTGCTATAAATTCTATCATTCTTCATTTATATTGGTTATGAGGGATTTCCTTTTCTGTCCTGAGGATGCTTGGTTAGCACAGATCTGGCATCACTACTGAATCATCACACAGAGCAGAGAAACTTGCCTTGTTCTCTGCTGCATAGGCCAGGCTTGCTTCACGGTCCTCCCGCCTCTGCTTCCTAAGCCAGCCAGCCTGCTGCCACACCCAGTTCTCTGTTACTGATTATAGATGGTACGACTTGAATTACCGCTGTGTCCAGTAAAACAGTGGCACCAGAGAGCCTTTAGATGTTGAGATGTTTGGATGTGGCAGGGCCATGGACCTTTTTTCTCTGCCTCTTTTCTAAGCAAAGGCATGAAAGCAGATGCTGTGAAAAGACCTTGTTTGCTTAAGCAGCCAAGTGCATCTTAACCTGCCTGATACAATCTGCAAAATGAATGTTAGCCCCCACCCCCCATTATTTTACACCCTAGAAGAAGGTATACGTGGTGTAGTGGTCTTAAGAAAAAGAGGTGGCAGCTGTGGGCACCTTATTATATTTGTCATGTGTTTGGAACATGTTTTCAGCTCAAGTCCATGTACTAGCTGTGACTTTGTCACCCTCCTCGAATACTAGGTAAGCAGTGCTCAATTGTGCATTTTTACCATTTATTTTGCATTGTTTTGCAGAACTCCACAAGTCCGCCACTTAAACTCTCCAATGTGGAACGGATTACAAATGTACAAATTCTGATTTTATTTTGCATCTTAATTGCCATGTCTCTCATCTGCTCTGTGGGCTCAGCCATTTGGAATCGAAGGCATTCTGGGAAAGACTGGTACCTCCATCTCCACTGTGAGCAATGAAATGCAGGCTTGCTTGTTTTCCCCCTTTGAGTTAAATATGCATTTGCTTTACCATCAATCTTAATTTAGTTTGAGGAATGCCCCATTGTTTCAGAAAAGAAAACTTTGTGGCTAAGATAACTGGAGGTCTTATTTTCATTTTTCAATAGATTTCCAGGGAAAGTGTGTAAAGTTTAGGTTCTCAAAACTTGAATGTACTTAAAAAATATACCTCCATTCCTTAGTGGCATAAAATGCTCTATAAATAAAACCATTAACATGATACACAAAACAAAAACTGCCCTCTAAAATATACTAAATGTGGCAGTTAAACTCATTAAAGGAGATTATATGTGGAGGAAATTATGAGTATTGAATATATTATGAAAACGTAATTTGCATGCTTTAAAAATGTTCGAACTGAATGTACTTTCTTTCCTTTCTTTCTTTTTTAATGTGCTTTCCTTTGAACTCAGTAACAAAGTTTTATGTAAATGCTCATCTTGTTCCAGGGAGAGCAGTTTTAATGCTTCCGTCTGGAACATGTATTCTCTTGCTGTTCTGGTATTAATGTATCCCCTCTGGGTATTTCTAGGAAGTGAGCTTGCATTTCCTTGTGATGAATACTTAGTAAATACTTAATTTCCCCAAAGTGTGGAAACAGATTCCAGAACAATCTTACAGGAAAAACAAAAGCAAAAAACAGATTTTAAAGCTGTTTTCATTACACTTATCTAATTTTTTATTACATTTAGTCAGTTTTGCAACTATTCCAAGTTATTGTATAGTTGTTGATTTATTATTTCAGCATAAAAAATGTCATTACTGTAATCAGTTTGTTTGTATACATTCCTTACAATCGATTAGTCTTCCCTGTCTTATTTTCCTTATTGAGGAGGAAGAAGTTAATTTACTTAGGAGACCAATATACCTATGGATGAATAATGACCCTGTAGCTAAAGATACAGCTAAGGGCTGTGCTTACCGACCATGCCCAAGGCCTCCTGGAGACTAGTGCTGGAAAGAGAAGAAGGATTCTTACAACTTGGATAGTTCTAGTTGCGATTGTGTTTGCTTTGAAACCAATGCTTTCAAGAATTCACACAGAAGTGTTTCCGCCCAATTGAAAATTTGTATTGACAAACCTTCAACCCTTCTACTATCTCTGAACTTCCTTATTGGAGCACAATTTGCAATACCAATAGCTAAAGCACTTTTCTTACACACACACACACACACACACACACACACACACACACACACACACACACACACACCTCCCTAGAATGGAATAGGGTTTCTCTGTGTAGCCCTAAGTGTCCTGGAACTCACTCTGTAGACCAGGCTGGCCCTGAACTCACCAGGCTGGCCTCTGCCTCTGCCGGCATTAAAGACACCATGCTGAGTTTCTTTCACTCTTTAATAGCATCATGGAGATCTTGATAGGATTAGCATGCTGAATACAAATACAGCTGTCACTCTGTATCTTTGGAACTTGATTCTAGGACATAAGGAAAGGACCATAACCTGACAGATGTCCAAGCCCTTTACTTAAATGACCCAGTATGTGCACTACGTTTATTCTGTCATATAGTGTAAGTCATATCCAGATTACTTAATATGCATGATGCAAAGTATATGTGGAAGTAGTTATTACACTGTATTGTTTAAGGAATAGTAAGTCTGCACATACTAAGTTCCGACAGAATATTTTCAGTCTAGATCTGGTTGAATCCCTGATGTAGGACCCTAGAGAGAGGGATGATGGAACTTTGATTCTACACTGAAAGAGGTGATTGAGAATCAAGATGTTATTAGCAAAGTCTTCCTCGGTTTATCTAGATTTGTTGTATAATAAAGGAAATTCTTAGGGTGCTCAGGTTTTCCCACTGCAGATATAAAGCTCTAAATGATGTTCTTCCTCCTCCCCAACAGATGGTGGCGCTAGTAATTTTGGACTGAACTTCTTGACTTTCATTATCCTTTTCAACAACCTCATTCCCATCAGCTTGTTGGTTACATTAGAAGTGGTAAAATTTACCCAGGCATACTTCATCAATTGGGTAAATATGGATTTGTATTACATGTCATCTTCCTAAATATGTATTTTGCCTTTTAAAAAATTTAGTCTGATAGGGTCTTTTGATCTATGGAGGTTAAAAAAATTTAAGTATTAATTGTATGTTGTTTTTGTTGACTATATGATGGCTTTTTTTTAAGCCTCATATAATTTTAGCATGGTCTGCTCAGAATCAGGCAAATGGATAACACCAGACATCCTGTGGAATACTGCTATCTGGTTCAGGAAACCTGTTTGGGGACACACAGTATCTATAGAGGAAGGAGACTTTGCATTTGGAATTGAAATATCTGTCTTGTCATAATTTACCACATAAGCAACTTTGTCTAGTCACTCGGCTTCCTAGAACTTCATTTCTAGACACTAACAGAAGGATGACAAGGTGTTTTACCTGAACCTCATAGTATTTGTGCAGCTCAAGAACCTGTTTATAGGCAAGGAGTTTTATAAGCAAACACATAACTGTGCTACTGTCAACATGATTGAGGAATCTGTTCATCCATCTAGTTCGTTTTTGACACTCTAAATGACTTCAGTGTGCATGGGTTTTCCTTTTGAATTATTATATTGATGTTTTTAATATTGGAGAGATGTATTAAACATCTGTTTTCTATTTTTCATCAATTTTTTTTTTCAGTTTTATCTTAGTTAAAATTAATGAATTTGTGTAAATTATATCTTCAGGTATAATTTGCCAAAAAGTTGAATTTTTTGAGAAATTTTGATTTTCCTTTTTTATGTTCCAAACTTATCTTAAAGCTTTTGATATGAACAATATTGGGAGTCTAAGAATATAACCAAAGATACATTTGCAGCTGTTCCTTGTCTTCTTGTGGTGAGTGATCTTGCTAAAATGTCAGCCTCTTTCTTGTGTTTGATAAAAAGATCAGTGTAGTTAGGGATTTGAAATGAGCAGCAGGCATATTCACTTCACACAGGGAATATGTGCTGAAGAATTGAGCCTTATATACAGAGAAATTGAAGTTAATGAAGGGCTCTCACTCACGTAAATAATAAGGTAAATGCACCATGAAGATCAAATGGCTACTCGAGGCCTTATTGTTTATGTGGATTTTCAAAACGTAGAATTAGTTTCAATAATCACGTAATGGTAGTGTTGAATGAGCCCGGCAGGCTGTTGCTTTCTAACCACCTTCTTAACCAGCAGAGACTTTGGGACAGTCCCGACAAGCCAGCTTCCTCCTTGTATGGAAATGAGATCAGTAACTGTCGCCTGGATTCTGGTTCTGGCTAGTTGTCCTGTTATACAGTATGGATTTCTGAATGATAGCTTGGAAGACGTTTAACCTCAGCTGTCCTATCACACCTGCTCTTCTGTCGTGCCTGTCTCTCCTGACTCAGGCACCCTCCTCTCCTCTAGGGGGTCCTCATTTCATATGGTTTCCAGATTGATCTGTGTGTGAGCCCTCTCCTCTCCTCTCCCAACCCGACTCACTTGGCAAATGTCTGTCTTCCAACATGACATGTAAACTCAAAGCCTAATCCAGAAACAGGAGAGATGTGAAACCCAACAAACACAGCCCTAACTTGTTAATACAGTATTCTGCTGTAAAAACTATTAGGTAATGGAGTTGGATAATGGGATCAGACCTCATGGTCACTGGGTGGAAGGCAAGTCTGAAGAAATAGCAAATTATACCTTTTTTGGTTGACTGTCAAGTATCTATAATAAAAGAAACTTAGCCTGACAAGTTCAACCAGATGCAGTCTCTTAGATAACTTTGCTTGAAGAACTAACTATATGAAAACAGTGGCTGCCTTTCTAGCAAACGTCACTAAACAGTTCCCTCGCATCACTCAGGGGTGTGCTTCATGTGGACTGCATACCTTAACCCCGACAGGAGGTTAAGTTTATTGAGAATGAAGAATGGAAGGAAACGGACTATCTGATTCCGCAGACAAGCTCTCACTACATACTGTCCTGTTCTAATGAAAGACAATCATTCCTGCTGAGTACTTTTCAGGACAGCCACAGAGAATCATGTAGAGAGAGCAAAGAACTAGCATGGTTACATGGAGCTCAGCAGGTCAAATGGTGACTTTTGAAACATGAAAAAACAGAGTGATTTCTTTTGCTAACCCAGTCCCCCGGTACCTTGCATTCAAGGATGTCACTTACTTCTTTGTAGGATCTTGACATGCACTACGAGCCCACAGATACTGCCGCAATGGCTCGGACATCTAATCTGAATGAGGAGCTTGGCCAGGTAAGCTCTTCCACAGTTGGATCAGAAGTGAGATTTGGTATCATTTCTGCCTTATGTGGTGACCTCAGATGAAGTAGCATCTCCTCGTTTTCCATTGTTTGAATAATCCACATAAATGCATTGGTTAGTGCCTGAAATACAGTGTTCATATTTAGTAGTGGAGTTTAGCAGACTTTTTTCTGTCAAGGTGAGATGCTGTGTAAGCCGAGGTGTGTTTCTTAGTAGGTAGTCTGTTTAGCTATAACATATTGGCTGTTTTTGAGTTATAGGAATAGTAATAGAATTGTTCACGACTTTCATCCAGAAGGAAGGAAAAGTTCCAGTTGTATAAGTCTAATCAAATAGGAATTTGGAATAGATTTATAACTCATACTTCATTAATATATGCAGCCTTGCATCACTTACCAGGGATTGTTCTGAACAGTGCATTGTCAGGTGATCATTATGTAAACATCATAAAATGCACTTCCACGTGCTAACAGCTATGACCTCACTAGGCAAGCGATATAGTCTTGTGGTATCCACATCATACGTGTATCCTCATTCATGAAAGCATCCTTAGGTGACATGTGACTACATATGTATATTTGTAGACCATTTATAAGTGCTAGCTGAAAAGGGATTTTTGTTTTTTCCTCCTCCACTTCCCAACGCATACTATTCAAATTACATCTAGAACAGATTATACTGTTCCTTACCAATTTAGATGGTGTCTTAAGTTAACTGCACAAGCTATTGCCATCCTAGGATTTCTTGTTATATTGAGGAATACCGGTTAGGTCTTAGTACTGTGTATGTTTGAGAACAGCAGTGAAACTTTCCGTAGAAATTTAGACTGTCCTGAAGCAGACTTCTCTCTAGTTTTTCTAATACACATTAATTCCCATATATAAAATAATTTCTCATTAAAATTCTGAAAGAGCTGAGTTGCTCCTTAAACAATGTACTGAACGCAATTCTAGCAGTCATTATACCCCACGGTAGAACAAAGTTGGCTTTTAAAGAAATTGTAATTTAAGTACATTTTCTTCCCTCTATAAAAAAAAAAATTCCTGAGCAGGATGGCTATAGCTCATAGGTGGGCACTTGCCTGGTATGCATAAGGCACCAAGATAGGCATTTAAAAACCCTGAAATAGTAATTAGGATTTTCAACTGGTTTGTAGGTTAAATACATATTTTCTGACAAAACTGGGACCCTGACATGCAATGTGATGCAGTTCAAGAAATGCACCATCGCGGGCGTGGCTTATGGGTGAGTGTTTTCCCTTTACTTGGGGTGTGAAATACACGTTTAATTGATGCCATCAGTTTGGAATATTTGGACATTTCTTGTGCAAGGAGGGCTCGATTTTGTTTTGTTTTTTAAATCTAGAAAACCATTCTTTTTACTTTGGGGTGGATGAATTGTGTATGTTACAGTTGGTCTTGCTGTCCTTGGGGGATGCTAGGAGGTGGAGAATGACTGGCAGGTCTCTCAGTGTTTAGGACTGTGTAAGGTCTCCATCTGTGCCTAGGGATAAGGGCAAACCACTTCCCTTCGCTCTGGCTTGCAGTCAGTGTAGATGTGGGGAGAAGCTGCAGTGAGGCCTTGGTCTGTGTTTAGGCTCAGTCATCCTCCCTTCTCTCCCTTCTACCTTTTATCACGTCTCCTCTTTGCAGTCACTGAACAATCTAAACTTCCGGTGATGGGAGGGAGGTGAGGACATGAACATCTTCACTCTGGAGAACCTAAGTGATAATGGCCTTCAGATTGGGTGTGGCCTCTATTTAATTTATTCCTGACTATATGTATGCTTGCCTAAGCCACTCAGAGACACCCTCCTTCTGGTTGAGTGGCACTAGCCTTATCAGCAAATTTCGCAACTATCCTTTACCTCAATGAGGCAAGGAAATGTTGATGTCTTAACCACACCTCCTTACTTGGGGCGTTTCTGGCTTACACCCACTGTTTTCATTCATACTTTATCTTGAAGCAGCAAGTCAGTGGAAAAGCAGTGCTTAGTCTTGAAAATATTTTAAACTAAATTTATTATTATTCCTATGTACCGTGTCTGCAAACAGGAGCAGAGACCAATATGCTTGTTCTTGAGGGCAGGAGAGCGTCTGATTCAAAATGACTTTAACCTGTGGATACAGTGATTGGATGACTTTTCCACACTGTAGAGATAGGCTTTTGATTTGAGAAGAATACTGATGTTCCAGTGTGCATTTTTTTTTCCCTCTTTATCTGAAGCCTGATAGTTCTCCGACAAAAGAGCTCTCCTCCATTCTCCCCAGAATTGTTCCTGGAGCAGGAGAATAATGGTCATGTTCTGTGACATCAAATGCTTACACATTCTACACATGGTTAGGCCAGAGATGGAAGGGCTATTCTTTGTGGATTTTTCTTACGCTCAGAACAGGGTCTTAATCACCCCTGGCCGTATGCACAGAAGCAGAGCTCTTCCCTTGCCTGTCGATAACTTCATAATGCACAAGTGTAGGAGGCGAGGGTGGGTTTGAGCAAAATGCCAGTTCTGTCAATTAGATGGTCAAGGAAATGAATGTCCCTGTGAGAACATTTCTTAAGAATGAGGTGAAGCGATAAGGTATGAATTCTAGAGCCATGTCTTAGATTCGCTCCTGTGACCTTAGACAATTCCCTTTCAGATATTCTTAACTCTGCAAAATGTAATAAAACTTAATAAAATAAACCTCTAAGGTCCCTTTCAAGATAGGAAGTTCTAACATGGTTAGTAATAAGAAGTCCCTTTGTTTGCCGAGATCAGCCATATAATGGAAGTGGGTCCTGTGTAGGTGTGGCTTCATGTCTTCAAGAACACTGAAAGCCATGCTTCAGCTAGTTAAGCTACTTCCAAGCATCACCTAGGGTTTGTACATTTGTGTTAGTACCCATAGCCCTTTTGTGTATATATCAATTCATATATTAATTCCTTGAGAATTTCGTACAGTGTATTTTGATCATGTGCACCCCCTCCCTGACTCCTCCCAGATCCACTCCTCTCCCTTTTTAAATAAAGTCCCAGTCTCTCTTATCCTAATGGGTTCCTGGAGTGTCAGCGTTGCCGAGGCTTGTTGATACACGAAGGATTTGGAGAAACCAACTCTTACTGACCACATGTCTGTATCAGGGGTGGGTGTAGCCTTGTGACCTGATTCCACAGCTGACACACGGAGGCGAGTCCCTCACAGTCAGCCGCCTTACTGTGGGCTTTGCTCTGAGCGTTCGTGGCTTACAGCAACCTGCACAGGTTCCCATTCACACCGTAACCGTGTTAAATCCGAGGAGTTAGTGCAGAGGACATCCTGGTCTTCATCCCCACTGGACCCTTGGGCAATGACAAAACAAGAGAAAGTCGCACACTTTAAATGCCAACAAATAAGTTGACTGTGAACCCTTCAGACTCTCAGTGAAGCCCTGTGCTCTCTCCTTCTGTCAGCTAGAGGGTAAGGGCGGTCAAGTCTGCCAGCAGTGTAGTTTCTAGCTCGTTCTCTGGATCCAGCAATGGTGTAGGAATAAAATACTTACCAACAACGTTTCAGGCTCTAATTTTCATAAAGGTTCTCTCATTTCACATAAGCTTTGCCTCAAACTTGGTCTGTTTGAACTTCATGACAGACAGTGAAGTTCAAATTTTGTACACAGCTGCCAGCCATGACTATTTCCCAGAAACCAACTTTGTAGTAAGGATGCCTCTCTTGATACTCATTGGGTTTTTCCCTTAGATCATCTTATGGGAACAGTTGTTGTTAACATAAATAAACTGATGTCATTTATAAATTGAACTTGCTACAAACTAGAAGTTCTGCTGTGAGACACTTAGGAAAGTGTCCGGTTGTAGCAGGTCACACTCTGGGGATGCCTGTGTCATCACAGCCAGCGAGGTATCCGCAGTAGTGAGGACTTCTGTGTTCAGTGGCTGGAGTCCTCGTGCTGTGGAGATTGAAGAGTTTTCCTTATCTCCTGTACCTGCCCGTAATTTCATCAACACCATCTCTGGGGCTAAAAAAACAGGTTAAGCAACCTGAAACAATTCTTTTTGTTATTGTTGTTTTATTTTTATTTGGGAGACCAGACATTTGATCATTGTTAGATCCTTTACCCTTTCCCTTTCGGTAAAACAGATGAAGAGTCTTAAAGACAATCTGTTTGTACCAACTTTAGTATGTGAATTGTTTACTTGGCAGGTTTTGTTTAGAAGCACATTTGATAGGAGATCAGCTAATTCTACAACCCTGAGGAGAGATTCACCAGGAAAATCTCCACAGTTAGGCACCTGGATCCAAGAACTAAACTATAGCCAGCTCATGTGTCTGTAACCATCCATGACCTTTCATTTACCTACAACAAATGTTGATCTGCCTCCTTCTGTAGGCAGCTCTTTAGGTAGCAGAAACCTAATAATAAACCACAGTTTACATGGTTCCCACAAAGAGTTCACAGTCTAACTGTGGCCAATAGGTATTAATTTATTATAATACAATAGTCCTAACATGCAGCAAGAATCGGATGTGAGCCTCAGATGGCGTAGGGTAGTGTAATGAGGGAGGTCAAGGAATGTTTCCAACAGAATGGTCCTTAACCCAAATCTGAGAGTGAATTTGAGTGAAGAACTCCCCAGGCAGAGATAACCATACTGGCATGTCTTCATGGCAACTCATACAAACAAGCCACCTGCTGCCCTCCACCCTCTGGATGGCACTCAGCTTCTCAAGGGCTGCACCAGACTCAGGGGCAGGCACCGCAGCCCTTGTGTTCTGGGGCTGATAAGCCTCATGACTTGGGAAGCACTAGCTCCAGAGCTGTGTGAAACCATGAGCAGGGGCACAAAACCAGTGCAAGCTGTCAGGACCTTCCCCTCCATGAGCGGGGCATAATACCAGTGCAAGCTGTCAGGACCTTCTCGGGGCACAATACTAATACAAGCTGTCAGGACCTTCTCCATGAGTGGGGCACACTACCAATGCAAGCTGTCAGGACCTTCTCCATGAGTGGATACAATACCAATGCAAGCTGTCAGGACCTTCTCTATGAGTGGGTATAATACTAATGCAAGCTGTCAGGACCTTCTCCATGAGTGGGGCACACTACCAGTGTAAGCTATCAGGACCTTCTTTTAGTGTTAGCTGCTTGGAGAGTTACCAGCGCTCCCCTGGACAGTGCAGGGACTGGAGCCCAAACCTTGAAGTTAATCACAAATGACTGACCTTGGTGCTACAGCCCATTTCCACAGTGCATTGCCACAGGCCAGCGCCTTTCCTGGGAATCCAGTCCAAGATGGGCCGGATGAGTCCTTCCTTCCTCTTAAACAGTCAACACAAGCCTTTGACAGGAAAGCAAAGGGATCCCTTTCATTGTGACTGCTATAATAGAGGGGACATTGATCCTGGAGGAAACTTAATGTTTGGGAAGTAGAAGACCCTGTCAGGGCTAGGTTAAAGGTGGGTAGGCATTTAGGGAGTTCATGAATTCTTTAAGTTTCCAGCAGCTGATTGTACTTATCAAGAACCATCTCTGCATTTTGAGCTCCACTTGTATATAGTAAGTCTAATTTAAAGGGAAAATACTGAGTTATCGTATATAATGAAAGAATTGGGAAATAAGAAAATCTAGTCTGATGTATTTTGGGTGTCGTACGAAAGTTGAAATGAACTATATCAAGGGATCTTTCCCCATGCTTCAATGAGCTTGTGGGTAAAAGTAAAGTATTGATGAAAACATCTTTCAAGATTAAAAATTATTTGGTGAGTGGACCATTTTGAATATCAGTGGTTGCATTTAATCAAACAAATACAATTAACAATTAACTTGTACTTCATGTGCCTTCTCAGGAAGTTACTGTCTCAAGGCAATCAAAGCTTCCTGAAAAATACTTGGCAGATTTTTTTTTTTTTCTATGTGATTGTGCCCTAAGTGACTAGCGTGTTTGTGTCATTGAAGCACTCTGTTTTGGTTATAAATATAAAGGATTGACTTCCTACTGGCCTTACAGCATATGTTTAAACAGCTCAATTTAAACATCTTTATTACTAAATTTTGACTTCTGTGCATCAGTCAGTTCTGGGATGCGGAGTACCTTTGTAAGTCTACCCGGTTACCATAAATCCTCATGTTCTGCTCACTGTACTAACCTGCCATTCTTCCAGATCCAACTAAACGTTCATTTTCTTACCTTTCTAGAAACCCGCCTCTCGGCACCTCCCCCATTCATGGTTTTATGTTTCCAGCCTTTCTGTGATTATTTTCCCCTCTCTTTCTGTCCCTCCTCTTGAAGCCATGCCCCCGAACCTGAGGATTATGGGTGCTCGCCCGATGAATGGTAAGCTACATGGCACTTTGATCTCTTTGAAAGGTTCTGTTGTATCGCTTTGTTAAACTGGCTTCCCTGGTCTCACGGGAAGCCATCTTTACAGATGTTGGGTGATGATGCTCTGTAGAGCGTATTTCTTAACCTCTGTTAAGTATCTTTGGTTTTTCTATCAAAAAAAAACTTAATAAACATATTCTAAAACTTTAAAGATTGCCAGAGTCTTATGTTATTTATCTATAATCTGTAGGGATCGATTCCAAAGTGCCTGAGAGGGAAAACTCCTTGTATAGCTCTGAAAGCTTGCTTATGTTTTTTTTTTTTTTTGCTCAGCACTGCCCCCTTCTGCCTGAGCCTTGGAACAGACAGTGCTGGACCATGCCGGTGCAGTACAAGTTTCCTTTCATTATTTTAATGTCTCCTCATTATTAAAGGTGAAATGAATACCTTTAAGTGTACAGCACAAGTGTTCTAGAACTACACTACCCGCAACTTAACAGTAAACGCAGGCAGCAAAATTCACTTTTTTTTTTTAAACTTCACATCGTGCATCCCGAGTTTAGCATCACTTCAGATTTATTAAAGATAGCATACTATGAGTTCAGTGTCACTACTATGGGAAGTTTCTGGGGTTTTGTTTTGTTTTACTTTAAAATCCTTTCAGCCATGTATTTACAGTTTTATCTAGGGTGATTTAGTATATTTTGTTATTAGTATGAGTCATCATTTGGTAGCAAATAAAATTTAAGAAATTATGATTCCTTTAAAGCTTTTTTTTTGAGAATATTGATTTTTGAGGCTATTGAGGCTTTTTTCTGTTTATCTAGATTACATATACTTTGAGATTAAATTACATTTCCACTGTTAAATTGGAGTCCAGTCACAAAATAAGTTTTCAACCTACCTGGAATTTACTTCAGTAAAGTGGAGGTCTGATAAGAGTCTTTAGTAAATCTTATAGTATCCAAAGCATGATTCCTGTGACCGTGGCACCATCAATGCCCATTACACAGAGCACCATACGTTCTGAGACTTAGCATAGCTTTCACTCAGTGTACCAGAGCATTTTATTATTGGTTGATCGTTCAAGCTCAGCTTTGTGTACACCCCCACTTATTTGGTCCTGTGACTGTGTAGCTACAGTTTTTAATGGGGATGCTCTTTGGCTTGTGGTCAGGTGCCATCTGAGTAAACTCCTCATGCATTTTAGAACCTATGTGTCTTTCCAATTGCTGCTTGCCCAGAGCACCCGTAATTCGACTCATTTTAAACCTGTTTAGTAATACAGAACTAATGCACATATCTCCCTAAAAGACATGGCTTGGTCTTCTTAGCTTCACCATGGTTTTCTCCAAAATGTTATCTTATTTACCCGGATCATTTAAAATGTACTTTGAGCAGAGGATGTTTCATGGCATCAATCGCTGTTGGAAAGAGATAATGTCATTTTATCTTGCTCATAAGTGATTTTTTTTTCATAAAATATCTATCTTGGGAAAATCTGAGTTCAAATGAAACATTCCAGCTTTTTCATAAGTTGTATATTTTCACTTGCCATTGAATCTAAAAGTAGTTACTAACTGTTTACAAGTAAACACCAGGAAGACACTTATCGCCTTTATGGCAAAGGTGCTCTGTTTGTATACTTGGCCCTCCATCTGTAAACTAATTCCCTGGAGGCTTGCAAAGGTAGGGGTACAGCTTTGTGAGGTTCTGTGTAGGGTTGTGTGGAGTGGCCAGGCATGTGAACTTTGGATTCTGACCACCCAAGTTCAGATCCTGACCTGACCTTCACACAGGGCACTAATTGCCTGAGTGGCCTCATTGGAAGACTGTGGTCACCAGTAGCGTTTACCTCAAGGAGAAACTTTGAAGATTAGCTGAGCTCTAACCAGAAGGCTAGCACTGGTGGCTCTCACTCCTCATTATATATTTGACATGGTCATTGTCAAGGAGTTAGATTTAGGTAGAGAAGCCAGTAAGTGATCTGCCCGAGAACACAACCAGCAGACATGGGAGCCAGCACTGAGCCCAGCTGAGCCTGAGTATGAAGGATGTTAATTACATCACACACCTATAGACTTTAAGGACTCATGTACAGGATAGCTTTGCATTTCAAGTCCCTTCCATTCCCATTTCACTTAATGTTTTTCTGACTGAAATTTACTTCTGGAAAGTTGCTGAGGTTGTTAAGGAAGGGCAAGCAGAAATACTATACCGTTTGGCTGAGAAAAGGTAGCTTGGAAGCTCACACGTGACTCCATGCTTTCAAAAGCCCGGCATATGCCCCGCCTCATCTAACTGGTTTCATGTGGCTGATGAAACCAAGATCAAATGTGGTCTTGGTGGGGCCCTGTGTTCTGGGTGTCTGACGGTGTCTCCATGTTGCTGCTCTTCAAGAGAAGAGAGTCTGGAAGACTCTATAACTGAAACTCTGGAAGTCATCTCCTCAATGGCTGCTTGGCAGCTTTATCTGGCAATGAGAAGTTGACTGAATGCCATGTAACAAGCTTAGAGCTGTCTATGTTTAATCATCCTGCTTGAAACAGCACCCAGTACAAAAATGTCAAGAAAATCCACACGTGTAGATTACGTATTTACATTTGGTTCTAAAGGCAAGCTTGTAATACATGGACCCTTTCACATACACTCTCTTGTTATTAAAGACTGGATGGTAGCTGAAATTCTCTAAAATATATTAATATAAGTGGTTTGCAGAGATAATGGCTTCCCAACACACGGTTACTTGCTCCAAAATTGGCAATGTTTTCCTGTTATTGCCAAGTACCATCAACTGGCATGGACTCTTGCAGACTAATTCCTTTCTATTAAAAATCATTATCTAAGTTGATAGTATAAATATTGAGAGGGTTGGAGAGGAAAAACATCTTTCACTTTCAACATCCATGTAGTCAGAAGGTTTGCTTATTTTCAAAAACTATATAGATAGATAGATAGATAGATAGATAGATAGATAGATAGATAGATAGATAGATCTGTAACTATTTTTCTCTTTTTTAAAAAACTTATTTTGGAAAGTTTAAGCATAAGCAGAACCAATAAATGTCCCTGTCAGTCATTTTAACAGTATGTGCTCTGGGCCAGTTTCATTCAGCCTGTGCCTCTCTACCATTATTCTGAAGCAAATCTCACAAAATAGATTATTTCATTTTTTTCTTAACTATTTGATACAGTCACACATTATATTCTCATTGTTTTTCAAGTAAATGACAGTGGGGTGATTCTCCAGAGCGAATGCCTTAGAGTCGACCCTGCAGTCCTTTTCAGTGGTTTTCAGTATTATTACAGCATCTGCAGTTTATACTAGTTTCTCTTTTCTGCTTGGTTATTTCCTCATTTCATTCTAGCCTATAATTATGTGTGGAGTGAGTGGCATTTATTTATTCTGCTGTAGAAGGTAGGCTCGCTGAAGCATTCTTCCAGGCATGCCCTTATAATAATGAGATCTAACACATCCACATTAGCGTCAGTCTTCAAAGTAGTTCCCTTGGCAGGCTGTTTATTCAGTGGTGCAGACTTTCACACAGTGTTTTATAACTCCTCTTTTGTAATGGCCTTCAGAAATACTTGTAGTCACCCAGGAAACTGAGTCTCATTACTTTGATCCAAACCAATCATTATCTAGCAAAAACAGTGAAGTTAATCACCCATTCAAATTCTTGGACTTGACTCTTTGTAACAAACTCATGGCTAAAAATTAAATCTGCCAGCAAGCAATTTTGATTCCAAACTGACAGGATCTTTAAAAACCTGGAGATGCAGACCCTTAAAAAAAAAATCACTGCTCTGACTGCTGGGGCCAGAAAGTCCTTCAGCTGTGACAGAAGGGTCCACTAGGTCAGGGAAATGGTCATTCCTTGGGTCAGAGAGGATGCCATCCAAACAGGATTTATTCCACCCTGCTCATTGCCTCAGAATACTGCCTCCTGCTGCAAAAGGAGCTCTACCTCATGTTGCCCAGGAGATGTGGCACTGATCAGGAAACCAACCTCTCCACGGTGGTTGTGTGGTGGGCTGTGAGCCTGTCCAGGCTGACACACTGTGCAAGTTCTATTCCAGTAGCTTGTTACACCCAGTCCATCACACAGTATCTCATGAAGTATGTGTCAGTGGCTTGGCTTCACCTGGCCTCCAAAACAGAAGAGTTTCCAAGACAGATGGGGGTGCTGTTCATCAATACACTTCACTGAAGTGTGGAACAGAGAGAAATACACCTTTCTCCTGGGGTTGAGATTATTTTGGTTCTAAAATAGCATCATTTGGGTAGAGAGGAGTTTCTACAGAGCTAGGGCTCTGCTTCCCTGTGATATTTGCCACTGATAATTATTATGTCGGTGTAGGTGTGAGAATGTGAGCAAAGCCAAGAGTCAGTTCAGATCTTAGGGACTAATGATGAGCAGCGAGCGTTCCCCAAGTGTTTTTGTACAGTTTAGCCTGGCAGCATCACCTACCCCAGCACTAATCTCACTGTGGCTGGAGCACTCTTGCCTAGTGGGTCCTGTTGGTTTCTTGGAACAACCTTAAGGAAAAATGCAAGAAATCTCCTTTCAAAGCCTGTTCTACTTGGCAAGGTTTATTCAGGACAGGAGATAGTTGGGCCAGAGCATAGGCATGAAGGGAGGGCCTGCCCCCTAGTGGTGCAAGATCTAAAATGCACTCTCGACTCCAAGGAAGGCAAAGGAAACCAGCCACTCTCAAGAGTGCCAGTAGGAAATTAAAGGATGGAAAGAGAGAAAACACACGCACAGAGCCTCGTGAATGGCTTCCCAAAGAGTGAATGAGAAAGAGTAGGGGCCGCCCAAGGGCTGAGTGTCTGGGGTTCCCATGAAGGCCTGCTGCTCAGGAGGAAGAGGGCCGACGGAACTTGTGGCTCAAGTCCTCATTACAGCATTCCCTAGGGAGTTTCCCTGCATGTGAGAAACAAAAGTACCCACCCAAGGGCCTCATAAGTCTTGGATACAGACCTCACCCCATCCCTGAAGCTGTTCACTAGGAATAATAGTAATAATAATAATAATAATAATAATAATAATAATAATTCTAGAATACAAGAAGAAAACTCATCTCTCCAGGGACCTGAGCCAGGACCATATGTGGTCACGGGATAATGACTTGACAAAGGTCACAAAACCTGGGAGCAGCAGAAATTGGAGGTTAAGCAAGGTCCAAGAGTGACAGGCTGGCCACAGACCTGTTCCCAGAGGGCTGTCTAGGGGACCGTCTGTCCTTTAACCTTTGGCTAGAGAAGCCTTGCCAAACAACTCTTTCTGGGGAAAGCTGAGGACTCTGGGCCGTGCGATGAGTGTGGAAATGGGACTGAAAAGGCCATAGGCCTCTTCCAGTCTAGCCCGAATTAAGAAACACACCCGTCCCAGGACACACCTGGCCAATATAGGGTCACTTTTTTTTTTTTTTTTTTTTTTTTTTTTTGGTTTTTCGAGACAGGGTTTCTCTGTGTAGCTTTGCGCCTCTCCTGGAACTCACTTGGTAGCCCAGGCTGGCCTCGAACTCACAGAGATCCGCCTGGCTCTGCCTCCCGAGTGCTGGGATTAAAGGCGTGCGCCACCACCGCCCGGCTTAGGGTCACTTTTAACAGCAGCCCTGCGGGTGCCTGGATACAAAAGCTGATGTGTCATATGATGAGCAACAAGCTGTCTCTCTGTCCATACTCAGTTGCATTGATTCAAGGAAGGCGACCTTTAGAAACTCTGCTCCACAAAGTTGCACTTATGTTCAGATTCTTCATGGTTTCTCAGACAGAGAAGTGCTCTTGATGATCCCTTACTCTCTACCCATATTACAAATAAGGACAGCCTTCAAACAAGTTAAAGGTACGCATAAAACACAACCCGAATCCTGTCTCCTTAAAACTTACCTGGAGAACTCTAATTCTTTTTTCATGCGAAAATATCTAGACTTGTGTTGAAAGTTTTATATTTTTATCTCTATAACACTGGAGTTCTAAGCCAGAGATAGTGATGCACGCGTACAATCCTAGCACTTGTAAGGTTGAAGCAGGGGGATTGCCAGAAGTTCAAGGGCAGCACAGGATACGGTACCAGGGCAGCCAGAGCCATCAAGACACTATCTTGAAGAAAAATAAATAAATAAAAACAAAGTAAAACAAATGCTAGGCACAGACCGTCAGCCTCAAATAAAGAAATTTCCCCCATGTAAGTGAAAGAGGGAGAGAGGGGTGTGTGTGGGTGTGTGGGTGTGTGTGTGTGTGTGTGTGTGTGTGTGTGTGCATGTACACATCCATGTCATTGAGGGCATTTAAACACAATCCTGCATACTTGGGACATCTGTAGTGTTCATCTGAAGTTTGTCCTGCTTGCTTCTGGACAAGAGAGCCAGCCATTCCCTTTCTGCTGCTCTGAACAGACTTCCTGCTCTCACTAACCTATTCCCCGCTCTCGTTGAAGTGGTGACTTTTGTAAACAGGAGGAAGCAGTCTTCATAGTCACACCACTGCTTGTGTCTGTCCATGTGCATGAACTGTGTATGTTCATACTGTGTGCACTTGGGTCTTGTGTCGTGTATGCATAGATTTCAAGTGGTTAGTGTGGATTTTGTTCCCATTTTCAGTTCAGGTTCATTAACAAGTAGCAACTTCAAAGGGAGTCAATAAAGAAAGTTTTCTCCCCTCCCCTGTCTTACAGACCTCAATTTCTATTTCGAAAAATAACCAAAGTGACCAATTCTGGGTATATCTTTCTTTTCTTATAAATAAATAAATATTATATATACACACATATACACATCTTTTTTTTTTTCTAGTTTCTTGAGACAGGGTTTCTCTGTGTACCCACCGGGGCTGTCCTGGAACTCACTTTGTAGACCAGGCTGGCCTTGAACTCAGAGATGGGCCTGCCTCTGCCTCCCGAGAGCTGGGATTATAGGCGTGTGCCACTGCCACCTGGCTGGTATATCTTTCTATTGTGGATTTATTCTGTTGTAGGTTTATTCTACAGTAAACATGCATTTCTCTTGTATTTTTTTAAAGAAAGCACACATTGTTTTGTATCAGCTTCTTATCTCAGACTTTTTCATACTCCACAAAGAATGCGCCCTTCTGTACAGCAGTCTGTCTTGTGGACAGGCCACACATCCCTTAAGCACTATCTCTGTTTACTTCTGATGTTGGTACTGACACTTGAGGAACCCTAAGGGAAAGCTATTTCCTTCTGGTCAAAAGAATGGAATCTCCCTCTGGGTGGAGACCAGCCGTGGTCCCTTCCCTCAAGAGGTAGCCAGTCGTCAGTCACCTGAAGAGTAGGTCACCTTCAGTCGTGCTAAAGAAACAGGAGGCATAATTATTCCCTTTATGAGACAGTGTACTTTTTCTTCCCACATTCGGGGGAAGCCAACCCTCTTTTCTGAGGCATTTTTGTTTGTTTGTTTGCTGTTTTGAGACAGGACCTCACTATATAGCTATGACTATGGCTGTTCTAGAACTCACATGTAGACCAGGCTAGCCTCCAGCTCACAGAGATCCGCCTGCCTCTGCTCCTCTGCCCTCTTACTCTTTTGTGAGATAAACTCACCAACCCCAACCTGCATCTTGTCACAGCTGCTTAGACTATGGCTTGCTTACTTCCCCTTTTCCATCTTATTCTTCCAGGGATCTACACTGATGTACAACTTGCTGTCCTGGGGTTTTTCTTTTAGACACTAATAAAATTTTCCTCAAGGTTTCTTCTGAGCCTAGTCCTAAATTTTTTTATTAACAAGGCTAAGAACCCAGAGGAGAGACCCCATTTTCCCTGTAACAATATTTGGATATTGAAAATGTACTACACAGAGAGTGTTTCTGCATGCAACATTTTGTACCAAGTAAACAATTACTCCTAGAAAAAGACTTACTGGATCAGAGGACTTTAGCTTAAATTTTACCCAGTTACTCTTTTTTGGCTGGCCTCAAAGTTACAATCCTCCTGCCTCAGCCTCCCCAGAGCTAAGATGCCACCACACACTGTTTCTAGGTGCTTTTTAGAAACTTTATTTTTTATATAGATATTTTATTCCTTTTCCACAGTTCTAACAGCACAGAGTTGGCAGACTTTGTTTTTGTCAAATCGATGTTTATCTTGTTAGGAGGCTAGAGTGACTGTCTGGTCAGAGCTACTGACATTCCCTCGTGTGCTGTGAGATTGTCTTCTTGCCCGGTGTTCTCTGTCGCTGTGGATCTTGTTTTAGTTTGTCCATGAGATCTTTTTCTTTTGTAGGAATTTACCTCTGTCATATAAATTTGATTTTCTCTCCAATTTGTCCTGCAGCTTTTGATTTCCCTTCAGTTTTTTTTTCTCTGCAGAAATAATTGTCACTACATGGTGAGCTCTATTAATATCTGTGTGTTTTGTTTTGTGACTTAGACAGGAAGCCTGGGCCTTTCCCACGACTGCTTTTTAACAAACTACAGGATTGAGATGGAAATTATGGCTTGACCCTCTTCTCTTTTCTTCTTTATTTTCTGATTGTCTTAGTTTGAGTTGAATTCTGAAATCATATATATATATATATATATATATATATATATATATATATATATATATATATATATATCTGTAGTCAAGGTAGCGATGTCATAGCTCATTGGTTGCACACTTGCCTGCTGGTCTCCAGCACGGCAAACAAACAAACAAATAAGTCAATAAACAAATCATAGTCTATGCTATGACTAACAGATAGGCATTGATGATTAGGCTGGGCACTTGCTGAGTTTTCTCCTAAGTGCACTATTGACTCTTCATTTTTGTCTAGTTGATAAATAATCATTTGCAATGTTGTGCGGCTGGAAGCTACAGGAAGCTACATGTGACGCAGGGAGCGAGACATGCTCTCTCCTCTTTCCCTCCACTGCTGCACGCCTTGACTGTCTCTGTCTCTGCCACTTTATGAGCAAAGTGCCACTTGACCTTTTCTAAAGGAAAAAAAAAGATGTCACATGTTGATGTTGGCTTGCATTTTTATATGCAGGCAATATGTAAATGCCTGTAGTTTTAAAATATTTATACATTTGGGATAGTTCTTATTTTTAAGTAATGTAAGCTTCCTCATTTTGTTTTTTGTTTGTCTGTCTGTTTGTTTGTTTGTTTGTTTTGCTTATTTTGCTTTTTACCAAAAGTAGATGTTTTGTAAGATTAGGGAGCGTGGTGATGATTTTGTGCCTGTACCCATCCTAGTCAAGCTACCTTGTTAGAGGATGAGCTGCTGGAGGTTTTCCACCGCCTTGGTAGGGAAGCCCCTAGGTGGGAGGGAGTTCTTGTTTAATGTGTTCCAGAGTGGAGGCCTTTGATAGGGAACGCAGAATGGGATCTAGCTGTGTAAGTATTTCAGTCACACATCTAGAGCTGTTGCAACACTTTAGAAAGTTGGATCAGTAACAGCAACTGGGATTTTTGAAGTGAATGAATTCTTGGTAACAAGACATGTAAGATTTAAAAAGACTTTTATTTTGGAACTCTTGGAAAGAAAAAGTATTCGTATTTCAAGACATGATTGTGAATATTCCCTCATGTTTTAGCCTCCCCAGCAAATAAGCATACAAATAAAAATTTAGCCTCCCCAAGAAGTAAAAAACGAAGCAGGACTGAATGCATTTTAATAATAGAGAAATTTCATAAAATCACAAATAACAAACTTTTAAGTTGATTTTTATTGCATTTATTCACTCTTTGGAAAGAGGTGTGTGTGCCGTGGTATACATATGACATCAGAGGTCAGAGGAGGGCCTGTAGAATCAGTTCTTCCCTTACACCCGAGAGTCCCAGGGGCCAAACTCGGATCATCAGGTTTGACATTGAGTGCCTTTTCCCACTGAGCCATCTTATCAGTCCTATAGTAAACTATTCTTTATAAACGATAGTATTTATAGGAGAAATGTGTCAGTTTTCTATCTACCCACTGATAAGTCATTTAAAAGTTGTTAGATCCCCATACTTAATACTAAACCAATAATACCAGTGATAATTTTGAGACTCCTTAACTACAACCTGCTCACAAAGATATCATATAATTTTGATAATTAACCAGCCAAACACTGATATTTTTAAAAAGGAAGCTATATGATATGACAAGCACTCATCGATTTTACTTCATCAATTTTGGGAAGGTACTGGTTACATTGTATTGTGCTTTCTTCAATGATCTCTTCTTTTCACACTGTGGTTTTAAAATGTGAAAGAAAGTCTTGAACCTTGACACATTAGCATTATCAAAACTCTGTAACTCAAAATTAAATTGTGATTAAAATCTTCTAGATTATGATTACTTATTTCTTGAAGATGTTGGTTTTTCCTTAGTCAATTCTGAAACTTTTGTACAGAAAAACAATTCAAGGTATTTTGACGTGCCTACTTAAATGCTCCTGGGTTTTGTTTTTGTTTGTTTGTTTGTTTGTTTTTGGTTTTTGGTTTTTTTTCTTAAATGCATGGTCATGAGATTAATAATAGATTAATTAGAAAGTTAATACAGATTCTATTTGTTTCAAGTAAAGTTTATAATTCATTTGTCCATATAAACAGCCAGCCACAACACAAATCCCACACACATTCATGATTATTTTCCTTTCTGTATAGAACAACATGATCTACTCAGAAATGTTTTTACACATATTTATAAATGTTGACAAGCTATGTAAATATTTTATTGTTCACATTTTTGTATTTCATACCATCATTTGTATTTGTCACTATACATAAAGAGTTCTCACACAGCCAAAGTAAAAACATACTTTAATAACTTCATTAATACTTAGAAATTTAAAAAAAACATGATAGTCATGGAATCAATTATTTGAATCCATTGAGAGTAATCATTCATCATTAGTTAGAAATAAATGAGCAGGCCTGTCTGTATAAACAAACCAATTTGCTTTATTTTTTCCCCCTTTAGGCAGAGCTCACAGTTTGGAGATGAAAAAACATTTAGTGACTCATCATTACTGGAAAATCTCCAGAATAACCACGTAAGTGCCCTTAGAGTGTTATCTGTCCCCTAAGAGGTGATCACTCGTGAGTGCTTCTCAGCTGCCCTCCATGTTTATTGGCTTTTTGTTTTTACTTGCATGGTTTTTATTTGCATGTTTTTATTCGCATGATTCACATTTAGATTTATTTTATTTTCTGTGCACCAGTGTTCTAAGTGTGTCTGGATGCTTATATCTTTCCCTAGATTTTGAAGAATTTTCAGCTGTGATTTTATTGAGCCTATTTTATGTGCCCCCTCCAAATAGGATACTGTTAGAGTAAAGAGGATTTAAATATTATTAAAGCTAGAAGAAAACTCAAAGTAGACAGATGTCAGAGTGGGGAGAAGAGCTGAAGTAGGAGTGAGGATTGTAGATATGGGAAATAGAAGACAAAGAATGATGTAGGGAAGGAACAATGTAACCTCGTTAAGCAACATAAAATATCTAAATGCCAGTGAAAGTTCTTTTCAAAAAAACAGCAGAAATGAAATTAAACTAAAGCACAAGGTGCTAGCTCTCTCCTCAGTCAATATCTCTTCTTTATAGTGTTAGAGAATGCCTCTCTTCTCCCTCGGTGTCTTATAGTTTTAACCCTGTTGGTAAGAGCGCCACCTGCCCATCTGAGGACTGACTTATGACACAGAGCATCTGCAGCAGTTAACTGTTAACCTCCATGTCCCCTGTCCAGACCGCCATAGCCCCTGTGTGCTCTTCAGTCCGGCTCTCCTGGTTTGTGTCTTCACTGATGGAATACTGCCCTGGCATCAAGTCCTGTCACCTCCCAGGCTTCCCTCTTCCCTCACAGAGTGTCCTGACCTGCCCCAACTCACATCACCACTCTGCCTTGAACCACGGTTTCTTTCTTCCTCTGGAGGCCACCAAGGCCTTCTTTCATTCTTTTCAAATACTTCCATCTTTCCTCCTTTGGGACCTTTTTAGGTACATGCCATTCTTCCTAGTGGAGTCCTCTAGTCTCAGTTCTTCATGAGGTTCAGGTGTCCTCCATAGATCTATCTCCATATCTCATGGACAGCCAGAAACTCCTGTCACCTCGCATGGCATTGGCGTATTCTCTTTGCAGTCCTCAGCGTGCTGTGAATAAGCCATGCAGCCACGTCTGTCTGCTGTGTCCCCTGCAAGTCTAAGCTCCATGGCCGGACCCTGTTCTTTGTCCACTCTCTCCGACTAAGCAATTTTTGTTTCCATAACCCAACTGAACCCTTCCAACTGGCTTACTTTATTTTGGAGGTTATACGAACATAGGCACACAGTACGTTTTCTTTATTAATTGGAATGGCATTTCTCTCCAGAAGCCAGACAGGAAGATGTTTACTATTTAGTGTCCAGGTTCTTTTCTCATCAGATCTGAGAAGCTTATGGAAAGGATTCACCCTTCAGTCTGCCTTGAGCCTGAAGAGTTGGTAGTGCTCAGTAATTGCTTGTTTTAGATTGACAGATAGATGGTTGATAGATAGATAGATGAATGGATGGATGGATAGATGATAGGTAGATAGATAGGTAGATAGATAGATAGATAGATAGATAGATAGATGATAGATAGATAGATAGATAGATAGATAGATAGATAGATAGATAGATAGATAGACAGATGCCTGCATAGACGGTTGGATAGATATAGATATATAGCTGTAGATATATTAGAGAAAAGGAGGCTGGCATTACAGAGAAGTGCACACATCATCTCCCCCACTCAAAGGTTAGATACCTGAAATTTAAATCTGACTAGAAATTACAAACAAATAAAGTGAACATTTTAGATTATCTCTTCTGTCCACTTAGGACCAAATTCATCATCTTTTTCTGCCATTTCTGTTTAAGAGCGCAAAGCCATGTTAAATAAATGTTTACAGAATGAGTGGGGAAGTACAAGAATGAATAAATTGAGTTCTAAATAGGTTTTCTTCAGAATAGACATTGGCTGGAATCCCACACCCCCAATGCTTCCCAGCTGTATTCTTAATAAATGGCCGTGAAGTAACATTACTGCCATTAGTGTCAAACGTTTAAATGAAAAAGGATGAATTATGTGTTTATTCCTCACAGCCAACCGCACCTATCATCTGTGAGTTCCTCACAATGATGGCAGTCTGCCACACAGCTGTACCAGAGAGAGAAGGCGAGAAGATCCTTTACCAGGCAGCATCTCCAGGTACAGAGGAAATGACGATGAAGAATTTTTCTGTAGAAAGTTATTCTGAAATTTGGTATTATGGAACTTATATTTTCAATTTAATTTAAAAATGGAACATAACCAAATTATGATTTCAGACTTTTAAAAATTGGTTCCTAATTGCAAACTTGATTTTCAGAATTAAATATATATGTGTGTGTGTGTGTGTGTGTGTGTGTGTGTGTGTGTGTGTGTGCATTAAAATACATTGCTTTGTATATGTGATTTTTCTCAAATGAATTATATGAAAAATTGAGTAATTAGAGTGTATACAAGGGAATTAAAGTATTTGTATACATGTAATTGTTCCCCTTATAAATAAGAATAAACTCTTGCATAATGCGTTTTACACATAGACAGATGGGAAGGGAGGATTTGTTTGCCTAAAGAAAACTGCTGTGCATGGTTTCAGAACATAATTTTGTCCCTATCTTTAGGAAATGGTAGGGCAGCTTTTCTGTATTCACTTTGGTGAGGAAAGCTCCTTGTACTTCGGGGGATTCTGTAAAATATTTGCTAGTTACCAATGTTTACTATTTAGGCTTGATTTTAGACTTATTTCCGAGATAAAATTAGGTAAATAATCCAAACGTTTAGGAAAATGATACACTTTGTATTTTAAAGCCATATTCTAAACTAGTGGTTATGACTTGTAAAATGCATCAAATTCCTAAACCAGAAATATTGCTGGTGCAGATAGAGTACATGTGTGTATATGTGTGTGTGTGTGTGCACGCATGTGTGTGTTTGTGCATGCATGTGTGTATGCGTGTGTGTGCACACGTGTGTGTTTGTATGTGTGTGCACGCACGTGTGTGTGCATGTGTGTGTGTGAACACCAGTGTGTGTGTGTGTGTGTGTGTGTGTGTGTGTGTGTGTGTGTGTGTGTTCTTATCCCTCTCAGCAGTGACAGGGCGAGGAAAGCAGCTGACACTTTAAGCGATTCAGATCCCTGGGCACTGTAGGGGGCAAGGGTGGAACTTTAGAAGACTTCCTGCCATGTTTTTGGAGAAAGGTGTTCTTGAGCATGTGCTGACTAAGGGGCCCTTTCAAGCTGTCACTTTGGGGTGTGGGTGACGCAGTGAGACTCGGTGTGCAGGAACATGATCCTTACGTTGTTCTCATGGCTCTGGTACCATCATATACGTGAGAAGGAGTCGATTTCAGAGCATAATGAAGAGAACTCTAACCAAGCAGAAAGCTGCAGCACGCCAGTGCCCTCCCCTTATATTTTCATGTATGATATTTTCTGTCCTCTGTTCCTTTCCCCCGACACAGATGAGGGAGCGCTGGTCCGAGCGGCCAAGCAGTTGAATTTTGTCTTCACTGGAAGAACACCCGACTCGGTCATCATAGACTCAGTAAGTCACTTATGTTTTAAGGACTTTTTAAAACCTGCCTAACACGCTCATGTAGCTTCAGAGATAATGGCAATAGGAAGTAGACCACAGTGAAACCAAAGTTTCCCATCCAGGGGCACCATTGCCCGTCCTTTCATTTGGTTCTTTAAACACTTAACGAAACGGTGGCCGATAATATGCTCGATAGACAAGATTGATTCCTCCAAACTAGACTTACCGACTGGTGTCCTGTTCTGCTAAATGGAGATTTATCTCCCTTAAACCATCTTCCCCTTTGTTTCTTCTCTGGATTCCAGGCATTATTAAATGTTTGGTCATATAAGTATCCAGAAGGCTGGGCAGAGTGCACAGGCCTGTTATCACAGTGCGTGGGGGATAGGAGGATCGGGAGTTCAGAGCCAGCCTGTGCTACACAGCGAGTTTCAAGCCCAGCCTGGGCTACATGAGACTCTGTCTCAAAACAACCAGCAACAACAAAAAAAGATCATTATTCAGGATCTGCTTTTAAGTGGGAAGTTTTAAAAAAGTATGTCACAGCAGGTGATATCCGAACAGCTACGTGACAGACCATGCTAGTCATCAAGGAAGTGCAAAACCATAGTGAAACAATATTATGCACCCACTGTGAAGACTAAAATTAAAAAAAAAAAATTGATGGAAACAAATGTTAGTGAGTTTTTTTTTTTAAGAGTTTTCTAGTAAAGGAAAGCCTGCCTCGATCCAGCAGCTATACTCAGTTCTCAGTTATTCAGGAAAAAAGGAAGTTTGTGTCCGCCCAAAGGCTTATAATGGAGGGTTCGTGGTGGCTGTGTTCACGGTTATGCCAAACTGGAAAACCAACAGAATGCATTCATCAGCAGGAGAGGATGAACAGGTTGTGATCTGTCTGACAGTCTAATCAATGAAAAAGAATGAATTCTCGACTCTTTAGTAGTGTGGATAAATCACAGAAACTCTATATTGAGGAGGAGAAAATGCCAAGCACAAAGGAAAGCATCCTTTATAACCCCATCTGTATGCAGCTGAAAACTTTGCAGAAGTGATTTATAGTGATAGACTCTTGAGCAGCCATTGCCTTGGGGCAGGGAGAAGATGGATTGGAAATGGAAGAAGGGAATTCATTCTGGGTCAGATGTTCAGCATCTTCAGCAGGGTGGTGTTCACACAGGCGGTGCCTTTATCAAACTATACAGTGTGCATGGAAGAGCTCTGTATTTTAGTTAATGTAAATGATAGCTCATTTTAAAAATTATCATTAGTGTTTCTGTTGCACCTGTACATGTATTCATAGCTTAACATCTTTGTACTCAGTATCTTTTCATTAAACTTTTTCCTAACTCAAATTAAAAAAAAAAACATTTTCCATTATTTTCTAAAGATAAATTTTTGACATTTTTTTTATTGTTTCATTTTCTTTCTCTGACTCCTTGGGCCTATACTTTCTTAGTTAGCAAGCTGAGGACAGTGACAACAGACAGTTGTCTCCAAATGGAGACACTTTTGTCCCATGGGCCTCCATTTGGGTCCCAGCTGTTCTCAGGTCTGCTCCCATGACACTTGGAACTCTTCTGCGCCCTCTCCTGTCTCTCACTATTCATTAACCTGAAAGTTTAGCAAATTCTCTCCCGTCATTCAGAAGGGGGTGGGAAACTGTGTTTCTATTGACATTTTACAATAAAATGTTGTGACCAGTGATTATTTCCAAGAAACCTAAAATATTTCCAATTCTTTTATTCTACAGCTGGGTCAGGAAGAAAGATATGAATTGCTCAATGTCCTAGAGTTCACCAGGTAAAGACACCTGCTCTATAATTTGTTGGGGGGAGAGGAATACATAGTCATCCTTTTTTTTTTTTTTTCTTTTCCTGTATATAGCTGGAACATATGCTTTACTTTTATTTATGTGTTTAAACAAAATATTAAGGTCTTCCATGCAGTTTAGATTAGTCCCACACAGGTTTCTTCACAGTGTGGTACTGCATGAGCTGGCATCTCAAAGGGTCTTTTTGAAATGCAATTACCTGAATCACAGATACAGGATAGGACTAAGAATCCTGTGGCTGGTACGTTAGCTAGCTTTCCGATGTAATAATGAATGCCTGAAATAATCATCTTCTAAAGATAAGTTTACTTTGGCTCATTTTGGAGGTTGCACTCCATGGTCAGTGAGTCTAGCTACTTTGGACCTGTGGTGAGGGAGGAACACAGGGAAGAATGAATCTACTCACCCCATGACCTGATGGTCCTACCACGGAGTCTTCAAAGATTGCGTTAGCACTCATGAGATACCTCAAAACGAAAAAGAGAGCAAGAAAATAGACTCTGGTTTCACAGTCCCCCTCAAAGCCTACCCCTAATGACCCAAAGACCTCTTACCATTTAAAAGTTCCCACCTCCTAATAGCACCTCTCTGGGATCAATTCTCCAATACATGGGCCTTGGGAGGTAGATTTCAGTTCCAAACTACAGCATCTAAAGACCTAAAGACATAAAGCAATAATGATTTATGTGGAATGGAATTAGTAAGACTTAGAAAGCCTCCATTATAATTGTATGTTCCGTATGCCCACTTGTCTCTGTGAAGTGAGAGTTACCATCTAGTAGGAAGAAACAGAAAGTAAAGGGAGTGTCCCACTTACTCCTTTCTTAAAGAGAAATAATGGTGGCTGTGTCAATCACTGTAACAAGGTCCTGCCAGAAGCAACATACAGAAGAAAGTTTCCGTTGGCTCACATTTTAAAGGGATACAGTCCATCACGGTGGGGAAAGCAAGGTGCCTGGAGCTCCAGGTGTGGTGGCAAGAGCTCGTGGCATGTCTCGTTAAATCTCCATTAATCCAGGAGCTCAGGGCCAGAAGAGGGCCAAGCCATAATAACCCTGAAGACCTCTCCCCCAGTAACACCTTTCAGCCAAGCAGGCCTTGTGCCCTAAAGGTCTCAGGATTACCTAAAATAGCTCTCCAATGGAGGACAAAATATCAAAAATAGGAGCTTCTGGGGGTCTTTACATTCCCGCTAGAGCAAAGGCCTTCAGCTTTACCACTCTACTCAGACTTATAGTCTGCATTATTGACCAGCCACCCTATGTTCTTGGGACAAATCGGTCTTACTACGGGGTTAAAGATCGTGTGTTACCTCTCAAAGGATACTTCAAAAACTTAAGCCCAACGGAAAAGCAATACTTTTTTTTTTTTTTTTTTTTGGTTTTTCGAGACAGGGTTTCTCTGTGTAGCTTTGCGCCTTTCCTGGAACTCGCTTTGGAGACCAGGCTGGCCTGGAACTCACAGAGATCCGCCTGCCTCTGCCTCCCGAGTGCTGGGATTAAAGGCGTGCGCCACCACCGCCCGGCCGGAAAAGCAATACTTTATTTGAGGAAAGAAATACCCGCCTGCTCTCCTGGGCTTTCTCCTACATATGCAAATCTACACACTGCCTGAGGGAGACAGTCCCTTTTGTATGCTAACTTTGGTGGCTGTCTTGATATGGAGTGACCATGTGACCAAACAACAGGATCTGTCCCGATATTAAACACTATCCTTGCGCTGTATTTTCCAAACAGCTCAAAGGAAGCAGCTGAGTTCATTACCTAGGAGAGAGCACTCCCACATACGTCGCTCATCTCTGGCTTCATGATAAAGTGTTTTTCCCAGCCCTGTTTGTGTTAGAGGTAATATAAGCAGCATATAAATTAGCATATAGATGTGGTTTTGGGGCCACTCTGTGCTTCTGAAAAGTGCCATGGAGAAAAATCAATCAAAAGTAGGTCTTTGATTCTGTAGTGGGGGTGGGCTTCAGAATGGGGAGGGAAATGAGTGAGATGCTGTCAGATAGTCTCTGGGAATGTGTTCGCAGTTTGGATCAGGAGAGCGTGGTGAGATGGAAGAAAAGTTGATGGGCTTTTTACACCTGTCTGAGGGAGGTCAGTGGAAATTGGCTGTAGCTTGAATGGGTTGGGCGGGAATAAAGGAAAGGAAGAGAAGGAAGGGCTAGGATCCTAGCTCAAACTGTGGGGTGTGTAGAAATGCCCTGGGCATGGATGGCAGACATAGGAAGAGGATGTGAACTATGGGGTGTGTAGAAATGCCCTGGGCATGGATGGCAGACAGAGGAAGAGGATGTGAACTATGGGGTGTGTAGAAATGCCCTGGGCATGGATGGCAGACAGGAATAGGATGTGAACTATGGGGTGTGTAGAAATGCCCTGGGCATGGATGGCAGACATAGGAAGAGGATGTGAACTATGGGGTGTGTAGAAATGCCCTGGGCATGGATGGCAGACAGAGGAATAGGATGTGAACTATGGGGTGTGTAGAAATGCCTTGTACATGGATGGCAGACAGAGGAAGAGAATGTGAACCGTGGGGTATGTAGAAATGCCTTGTACATGGATGGCAGACAGAGGAAGAGGATGTGAACCGTGGGGTATATAGAAATGCTCTGTACATGGAGGGCAGACAGAGGAAGAGGATGTGGTAGATGAGATGTTTGGAAACACTATGCTTTAGATGTCTGTAAGACAGATGGAAGTACCCCGTAGGGAGGTGGATAGAAGAGCCCGAAACATAAAGCCAAACATAACAGCTATGGCTAAAGTACCCATTTGGTTGTCACTGGTCTCCAAATGATACCAAAAGCTTGAAAGTCAATAGGATCTTTTGAAGATCAAATATACATCAAGGGGAAAGTGGAAGGCGGATGACTGAGCCCCTAGTTAGAAATGATTAGAAAGAATTCTAAACTATTAAGGATTGGTTACAAACTAAGACTTAGCCAAATCTTGTGGCACGGGCCTGTAATCCTAGCTACTTCGGAGACAGAAAGAAGAGGATCGCAAGCGCAAAGCTTCCCTGGGCTGCAGACTAAGTTCAAGGCCAGCTCAGGCCACTTACTCAGAGCTTGCCTGGGAATAAGAAGTGGACTGTGGGGTATGCTTCAGCGGTAGAGTGCGTGGCTCGCATGAGCGACTGTGGCAAGACAACTGGGAGGAAGGAATCAATAAAATCAAGTCTTGGCCGGGCGGCGGCGGCGCACGCCTTTAATCCCAGCACTCGGGAGGCAGAGCCAGGCGGATCTCTGTGAGTTCGAGGCCAGCCTGGGCTACCAAGTGAGTTCCAGGAAAAGGCGCAAAGCTACACAGAGAAACCCTGTCTCGAAAAACCAAAAAAAAAAAAAAAAAATCAAGTCTTTATTGTTAAAGATACAGAGGACAAAAGTAGACTAATAAATAGCCCAGAACTATTTCTTTTTATCTTTTCAGAAGCAGCTGCCAGCGTAGGTAAGGGGAAGTTTGAAAAAGATCTGTCGAGTATTCATTGGAATGGTGGGAAGATGGGAGTGGATGGGGAGATGAGTGGGTGGAGCCTGTGTCTAGGCGTAGTTCACCCAGAGTTGAGCTATAGAGTTGAAAGGGCATGTGGCTCACGGCGGGGAGGATGCCTGGCTAGGTGAGGTATAAGGGAGACACTAGAACATGTTTGTGGGTAAACGTGATCCATATAGAAGGAGAAAGGGGCAGGTTCACAGGAGAGCTGCGTGGCCGCTGAGAAGGTGAGAGGAGCGATTTAGCAGTCACATGCCAGGAAGGGCTCTGGGAAAAGCAGAACTATTTCTCCCTTATGTCAAGAAAATACGATGGAGAAGGGAGCGCACAGCCAGGTAGTGGAGGCTGCAAAATGTGAGGAAGGGATTCAAGGTGAGTCCCCGAGATTCAGAGTCTGGAGCAAGAAGGAAGTGTGGAAGGGCTTGGATAGTGAAGAACATGTACCAAGGCCTTACAGGGAGATGGGAGCCATCACAGAGGGATGAAGCGTACAGGTGGTCAGTATGAAGCACCTCTGCTTTGTACACCCCATAGTATTCATCTCTGACTCAGTGACTTTTCTCTGCAATGGCCATTTTACTCTGATGGATCTCAGAAGAGGGTTCCCAGTTGGACTTAAGAGATCTTGCCAGGAGAAGTAAATTGATGAGTCTGGGACCATTAAATCAGAACTAGCCTAAGAATGGCATGAATCAAGAAGGACCGAGTAGCCGGGCGGTGGTGGCGCATGCCTTTAATCCCAGCACTCGGGAGGCAGAGGCAGGAAGGTCTCTGTGAGTTTGAGGCCAGCCTGGGCTACAGAGTGAGTTCTAGGAAAGGCACCAAAGCTACACAGAGAAACCCTGTCTCAAGAAAAAAAAAAAGAAGAAGAAGGGCTGAGTTAACGTGTGTAGGCAAGACCAGTTTACTGTATTCTTAAAGTACAGTATTTCCACCCTGGCTGAGGTTTCACTTCCCCATGGTCAACCATACTCTAAAAAAGTATCTGATGGAAAATTATAGAAGCAAACAATTCCTAAGTTTCAAATACCTTTTAGTAAGGTATATTGTTATAATTATTCTTTTAGTTGCTGTTGTTAATTGCTTACTCTAACAAATTAAACATTGTCATAGGTATATACGTGTGTGTGTGTGTGTGTGTGTGTGTGTGTGTGTGTGTGTGTGTGTGTGTGTACAGGAAAATTGCATTTTTGGGTTGATACTATCCCCAGTCTTTGGCATCTGCTGGGGGTCTTGGGCTATACCCTTCTCAGTCAGGGGCCTGCTGCAATCATTTAAGCAATAATGAATGCTTATATTGCTTCTGAAAGTGCTAGCATTTGCCTTTCTCTGTGATTGTATATGTAAAACTATCATTTTTGTTTTTAATTTTTAAATGTAGCATATAATAGGATACTAGCTCAAATAGTTTTCCAATATTAACATATTAAACCTGATGCTACTCTGGTGGGTATTAACTCTTGCAGGTGTCTGGGGAACTGTTTTGTTTATCCCTTTAGGACAGTAGATGGTACTCTGGCGACTTCAAAAATATAGTTTAACTCTCTGAGTCACCCAGCTGTATACTCAGGAGATAATTTGTATAACGCACAAATATGGCTTGTAATTTGGTCAGATTAATTATGTCACTGTGAAACACAACAAAAACGTGTGTCACTGTGAAACACAACAAAAACGTGTCTATGCAGATCTGCAGTACGATGCCCCATTACGGAAAACCTCTTTATTTCAGCGCTAGGAAGAGAATGTCAGTGGTGGTTCGCACTCCATCCGGGAAGTTACGGCTGTACTGCAAGGGAGCTGTAAGTTTTTCTGGCCTTTTACAGTTTTGATTTATGGTGGTTTATAATGTACGTGTTAGGCATCCTGCTATGGAAATGCAACACAGATGTTTAACATGAAGCTGATGACATCCACGTTTGTTGGTGTTTTATAGAAACAGCATTCAGCCTCTTCTGGTGAAATGTGGAACTCCTTCTGGGTAAACTTGGTGCATTGAAAAAGTCTGGCATAGCTTACTTTTGTAATTCAATTTTTAATACATGATATTTGAGGTTTATGTTATATTAGCTATGTTAGCAGATGACTAAATACAGAAAGTATTTTTAAATTGTATTAGGATATAAGGATACACTCCAATTTTATCCTGCTTGCCTAAAGACCGTAGAAATGGGGAGAGGGTTGGCTTACAATTATTGCTGTAATTTCTCATTTGGTATTGCTTGTTTGTCTTGCTTTAAATATTACAGGATTGCTGATTGTTGCTTGTGAGTAGATTATATTGACAGAAATAGTATTGTGCATTTCAACTGAATTTTCCTAGCTAAAGTATGTTCACACTCATGGAAAAAAATGAGAATGCTACCAAGCAGGCCATTCTTTGCTAAGATCAGTCAGGACTTCCTCCTGCGGTGCCCTGCGCCTGGTAAGCCCTTGACACGCTTCAGCTTGGAATTTTACAATTTTAAATGGACTCGATAAGTGTGCTCTGCTCCATGGAAACTAGGAAACTAAACTTAATAAAGGCAAACCTCTTGTTTACATTCCTGTTGAGAAAGTTAAATGCCTTGGTTTTAAAGCATCAAAACACAATTTTTGAGTGCTGCTGGTCTTAGGGCACTTTGGTAGAATCATTTCTGAATTTGGATATACCATTTCTTTGGTTATTGTGTTCCCATTGATTAAGACACCCAACATGTGTCCATCATGAATGTTTTATCTGCAGGCTTTGAACTGGATTTTAGAGATGTGACGATATGACCTAAGTCATGTCAGGAGCTTAAGTCTAGCCAAAGAAGTGCCTATAAAGATGATTAGGAGGTGGTGCTAAGTCACGTGGTACAGATTGTCCATGTTCCTATGGCAACATGCACAGTAAGAGAATAAAGGGAAACTGAGACCTCCCATTCAATGGTTGGCATCCGTCTGGTTTACAACACCCAAATCACACCTGTCCTTTTTAAAATTTTGAACATTCTACCTCTATACTTTTATTTGAGGGATTAAAGCATTGGCTAGAAAATAAAAACATTGGCTACCCTTTTTTAACCACAGAGATTGTTTGCACATATTAACTTCCATGTTGTATGGTTTCCCCACCAAAACAGAGATAAGTAATAAAACAGCAAGGACTGTTTGAGAACTGCAGTTTGTGGTTTGACATGGGATAGCTGAACATGGGCCAGGCAGAAGGGTTTGTCTGGCTTGGGTTTGGGTGAGGGATTGGGTTGGGTTTGGCCCCATCCCTGTGCTCAAGAGCAGGTATTTTCTTCTTGATCATTTCCATGATATTGGGGGAGATGATTTGAGGGCTGCAAACAGATGCAGGCAGAGGTTCCGGTTGAACCTTATCTCTTCCAGGCAAGAGCTGCTAGGGATGGATGGAGACAGGCTCAGAGAAGACTGGGGAGGAAGATTTAAGCCTTGGTAATTGATGTTTGCAGGTGCTGAAGGAAAGGATTATCAGGGATCATTTGGGGATTTCTACTTGGCTTGCCGAGTGGACTAACACCATTTTACCAAGATAGAGAGCTGGGAGTTACACAGGGCTATCGGTGCTGAAGCCTGGATTTTCCAGGAACAGAAACTGGAGTAAAAGGATCTGGGAAAATGACCCAGCTGTTTTAAGAGTTCTTACTTATCTTCCAGAGAACCTGAGTTTGGTTCCTAGCACCCACACAGCTCCATGGGAGCCAGATTCTCTTCCAGCCTCCAGGGGTACCTGCAACACATGTTATACATTCACACTGAATAAAAGACCAGTTCTTCTTCTCTCCACATTCCTTGGTTGCATGCAGTTCATTGTCTATGGGTGGGGTCTGTGGCCATTGGAATGAAAAAGGCCCACATAGGCGCATAAGGAGTGGCACTACTAGGAGGTGTGGCCTTGTTGGATTAGGTGTGGCCTTGTTGGAAGAAGTGTATCAATGTGGGGTGGACTTTGAGGTTTCAGAAGCTCAGTGCTGGCCCAGTGATTCACTCTTCCTTCCTGCTGCCTGTGGATCCGGATGTAGAACTCTCAGTTCCTCTCCAGCACCATGTCTGCCTGCACGCCACCATGCTTCCTGCTGTGACAATAATGGACTGAACCTCTGAACTGTAAGGCAGCCCCAATTACATGTTTTCCCTTATAAGAGTTGCTGTGGTCATGGTGTCCCTTCACGGCAATAGAAACCCTGACTAAGGGAGGGTCCCTGAGATTTCACCCTTCGGTGTTTAGCTTCCCCATCATTTCTGGGAGACACCATCTCACAACAGACTTTCTGATCTTTCTAACCCTCTAGTCCGTGATAGTCCCTGAGCGTTAGGTACAGGTGTCGTGGTGTAAATGTATCTGCGATAGCTGGCGGAGCTCCCCACCATTAGTTGATTTCTGCATTATGACCCGTTGTGGTTTTCCATAATGGTCTCTGCTCCGAAGAGAAGTTTCTTTAGTGTGAGGTGTGAGCCACACTTAACTGTTGGTATAACAGTGAGCTTTAAAATGTAGTCAGGAACTGTGGCAGTAGTAGGCTCTCCTCTAAGACCCATAACATCACTAGTGCCAGGGAGTTGGCTAGGTTTCCAGTACGAGGCATGATTTCCCTCCTGTTGAGCTGACCTTCAGTCCAATTAGGGAGCTCAGGTGCAAGCCAGCTTCCCTACTCTGAGGCCAAGACCAAAGTGCTGAGCTTTCTAATCATGCAAAGGGGCTGAGAAAGGCTCATGCCAACCCCAGCTAAGGCTATAAAACCGTCAGGTTGGCATGCATACAAGAAAATACAGAGCTGGGGATCTGTGTGGAAATCTCACACCGGAGCACCATAACCAGAGAAACATGGACTCGCTCCAGAGTAGTCCATCTGTGTAGACCACTCTCCCTCAGGGTGTTTAGAAGCTCAGCATGATAAATAAAGAAGTTACAGCTATTTGTGTTGAAAAAGAAACTGGGAAGAGAATCTGGTAGACATGCAGGGTGGATAAGACACCTTAAACAGTTTTTTAAAAAATTAAATGAAGTAAATTCTGAATTAGACACAATTGAAGGGAGAATAAAGTTAGTAAATTAGAAGACAGTACTGAAAATTTCATGTAACACACAGTATAAAGAAATAGTGATTGGGTTGGCGTGAGATGTATATTTCCTGCTTTTTAAGAGTTTCTGTATGGAAGATACCTTGTTTTGTTAATTTTATAATTAAAAATGGAAGCATATACAGTTTACAATTTATATCTGCAATCATAGCCAGTTAGAAAAAAGTACCATTTACTCAAATAAAACTTTAGTTTTTTCAATCAGTTTACTGTAAACCGCAGAAAAACTTGAAAAACACATTTGATCCTACATGAACCTTTAGGAGACCAAAAATTTCAAAGTACGTGTCTCTTAAAAGTCTATGCTATATCCAAAATAAACCGTATCTACAATCAGAACTGCTTCTGGCAGTTCTCTACTATATCAGAGCAAAGTCTAGTTAATTCTTAATGGAGTCTATCACAGAAAATATTTGTGTTGTGTATATTTAAATATGAGCATATTATGGGCTGGTGAGATTATCAAGGTACTTACGCAAAGCCTGCCAACCTGAGTTTAATCCCAGGGACCTGTATAGTAGAAGGACAGAACCCATTCCTGTGGGTTGTTCTCTGGTCCCACACACTCAGCATGGCACAATAATGACATCATGTCTCCCTTCCCTTCCCTCCTTCCAATCCCTCCCATAGACCGCTCCTTGCTCTCTTTCAAATTCACGGCCTCTTTTTTCATTAATTATTGCATGCATATATTTATATGCATATGTATTTCTAAATACAGCCTGCTCAGTCTGTGTCATGTTACTTGAACGTACTTAGTCACGGTTCTATTGCTGTGAAGAGACACCATGACCAAGGAAACTCTTAGGAAGCATTTAGTTGGGCCTTGGCTTACAGTTGCAGAGATTTAATCCATTCTAATCCTGGTGAGGACCACTGTGGCATGTAGGCAGGCACTGGAGCAGTAGCTGAGAGCTACATCCCGATCTGTAGGCCAAACAAGAGAGCGAGCCTGGGCCTGCTGCGAGCTTTTGAAACCTCAAAACCCACCTCCAGTAACACACTTTCTCCAACGCCACACCCCCTAATCCTTCTAATCCTTTCATATAGTTCCACTCCATGGTGACTAAGTATTCAAATATATGAGCCTATGGGGGCCATCCTTATTTAAACCACTACAGTATGTTTTTAGGGCTGGCCATTTGGTACTGGATAACCAAAGGGTGTGCTCTTCCCTGGGGAAGACTATTTCTCCCATCATCAGCATGCCCTAGACTTTAACCCTACACAAGCTGTTTATTCTTTTTTTAAATGTATTTTGGTTGAGGCTGGGGAAATATCTCAGCAGGTAAGATGCTTGGCATGCAAGCGTGAGGACCTGAGTTTGATCCTGAGAACCTACATAAAAGTAAAAAATAAATAGCATGAGCTTATAATCCTAGGAGAGATGGAGACAGGAGGCTCTCTGGGGTTTGTCTAACAGCTGGTATAGCCAATGGGCAAGCCCCACAAGCCATTGAGAGACGCTGTCTCACAACAAGAAGATGACTAGCTGCTGAAGAATGATACTGGAGGTTGACCAGTGACCTCCATATACGTATGCCTACACACACATGCATGTGCCTACACACACATGCATGTACCTACACACACATGCATGTACCTACACACACATGCATGTACCTACACACACATGCATGTACCTATACACACGTGCATGTGCCTACACACACGTGCATGTGCCTACACACACATGCATGTACCTACACACACATGCATGTACCTATACACACATGCATGTACCTACACACACATGCATGTACCTATACACACGTGCATGTCCCTACACACACACACACACACACACACACACGTGCCTACACACACATGCATGTACCTACACACACGTGCATGTGCCTACACACACATGCATGTACCTACACATACATGCATGTACCTACACACACGTGCATGTCCCTACACACACACACACACACACACACACACACACACACACGTGCCTACACACACATGCATGTACCTACGCACATGTGCATACCAGCACATGCACATGGACAAAAATATGTTTTAAAATACAGAGCTGAATTCGAACTTTAGTCTAAAACACAGTGGGAGCCAGAGGTGGTGTCTCGTGCCTGTAATCCCAGGTGCTTAGGAGGTAGAAACGGGAAAATCAGAGTTCAAGGGTATCCTCAGCTACACAATGAATTCCAAGCCTGTCTGAACTGTGTGAGACCCTGTCTCCAAAGAACAAAAAGATAAAAAGCAAGAGGAAAACAATTTTTTTGAGTGAATGGTCACCAAAAAGGAATGATTAACATGGATTTAACTTTCCGCAAAGCCCTGGGCCCACCCACAGTGACAGTGATTTGGCTGTGCCATGCCATCCCCAAGAATATCTGGTCACTGTGTTTTCCCTGCTTTTCCTTATTGAGGGCCAGGATACAAGATAACCAAATCCCCTGGGGAGCTTTCCATAAGTTGTAAGTCTGACCTGATGGCATATACCTCTACTAGTGTCTGTGGAGGAATTTTTCTCACTCCTAAAAATGTGGCAGACTCTTGTTTTTTTTTAATCATAATAATAAATATCTTTGTGTCTGAGTCTAGATTTTTTCTTTTTTTTTAATTAAGAAAAATTTATATGTGAGGGCTTTGTATCCCCAAAAGAATCTCTTAAGTATTTTGTTCTTCACAGGCAAGCATGGCCAACCACTGTGACTGTCATTTGAAAACCTGTATTTGCTACAGAAGGCCATGTTCCCTCCCTTGCTCTTCTCAATACCCCGAAGAATGTAGACAGTTCATTGATTCTTCTGGGCACCAGTGTGCTTAGATCTACTGCAGAGTTTAAGATCCCCCCTCTTTCACTCACCACTTCCGTTTCCCAAGTTTTGAAAAGATTTTCTTCCTCTGAAAATGGCCTTTGTTAACCTCGTGGAAATTTTCATGAACCGCCGTAAAAAAAAAAAAAAAAGAAAAGAACTCCCAAGTAACTCTTTGCCCTCCCAGGAAGGAGCCACGATCACAAACTGTCATTTCCCTCCCTGTTTCCCTTCCCATCCCACTACTGGAAAATGAGAAGAAATTCCTAACTGGGGCTTGGGCTCTTCCATCTGTTGTGAGGTCACTTGGTTGCGTTTCTCCCAAGGGCTCTAAATCATACTCCATTAGTCAGCTTCCAGATCTCAACCCAAGACTAGAAACCCCACCGTGGGTACTACCACTGAGAGAGTAATTGCAGGTAGATGATTTATTTTTTCCTGGTCTAATAAAAAGTCACGAAGGCTGAAGACTGAAGTTGTTTCAGACATTAAACCAAGGCCAGCGAACAGCTAAGGGAACGATAGGCAATTTATAAAGGAGAAAAGAGCAGAGCAAAGCAACTGGTGTGCAAAGCTAAAGCCAACGGGACTTTAAAACGGGCCGGAGGAGGGGTGAAGAGCATCAAAACACACTGTATGAAAATTTCAAAGAAATAATATCGGTTTTGATCCGGGAATTCTAGTTTACGAATGAAGTCGACCAAGTTTTAAAGCTAGACACAGTCAGAGACATCGTGTCCCCACCGGGCATCTTGGGACACCAGACATCTCGGGACATTTGGCAGTCCAGTGCTGCCTCACGTGTGTGCATCTGTGAGCACAGACCCATAAAGGTGCTCTTGTCCCTGGAAGGTTCTGCGGGTGGATGAGTTTTATGTCCACACTGTAGCCGCTGAGGCTCCAGCTCACGGGAGAGCTGCACAGGACAGACTCTGTCCGGCCAGCACTTCCCAATATTCCCTGAGTTCTAGAGCGTTCTCCGCTAAATACAATGCACAAAATTCTGCCAAAACTTCAGGGATAGCGCTCTCTCAGTATGTTGCACAGTTGTCCAATGCCTCCACTTCCCAGACTCTAAGACTACACCAGGTCCTTTCTCTGTGTTTCCAGCCAATTCTGGATGAGTTGCAATTCTTACCGCGTCGCAAACATTATGTGGAAAATACTATCGTCCTGTTTGTGGAATTATCCCAAGAAAAAGCACGTACATGTTCTCTGCAGGCCCAGCCTTACAGGCCAGATTACATTTTCTGCCTGTGATTGATTGAATCCATGATACAAGCCCAAACCCACAGATCCAGCTGTATTCCTTCCGGTCTTTGGGGAATCATTGTTACTCATAAACAAAAAAAAAAATATTCTATGCTTAAAAAAAAAAAAAAAAAAACACTGGGAGTTTTTGTACAGATTGGAGACAAATAATGTTGTGGACTTCAGTCTTATTAAATCCAGGATGCTTAATGAATCCACTGTGCCTTCTGCTTATTTTCCAGGACACAGTAATTTATGAAAGACTTGCAGAGACTTCCAAGTACAAAGAAATCACCCTAAAACACTTAGAACAGTTTGCTACGGAAGGTGAGCATTATATAGAAATAGAACATGATTGAAACACAAAGAAATCATAGACTTTTGGTATCTTACATGGTCATTGACTGTTTTACTTCCAGATTCCTTAGGTGAAGCTTAGTTATTGATGATAGCTTAGATATTCCTATGCACTAGTCCACGTGATTTTTTCCTTAAGGAAAAAAAAAACTGTTAAAATACTCCAAGACTTTGGCCCCCATTTGAAGTTATAAGGCCTTTAAATCTGTGTTACTTTTTAGAATGGATACATTTTAAATGATTTACCTTGTATCTGTTGGAATTACTTAAGAAAAATAAAATAACTGAGCTTCTGTAATCTGAATAATAAAAAACCTATATTATTATGGAAAAAGTTATTATGCTATTATAACTTGACTTTTTTTTATTGAGCCCCACCACATGCCAGTGTCTGTGTGAGGCCTAGGAGTCTGAAATACATGATGATGTCTGAGGCGAGCAATACAGGGTCTAAAGAAATGTTCTGGATTAGCTGAGTGGAAGTGAGGGTCGTTACATTGGAGAATGTGTAGAAACTTACTGCTGCTCTCGATTGCCGCGTTCACCCAGTATCTAAATCACCCATCTCCATCTTCACTCCTGTTTCAGCTAGCCTGACCCCTGCTCAAGTCTTTGTTTCTTCATAATAAAAACATTCTTTGAAAAGAATGTTTTAGAATGTTTTCTAAAAAACATTAGACCAAAATCAATAATAAGCTTTAGAATAGCAGGACATAATGTTCTCCAAGTTCCCAAGAATGCAAGAGCTCAGAAACCTGCCCAGCACCGCTAGGTGAGCCAGGTTTGAGCACATCCTCTGGCTGGTTGTGCTGGGTTTGAGCTGCCCAACTTGCAGGTCTTACAGGTTTGGGTTCGAGGTCTGGAGGTCTAGAGGTCTGGACATCTCCACTTTGGTAACAGTATTACACAGGCTCTCGTCTCCCCCCACCCCCCGTTTGAATTGGCTTGGCCCCCACCACCACCCCATTCTTCCTACCCTTGGGCTGAAGGATACTTCTGTCCCCACACTGCCCCCAAGTAAATTTCCAGCCCCATTCCCAAAAGAGGAAAAGGAAAACTGCCCTAAGATTCGAGTGAACCAGTGGTCAGTAACTCTGCTCCTCTCTCAGGAGGTAGAGCTGTCTTGCAGACAGTGAAGGGGTGTTGGGGAAAGAGAGGTAAAATGGATACCCTGGGCAGTGACCCCATACGTCACAGGAGGTGAATGGCCACAGGAAGTGAATGGTGAGGAGTGTGAGGAGACCGTTGAAGCGTATGAGCCACACTCCAGGTTTGGGACTTCATCCTGCGGAACAGCTAGGGGGTTTCAAACAAGAACAACTTGCTAAGACGAGGCTTCTAGAAGTCACCCTAGATGTGGAGGAAGGGATAAAAGGGCTTGAAATTGTAAGCAAGGTACAAAATTTCAAAGCTGGAAGAGCGTTCTAGACGTTTAATACTGAGGTTTTGTCATAGTTAAACTGACGCATCAACAAATTGTTTGAATTCAGTGAGACCACTAAAATTGGATTTTGTTAAGTAATGGAACCATCAGACTTGTGACTAAATCTTTGAGGGTGTGCTGGGGCATGCTGCCTTTTGCAGGGCTGAGGACTTTGTGTTTTGCTGTGGCTGAGATCTCCGAGAGTGACTTCGAGGAGTGGCGGGCTGTCTACCAACGAGCATCCACGTCGGTGCAGAACAGGCTGCTGAAGCTGGAGGAGAGCTACGAGCTGATCGAAAAGGTACGTGGATCATTGCCACCTACGGAAACCCCATTTCCACAGATGTCTAGTCTTTGAACGGGGACCAGGAGAATCAGAAGCAGGATATGGAGTAGGTTACCGGTGGTTGTTGAGGGGGTTGCTGAGTTCATTTCCTGGCATGGACCAGGAAGACAGAAGGCTAACAGAGAAAGGTAAAGAAGCACTTTATCCCTTCAGGATGGGAAGGGCCTAAGACTGAAGTTCTCTAAATGCATGCTGACATGGGTATGCTGTAGGGCCCCTGCGTCCTTTCTTTCTCCTTATTGGTCCTCGGTGTCTTCAAGTTCCCTTCACAATGCCTTCTGGGAATGAGAAGCCACAATCCCACGGAGCCTGCTTTCACTTTTCTTGTCTACCCGTGTCTCTAACTCCCATTCGGCTATTATTTCACAGGACTTATTATTGATTCTCAAGATCAACAAATTAGTAAATCTTACTATGGTCTAAAATCTTGCTGAACGGGCCCAAGGACTAGGTATTGCTGTATATAGATCTTCACTTTTTCCAGTTTTGTGTCATGGTTAGCTACTCTAACAATCTCCCTGCCAGTGCATCCCATTGCTTCTGTATCACCGCATGGGACATACGCACACACAGACACCCATACAGGGACACACACACACACACACACACACACGCACATACACATGGGAATGTACGCACGCACAGGCACACACACATGCACTTGGACATACACACTCAGAGAGAGAGAAAGAGACATACATATACAAGCACAGACATAATTCATGTGTTTATAACTAATATGTTAATGTAATATGAAACAATGAAGCTTTGTGGATTTGTAATGAACAGTGAGTAATACAACAGCGAATGACCCGGCGCTGTCTCCTGCACTCACGGGGCCGCGGCCACTTCCTGTGTGCCTTCACCATGTCTGTCAAATGCCTTCATTCTACACTTAGAGAAGTCAAATCTCTTCAGGCTGATGGTGGTAGATATTCTGTGGTCACTGCTGTATCAGTAGCAGGAACGCCTGTGTCCTTAGTTAACGACGGTAAGCATTTTGTGTAGTCCTTCCTGTGTGCCTAGTGGTGTAGTAGCACTTCCATCTATTAACGTGTTTAATCCTTTTGAGGAATGAATTGTCCCTGCTTACACATGAAGAAATCCAGGTGACAGAAAGGCTAAGGCACTGCACGAAGGTCACAGAGTTCAGGAGAGGATTAGCCAGAGCCCCATGCTCTGATGTATTCGGGGGCCCTCACTCTAGCTTGAACTTGCCACTCAGTCACTGCCCAGTTACCCGATTCCCTCAGTGTCTTCCCCAGAATGCACTATGGGATCATGGGACCCTCTGAGGTGCAGTTCGTCTGGGCTTGCCTGCAGGTGGGTGAGGCTGGCATTTTTTCCTCTCTGCTACGAAACTAGGTACTGCCTGTGTCGGAAGGCAGCCAGCACCAAGACCTCCCAGGACTAGTTCCCCTTCACCCACACGCACCCCACACCCTTCCCTTGATGTCACACCAGGGAGCACCTTGTTCTAGCCGAGGTGTTTTTCTCTGATACGTGTAGATGCCACATAAAACTCAAGGTAGTCTCCTGTCTCCGTAAGATGCTGCAATCACTTTAGAGATGGTCGCTTGTTTCTTACATAACTTAATGAATTGTATACTTATATATTGCTTAAGGGAAAGATACCTAGATGATACACGCATCTGTGATTAAAAACTTCCACCTTTTAACTGGGATACACATTCAGTGTCCAGCAGATGGCGATCGTGAGTTATATTAAAATTTAAGTTTCCTGGAGACTTGCTTTTTTTTTTTTTTTTCCTTAAATAGTATACAAATACAGAAACCGCACATAGGTTGCCTCTTAAAAGAATGGGGCGGGTATTTCGAGCTAGCTGATTTTTAACAGTTGTGATAAGCCCCATGTTGAGAAATCTAAGACATACAAGTGTAGGGAGACAGGGTCCCACCTTCAGCCAGCCTATTATAAGTAAGAACAGGGTTTTGCATATTTTGCTATTGCTAACATAGGGTCCTCCTTCAGGCATGCATTTAATTAACATTCATTGAATGATGGAGGTGTCCTGGACCACGGGGTGGCTAAGTAAATGAGGACAACTCCCTGAGGCGTCTAGACACCACTGTGGTCTGCACAGAATCCCTGGGTGACGAACAGTAGTCATTGGGGGGCTAGGCAGAGTTGGGCAAAAGCAACACAGGGGACCAGGTGCCTGAGTTATTTTTTTCTGGACAGTGTCTCTGCCAGCCCCGTTCCTTTGAGGACTGCGGGGTTTCAATGTGTGTGAGCCTGAGCAGGATGGCCCTGCCATCTGTCTGAGTTTCCCCTCTGTGTTGAAACGAGCTGGATCGCCACTCAGAAGCTGTGGTGACTGCCCTCCTTGCAGACAGCCTAGTGAGACGCTTGAACAAGGGAGACCACCAGTTCCGCAGGTGTCTCATCTGGCTTAAAGTGTAGCTGTCACAGCCTCAGAGCTCACCTGCCTTGGCTGGGACACAGGCTGAGACACAGGACGATTGTACAGTCTACCCTTTGTGTGTTTGGCATCCATTAGCATGTAGTCCATAGTATTGGACTGAACGTGGAAGACAGTTCATTTTTAAACTGTGAGAGAGGTTTTTGCTTTTCTTTTTCTTTGTAGAGCAGAGTCCATTGTCCAGAAAAAAAAAAACATTGGCTAGATCCTAAGGTGTACAATTGATGATGGCCAAGCTGCTCCAGTTAGCATGAAGGGCAGAGAGCAGCCCCTCCGGCTCCCCCCTCTGTCTCCACCTTGCCTCATGGTGGTCCAGGAGAGGCTTCACAGGACTCTGGGCTCCACTGAGTGCAGTATGTAAACCGTATCATGTTACATCTGTGTGTGGATGTCTTACAAATGTGCTTTGTAAAAGATCAGAGCATCATCGTCATGCAAGATGCTTCTGAGCATATTCGAATTAGTGATACAAGATGCCACGGACACAGGAATCATGTTACACCGAAAACATTCTACATTGGAAAGATTTGTAGAGCTTCTCCTAAAAAACAATATTTTTAATATATGACCGAGTAAGTGAAATTTTTACGGCATAATTAAAGTTGCGGTTATAAAGTCTGTAAAGTCACATGTCCCTCCAGTGTTTATCCAAACCAGTAACTCGGTTTTTAAAACTGAATTAAAGCCTTCTTCCTTTGGGAGTTATAACTCCTGCATAAGCTTGAAAATATGTGACTAGGTGTGGTGGCACATGCCTTTAATCCCACCACTCAGGAGGCAGAGGCAGGGGGATCCCTTTGTGTTTGAGGCCAGCCTAATAGATAGTTCCAGACCAGCTAGGACTACATGGGTAGACTCTTTCTCAGAAAGATGATGGATGGATGGATGGATGGATGGATGGATGGATGGATGGATGGATGGGAGGGAGATCGAGCTAAATAAACCACATCCAAGAGAATACTGACAGTCATCCTTTCTGAGACCCTGCTACTTTTCTTCCAGGACATCTGTGTCTTAGAACATACCGTTTTACCCTCAAGGGCTGTACTACATGGAACAGAACATAGGAGACTTAAAAATGTCCCAGATCCTGCCCTCTTTGCTCTCTCTGTTGACAGTTGTTGTTAGAGAAGATCTGGGATTTTAGCATCTATCAGTAAAATATACTCATGATTGTTCGAAGACAGTGCTCTTTGGGTCCCTGCGTTCACATCCTCTTCAGAATAATAATCCTAATCCCGTGAGTTGTTTCACGAATCGGTTACCAGTACTTTGTCACCGAATAAAAGGCGAAAGGTGGCACATCCCTAGGAAAGGCCGACGTCCTCAACAGTTAGGAAGTTGAGAGGATGGCGATGTGGGGGGCTGGAGTCCTGGCCAGTCCTCCTGCTCTTGCCCCACTTTGTGGACCTCAGCACCTCCTCCTCTCTCTTCCTCAGCGCCTGGGAGAGTTTACAGTTGTCTCATTTTGCAGACCTGCTTTGTTTTCCTTCACCTCGTTCTTCGGGAGGACAGGCTCTATATTCAGACTCAGCGTCTCACCTTGTGAAACCACTTCAGGTGTGCTCTCCGTTTTGAAACATCAGATTATTTTTAAAACAAACCTAAGTTTTCAATCCATTTACTTACATGTGCTCAGAAAGAATTAAAAGTAGCAATAATTAGGGGGTCTTGAAGTCCCGTTGGTGATTGCCTCTATGAAGTTTCTCACCTTCTTACTGTAACCTGTCTCTTCAATTTTAATCGAACAGTTCTCAGACACATCAATGACTTTTGCCTTGTCCTCATATGATGCTGCTATGATATTCTTTGAAATGAGCAGAACACAAGGCTCTGGTTTTACCTTCACATAATTAAACCATCGGTTGAAATATGATTGTGTGTTTGTAGAGTAGGGACGGGGTTGATTTTTTTTTTAATATTTATATTTGTTTGTTTCAATAGGGAAAAATGACATCGTTAGCACTGCACAGGTGACCTGTTCATGATGTCTGTGTTTGCAAATGCAGGTCATGTACCTTAAGAGTTAGAGAAAACAGTGTGGAATGCAATACATATGCACCAGTGGAGACACAGTACTTCCCGGATGATGCAAGTTTTATCTTTTATTTCAAGTTGTGGGTTAGGATCTAAGTTTTTCAAAGTGAACATTGGAGCCAGAGGATCCTTTAGGAGCTGGGGAGGGAAATCAGAGCGCTGGAGTTTGGGTATCATCTTGCCCTGCTTTGCGTTTTGTGATGAATGGAAATCATCCCCTAGACTGAGGCTTCATGCTGGCGGTGACCATAATTACCATATTCATCACCCTGTCCCCAGTGTTTGACTGTCTGGCCTGTGTTAATCACTCAGTAAATATTTGATGAATAAATGAATTATTCAATTAGGTAAATTATTCAGAAACGAGAGCCTAATAAGTGCTCTCCTAGTGAGAAGCCGCCCCCTCGTTCTAATTCTGTGTGTGAGGAGGACCTGGGCAGCAGAGGTGACGCCATTAAGGATCAATTGAATGTGTTAGGAAGGGAGCGGGTAACTTTTATGTCATTCATCCTTTAGAAATATAGGCCCATTCACTTGTTAAATGTTCTTCCGTGGTCCTTATATACAAATATAAGGAGAAGATGGTTGAAAAACTCAACAACAAGTCCTTTATCTGTGATATGTGGTAGGCTCTGAAGCCTAGTAATGGGAGTGGATTAAAACCCTCTGCTTTCCTCTTAGTGACTGGAGAGGAACAGCACACTGAGAGAGAGAGAAAAAAAAATGTAATTCTAGACAGGATTTAGGGCCTGGGCACTGAGACAAGGTATTATGATAGGATGTTGAAGTCATGATGTTTTATTTATATTTTTCCCTATTTCCTTTCTCTTTTTTTCCCCCCAAAATGTAGTTGATATTTTGAGGATATTTATAGATTGCCTTAATGTGGTGTAGTGTAGACCAACCGTGACATCTGTGTGACCGAGTCCAACAGCCTTGTGCCCTTTGCTGCATGTGGCAAGAAGTGACTTGGAGAATTCCTAGAGAAATACCCAACTTAATAGGAAACAGGACTTTTCTTGAACGCTGATGGCTGCCAGGTTCACAGGGACTTCTGAATTACCATGGAATGCCTTTTCAAATAAAGCTACCACATCTATTCTTAGTGGCTGCAAATGCCGCTTTCGTTTGTCCTAAAAGCTAGATGAACGTTTGTATGATGTCCTAGTGACTGTGTGGTTTAGAATTCCAGTAGTTTCCTGTTCTACTATTCGCTTGAGCACATCTGCAGCTTGGCAGCACATCTGCATGTCAAACCTGCCCCTTTTGAGCAGTGAGTGACTAAGCTTCAAGTCTTCTACTGTTCGCCTGATCTTTTCTTTCCTCAGGGTCAGGGATCGAACTCGGGACTTTACATATGCCAGTCAGGCAACAGCACCACGGACCTCAACTCCCCGATACCCTGAGTATTTAGCTCAGGGCTATCTAAAGTGGATGTACAAGATGGTTATCCTTTAGGATGGTCAGGGAAATGTTGGAACTTCTGATTACATTCATCTCTTCTTTTTTGTACTTCACAATGCATATAATTTTTAATTTTATGAACAAGTATGTTATTTGGAGATGTGTTATATAGGTTAAAAAATACTCAAGATTTTTTTTTTCCTAATATGCTACACAAAAAAGTTTAGGATGATCTATCTAATTTCATCCCCAGAAAAATCCTATTAAATCTGTAATTTTACTCTCTTCTTGCTGGTGTGAAAGTAGATTCCAGGGTAATTTAAGTTACTTGATACAGGACATATATCCATGTGAGTCGGCAGAACAAGAATTGAAAATAAAGTTCTGTCTTAATTCCAGTCTTGTGTTAAGAGTCCATATGTTAGACTGCCAACTCAGTTTAGAAGAAAGCAAGAATATGTAAAAATATCAGAGACTTGAAAAATCAAACATAATCAAATGTGCACTTGTATAATCATTAGCCCAGCATCTGGGGTAGGAGTGGGTGTCAGCTCACATGGAACTTTTCCACTTAGTGAGGCAGCCGCTACTCTCTGAGAGAGAGAGACAGAGACAGAGACAGAGAGAGAGAGAGAGACAGAGAGACAGAGAGAGAGAGAGAGAGAGAGAGAGAGAGAGAGAGAGAGAGAGAGAGAGAGAGAGAGAGAGATGATTCTCATGAATTCCCTTCAACTTCTGATCTCGGAATACTCCTGAGTCCCTGCCATTTCTGATCGCGTGCTCCCCTTTTCTGGTGTGATAGCTCCCTTCTTCCCAGCACTCCTTGGTAGACTTTCCACACTGGCCATGGCTGTCTTCTGACTCAGATAAGATAGATGAGTTGTTTTTGAGAGCTACACCCAGTCGTTTCCCAAAGCCTGATTCTTTTCAGCTGGGTGTGTGAAGTTCTGGCCTTCTTTGCTAAGTCCTTAGCTTTACGAGTTCAAAAGTGATTTCTGTGGTTCAAAAACACATCAAGTTAGAGCCCTTTTCTTGGCCTTGGAAGAATTAACCAGTTGCATGTTGTCTCCAGAAGCAGCCAGCAAGCCATCCCAGTGAATTAATGTCCTTGGTTTTAATACTGTAGCCCAGCTTGAGCTAAAAAGGAAAGATGTGGGAACTCCTTTGTAAATGAAACTGCAACATGGTGTGCTAAGGGATGCTGAAAAGAAAATTCCCAGAGGCCCCTGCTTCTGCATAGTGTAGAACACAGGAGAGCCTGGCTGGCTCTGAGAACCAGTTTGTACTATAGCTCGGAGAGTTCCAGGCACATCCAGATCCCAGGGTCACTACAGTTAAAATTGCAAAACAGTGGCCTCTTAACTAACCCCTGAGTCACCGAGCTTCCCAATCCATGCCAGGTTGGCCACTAGTGAACTTTCTAGAATGTGGATCTGACCCCGTGTCTCCCTTACTGAAAACTCTTCCCCACATACCCTTTGGCTTTGTAATCACCGTAATATGTGAGTTCTTCAGCCTTTCTTCCCTGGGGCTTCTAGTCTCCCGTTCCTCCCCACCACGCTCCATTGTATTTCTTGTTCGTGTCCTGGGTAAATGGCGCCTTCTCAAACAGGACCGGCTTCCTCACGTTTCTGTCTTTGCATTTGCAGCCTGTCTGTAGCGAGCACCCCTTATCTCTCTGCACCTCTCCCGGCTTTTGCCTACATCTTAGCTCAGTGTTTGGGGTTAGAGTTGTTCTAGCTTCTGTCCTATAGCGTTTGTTTTATCATTTGGTTTTTGAGGTAGCCATGCTCAGCGGATACTTCTTTCTAGTGATTATCACTTACGATCATTTATAAGTACAAAGTGCTAAAAAATGTGTGTGTGTGTGTGTGTGTGTGTGTGTGTGTGTGTGTGTGTGTGTGTGTGTTTTCAAGGATGTGTGTGTATGGAGGCCTTGGGTGTTTTTCCTCACATGGTCTCTCACTGGCATGGAACTGACTGACTGCCTAGACTGGCTGGCCAGCAAGGCCCAGGGACCCCCCTGCCTCTGCCTCCCCGAGCACTGGGATTAGAAACACACACGTTCACCCAACCTCTTCTTTCTTTTTAGTTTTTTTATGTGGATTCTGGGGATCCAGCTCAGGTCCCCCATGCTGGCTTAGCAGGCCCTTTATCAAGGACCCATCTCCTCAGCCCCCAAACATAGCATTCTTGTAATGTGAAGCAATGTTTCTCTGATGGTAACTCTATATTGCAGTTAAGAAGTGTTCCTAGAGTTTAGGATTACAGCGAGGGGAAAAACGACCTGGGAATGGAAGTCCTGCAGCCAGGCCTAGGAGAAAGGCAGATGTTAGACAAGCAAATAGCCCGAGTGTTCAGTCAAGAAGGCTCAGGTGCAGAGATGGGACAACTGCAGACAATCTGTGTCCATAGGTCTGCTAATGGCAGGCCAATGGCCGCATCCACCCTCGGCCTCGTTTTGCTGAGCACAGCTACCTCCATTTGTTTGCAGACTGTCTTTGGCTGGTTTGATGTCCTAATGAGAGAATTAAGTTGCTGCGGAGAATTGTGACCCTCTAAACCCTGAGCTATTTATTATTGTTTAAAGAAAAGCAGCTTGGCAATCCGTCTCCAGACTAGCAATTCTTATAGTGAGGTCCTCAAAGCAGCAACCCTCCAAGGAACTGAACATTCCCAGTCTTCCCACCAGCCCTGACCAATGAAAAAGAAATTCTAGGTGCGGAGTCCCACGGTGTGTCGCTGAGGCCTGCTAAGGTGAGGAGCCCTGACTGAGGGCAAGGCAGGCAGAATTTAAGGGAAACAGTGATTTCTTTCTTCCTTTTCAGATGGGAGCTCCCTCTCAAACTCACTACATTAGCCCCACCTAGTCTCAGATTCACAGCAGTCCTCCTGCCTCAGTGTCCTAGGACTGAGACTACAGTCATAAGCCACCAAGCTGGCTTGCTTGATAAATTATAATTCCACGATGGAAGGAACTCACAATTGTATCCCCACTATCTTGCTCTGATCTCCTTGCTTGATATGAATGAATGAATGAATGAATGAATGAATGCAGGCATGAGTGTGCAGTGTAAAGGAGCTAATCCCTAAATGCAAACTTGGGATCTGCACATAAAAGAGGGAAATCAGGCAGCCCTATCAGGATGGCCCAGAACTGGGGCTGAAAAGCATTTTCAGGAGCAGAGTGCTACTAAAGGCAGAGTGTCAGCGACAGATGATGAAGGACCTGGTGTTTGGCTCAGATTCCCTCTGGCTTGGCTCCTCTGGCCACGTTGCTTTGTTGTCTCCCTCCTATAGCCATGGTTCACCGGCTTCTCTCTTCCACTCCGGACAGTGTATTTGACCCCCCTGAAACCATAAACTCAGATCACAAATGTGAAACATTTCCCGGAGTCTGGACCCTTCCTTCTGCTTTGGAAATGCTGGGTGCGTCTCCATCCTCACCTCCCTAGCCACCCTCTTCCTTTACACTGACGCCAGCGTCCCTGCATCTCGCTGGGTTATGTCTGTATTCACTGCAGGGCTAAAACTCTGCCTATCAGTATTGATTCTTTGTCTTTAGAGAAACCAACGCCAAACAGACCGGGCTGCGTTCCGAAGTGTGAACTGGTATGAGTGAGATTATTGTATTGTTCTCATTTAAAAACATAACACAGATATGGTATCTAAACACTGATGACCTACTTGCTAATATGAAAATACAGGTCACTTTGAAGGCCTTTTACTTAGTAAAGCATATGTGCATTGATGGGGGGAAAAAAACAAAGTTTCTATATCCATCTTAATATGTGTTACTGGACTGTACTTGAAGTTTTTCAATATTCTGTATGTTTTTATCTTCACCAGGGTAGAAATTTTGCATTTATCTCCCCCCTTTAAAAAAAAACTACATACTTTAGAAACATCTAAAGAAAAAATAAAATTTTTGAGGGCTTTTGTAGGTAATTAAATATTATTTCATGATTTTTCTGTGATAACTAAATGCATATTATGTCAAAGAGTCATCAACCTGACCCTTTATAACTTCTGGCATGGTGACATTTTGAAAGGAAAATTAGCGTTTAGGCTTTTTTTTTTTTTCATTCCGTGAATACCATGGGAATTTCCTGGTGTTTCAACACATTCTGAATATGTAACTCCCACAGTGGCCATTAATGGCCATCTGTGTAAGGTAATACATATTTGGGATGAAATTGATTACCGCCTGAACACTTTGGTGCTGCGATCAGGAAAAGCACGCAAAGTTCACATCTTTTTTTTTTTTCTAATGACAGCTGTGTAGCTAAAGATATTAATTTCCCCAAAAGTAAAACAGCCTATCAGTCAAGATCCTAATCTCACAATAAATACTGAGAGAAAGAAAAGACGTCTGCAAAGCCCTCCACTCACGGTGGTGACTGCTGTCCTCGGGGCATTCAGCATCAAGGGACATGAAAGTCCTCTGGGGTGCAGTGTTTCTTTATTCAGACCTGGGTTAGGACCATTGCCATTTTGCTGAGGACTCAGAACTGTCCATGACACTTGTAGAAACTCCTGTGAGAACAGCTGCTGACACACACCATGCTGGCCTGCTCATCGCCTTTCTCAGCATACCTGACTATCCCTACATTTTTTGTTGATTTCTATTATTTTTGCTTTGATTAAAATGTTTTCCTTTGCCTGTATGAAACCAGACTGTCTCCTTCTTTCAAATAGGATTTCTTCATGACCTCTCCAGTGAAGTCATTTTATTTTTATAGCTTTGTGTGTGGTAATGTGGACCTATGTACTTTCTGAGCTCATTTTTCCCCCCAAGAGTTTAGCTGGGAACTCCACAAATATATGTGTTTATATAATTCTCATGACTTTGTTCATATCTTGACTCACACTAATTATCTCGTTGCCCCAGTGTTTTGTGAAACACATTATAAAAGATAATCTTTTTCCAATTTAGAAACGTTCAAGGTTTTGTCTCTGAACAATCTCCATGAATGTTAAAAGGCCCTTATCAAGCCACCATAGAAAATTTAAAATTTGAACCCAGCTCCATCTTTATCCTCGAGGGGATATGAGCCATAATGACGTAACTGCAAATACCCTAAAGTAAATGCAGGAGCAGATAGAACCACTGTGTGCACGTTGGGACACAGCTGCAGTGATACTGCTTCGCCGACGCTGAGCCGCTCTGCCTCTTCTCCTTGACCTCAGTGATAATTAGTCATCAGGGTATGACAGATTTCAAATCTGCTTCCTACTAGAGATAATAAAATAATACTGTCTTCCTTTAAAAAAAAAAAGCTGTACCTTCTCATTTTCTGTGACATATACTAAGTGTCACACATCAGTTGTGTCCGATAGCTATTCAGGGGACTTGGAACATACTGAAAAGAACGTGGTCTCCATGGTAGTAGTATTTTGGAACATTTGGGTTTCAATTTTGTCTTGTTTGTTGCTTCGTGAACATGCCCAGTGCTCACTTTCGATGCCATTGGCATGCAAAGATAAATAACGTGATCCTACATTTCAGCAAGCCTACCAGAGTCCCACAAACACCAGATTTAAACACAGGTTGAGTGTCCCTTGTGTGACATGCTCGGGACCAAAAGTGTTTCCGAGTTGTTGGGCTTTTGTTGTTGTTGTTTTGGTTTGGGTTGTGTTGGGTTGGGTTTTTTCCCCCAGATTTGGGACTTTGTCTACATAATGAGATTCTTTGGGAATGGGACCCAAATCTAAACATGGAATTCATTTTTCTCATATACCCCTCACTCACATGTCTGAAGGTGATTTTATATTGCGATTGTCCACATCTTGTTGTGCCTACATTTTGACTGCCACCTGTTACCTGAGGTCATGTATAGAATTTCCCACTTGTGGCATCTTGTTGGTACTCAAACACACAGATTTTGTGCCATTTCAGATTTCAGATTTTTCCATTATAAGTATTCAATCTGTATGATAAGTGAAAACATGTAAAAGTTAGCTGAATTCTGAGCAGAAAGCTCAAAGAAGCAGTAACTTTGAATTTGGCTTCATTGTGTAAGTCAGGTATCACTAGAGAAGGGACTGAGGGAGGAGGTGGGCCTATATGTATAAACATACTATGCAAACACCTTTCATATACTTGGCCCCCTGTGTGTCCCTTGTGGAAGAGGCTATTGGCAGGCTAATGTAGCACTGGTTCCCACCCATCCTTCTGTCTTGACAGATCCACTATGGAGGCTAAGAAAACTAAATACATAATTAGTGACAGCCCTATAACATAGCCCAGCCAACTAGCCTTGTTTGGAAATGTGCTGAAATATGTAGAAACAGTTCTGTTTTCCAAATGAGAAACAGATATACTTGCTGTTGACTCCTTGTTCCTGCCTTCAGAATAACCATTTTAGTTGTGCCCAGGACAACCACTCTGAGGTATTAGGAGAATTGAATGTGGAGTTGAATGTGAAGATATGGCTGAGTTCCCAGACACTACCTACCACCAGCCTACTTATGTAAGGGAAACCAAACCATCTCCTAAGTCATTGCTAGAGTTTTCTATTGCAGCTAAAGGCACCCCCAGCTGATGCAGTCATAAACTACATACAAATGTAGCATGTGCTCACTTCATGTCTTACTTGAGTCTTGGTAATTCTTGAGATGTTTGCCTTTATTGTTGCATAATAATCAAACCTGTCTTAATTTTTGCATTTGTTACGATAATCTGTGTTCAGGAAACTTTGCTGTTGTACTTGTTTTGAAACACCATAAGCTGAATAAATGTGTGTGTTCTCATGGCTCCATCAGCCAGCCATTCCTCCATCTCCCTCCCTCTCCATGGGACTTGTTCTCTGAGCTTCAATATTTAAAGTAGATTCACTCTACTGTCACTTCAAAGTATTTAAGCAAAAGGAAGGGTTGAGTGTCTCTCATTTGAAATCAAAAGCTGGAGACTATTAAACTAAGCAAGGAAAGTCTACCTAAATCAAGAAAGACTAAAGGTTTGTCTTTTTTCACCAACTAGCCAAGCTGTGACTATCATTCTTAAAGGGTGTTAAAGTCTAGTTCCAATGAACACAAGAATGATACAAAAGTAAAACAATATACTGATGCTGATGTGGAGAACGTCTTTGTGGTTTGTTAGGAGATCAAACCAGCTAAAACATTCCTATGAGCCAAAGCCTAATTCAGAGCAAGCTCTTGGCACCGGTGGTTCAGTGATGGATTTCTCACACTTCAAAGCAAGCTCTTGGCACCGGTGGTTCAGTGATGGATTTCTCACACTCCAAAGCAAGCTCTTGACCTCTTCAGTTCTGTGAAAGCAAATAGAGATGAGGATGCTGCAGAGCAGGGTTCAAAGGCAACAGGTTGGCTCCACTACTTTAAATGAAGAATCCATCTCCAGACATGGAAGTTCAAGGTCAACCAGTCAGTGCTGATGCACAAGCTGCAACAGGATATCCAGAAGGTCTAGCTCAAATAGGTGATGAAGACGTCTATATTAGCAAACGGACTTTCAGTAAAGATCAAACAGGCTTCTAATTAGAAAAAGACGGCACCCAAAACATTCATAGCTAGAGAGGAGAAATCATTGCCTGTCGTCTAAGGGACAAATTGGGACAATTACAGTGGATGACTAAGGTAAACCGGTGCTCATTTGCCATTCTGAAAGTCTTTGGGCCTTGAAGGGTTATACTGTAGTGAATCTACTCTGTCTGTGTTCTGTATATGGAACAACAAAGCCTAGGTGACGTATCTGTTTATAACATGATGTGCTGAACATTTGATACCCATTACTGAGACAAGCAGCTTGGGGAAAAAAATAATTTAAAATATTATTACTCATTGACAACGCACCTGGTCAGCCAATGATTTTAACAGACTTATAAACATAGGAAGATTAATGTTTTCATGGCTGCCAGCACGACACTCACTGTGCAGCCCACAAATCAAGGAGTAAGCTCAACCTTTAAGGCTTAATACTTAAATACTTTCTGTGACGGATATAGGTAAAATAGTGATTCTCTGATAGATCTGGGTAAATTGAAAGCCTTTTGGAAGCAAGTCACCATCTGAGACACCACTGTGATTCATTGGATGAAGTGAAAATAATAACACATTAAAGGATCATGGAAAAGGGTGATCCTGCCCTCAGAGATTACTCTCAGGGATTCAAGACTTCCGGGAAGGGAGTAACGGCATATGGCAGGCATAGCAAAAGAGCGAAAGACTGCAAATGAATTTCTATAGTCATGTGATAAAACTTTAACGGACAAGCAAAAAAACAAGACAAACACACAAAAAAGTGCTTTCTTACTGTGGAATCTATTGCCAAGGAGGATGCTATGAAAATTGTTGAAGTGACAACAAAAGAGTTAGAATGTTCCAGAAATTTGGTTGGGAAGGCAGTGGCAAGTTTTGAGATGTTCCAACTTTGAAAAAGTTCTGCTGTGGATAAAAGACTGTCAAACAGCATTGCATGCTGCAGAGAAAACAGTTCATGGAAGGAATAGCCCATGTGGGAGATTCCCTTGTCTTATTTTAATTGGCAAGCCTCCTCAGCTGACATGTCAGGAGCTATCAACATCAAGGCAAGATGCTTCACTGGCAAAAACAATCTGACTCCCGAAGGCTCAGGTGACCATTAACATTTTTTAGCAACAATAAAGTATTTTGAATTAAAATACTTGCATTGTTCTTTCATACATGATGGTATTACACACGAAAGGGGCTATAGTGTAGTATGAGCATAAGGTATTCTTACTGAAAAAAACAAAAAGTTCATGTGACTTGCTTCATTAGGCTTCTTGCTGTGTTGTTATCTTAGTTAGGCTTTCTGTTGCTGTGAAGAGACACCATGGCCACAGCAACTCTTATAAAGGAAGAACATTTCATTGAGGTGGCTTACATTTTCAAAAGTGTCTCCATTATCATCATGGTGCAACATGGTGGTGTGCAGGCTGGCATGAGGAGTAGCCGAGTGTCCTACATCTTGACTTGCAGACAATAGGAAGTGGTCTGTCTCACTAGGTGTGACTTGACCATATGTGAGCCCTCAAAGTCCGCCTCCACAGTGACACACTTCCTCCAACAAGACCACGCCTCCTAACAGTGCCACTCCCTTTGGGGGCCATTTACTTTCAAACCACCACAATTGTGGGGTTCCAGAACCAAACTCAAAGCATGAGGTATGCCTCTATTGATTATATTCAGTCTTATGTGAAAGATCATGCCCTATACACTAGCGCCCTGTGATGATCTCATCTTCCAGCATGCAAGTCTAAACTGTTTGCTTAGAGACTCATGCTGTTGCTCATCATGTTGTTCCCACCTCATCATGTTTAGTTCTGTTGTGTGTGCATTTCCTGACACTGCCTCAAAGTGAAATGTAATCTCTTTTTAAACAGGTCAAGGTGGTTTCTCCCTGATTTGTGTCCAGTAACCACCTACTCTTTTTCAGCTGACTTTTTAATGCCCCTTGATTATAGGGTAGGGGAGAGATTTTGGGTTTGTTTTTATTTTATGAATCAGAACCTTACTTTAGAAAGAGTTAAGGTAAATCAGCTTCAGGAAGTCTCATTCTCAGCCAAAATAATTGGATTAAAGTCAAGGATCCTTAAGAAAGAAAACAGCAGGATGGTTGGGATTTATGTCCAAGTCCATGAGTTACCTTTGTCTCTGATTTTAACATTTTTCAGCTTTTGTCCTTACCCAGTCAAGTAGTTTTCCCTTTCAAATTTTTAACACTTTTTTTTTTTTCCAGAATCTTCAGCTACTTGGAGCTACAGCCATTGAGGATAAATTACAAGACCAAGTACCCGAAACCATAGAGACGCTAATGAAAGCTGACATCAAAATATGGATCCTTACTGGGGACAAGCAAGAAACTGCCATTAATATTGGTAATTCATCCCACTTAAATTTTAAGTCCTGATACTCTCTAACAGGCCAAAGTGTTTTAATAAGATAAATTAAAGATGTGTTAAAACTGTGAGGCTGGGGACACTAAGGACAAGGGCTTTCATCTGAGCATGAGATAGTTAATCTGAACAGATTCAAGAGGGGGGACAGAGCTGTAGGAAAAACAATAAAGCCAGTCTCAGTAGGCTCTGCCCCCCTTGCAAGAAGCCCCACCCTCCAACCTGGAGCAGGTACATGACATCACTGCCCTTTCCCTTAGTGAACTTCTCAACTTTATGTGTCTCCTTATATCTAATGTGCTTAATTCTAGCAGACTGAAATGTGTGAAAGGATAACTTCTGAGAAAACCTCTTCCTATTCTAGAAAGAAGATTGTCTCAGACTGTCCCAACAGTGGTGTTCTGGCTAGTTTCTTGTCAGCTTGACACAAGCTAGAGTTATCTGGGAAGGAGAATGTTGTGGAATATTTGTTTAACTATGTAAAGATGTGTTGCTGCTTTTCCTTGCCTACCTAAGGCACCCAATTGCTAAAGCCGAATGGCCAATAGCAAGGGAGGAGGTATAGGCAGGACTTCCAGGCAGAGAGTAAGTAGGAGGAAGAATTCAGGCTCGAAGAGAAGAAAAAAGAGAGATGCCAGGGAGACACCAGAGGCCAGACAGACAGACATAGAGGAAGCAGGAAAGTAGGACATACTAAATGAAAGAAAGGTAAAAAGCCCTGAGGCAAAATTTAGTTGAATAAAGACAGGTTAAATTAAGTTAAAAGAGCTAGTGGGACAAGCCTAAGCTGAGCATTCTTAAGTCTCTGTCTTTATTTGGGAGCTGGTTGGCGGTCCAAGGAAAAAATTCTAACTACAGAGGAATGTTGGTTGAGAAGATGCCTCCATCAGTTTGCCTGTAGACAAGGCTGTAGGGCATTTTCTTGATGAATGATTGATGTGGGAGAGCCTAGCCCACTGGAGATGCCACCACCCCTGGCCCATAGTCCTAAATGATATAAGAAAGCAGACTGAGCAAGCCATGGGGAACAAGCCTGTCAGCAATGTTCCTCCACAGCTTCTGCTTCAGGTCCTGCCTCCAGGTTCCTGCCCTGACTTTCTTTGATGATGGACTGCAGTATAGAACTGAAAGGTGAAATAAACCCTTTCCTCCCCAAGTTGCTGTTGGTCAAGGTGTTTATCACAGCACCGGGAACTTAACTCAGACAGATGGCAAGAAAAGTAGACACTGTAGACCAAGATATCTCGACTAGGGACTAGAGGCATCCCTGTGCCTCAGCCACTCAACTGAGCCACCCTTCTGAGGAAGAAACTTGCTTTCTACTTCTGCTTTCTCACCTGCTGAAATAAGCCTTGACACCTTGCTTGCTACACCTGTCCCCGAGTGTGAATTCTTCTGGGACACAAGAGCTGAGATCGCTGCTTGTAGTTGGGATCAGAGAGAACACGGGAGGAGGCAACCTCTCCTCATCCACAACAAGATATTTTAAGACTTGATATTTCAAGACTCTAAACGTGTGATGTGATTAGGCTCACCTCTTTGTTTACTCATGGCCCCAATGCCCTCTTTAAAGTTGCAGAGTTTTGTGTCCAGCCAAACTAGCTCATATGACCACACATGTCCTCTCAGACCCTGCATCTTGCTGGCTGGACATTCTATTCATCAGTGGCACATGAATGTAACGTTTCTTCAGTTGTCTTCAAGAGTCTAGAATTGGACCAATGACCTGTTTATGTGCCAGATCTGCTTGCTATGGCCAGAAGGTGTTTCTAACACCTAGCTATCAGTTGGCTTTCACCCTACGGGCAGTTCCCAAATCTTGCAAAGTCTTTGTGTTAGTCCTCTCAAGGTGCTATAATAGAGTATCACGGGCTAGGTGGCTTAAATAACAAAATTGCATTTCTCACATTTTTTGGAAAGTAGAAATCTGAAATTTGAGGCCATACATGACTTTTCAGACCATAGCAGGCCACATCTTCATTTAACTTTAATTACCTCCTTAAAGGCCCCTTATCCATATGCAGGCCATAGTGGGGAAGAGTCAAGGCCTCAGCATATACATTTGAAGATGGGAGAGATTCACTGTGATTTATAATACAAGTCTCACAAAGAAGAAAGTATTTGGTGTTGTTCAAAACCTGTAATACTGGGGCTGGAAAGACGGCTCAGTGGTTAAGAGCACCAACTGCTCTTCCAGAGGTCCTCAGTTCAATTCCCAGCAACCACATGGTGTCTCACAACCACTTGTAATGAGATCTGGTGCCCTCTTCTGGCCTGCAGGGACACATGTAGGCAGAATACTGTATACATAATAAATAAATAAATCTTTTTAAAAAATAAAACAAAAATAAATAAAACCTGTAATACTAATAATATGGAAAAGGAAGAATTGTTATTTTCCCAGGGTCAGTAACCATGGATGGATAGCCCAAACACTGTAAGAAATAGATTCACTTCTATATTGAACAAATATAGCCCAAAGCTGAACATTCATGTTATACATAGCATGGAACCACACTTTTAGAAGGTCATTGCTAGGGTCTGTTAATCTCAAGAACATTTAGTGAATAGTCCATTTAGAAGTTTTAACAGTCAGCCTAAATTGTCCTTGGAGTATAAAAACTATACCATAAATGTATAGTAAATTTGTGTTAGGGTTCTCTAGAGGAACAGAACTTGTAGAATATATATATATTTCTCTGCCACTTCTCTGATTTTATATATATGTGTGTGTGATATAATGAATATATATTCATTTTATATATATATATTCATTCTACAAGTTTTGTTCCTCTAGATATATAGATACAGATAGATAGATAGATAGATAGATAGATAGATAGATAGATAGATAGATAGATAGATATGGAATTTATTAGAATGGCTTACAGGCTGTGGTCCAGCTAGTCCAACAATGGCTGTCTACCAATGGAGACTCCAAGAATCCAGTAGTTGTTCAGTCCACAAAACTGGATGTTTCAGCTGATCTTCAGTACATCCCAGAATCCCAAAGAAGTAGGCTCTAATGCCAGTGAAGGAGTGAACTTGCTAGCAAGGGTGAAAGCAAGCATGCAAAAGCTACCTTCCTCCATGTCCTTCATCTAAGCTGCCAACAGACAGTGTGGCCAAGATTAAAGGTGGATCTTCCTACCTCAGAAGATCCATATTGAGCATGGATCTTCCCACTTCAAATGATTTAATCAAGGAAAAAAAAATCCCTCAAAGGTGTACCCAACTGCTTGGGTTTTGGTTAATTCCAGATGTAGTCAAGTTGACAACCAGAAATAGCCATCACAAGGCCTGTGTAATTAATAGAGATTTGATTTATTGATTTTTAGGTTAGCATACAAGCAATGTGTTTTATTGTGGCTTCTCATACTTACATGTCTTCCTTTGTTCTCAGCTGTTCCTCTGCCCTCCTGTGCCTCCTGCCCCCTCTGCTGGTTCCCTCCTTCCGCCAGATAGTATGCCCAGTCTACTTTCTTATCACAAGGGTCCATTACTCTCTTTCCCCCTTCTCAAGACTACTTCCTCGCTTCTCATGACCCCTTTCTAGTTTCATGACCTACACACACACACACACACACACACACACACACACACACACACACACTTTCAAGTCATAAAAGAGAAAACCCTCTGTAGTATTTATTTTTCTGAGTCGGATTTCTAGTTCCATACATTTTTTCTTACAAAAGTGACATTTAAACTGTAAAGCTATTGGGCCCTGATTGTTCCCAGAAAATGATAGAGAGGGTTCATTCATCCAGGCAATGGCCATTGTGTCTATATTGTGACTACAGTACTAGGTTCCAGTTAAGTGCAATAAAAGGTAGGGGACAGAAGAAACCAAATATCTGTCTTGGGAGCTGAAGTAAGGGAATGGACAACTAATTAGAAAAGTGCAAAGCTGTCGTGGGATATTTTGATCGCACTCTGACATTCCTGAGACTGCCAATAACGTTTACCTTGAATCAAAGGGCGGAGTTAACTACGAGCTGACCGGAATTAGCCATAGAGGTTTTGGAGGACACAGGGTATAGAGACATACACAGGAAGTAGCAGGGAGGGGCTTAGAAAGATTCATGGCCCTTTTGGATTGAGGAAGGAGAGAAAGGAGGTTACTGGTCGCTTCTCTGCTGCTTCTCTGATCAGTCAGAATTTTACCCCGATATCTGACTCTTGAGTTTTATTTAATACTAGAACAATATAGATAATCACTACACAGAGCATTTTAGAAAGCAATGATTACTATCTTTAAAAAATGTCAAGGGGCTAGGGAAAGGACTGTGTCAGTGCTTGCCCCACAAGAACCCACATAAAACAGCCAGTGTATGTTTGTAATCCCAGTGACAGGTGGGCGGGCACAGACTCAGCCTGGCCTGCTGGGTGAGCTCCAAACCAGTGACGGACTCCGTCTCAACAAAAGAAGGTAGACGGCACTTGAGGAATGGCACTCAGATTCAGCCTCTGGCCCCACATACATGTGCATACATGTGCACACGTGCGCGCGCGCACACACACGCACACACACACACAATGTCGTATGGTATAGGGCATTGCACAGAGGGAAATCAGGAAGGACTCATGCAGAAGGTGACCTTTGAGGACAGACCTGAGAGGAGGAATTTGCTGTAGGTGACAAGGCAGCAGCTGTCGTCTGTTGCAGAGAGAGCGTGTAGGAGCCAGACAGGATGGCAGCGCCAGGCCTTGAAGAGCCTCCGGGTTTGCTCTTAGTGTCCAGGGAGCACACGGGATGCTACTCCAGAGGGAAAGGCGTGATGCGTTTCCTGTGGACACAGACTGTGTGCCACAGTGACAGCGGTGACATGGAAGCAGAGTAGCCAGTGAGAACGCTGCCACGTTCGTCCAGGGGCGTGTAACGGTGGCTTCCACCGAATGGTAGTGGTGAGAGGGGGCTCGTTTCCCAAATGTTTTTTTTTAACTTCTTTTATTGAAAACAGAATTTTGCTCACACGATAGATCCTGATTGCAGTTTCCCTTCCGTCTACTCCTCCCAGTTCCTCCCTACCTGCTCTCCCATCTGGATCCAGCCCCTTTCTGTCTCTCATTAGAAAACAATCAGCCTTCTGGGGATGATGATAAAATAAGATAAAGGAAGAAACTAACACATTGGAATAGGGCAAAACAAACAGAAGGAAAAGAGCCCAAGAGAGGGCGCAAAAAATAGACAGAGAAGCAGAGACCCGCCCCTTCGCACACTCAGGAAACCCATGAAAACACTAAACTGGAAGCTATAATATATACATAAAGGACCTGTAGGATAAAAAGAGAGAGAGAAAAAAAAATATATATATATATATAAAATAAAAATAACATTAAAAACATGCTTAATCCCTGACATGACACTATGCAAGTTCCCCCCCCCCCCCCCCCGGAGAAAACTAAAGTTTTATTACAAGCAGCTACCAATTGGAGCTGGTTTCTGGGTTAAAGATGGGGGCCGGTGTCCACCTCTCCTTTCAACTCTAGGACAGGTATAGGCCCTGTGCAGGCTGTCTCAGTCTCTGTGAGTTCGCACGGCACACATAGATCCTGTTGATTTAGAGGGCCTGGTTTCCTTGGTGTCCTCCATCCCCTCTGGCTTTTACACTCTTTCTACCTCCTCTTCCCCAGGGTTCCCTGAGCCCTGAGCGAAGGGATTTAGCGGAGGCCTCCCATTTGGAGCTGAGTGTTCCAAGGTCTCTCCTCTGCATAATGTCTGGCTGTGCGTCTCTGTATTGGTTCCCATCTGCTAAGGGAGGAGGCTTCTCTGATGATGGCTGAGTAAGGCACTGGGATTACAGAGACATTGAGTGTCAATGATGCTGTTATCGTTTTTGTTAGTGTGAGATGAGCCAGGTAGGGTTGCCTGTGTTTCTTCAACTATATCAACTGTATCAAGCCAATAGAATAGGCAGACATGGATTTAATACAGAAGTGCCTTTGTCATGGAGGAAATACAACAAAGTAAGAGAAAGAAGGGCAAGAAAATGATGCCACAACCATCCAGGACAGGGAGATAGTGGGGGCCAGCAGGTCCGAGAGAACCACCCACCCTCCTGAACCTCTCTCTGCAAATATCCACTGGCCAGCCTTTACTCTCCATATCGGCCACCACAAAGGATACAATGCATATGCTTGGCTGCTTTCAGGACGTGGAGACACTAAACGCAATTGTTCCCTATTGTTTACCAAGGAGGCTACAAATGATGTCCTTCCCTCATACCCCTCCTAATGGGCAACAAGAATATTTCATTTTTAACTTCCTATTGGTCTGGAAAACAGCCGATACCCTTCCCTGTCCATGAGAGTCCTCTTCCGGTGTTTGATCATTCCATTGCTTTCCAGCTTCGCTTCTTTCCGGAAAAACTAACGGTGCCTATTTCTTGTGTGTCCCTAGGACACTCCTGTAGACTTCTGAAGAAGAACATGGGAATGATCGTTATAAATGAAGGCTCTCTTGATGTAAGTGACTATGTTCTTCATCTCCTTCCCTTTTCTGTATCAGATATCTGTGGAAACACTTCATTGGTGTGAGGTTAAAAGATAATGTTGTATACTCTATTACCGTCATTCTGCGTTAACTCTGCGTACAGCTCTGAACAGCATAAACGTAAACTCACTCACACTTTACACACATGTTAGCTAAAAGAAATTGCTCTCTGATTTCCTTAGTGTTAGAAGACAGAAAAGTTGCTTCACAAAAAACCTGGGTCAGTGGGTTGCTGATGGGCTGCGGCTCATTCATATAGAATCTCGCATTTAGTGTATTAAGCCTTTTATATCTGCTTTAGCTTCTGATGTTAATACATATTTCTGTTTTACAGACTTTTTGAAAGTTGGGCTAAGCTGATACAAAATAACCATGCATGCTATAAAAGGGCTCTTATTGTTTGTTTTTGTAAGTTTTTTTTTCTTTTCGATGCCCTAACTACTAGGATGAAATGTTTAGCAGACTAATATGTAGGGCGACTGACCCGCAAATCCTTTAAAGCAAGGTGGCTTACCTTGACTCTGCAAATCTCCACTGTAATTTAAGGTGGAAGACAAAAGAGGGGAGGTGATGATTTCACACCTGCTTAAAATAGTCATGATGACGCAAGCAGCAGAGAGGAGCATTGGTGATCAGGGATTTGGGGGAAGCTGCAAGGCCGTCCGTCCGTCTGTGTTGAGAGATGGTGAAGAAGTCATTGGGGAGAGTGCTCAGAAGTTGGCTGTGGGACAGAAATTCTCTGTAAGATGACCTGATTGCAAATGTTTTAATTCCTCATCCTCAAACCCTGATACTTGTTCCTTTTCTTGTGAGATCTTTAAACAGCCTGTGGTGGTGTGTAGTTTTGCAGCAGTACCATCATGGCTCTGCATCTTACACCCTTCTGAGGTCTCCCCACCCCCGTGTCTATTCGCTTTGGGTTGCCAAAGCCAAGATAGTATCCCGTGAACAATGACCAAGTCAGCCCTGCCCTCCAAAGGCTGACACATAAGAAGTGAAGTACAGGCCCCCGAATAACAGCACAAAACAGATGCGTAGGTGACAAAGCTGTCTGCAGTGGGGCTTCCGGGACATGTTAGGATGTATTCATAAAAATAATAGTTAATCTGGTAGAGGTGAGTCATTGAGTGAGGAAGAAGACTGAAGCAGAAGGTCCTGGCAGTGAAGATCAAGGCATACTTGGAGAATGGAAAAGGGAACCATAAGTCTATAACTTGTTGAAGAGTGTTGTTGGAGTAAGTAGATGCATGTGTGTGGATTTTCAGTTCCAGGGAACAGTACAGATCGTAGAAAGGGGACCATCTTTGTTTGTATCTAAATTTTATCTTACCGCTTGTGTCTTTATCCGGAGAGCTCTTCTATCACTGACGGATGTTTCTCCATGTGCAAACTCTAATTGGGTTTTTGTTTTTGTTGCTGTTTACATTTCTTCATTTGTTGAATGTGTGTGCACACACGTGCCATGGCATGGATGTGGAGGTCAGAGGGCAGCTTTCAAGAGTCAGTACTGCCCTTCCACCACCTGGGTTCCAGGGATCGAACTCAGGTCAGCAGGCTGGGGCAGCAAGTGCTCTTCCGCACCGAGCCTTCTCACTAGTCCATACTCCTTACTGCTAAAAACAAATGATACCGTTAAGAGCTCTTGCAGAGGACCCAGGTTCAGTTCCAGCACCCACATGGTAGTTTACAGCCATCCCTAACTCCAGTTCCTGAGGATTCCATGCCTCGCATGCATGGAGGGAAAATACTTACGTGCATAAAACAAACAAACCGGAAAACAAACTTTAAGGAAATCATCCCACACACTCTGCACACTGCTTTTTGCGTTTTATGTGTTGCCTTTCTGCAGTTGCTATGTGTTAGCCAATGTTTACATGTCTGTGTGATGCACGTGGGAAGCCACTTATTTCTTTGCTGTGACATGGTACCGGCAAGGCACCTAGAAAGAAGTGACAGAGTTAGAACGCCGGTGATCTCGGACCAAGCAGGGCAAACTGGGTCAGGTTAGAGAGAGCACAGCAGCACAGCATGAGGAACGCCTTCCTCACCTTGGTGCATATGAGGTTACATGTCAGAGCGATGGTGGAGAGGCATGTTTGGAAGGGCGGGGAGGCGTGGATCTCATGTAAACGATCAACATAGGGGGAGGAAGGAAGTGGGACCCCAGTGCCACCAAGGACAGGGTGTAGGAACAGCTCCAAGACTTGACACTGTGGTCCCTGGAAAAGGAGCCACCGAGAATGGCCCAAAGGGCATTGCACACGCTGCTCGCGGCATTGTGGAAAGTGCAGGGGGAGTGAAGGTTCCACCTGCCTGCTGGGGTCTGGGCTTTTTCAGTTCCCTGGGCCACAGTGGTGAACAGTTGCTCTCACACCAGGAGGATCCGGATCCTAGAACCTGTGGGGTTGAACGCCAGAAAAGCAAATCTGCTTCATTGCTTGCATCTGGAGTGAGGCTTTTGCCCTTCTGGAGCGTGTGGCAGTGTGCCTGCTTTTATTTTATTATGCTCCGTCATTTTCCTCCGTTTCTTAGGTAAGCGTTGCTTTAAGTGTTTTAGATACCAAGTACTGTAATAGGCTGAAGGGAGAAGGTGACATATCAAAACCTTCGGTGTACAGTGTCCCAGTTCACCTTCTCTTTCAGTGATAAACACCACGACCAAAAGCGTCTTGGGAGGAGAGAGTTTATTTGGCTAATAGGTTACAGTCCATCATCAAGGGAAGCCGGGGTAGGAACTCCAGGCAGGAACTGGAGGTGCACTGCTTGCTAGCTTGTTCCTCGTGGCTTGCTCAGCTACCTTTGTCATATGTTTAGGGATGGCACCTGCCCACAATGGACTGGGCCCTCCTACATCAGTTAACAACTAAGAAAATGTCCCCCTAGACGTAGCCAGAGGCTAATCTGATGTAGGCTGTTCCTCAGCCAAAAATCCCTCTTCCCGGGTGTGTGTAGGTGTGCGTCAAACAGATAAAACCCGTCAATATGTATGCATACTATATTGTTAAGACAGTGGTGTTTGTTTTCATTATTAGATTTCTCAGGTGGTATCTCAAATCGGGAAACACTTCAAAGGTACTTTCACTATCTATTTTTCTAAGAAATAAGAGAGAAGAGACTCTGGGAACACATAATTTCACTGAGAGCAGGGACTGCTCTGGCTTATCCTTCCCAGTGCCCAGTAAATTGCCTAACACATAGTAAATACTGGATAGATACCTGAGTGGTGAGTCATCACGTAATTTTAAATTAAGGGCTTCCCTTTTTAAAAAAAAAAATGTGCATCGGTTTTCAATTTGAGGTAATTTGTCATATCTGAAGCCTCCTTATGAATTCAAGTAGTTCAGGGTAGGAGCCAGACACTGTGGCTCAGTGGATTAACACTCATTTGCCTGCCTGCGTTCTGGCTGCCAGTCTTCCAAGCAATGTCTGGGGAAGGTTTTTCTCCCTGGGAGCTGAGTAGTGGATTTACAAATCTGGCTGGCTGAGGTCAGACCTCCTGGGATGAACTCATTTGTTTCCCACCAGGAGACGAAGCATCACTTTCCACAGTGCCTTCTGATCCCTCATAAAATTGTGAGGCTCAGAGTTCAGGCAAATCCTGAGCACTGCTAGAAGGCCTGTAGGTAAATCATTATTTGTATTTCCCATTGCAGAGGGGCTGAAAAACAACCTGTCTGTATTCAGACTGTACTGATAGATAACACGAAGGTGCGGGGTGATCGGTCCATGAGCACAAAGAACAATTAACAAGTAATAAACTGAGGAACAGGAATGAAGTCATGAATGTGTGACTTGTCAAGTGCATTGGAATCATCCTCTGAAACAGCACAGTGGGGGCCTTAGACACTGAAATCAGCTTCTTGGAGTCATAGTCTAGCTGTCTATATGTAATGAGACTGTTATCTTGGGCAGAGCATTGGTGTGGTGAACATAGTTCACAGAACAGCAAAAAGATGTTATGAAACGTGATAGAAAGAGGACTATTCCAATAGCTTTCTGTTTTGTTAATGCACATTTTTATAAAAGTATATTGTTTCCCACCTTTAATATTTTTCATAAGGTTCTAGCTGCAGGCCATCTTTCATATGAGTGATACATATTGCTGTATACACTGCCCAAGTTTTTCTACTAAACTCATGTTAAAGTGGAAAAGATAGGTCTCCTATTACATTGTTATAAAGGATTATATTTTGAAGTTCTAAGAACTCACATAGAAAACATTCTGCAGCTGGCAGAGCAGTGCATGCCTGTAATCTCAGCACTCAGGAGGCAGAGGCAGGAAGATAACAAGATGGAGGCTAGCCTGAGCTACATAGGAAGATCCTATTTCTGAAAAGAAGGGAAAGTTTCTTCTGGTGATTCTGATAAAGGAAACATTTGTCTTCCAGAAAATAGATTGTCCAAAAAGCATCACTTTCCTGCTGTCTCCTGAGTTTCAATGTCATTAACCTTCCTGAAACACACACACACACACACACACACACACACACACACACACACACACACACCACACCACACCACACCACACCACACCACACCACACCACACCACACCACACCACACCACACCACACCACACCACACGGAAAAACAAACTTCCTGGCCATTTTTAAAACCTTCGAATAAATGCATACAAGCAGTTGAAGACATGCACACTCAATGTCTCACTCTTCGGACCTGAATGGGAACCTGGCAGGCTCGCCATCCTCCACTTACTCCCACATTCTTTGGGGTGCCACCACATGATAAAACAAGATACTCTTGGTGACAATGAAGACATCTTAAGCAGAAAGACTTGTTGAACTTTTTTAATTTAAAAATAAGAATTACAGATTGTGGAAATGCCACTGTGGGTAATACACTTGCTACACACACAGGTCCATACCTGTGTTTAAGTCTCCAATATCTACCTAAAAGCCATCATGGTGGCACATGTCTTTAACCCTAGAGGAAAAGAAATACAGATTCAAGGAGCTTTCTGGCCAGCAAGCCTAGCTGACATGGCAAGAACCAGGCTCAGTGAGAGACCTTGTCTCGAGAAATAAGAAGAGAAACCCTGTCTCAAGAAATAAGTAGGAGAGAAATAGAAAAAGCTATCCAAATATTGACCTCCAGCTTACACACACTCACACACACATGCAAGAGAGCACACTTGCATATGCCACACATACAAAGAAAGAAAAGAATTTCATGGGTAAGCATCATTAAAAGGCATATGAAGTTGATCAAAACCTACTAGGTAATCAACAGATCCTTTCCATAATTTGTATGATTTTTATCATGTTTCATTGACCCACTCTCTTAGGGATTCTGATTATGCTCCTGCTGAGCAGCATTTTTGTCAGTGGAGTCAGGAATTTCAATGTGCTAGCCTCATGGAAATCCGCTTTTCCCCTCTCCCCACCCAACGCCCAGGAACAATCCTACAAACCTCTCAGGAGCGTCTCACTCGTTTGCTGACTCATCCAGGACATTCTTTTTACATTTCCTGTAAATCCTTCAGTCTATTGAAAAATAATTTATTCAAAATATGTTAAAACTGGAAGCATTTAAACTGTGAGGCAAGAACTCGGGAATCTTACACTGTGGCCTATTTTTACTTCCCAAATTCTAATTAAAGTCCCTCAAAATTACTGAAAATTGTTGGGGAAAGAGTAGGTTTATGTTAGGTCAAGAAAGGTAATTGTGAGCTTACTCAAGTCCTTTTGGTATGGCAGCACTGTGGATCTCTAGAGATATTTCCAGGTGACCCAGCATTTGTTTGTTATTATTCTTTTTTTGTAGTCATTTGATAGCTTTTTCTAGTTTTTAAGATTTATTTTATTATTTGTAATTATGTGTATAAGTCTGCGTGTGCACATGGGCACCAGTACCCGTGGAGGCCAAAAGTGTCAGGTCCCCTGGAGCTGCAGTTCCAGCTATGCTCTGCTTGATAGGGCTGCTAGGAGTCAAACCTGTACCCTCTGGAAGAACAGCATGTGCTCTGAACTGCTAAGCCATCTCTCCAGCCCCTGGTTTGATAGCTTGGATCTAAGCTTTTTGCATGAGTAGAAAAATCTTGAAGACATGTCTCGTCACAATAGCTCAAAACTGCACCTCCATTTCACCTGTCAGACCTAGGGTAGGTTGGAGACTTGTTATTTTTAAAGCCACTCTTTAAAACTTCCAAGCCCATCACTCTTTGGGTCTCCGGTGCCCCTCCTTAGCCTTACATGCGTCTAGCATCTCTCGTGTATGAGGAATCTGTGGGCTCTCCAGGAGGAAGACGTAGATCTTAGATACATTACTATTCTAATATAGCCTCCTTTCTACTGTCTGGCTTCCCCTTGGGGAGCAGATGGAGAGATGGTCTGTATTCATTGATTCAGTTAACAAGATGGATTTTCGGAGAAATAAATTCCCTCTACTCACAGTCCAAGGCTCCTACGTTTCCAAGTTCCTAGCCAGCCCCACTCACCTCTGTTCATCTAGGTGTGGTTTTTCTAGACCATCCCTACTGTTACAGACATTCATATCAAGCTACCCCACCTGGAGCTGTGCGAAGCTATGTATCATCTGTCCCCTAGGAAGATGTAATTTGCTGGCTTTCTGTGCAGACGGGTTGTTTTCCTCCTTGCCACGACAAAATACCAGACAGCAAACCCCAAGGGAGGGGGATTCATTTGGCTCAGAACTTCAGTCCATCACAGCACATAGAGTGACGGTGTGGGAGAATCTATGTATGCAAGACGATGCAGCTTCTCCTCGTACCTTGGTAGAACGGGAAGCAAAGAGTGGGACTAGAAACTGGGCCAGGCTTTACCACTCAGAGGCCTGCCCCTAGTGACATACATCTGCCAGCTAGTTACCGTGTTCCGGAAGTTCTACCACCTGCCAAAATAGCGCCTTCTCCTGGACACTGAGCACTCAAAACACAAGCCTGTGAGGAATAGTTTACCTTCCAACCGTGACGCTGTGTGAAAGGGACTCTTGTCACTTCTGCAGGATTCCGTGCATTGCTGTTCTACTCATAAAAAAAGATCCGTAGCTTGTAGTTGTTAAATAACGTCTCTTTTGTACCAGGTGCTAGAGTGAGGACTGAACAACAAAATCCTGGTTTCACCTGAAAATGCTAGTAGGCAGATGCTCTTTTGCCTCTTTTACAGCTGAGGGATCTAGAAAAGGACTCTAGGCCAGTCACAGAGAGGCAGGTGATACTGCGGGCTTAATTATTTGACTCCAGAGCACAATATATAAATTTTTTTCCCTTGCCTTCAGCTTCCACATTTCAGAAACAACAGTCATAAAAATATTTGTCTCCTAGACAGGCTATTATAAGGATTAAACAAAACAGTGCCTGGTAACTACTAAACACAGTGGCTAGCATCTCGCAAGTGCTGGCGGTGACAGTGTGTAAACCAGAGGTGGTTGTGTGCTGCCTCCCCCTGCCACGGCCTGGAGGTCTCTCAAGACTTCCACTCGGGTACGACTGAGACTCTGGGCTTGCCACAGCGGAGAACTTCAGGAGGAGACAGTAAAGGCAGAGTGAGGGGTTAGGGTGAGATTTCAGTAGGGATTTAAGCATGAGTTCATGGGAGGAGAGAGATGCTAGGGAAAGAAGAATCGCTCGAGCGTTGGTGTGGGCGTCACAAGAGGGTCGCCCTTCAGCATCTAAGCCTTAGCCATGAGACGGTTGTGTTGGCTCTTGGGTTACATCTCAGAGAGTTGCTGAGACTTCCCCTGTCTCGCCCCCTCTTTTTCAGTCAATGAGATGATATGGGTGTTCTGGGGTGCTTTGGATAGGATCACAATCTGCAAAAGGTCCTCCGTGAGTTCCAGGAGTTCCACAAGGAGATGAAGGTGTTTTATGGTTTTATTTGCTGTAGTTTTTCTTTCTTTCTTTTTTTTCTTTGCTTTACTAGAAATGGGGTTTGTATGAGATATCTAGTAGGTATATGTGGCTTTACAGTTGGGAAAGGAGGAAGGTAGTGGACTCTTAGACGTTAAGCATAGTTCATTGCTACTTTAACAATCTTACTTGGAAATAAGTCTACATAAAGAATACTCTCTCCAGATCGGCAACTCCCACAGCATTGTTAATTGAATTTGAATGTTTTATTCCTAGCTGGTGAGAGGCTTCAGTCAGGCTAAAAGGTGGGGGACATCTTCTCATCCCATGTTCCCTTCACCTTCGCCTGGTTTTGTACCCTGCCTTGGTAAGCACCCCAGAAATACCATGATGACAGTTTCACTGTTATGATCTTCTCATTGTTGTTCATGGGAGAGGAGAGTTCTTCGTTGCCAGCTGCCATAAGAGATAACTTTGCATGGCTACCTTGCTCTGCAATTGCTTCCCCCTCTCTATCTAACTGGAGACTGTGGCCCCAAACCTTCCATGTTTGATTATGGATTCCAGTATTTCCTCTCCAATACATTTTACTGAAAATGAATTGTTGGCCACATTGGAGATTAAGTTACCAAACATTAAAAAAAAATTTTTTTCCAACGCCTTAGTAAAAGAAAACCCTTCAAGAACTGGTAATTTTTTTCCAGAGACATTTCACTTTCTAACGCTGAAAATTTCCACTATCACATATTGGACATACCGGATATAAATACTGAAGTTGTCATCTACACCCTTTTTAGCTTGACTTACATGTTTTATGCAGACAAACCTCACTGTTTTGGGACCCAGCCACCAGTAAATGGCTTCTGAAAGAAATCCAGAATAAGCAAGTTATTGACTTGACTCCAGAAGAGAAAGGGGGCGGGGGGGGGGGGGGAGGAAAAATGCTACTTCAGGTTTTGTTTTGATATGTCCCCGGAGTCTAATACAATACATTTTGTATTGCTTTGAAAACTAGTTCGGACAGGTTTGAAACCACACCGAGTTCCTTCCACTGCCTGGGTTGGTGCTTCAATGCTGACGTTTCTTTTGCTGTTAGCAAAGTCCTTCCAGCCTGAGGTCGCAAAGTCTTAAGATGGGAGTTTAAGGTGTTAGTGTTCCTCTATCTGAAGCCGCCGAGAGCTTTCCTGTAATGCCCTGTGGTAGGGAGCTTGTTTAGATCCTGTAAGTTGCACTACTTACCCCCAGGAAGAAATGTAAGCGTTAGTAAAAAGTGAAAATGATGTTTGAACAAATCGTCTGTTCCCCATGCCTCTAATTTAAGGCTGTATCTGCTGGCAGCCAAAGTATGTGGTTGAAAGAGTCTCATCCAACACACTGTTTGGTCTCATTTGAATTAAACATGTCCCCTTTTGTAAACACGATACAGCGAGACTGGCTGGTGTATAGAACCCTGAGTAAAATGATTCACAGATTCATAGAGTCTCTGTTTCAAGAAATTCTCCCGCCCCCAAGTCTGAATATTCTTTACCTCATTCCGCCGCCTAAACATCCGCACTCTTCCCTGAGACCTAGAATTACAGCTAAGTGCTTTCTACACAGGCCGCTCCCTTGCCGCTCTCCCCACAAACTGTTGACATTTCTGAGGGCACACTTCTGTCTTTTGCTTTCTTTCCATCCCTCCTGCCCATACCTTTGGCAGGTCAGAACAAAGTTAAAAACAACAATCTGTGAGAAAGGACTGGGGAGGTGCTAGGTGTACCCTGAGGCATCGCTTTCTGCTCCTGTAGGTAGGGCCAGGGCTGTGGGTCCACATTACTGATGGACCCTTTGCACTCACATGCTCGACACCACAGCATCCTGATTTTCCACTCCCACTACTCCAAGTCCAGAGTGTGCTTTTATCTGAATCAGGCTTTATCTTTAAATAACTATACCTCCTCTAGTGACAACGTGACTCAGTAACAGGATTCTGCATCCTGGAATCATTGTCACGTTTTCCAACATGTTTCATTAATTCTTTCACTCAACCCCAGGGCCACAGAGCAGCTAGAAGAGGATGCCCTTCTGGGAAATTCAGGGAATTCAGTTTTACCCGTGTGAGAATTGTGCACAGAAGCTATTTAAGACACATAGAGAATAATAGGAACAGTGTGTGTTTGGTCTCTGCCCTGAGAAAGTACTACAGATAATGATTCTTCCATATTCCTCCATTCATTAATTGAAATTATTAAGCAGACGGGTCCAGCATTCGCTTTCTCTGGGTCTGGAAAACAGTTGCTCATAGGCCTCAGTACTTACCTTCTTGAGACCGTTGATTTGGTAATTTGCTTATTGCTTGTTTTCAGAAAACCAGTGGTCTATTCAAAGCGACCTCTTCCTGGCTGGATTGAAGGCAGTAGGAGAGACTGGATGTCTGCCGACCCAGTCCCTCCCAGAATGCTTCCTTTCGCGTTTGAATCACAGCCACCACTGGAGAATATTTAATACCAACCTCAAAATAAGTGTTTAGGAGCCTCTCAGTGGTGGTTTAAAATAATTACCATGAAGGCTTTGGTAAAAAGCCTTTATCCACAAAACTATTTAAATTATATAATTGCATCCCCATCTCATTCTTCCTTTTCCTGGATTGATCTCTCTTTACTGCAGACCTCGACCCCAACACCAAAACACAGGCTGGCTACACATTCGACACTCCTCTCCCTTCCTCGCTCCTGTATCCCAAGTGAGACTCGATGCTCACAGGGAATTCTTTTCCTTATGGAACCTATCATGATCCCGAATCTCAAACCTCTGCTGAGGTTTGAGTGCAATTTATCAGCACTCCAACTTCCTCTTCTTACCTGTTTCCATTTTGTGACCCTTGACCTTTCTCAGATGGCATGACCCCTCTGGGAGATTGGACTGTTTTCTCATCTACAGTATTTTACATCTACCCGCCTTCAGGAAAACTCATATTTGTATATCAGCAAAGCATGGGATTTTTTTTTATCTGCCCCCCCCTCCATTATCTCTAGCAATATATATTGATGGAATGCGTTTGTTTGGCTGCCTTCCACTAAGCTACTTTGGAGGACCTCTCTGACCATGTGTTTTTAATGACTTCACCTTCTGTCTGCCCTTACCCATTTTGGAGAAATTGCTTTATATTGGTTTGGTTCTATACACATATGTTTTTAAATATTATATTCTAATTTAGGACAGGAATTTAGAAACACCAAAGGTTTTCAGTCAGAAACTCTGTCAAAGAGCACTAGCTCTCCTGACTGGGATGCATGCTAAATGGACCAGTTGTATATAAATGTAGTTTCTCTCCGCTCTCGGGTGTATATCCTTTTACTGTGGCTTGCAGTAGCTGAAAGAGCAGTTGATATATGTATTGCGTATGTGTATTTGGTATGTCCAGTGTTCCACTGAATCAGTAACACATTGTAGAAAAATAAGTAATACCCAATGGTTTGTTCAAGTTGTTATTACAGGAGTCATAACTCACTCTTTAAGACGTGCTAACATTGTCCATACTTGATATAGTCAGACTATGTTATTAAAAATGCTCCTGGAATGTTCTGTTAATTTGCAATTTTAGGGTGTGAACATTTGGAGAGCATAAAAGTAGGAAAGAATAAAACATGCCACCAAACTAGCTAATAAAATATGTTTAGATATCAAGTTCGTATATGTTTTCTTTTTAATATTTGTCCTTAAATTATGGTAAATTAAATACAAAGTAAAGTAATCCTCCACTGTCCAGGTGACATTTATCTACATGCTTAAAAAATATTCAGTGCCTAAGAATTACCCTAATGGTGCTATAGCTGAAGAATATGCTGGAAAAACAAGTCTTATGTTTATCATTAATTATTTTAAAGAAACATATATTCAGTTGCTCATACAAGAACATACAAATCATAATAGGGAAGCTCCATTTTACTTTGTAATTTTTGAAATGAGCTGAATCAGATTGTTCCGCCTCCAGGCAGAAATTGTTAAGGAAAAACAGACATTAATTATATAAATATTTCTCCTCCCACCATGCACCAGGAGCTACATGCCATTTGAGAAGAGGTGATGTTCTCATTGCTAGTCGGGTTTCCAGATCATGTTTATGTAGTAGAAGGTGTGCTGGGATAGTTGAGTTTTAGCAGCCACAGGTAGATGGGAACATTGTCATTGGGAGACTTCATAAGGGCGCTTAGAGTGATCCCAGTACTGAGTGAGCCTCCTGGATTTTCTGTCGCTCCTCAGAGCTCAACAGTTTGCAGGTGCTACTTCATCACATAGGTACCTGTGTTGGACGTGATGCCAGAGCGGGATAAAGAACTTTGGGGTCAACTTTGTGCTGAGTAAGCACTGGGTGGGACGCTCTCTCCACAATAAGGATGCACACCACATCATGACAGTCACTCTAGAGAGTTAACACTAACCCAGTCTCATGAATAGGAAAAAATTGGACTCACAGGAGTCCAGAAAGAGTCAGTAGGTGGCAGAGCCGGGCTCCAACTCAGGGGACTCTACCGCCACCTCATGGGAGGTTGTCAATTGTGAATGGGGAGTCCAACCACCAAGAGTTAGATGGGCACACAGCTCTACCACTAACAGGAAATCCTTTCTAGAACTCTAACTTACGTAGCTGCCTCATCTTACCCAAAAGGGATTTTGTATCTAGGCATGGTAGTACACACCTGTAATCCCAGCATCAGAGAAGCTGAGGCAGGAGTTTCTTGAGTGTGAGACAAAACTGGGCTACATATTGAGTTTTAGACCAGCAAGAATCTCAAATATCAATCTCTCTCTCTCTTTCTCTCTCTCTCTCTCTCTCTCTCTCTCTCTCTCTATATATATATATATATATATATATATATATATATATATATATATATATTTTCTATATATATATATATTTCTATATATATATATATTTCTATATATATATATATTTCTCTCTTTCTCTCTCTCTCTCACACACACACACACACACATACACACACACACACATACACACACACACACATTTAGAGGTCCTAGGGTGTTGGGTTAGTGGTTGAAGCTATTCAGTATTTCCTCTTTTTTTAATCTTATTATTGTAAGTTTCCTCAAAGTAAAACATCTGCTTTTTCCAAGGAAAAAGGTCTGATGGCTTTACGTTATAATGTGCATCCATCTGAGATTGAGGAAAACCTTGACTTTCGGACAATGAAGCATGTTTAGCTTCCAGAATTGAGTTCTTCACAGTGTGACATTATCACTCAGTTTGATGCTATCAATACCCTGCCGTGGCATGTAAGCCCCAACAGGCAGCCTCAACTTCTCACATCTCTCTTTGACATAGCTGCATGTGTGCGCTCTGGGCCGGCCACTGTTCCTCTGTGTTGGTGAGCGATCTGTGCTCATCCGGGGACAGGCTCTGAAGAGCTGTTTTAGGGTGGCCCAGCCTCCAGCCAGTCATCTCATTTGGCTAGTCTCCACCTTTATTCAGCCTGTGGCTAGGCTTTGCTCTTTCTGAGGACAGCAAGTGAGCTTGAAACCCTGTGTTGCTAATGCTGGGGTAGGAAGTACGGTCTTCCTAAACTGAAGTCCATTCTCACCAAAATGAAAGCTGCATCTCCCCACTGATACGCTCATTCCCTTAATCCGTAAGAGAAAAGAACAAATCCAAGAATAACAAAGCTGTCTTCGTTCAGTCTGGCTGCTCTAAAACTAATACCGCAGATGGGTTGACTTCAGCAACAAAGATCCATTTCTCTGCATTCTGGAGACAGGAAAGTCCACCAGCAAGGTGCCAGCAGTTAGGGGTCTCCTGGGGCCTGTGTCCTGGTTCACAGTGTCCTCTTGCTGTATCCTCATGTGGCAGGAGGGAGGATCTCTGTTATAAAGCCGCACACAAATCCTAGACAGAAAGTCTCAATTCCATCTCCTGATGGCCTCCTGCAGGTCTTCCTAGGATATGCCATCACATGAGAAGTTAGCATTTCGATGTAGGAATTTGGGAGAAACACAAACATCCTAGAATAAAAATACCTTGTTAAATATTGTCGGAAGTCGATGTTATTCAGAATTTCTATGTATTAGTTCTTCCTTTCTGGGAATAAAACCCCCTTCATAATATAGTTTTATCACTTTTTCTTCTCACATTAATAGGTTCCCAAGAATAAGTATAAAGCTGGGTACTTACTTGTGTTTGGACCCAAACCCCAAAACATGCTTCGGATAAATAAGTAGAGGTAGGCTTATTTCCCTCAATGCTGGGGGAGGTTAGACTTGCTGATGATGCCCTCTGGAGTATACATGGGAGTTCGCTCTCATTGTAGAGGGTCAGGGCAAGCTGCGGCAGCCAGTAGCCTCCTGCACTGTGTGATGGCCTGTCTTGGATCTTCTTCTCATCCCTGTCCCATAACTGTTCTTTCCCCTTGCTTGGGGATATCTCCACATTCTCAGAAAGGGTGTTCCTTGGATTTGTTCCTAAGTAAAACTGTAAACCTCTGAGAGGAATCTGGGAAAGAGCAGAAAGGCCAGAAGCTGAAGGGGTCATTTTTATGCAGGTGCTTTCTGGGGCACTTCATTTGGGGCCCATCACAGACGACGTCTTAGGTGGCCCAACATGCTCTCTGCACATCCGGCCCTACGATCCCTAGCTGGTTCCAAGCAGTTCCACCAAAACAAAAAATGACAACGTGTGCGTACTGTGATACTTGCCGTACAAACCCCAGCTTCCGGTTTATTTCCCTCTAAAATCGTATCAGATTTCATTGTGTGGGGCACCTGCTGTGATTTTTATCAAGGGTTTCCTTGCCACGGGTCACATAAATGTAATACAAAAGATGTCTATGAAAGCGGCCAGTCTCCGGGCTCTTAGAAGATGGCTGTTGTGATTTCACTGGAGTGTGTTCTGTGAACATGCTGTGTGTTTGACCAGGTCATGCTCTAAATTTAAGTGAGATTTTAGGAAAGCCCCTGGTCCCATTGCTGCTATGAAGAATTCTACTTACCCTAATTGCCTTCTCTACCTCTCTCTCTCCCCTCATCCCCGGGTTTCTTACAAACCAGATAAAGTACCTTTCCTTCCCCTTGGCCTACAGCTGCACGCCTTGCCTTGATCACTAGGTAGCTAGCCTGGGTTTTCGTCTTAGGGCATTCACGGGACAGTCAAAGCTATTTGATGCAGAAGTAGATGTTCAGTTGTCATTAATTATTCATTCCTTATTTTCTTTTCTAGTAAGAGAAAAACACAGGAACATTTTCTATCTTCTAATCGAGAGTACCCAAAAATTCTTGAAGAGTTTAGGCAGCAGAAAAACATCCTCCAGGGGTCACAGGAGTGAGCCATTTTAGCTTCCCACAAGGAGTTCAGTTGTCACTAACAATTATCTTCTCTGTGGCCTCCTCATCACAGACTTCAGGCACTAGAAGAAGGTGGAGATACAAATTAAGTTATACTACAGCTTATACTATAGTATAAGCAGACGGAATAGTTAGGGGACCTGAAAGATGGAAGCATTCTTGTTACCTGGAGGACTCTGGGAAAGTGGGCTCGTGAGAATGTTTTTTCAGTTTATTTGTTCATTGTTCTTGGAATAAGCAAACCTTGACCTTGTACGTAGGCTTAAATAGCCATGGGGGCTGGGAACACTGCTAAGGGCAAGAATGAAGTGCACAGATGTTTATGAGTCAGCTTTTAAGCCAGAGGAGAGAAGAAAAGATGTGGAATCGCCTCTGGGGAAAAGAGGTTGACTTTTCTGTCCTCCTGCTGTGCTGGTTTGCCATCTCCTGCTGTGATAAAACACTGACCAAAACCCGCGTGGGGTGGGAAGTGTTTATTACATCTTACAGGTTAGAGTCTCTCATCAAGGAAATCAGGGCAGAGGCTGGGACAGGAGCCTGGAAGCAGGAACCACACAGAGATGCTGCTTCCTGGCATGCTCTCTACGGCTCGCTCGGCTTGCGTTTTTAGTGCCACCCAGGACCACCCCCCAGGAGTGGCACTGACCTACAGACGTGCTCAAAGGCCAATCTGATGGAGGCCATTCTTCAGCTGAGGGTCCCTCTCCCCAGGTGACTCTAGTTTGTGTTGACAAGAACTAACCAGTGGGAGGATGTGCAGAGGTGACCGGCCACACTAGTGGAAGCCCATGAACTGTGGACGGGTGGCTGTGGAGCCCCCATGGGACTGGACTAGGCCCTCTGGATACGGAAGACGGTTGTTTGGCTCGAACTGTTTGGGAGGCACCCAGGCAGGGGGATCGGGACCTGTCCCTGGTACATGGGCAGGCTTCTGGGAATCCGATGCCTGTGGTGTGACGCCTTGCACAGCCTTGGTGCAGTGGGAAGGGGCTTGGACCTGCCTAGGCTCAGTGTGCTGGGCTCTGCTGACTCCCCATGGGAGACCTCGATTTGGGGGATGTGGGGATGTGGGGTGGCTTGGGAAACAGGACTGGGGGTGGGAGGAGGGGGGAATCTGTGGATAGTATGTGGAGTGAGTAGAAAATTTCTTAATTAAGAAAAATGGAAAAAAAATTAAAAAAAAAAACTAACCAGCACTGAAAAGTGGTGTTTGTTGTGGCAAAGTTGTGAGGTCGCAAAGAGGAGAAAACGGGGCAAGAGGGTCAGGCAGGATTTCCTGTAAGCACTGGCCTTGAGTGCTTTCCTTGAGTACATGGGTGTGCAAGATGCTGGAGTCCCGGGAAAGGGGACTTAGGAGGAGAATCACCATAGGGAAAAGTCAACCGCACTTTTCCCTTATCCGCAAGCAACTAGAACTACGACCTTTCCTCTGTCAGAAAAACTTCCGACTACATCCGTGTATATTTGTCTCCGCAAACTGCCTTAACTTCAGAACACCTCTGATGCCCCTTTTTAAAGATTTATTTATTTATTTTATATACACACACGAGTGCTCTATCTGCGTGTGTGCCTGCATACCAGAAGAAGGCATCTGATCTCACTACAGATGGTTGGGAGCCACCATGTGGTTGCTGGGAATTGAACTCAGGACCTCTGGAAGAGCAGACTGTGCTCTTAACCACTGAGCCATCTCTCCAGCCCCCCCCCATTCCCCTTTCTATCCAGCTTACAAATAACAACAGGCAGAAGGCAGCACAGCCCTTGTATTGTTCTGCCCTATACAGTCTTCGATCCTTTTTCTAACCTAGCTTCTCCTTCACGTATTTTCACTTCCACAAGTCACTAAGTTTATATGTTTAAACATTTCCCCTTCCAGTAGCCAAAGAGAAAGCAGAGTGGCAGCTAATACAGTAATAAATTTATCTATAGCCACAGGAGATAAGCTTCGATGCAATGCGGCCATAAAGTACAGCTCCCAGGCTTGGAGGAGATGCAAGGACGTTTCATAAATAAGGGAATTTTAAAACAGCCCCAGCAGTAAATAAGGATAAAATATAACTCATAACTAGTGGCACACAGCCAGCAGCAGAGCTCCACGTACACGGACACTGTGAACTAAAATAATGGGAGTTCACAGATTGCTGTTGGTGTAACCTCGCACCCTAGGTGGGCTGCTGAGAAGTCACCGGGCTGAGTTTTTTCACCCCACCTGAAATGTGGCCTCTTACATCTCCTGACACCTCTTGATTTGCTGAAGGTCTTTGACAAGTCACCAAGGAGGCACAGAGTACTGATGCCACAAATAAGAGAGTTTTCAGCCAATCTGAAGGTGTCAGAGAGGGCCTTGGAAGAGGAAAGTAGGGCACTGGGAATGCTCGCACAGCCTGGGGAGCACAGGCACTCCACAGGGCCGGGGATGGTTTCTTCTTGACTCACAGCTGATCCCCCAAAGAAATCGGAAGTCTTCCAGGGGTCTTTTGTAGGTTTTGTTTCAGGTTTTCAGCTCAGGTGTCACTGGAGCAACACACACACACACACACACACACACACACACACACACAAAATGGCTGTTTATCTTTATTTGAAATTCTATTCTCTATCTCTGTCCCCACCCCTGTGTGTGTGTGTGTGTGTGTGTGTGTGTGTGTGTGTGTGTGTGTGTGTGTGTGTGTGTGTAATAATGGGAAACGGACTGTTGCCGATGGAATGCTGTCGAATTTATCAGTGCTGTCATTAGATAAGATGTATTTCTGAGTGTGTGATACTGTAAGCTCTATACAGGTTGTGGGCAGGGGTTCAGCCCTGGACACCCCACAGGAGGAGTTGAGGGCTTTGTTAACAGAGGCTTAGTCTCACTGGGCAGCTTGGGAGCCTGGTAGGTCAGCTTGCTTTGGCAGGAAGGACGACACTGTAGGGAGAGAGACATGCAAGTCAAGCCTGTGGAAGAAGCTCTGGGCCAAGTTCCTCAGGCTCCAACTGTGGGAAGGTCTGACACCATTTAAGGGGTTAGACTTCCGTGGGTGGATCGCTGGGAGCCCTGGAAAGATGGTAGAGTGAGAAGAGGCGTGGTGTGTGATTTACCTCTGTTTTAGAAACAGGTGAGATGAAGGGCAGTGAAGGCTCATGGGAAACGGCAGAAAGAATGCTGTGGCCTTGCCCTTGCTCCTTGTGCTACTTGACGCTTCTGGCATTTGGTTCTTTTTGATGGCGTGTGCAGAGAAAGGCAAGCCAGAACAGAAATTTAATCCTGAGCTGATTGTACTTTGCAAATGTACTCTTGAGCCAGGAACTTAAGCATTCTGTCTTCACACTGACATAGAGTAGTATCTCTACGCATTGTGTTAACTTAAATGTCTCGTCTAAGCACAGAGCCCTTAAAGCTGCCCAGTGTGCAGCACATGCAGGTAGTTTATTCTTGTTTTTATTTTTTCACACATTCGTTGGTTTATTTATCCACCTACTCACTGTGAATTTGCTTTTAAAACAATCTGGAGTAATATGCTTTAGACTGCCATTAGTAAGCTTTACTGGCAGAATTTTATAGACTCTTACCCTTCCTTTTCTTAAGTCCTCTTGGACCAAATACTTGCCCCCTGATATAAAGTGTAACAATCAAACCAGAAGATTTTACTGCTGGGAGTGTTGAGCAGTCTTACTGTACAGTATGACATGGTTTATCATCCAGATAAACAGATTCTAAAATGCTCGGATCTAGTGTCAGCCGCACTTGAATACAAATACAAAAACACCTTCAAATATCTCCGATGTGAAATTTTAATCTCCTTATTGCTTTCCTCACCGTGAAATAACTATGGAATGCCTGGGGCCACACCCTAAAGTTGGAGGAATAAAGTATCAATTACTTTTCTCATTCGTGTGACCAGATGCCCAATAAGAACACTTGAGATGAGAAAGCGCTCATTTTGTTCACAGTTTCCTGGGTTTAGTTCATTATATGAGGCGGGTGTAGAGGACCAGCTATCAGCACAGTGGGTGGGAAGCAGAGGAAAGCAAATATTGGAACAGACCCAGATAAGATGGCACCCAGGCCCCACGCCTGGTGATACTTCTAACAGGTGCCACCTCTTTCGCTTCGCTTCAGCACATTCCAGCAGCGCCACCACGCTATGACCCTGTCAAGGCGTGAATCTGTTTATTAGTTCAGAATGCTCAGGATCTGCTTGTCTCTGGAAACAGTCACAGCCCCACTCAGGTGTCGCTTAGTCTAATGGTGTTGACAGTCCAAATAAGTCATCACTAGGAACTCTGTCTTGAATATAATGAACACAAAGTATTCTATAAGCATATTGTGTGTGACTGTAGTTTATTATATAAATAACTATAGATTTAGCACTCATGCCAAAACTTTTAATTTCTGTTTCCTTGTGTAGAATGAGTGTCGTGTTTCTTCAGTGCCGGGGCTCTTTAGAGCAGGAACTGGACACTGGATGGATCCATTATGTTGTAAGATGTGGTGATATATTGTGTACCCTAATAAACTTGCCTGAGGATCAGAGGACAGAGCCAGCCACTAGATTAGACATAGAGGTCAGGCAGTGGTGGCACGCACCCTTAATCCTATCACTTGAGAGGCAGAGATCCACCTGGATCTCTGTGAGTTCAAGGCCACACTGGGCTACATGAGATTGATTCAGTATAGGAGAGAAACAGAACCAGGCAGTGGTAGCACACATTTTTAATCCCAGCACTTGAGATCTCATGCCTTTGCTTGGGAAGCACACATGCCTTTAATCCCAGAAAGTGATGTCTGGGCAGAGAAAGGTATATAAGGCGTGAGAAAACAGGAGTTCTCTCTCTCTCTAGGCTGAGGATTTGTAGAGGTAAGAACTAGTGGCTGGCTGTTCTGCTTCTCTGATCCTCAGCCAAGTTTATTAGGGTGTGCAATATATCACCACGGTAAGAAGAGTCTTTAGGATTTGGGGAGGAAAACTAGATATACAAAATGGTAATTTTATGTGGGAGGGTTGTTGTTATTGTTGTTTTCCCTTTGAGGAGCTGGGCAAGTGGTCCTTGATAAAGGATACATGCACCTGTTCTTATGCAATTTAAATGATAAAGCTTACCCTGATAACTAAAGATTTTTATTTAGTTTAGGAGTGAACTTTTACATGATGGAAAGGCTCCTTATATTGGACCCATCACAATTACCAAGCTGCATGTCTCTATCCCCCACTAAAATACAGCATCGTGGAACCATGATTGAGGCCACAGAAGCCAATGCGTGAAGTTACAGGAGATTACAAAGCCTGCATTTCCTCTCTAGGCGCCTAGGCATTAAATTTCAATAGCACTGAGCACTCTCAAGCGAACACTCATAAATTGTTTAAATTATATTCCCCAACTTTTCCCCTTGGTTCACGGCAAACCAATTTTGACTAGTTCATAAATTACATGGGTGTTGTTCTCTTTTCTTAAGAAGAGAATTTACTGAAAATGCGTTTGCAGTGTTGTGACTGTGTGGTTAGAGTGACAAACAGCAGAGTCACGGAGGAATAAGCGGCCTGTGGTCCAGTCCCTGCCCTGCTGTGGACAGGTGTATGACTTCCACAGAGCTTAACCGACAACCTTTTCAGTTGTCCTCTAGAAGGGCTGTTGTGAGAACTGAGTGAATGAAGGTGTGTGAATGCTCTTTGATTTTTTTTTTAAAAAGCACTAAACGTAACTCAATTTAGTCACTGAACATCTTGAGGACATTGTAGTCGAACAAGTGGCATGAATGTTGACGGCCTTGGTTGATGTTTCAGGGAACCAGGGAAACTCTCAGTCGGCACTGCACCACCCTTGGAGATGCCCTGCGGAAGGAAAACGATTTTGCGCTTATAATTGACGGGAAGACCCTCAAGTATGCCTTAACCTTCGGAGTCCGGCAGTACTTCCTGGACTTAGCTTTGTCCTGCAAAGCTGTCATTTGCTGCAGGTAGGTTCTCCCCTCCATTGTCCAGTTGCAATTGACTTTATCTTAATGGTATCTTGCAACGATCTTATTTCAACTGTATGTATATGTGAGGCGAGCGAGTCTGTGCACACGTGTGCAGGTACCCAGGGAGGCCACAGGTACTGGTTCCCCCTGAAGCTGGAATTAAAGGCAACTGAGTGCTAGGAACAGAGAGCTTGGGTCTCTGGAAAAAAGTAGAATGATGCCTCTTAACTGCTGAGCTCTCTCTCCAGCTTCATCTTATGTTTTTTAATATAATTTTAATTTGTAATTTTGTAAATGTAATTTAATTTGTAATTTAATTTAGAAATTACAAATGTTAGGTTAGTTCATTCATTCACTAGAGTCCCAGGGTTCACAGACTGAGATGGATTTGTTAGCAGAGTTTTGAGAAGTGAGTCCTGACAATCAGTAGTGAATGCTACTCATAATTTGAAGGCACCAGCTCTTTGCCATTATATGTATATAAAGTCAGTCAATGGCGCCGGGCGGTGGTGGTACACGCCTTTAGTCCCAGCACTTGGCAGGCAGAGGCAGGTGGATCTCAGTGAGTTTGAGGCCAGCCTGGGCTACAAAGTGAGTTCCAGGACAGCCAGGACTGTTACACAGAAAAACCCTGTCTCGGAAAACCAAAAACAAACAAACAACAACAAAAAAAAAATCAGTCAATGACAGTCAAGTAAATGGCACATGCCAATCATCCCAGCTACTTAGGAGGCAAAAGCCAAAATGTAGCAAGCTTAAAGTCTGCTTGAGCAATTTAGAGAGCCTCTATACCAAAATAAGTGAGTAAACCAACTTTCAAGAGAGCTATGAACGTAGCTCACTGGGTTTTGCCTAACATGTGCAACACTCTGGGTTCAAACCCCCATACTGAAAAAGAACATGGCAGAGCCAGAGCCATAGCTAGTGATCAAGTGAACTCCTTGGCCTTGGCTTTCATCTTTGGCACCAAAGTGGGGTGTGAATTATTTATCTGCATTTCCATCTTGGCTCGTTTATGGAAAGACCCTGTTGTCTCTATTTAGATCACTGGTCTAACTACTAGAATTTATTTTGTGGGGCTAGCATGATGGGAGGTACAGACTGAGGCATTCTCCAAATCGCTGAATATTTTTCCGATGGCTGTTTATTTACCCTAAGACTCTGGCCTACTAACTTATAAAATTGCTCATATCCTAGATTTAAATCTGTCTCTGAGTTATGACAGCCTGATGCATAAAAGAGCCCTTGTGTACACCACTTAGCTCTAGCCGGTCTGGTTTCTTGTCAGGGGTATTCTATCCTCCTGCATAGCATTGCCCAGGCTCTTCTCTTCAGGTCACCTCAGCTAAGGATTATCCTTTGTCATCCACTGGCTGAATCTTACCAGCTGGTCACAGTGGGTCCAGGGCCAGTACTTCCTCAACCCACTTTCTCTTCTGGGGAGACAAAACATGAGTGGGACTTCTCGAGAATTCCTCCCCAGCCTGTGTGCTTGCCGTGACCCTTTGTTCTCTTGTCTTTGCTCCAACTACTTTTAAAAGCTCTATTTACTAGTCAAGGAAAGGCATTCCTTTGAAACCATTTTTGTGTCCGCCTATCTACTTAATATGTGTTCTTTGAATTTCAATTGAAATTTACTTCCTGGAATGTATACAGAGCAGACCCTGTAAGGATCACGGATAAGCATCGTTTGGACCTACAAAATTGTGTTATCCTCAGAGACTTAAGACTTACCCGTTATTTTCAGGCATGTGATTATTTTAGCTACAGAATCTATTCTCTGTGGTACGTTCCTGCTATGGCTGAGATTCTGGAGTGATCTATTATGTAGATGTCCACTGTTCCTCACAGTCATGTTCTTCGTTTATCACAAAGATGGGAATTATCCTCCACTCTGGTTTCTGCTTGGGTATCTTCACGCTTTGTCCAAGCTGCGGCTCCAGTTACTTCTCTTGGTTTCTTGCTAATGTCTTGACAAGAGCTTACTAATGCTCAGCTCTCACGCTCTTTCATCCGGATAATTTTGTGCTGCATTTAGCCATCTAGTCGCTTTCACTAATGGGATCGTGAGGGTCCACAGACGCTTGCTCAAAAAGCCTGGGAGTGTTATGACTGCTGGCTCCTACTCAGACCAGAAAAACCAGCCAACAGCGATGCTAAGATAAAGCGGCCAGTTGGCTTGAGCTAGCCTCTATGACGTCCCTACTGTGTGCTGGGCACAGGTATTGCATTTACCAGGTCAAGTATGACTTGATAACGTGCTGTCCTTGCTGTTGCTGTCCACTCTACTCTAAGCAGAGTCAGTTGGTTTGAAAGATGCAGGAGGTCATTTTTCCTGAGGCGGTCATGGCGGAAGAGCTTAACAGGGTACCTCCCACCATTCTTCAAAAAGATCAACCCCAGAATTAAATAATAGCAGAGGAACACTAGAAAGCAGAGTCAAGGGAGAGGAAATACGTTCTGCGCTTGTGAAATTCTCTCTGAAGATCCTTGTCCTGCAGGATTATAAGTCATAGGGACCTCAGAGCTCTTCCAGGCCAGGGATCCTGGGAGGGTCTCACCCGCCATGCACATGAAGCTTAGTGCTGACACTGAGCTTTATAAAGATGTGTGTGGCTGCTCCCTCCCTCCTTGGCTGCCTCTGTTTTATGGATGTTTGAGGGCCTTGAATGGCAGACACTTGGTTCTCCTCAGGATTTTGTTGTTGCTTTAATAAAACATCTTTCTTCGGCTTTTTTTTTTTAATTCTAATTACCTTCATACCCTTTTCCCTAAAGAGAAGCTTCTGGCCCGGCTCTGCGGCTGGTCTAAACCCATAATTACGTCAGTGCCACAGCCAGATTAATGTCTGTGCACCTTCTTGGCCTGGTGCCTCTTCACATTAAACCGCTGGCACAGATCATGTTTTTCTCATTCCACATTCTGACCTCCGAGTGTAATGATGATGTTCCTATCACAGGTCGGGTATGTGGAGTGAGCCTGTGTATGGTCCTTGGAGAATGAACCCCAGGGTCACCCCTCATTTCTCACATGATGATGATCTCCCAGCCTCGGGAAACTCTAGATTTCATTCCATTAGAAGAGTGATGCTCACATAAATATTGACTATTATTTCAAAATACTGTATAATACTGTTTCCCAAGTTCCTTCGTGTTCATGCTAACCCTTTGAGATTTTCCCTCAAATTGAGACTCCTTTCCAACCTACTGCTTGTCTGTCCACACACATGAAGATAATTCAGAATGGGACCATCTTCTACTGCCCACTGGAAGAGCAAGGAAAGCCTTCCCGGAACAGATAATGAGTCTCCCGTTCACTCCATCTTCACGATTGCATCAGCCTTCTTCTGACATCAGCACCCAGGGCAGGAAGATGAATTTTTAGTGTTTGCCTAATCGCCACGGTTACAAAGATGAGCTTTTGCTCCCCAGAGCCTCCTGCTGAATTGAAAGAAGCTGCTGGCCTCTGTCAGGAGTCATTACATCTCTCCCTCACCACTGTGTTCTGAGGGGACTATTCATAGACAGAACTAATCCCCCCAACCCAAAATTATTCAAGGCATTTGAGTCTGCGTTTTGGTTTACAGAGTATGGGCTACATATTATACCTCAAAAAAAAAAAAAAAAATACACACACACACACACACACACACACACACACACACACACACACACACACGGATCTAAATCAAAACAGTAGAACATAGTCTTGTTTTTATCTGCCTAACAAGCACTGTGTTCACAACACAGCAGCTTTTGTGTTTACTGTTGGGCAGCTTACCTCCAGATCACCTAATAAGAAGCGCGCCCCCACCTCCAAGAGCTTCTTGCTGTCAACATGTCAACATAAGCATCCCTTTCCTGTACTTCTTCCCTTTTATTCACTTGCCCGAGTCCACTGCTTCTTACTTGGGATGATCACAGGTATATTGGTTGTCTGGATGGTTGTTTAATTGGCTGGCCTATGAGACAGGGTCTCATGTATTCCAGGCTAGCCTTGAGCTCACTATGTACCCTAGGCTAGCCTTGAATTCCTGGTCCTCTTCCCTCCTCCTCCCAAGTCCTAGAATTACAGACATGCACTGGCATGCCCTTTTAGCCACTTATGAAGAACAGAAGAGAGTTCTGGTTCACCTTCCCCACTGGAAACACACATGCTTAATGTACGACGGTGCGGACCATTATCACGGTTTCACAGATGGCCTGCAACACCTTAAGGAAAACAAGCTCTGCTCTAGGACTCATGGAGATTTGTGGAAACTGCTAAAATCAAGAGCTATTCTGACATTCTAGAATCTAGATGAATAATTCTTAACTTCAGTTGCTAATACTTTTGCCCGAAGCCTTCCCGTTTTTATATTATCATAATGCTGGTTTGGGGGGGCGGGGTTTGTTTGTTTGTTTGGTTGGTTGGTTGGTCATTTGGGTTTTGTTTTTTGTTTGTTTGTTTTTTGTTTTTCCTTTTTGGTTTTTCAAGATAGGGTTTCCCTGTGTAGCCCTGGCTCTCCTAGAACTCTCTGTAGACCAGGTTGGCCTCTAACTCAGAGATCCGCCTGCCTCTGCCTCCTGAGTGCTGAGAGTGCCCGGAACATATGTTGTTTTGACTGGGGATTCAGGAAACGTGTTCTAGCTCTACCTCTCTGGCACCTTAGACACTGAATTAAATCATTCTCTCTGCAAAATGATGAGATTAGAAGGTAGCAAGGGTAGAATCCTCCAGGGGACTCAGATGCCTGGAGCAGGTAGAAGAGAGCTACTGAGATGTAGAAAGGGAGGAAGCACACACATTCCTTCCTGTGGTCCCTCCTCCCAGCATGGGAGACCCTGCTCAGAGACCTGCCTGTCACCCTGGAAGTTTTTGGATGAACTCTGCTCCTGCTGCTCTGTGCTGGGCAGCGCCTCTCTGTTGCTGAGATCCTGGTCTGGGGATCCAGCTGTTCTTCCTCTGACCCATCCCACCAGAAGAGTAGGAAGGCCGCAGTGAAATATCACTGTGTTAAATAGAGTGTGGTCTCCGAGGTCCTCATCAGTTCACATAGCCCAGCTTTTCAAAGAGTCTTACTTTTTTTTTCTGTAGTTGTCAGTTTAGTTTAAACATATTTTGAAACTTATGCTCTGTGACAGTTGGTTGAAAATTGGCTTAGAGCCTCCAGCTTTTAGACTGTCTAGTAATCACCGTCCTGCTACATAATTTATGTACTCATGTCTCCTGGAAAGCAGAAGTTAAATTGAAGTAAGCATTTTTCTCTACTTGCAACATCTCTAATCAAAGCTTAACCCCCTTTTAGGCCATTTCCCCCATAGTAGATTTAAAAAAAAAAAAAGTCCACTTGACTTCAGTGAGTGTTGTCGCTTAGAGTGGCATTCCCAGGCAAAACCTTTGGCCCTACTCCACTCGATGGCATCTGCCTAGAAGAGGCCTGAAGGGATACTTTGTATATTTGCTGTTATAGCATGAGTGTGTTCAATAAGATCTACTGCCTGAGTCTTTGGGGATGGTCTTTAGCTCAAGGACTTCTCTAAATGTTCTACTTAAGAGGTAGCTAGCTACAAAGCACAAATGGAGCCAGTAAATACTCAACAGACATTCCCTCAAAGAAAAAGAAACTGTGCACACCAGTGGATGCCAAGCAGATGTTTGCTTTAAGACGACTTACAAACTGTTAATGAATGTCAACCCTATATTTACTTCCAAGAAAATCTGAATAAATGTTGGAAATGTGGGAGAGACTGTTTCTTTCACAGAAGCCTGACTAAAGGACATACCAAGTGGGTTTCAGAGCTTTATAAAATGCCCATATTTTGCTTGAACACGATCCTCAGCTCAGCCCTTTCTCCCTTTGTTTGCTATTCTACTTCTACTAAGGGATGTTGAAGGAACTTTGGGTCTCATTGTATATGGTGGCCACTTCTGACGAGCCACACCAGCGAAGTCCACATTTGAGTGAACTGCCTAAGAACATACAAGAAACCTAATGCTGCTTGAGGTAACTCAATATGGTAGAGTTTCAGGTCTGACTCTAGAAAACCACCTCGGCAGTGCAGACACTCATTACACACTACAGTCACAGCTACTTATACTAGAAGGTGTGTAAAAGCCTATGTGCCTACTCAGCACATTTCTACAAAGAATACATGCATCTCACCCCAACATGGCCAGTGTCCAAGGGGCCCCTCATGCTGCCGTCAGTAGCTGCTTCCTTGATTTCCACCTCCATCCTTCTCAAATTACATCTTCTCTTACTCAACTTATCCTTTCTGTTTTATATCTTACTGACTTCCAATGTGCATATGTATCGCAGGACATTCAGATTCTTAAGAACCCTATGCTTTCCATCAATTGTAAATGCTGAACTTTTCAGCTCTCCACTAAGGGCTCCCTGCCTCCACCCCTAGCTTGGCACCAGTTGATAAACCAGAACTCTGTTGTAGCCTTCAGCCCAATAGCAATCACCTCATAGATTACCTACAGTTTTCTCAGCTCTGATTTGCTAAGGACATGATATATACAATGGAAGATGTTTCTATGACCGCTCGACCTGGACACCCTACTGTGTGAAAAAAGGGAGGTGGAATTCATTATGAACCCTTGATGGGTTTGGGTGGTTATCTTCAGTTTAATAAATGTGTTACCTAAGGAAAGTTAAAGAAAGGCTGAGGTCTGAGCTCAGCTGGAGCTCCGAGTGTGGAAAACAGATCAAAAAGTAGACAAGACTTTCTGGCAGCTACAGGACATGGAGCAGAGAGAAAAGAAAAAGGCATCCCTACAGGAAGGATGGCTTTGAAACACAGATGTGTTAACAAGGGCACAGAGAAGTGAGGAAAGGATATAGGGCAACTTGTAGATTGGAGTACAAGAGAGGAGTTGGCACCAGCTTTAACGTTCTACGACAGCAACGATGTGTTTTAGAGACCAGTCATGGGTAGACTTTCTCCATACTCAAGATTGAACTGAGGGAGTCATGCATGTAAGACAAACACTCTACCACTGAGCTACAATGTAGACCTTCATCTATGCCAAACTGTGTTCTTGGTGTAAACATTATAATAATCAAATTTCCTGCTAGGAGCAGTTTCTTTGTAGTGCCTTCTGTGAGACATATTGGCCAATTTCAGTTTGCTTTAGTGCTGTGTGCACACCTCAACACTCAGATATGCACTGCCAATATGAACAGTCCCTATTGAAAATATCGTCTGAACCATTGAAATTGAGGGCATTGGTTTTTTTATCTGTATGCATGTGTACACTCCACAGGAGAAACTGTGTATCTGAATATGCCTCAGAAAGGAAGTCTTTTTTGAAGTTACTGTTCTGTGTTTCTTTTTTTCCCTGAGAAGAACTATCTATATGTTATTTCTGTAGCCTTGGCCTCTGCATTATAAAGTCTCTTCGGTGCCTTTGAGTGCACAGAATATCAACAGATGTTGGTTTTGGAGGCTAGGAGGGTGCTCACTCGTCGGTCATTTGAATAGCACAGTTTGCTTTCACAGGGGTGGTTGAATGTTTCATTATGCTCCATATGCTAAATAGCCTTAGGATTTGCTACATAAGCTGCTGCTTTCGTTCCAGTAATAAATCCTCCATGAGCACTGTTCCAATACGCATGGAACTTTGCTATGTGTTTTTTTGCCACATAGTAATGGCTTCTCAACTGGAAGCATTATTAATGAACCTAACAAATTTTAGTGAAAAAAAAACAGTAAGATTAAATTAGGTTTTTCTCTCTTTTTGTAACTCCGTTATTAGTCAACCAAATATGGCTCAATAGAGAATAGACTGATATTCACAAGAGAGACCTTAGGAAGTAAGTCAGAAAGGAAGGTGCAGCACATCCTGGACGGCTTCTAAATAGGAATGAACGTCAAGCTTAATAAGCACCCAAGTTTAGTTATTGCGTGTCTAAAACACTTTATGACAATTAATATAGTTACCCTAGTTAGCCTTAATGGTCGTCTTGATACAACCTAAAATCACCTAAGACAGCAATTTCACTTGAAGGATTGCCCAGATCAGGCTGGCCTATAGGCGTTATCTGGGGCTGGGAAGAGGGGGGATATGTCTTGATTATTCATTGATGGAGGAGAGCCCAGCCTACTGTGGGTGTCAACATCCCTAGGCAGGTATCCTGGACAGTATGAGAAAGCTAAGTATGAGTAGTGAGTAGTAAGATCGAAGCAGCAGGCAGCATTCCCCCATGGTTTCTGCCTCAAACTCCTGCTTGAGTTGCTGCCCTGGCTCCCTTTGATGATAGAAACAGAAATAAAATAAAACATCTCCTCCTCTAAGTTGCTTTGGGTAAGAGTGTTTTATCACAGCAACAGAAGCTATAACTATATCCTTCCGTGTGCCTGTTGTTTTCCATCTTTCATGGGTGGCCAAAAGGAATATGATCATTCATCATACTAAATTATGTTTTAGGATGATAAACACCCCCCCAAAAAAATCCACCTACATATTTAAAATTATACCAATAATATAGTGTTCTTGACTTTAAGTTTACAGTATAAGTCTTGACTACCCATTGCAAAGTCCTTGCATAATTCCTTAGACTGTATAGATATATGTATATATAATCATTATCCATGTTCTATTCAGGAAGACAATTGTTCCCATTAAATGAGTGCAAAACAAAGACTGTGCACGATAGACCACCTAAGCCTGGAGAGATGCCTCAGTGTTAAGAGTACTGGATGTTCTTCCAGGGGACCCAGGTTTGATTCCCAGTACCCACGTGGTGGCTCACAGCAGTCTGTAGCACCAACTCCAGGGGATCCAATGCCCTGTTCTGGCCTCTGCTGGCACCAGACACACATGCAAGCAAAACACTCAGACACATAAAAATATATTTTTTTAAATAGACCACCTATATACTTCTTAGCTTGAATGACAAAACATCCCTATGCTCTCTGATCTAATGTGCACAGGGCACTGAAAGTTACTCTATAACAAATGAGAACAATAATGAATAACATGTGCAGAGATTGCAGCCAGAATAATATCTGAGAAGCACACTGCATTCAGCTCACTCCTAGGTTACACCACAAGGGACCACCCTCTGTTTGTGGTGCATAGGAAGAAAAGCAGACCTTCCCAGCACAGGCTGCATTAGGAATCCTTTTCAGTAGAGTCGCTTACTGCTTCCAGAAAAGAAAAAGGCAGCCGTGGAAGACAGCGGTGAATCGTTTCAGTCTTGCAGAAAACCCCCCAAGTGGGACAAACTGTACACACATATAGACAGACATATACACATCAGGGAGAAGGAAACAGCATTGTTATGATGCTTCCAGACTGTACAATTGGTCACTGTTGGTACTTAGAAAGCTGAAGACTTGGATGGTCCCAGCCTTGCACATATAGTTTGTGATAAGCGCCAGGCAGAGTTAACTAGCTGCATAGTGTGGTTGCTCTAGGCCATTATAGAAATTGTACAACTCCGAAAGCATGTGCAGAAGTCAAGAGAGCAGCCGGGAGTGTGGTAAACTTTGAAGAACTGGAAGCACAGTAGTAGAAGGACCGTGCTCTGGGGAATCTGAGTGCAGAGAGAAGTCTGCTTTGTGCGCTTTCCCTGGTCTGAAGTGAACGCTCCTGTCCTTGTCAAGAAGGCATCGTCCATCATCTGGAATTCCTAAAACCAGGCAAACTATTAAGAGGCAAGATGCCATACCCGCTTGTCTGTTTCCTCTCCTGTTTCTTTGATAAAAACAATAGTCTAAGAAATGCGACTGAAGGGAGAAAGTGTTTATTTCACTCACAGTTCCTGGTTATGGTGCGTCCTGTCAAGGAATTAGCGGCAGCAGGAGCCTGAAGAGTCCCGTTACGTTTGCTTTGTTGCTGCGCACCCCCATACCCCACCCTGTGCAGCAAGGGTGAAAGTTACACCCTGAAAGCAGCACCCATATGAGTGTCCCTTCTCCAAAATCCTGGGGTAAAGCATGCTTCAGAACTTGGGGTTCTCAAATTTGGAATACGTGCTTAGAGATAATGCGCTACTTTGGAGATGAGCCCCAAGTCTAACCATGAATTCCATTCATATTTCATAAAAATTATTTCATGTTTCATGTGCAAGGTTTTACATCAACCTGATACACAGAGCTAGAAGATAATTTTATACATTTTAATGTGTTTTGACTGTGACTTGTCACACGAAATGTTGAATTTTCAGTATCACATTGGCACCCAGAAAGTTGCAGATTTTGGATTTGAGGGATAAGAATACTCAACCTGGGCTTTGTGGGTAAAGAAAGCATTTGCTAGGTATGCCTGAGATCTGAGTTCAAATCCCCAGCACCCACATGAAGCTGGAAGCAGTAACATGTGCATGCAATCTTAACACTCTTGGAGTGAGATGGAGGCAGAGAGCGGGTAATCCCTGGAGGCTTGCTGTCCACTAGCCTGGCACACCCAGCAATGAGCAACAAAAGCAAAAAGAGATCTTGTCTCAAACCAAGTGAAAGGGGAGGACCCGACACTCAGGGTTATCCTCTGACCTCTGGTGCATGCTATAGCACACATGTGTCTTCACACATAACACACACACACACACACACACACACACACACACACACACACACACACCTCTGTAGGAAATCTTTGTAGCTGGTCTTCAGTTTTACTAGCCAGAATCCCTCCTGAACCACACCTCTCAGAACAGCCAGCAGCTACTCCTGCACCCTCTGTCATAGTCTGAACATGGTGTGGGGTGCCCATGCTCTTCTGCTTCCATAAGTTGACTGGTGCCTTCCAAGTCTGCTTATTCTGTAACGTATTTATTGAGGTTGTATATCTCAAAGTAATTGCCATTAATTAAATACTTGTCAGATCGCTAAGATAATCTGAAGAAAGTTATTACTAAGAAAACCAGGTATAATGGTCTCAAAAGAATGTGAGTTGCTTGGCAATTTTACTTTTGAATGTAGAGAACGGCATGTAAGATAATCATCAACTAGGATGAAAAAAATTCTGTTCTCAGCTTCATGTTAGAAAACAAAAAGCATGTGCCTCGTGAGTGAGATTTTTTCAGCAATAGAAAATCTAGGATTTCAACCAGTAGGTTTCCTGGCGAAAGAAGGTTCTAGACGCTAACTCACAAGTCTGTACATTCATACTCTGAGTGAACTATATGAATGTGTGTTTTACATTTTGTAAAACCAACATTGTTGTTTAGCTACCAGCTGCTCTTCCAAAGTCTGCAGAAATGGTGTCTTTCACTGTTCCTTGAATCTTCTTCTAAGGCTGGAGTGTCCTTGCTAGGTGTAGTTACCATGTACTTCGGAGGATGCTTCTGCTATAGCTCCATTTCCTTTTTTTTTTTTTAACAAACATTTTCTTGCTGAAGATATTCCTACTCTTCTCTTTTAATACCTGAATTAGTCATCCCCATTGAGGTGGGCGAAGATCCCTCCCTAATTTTAATTTGGAGGTTCTATTACTTTATATCTCTATGATAAAACACCTGATATGAACAGTTTAAGGAAAGAAGAGCTTTGGTTCACAGTTTGAGGAGATATAGTGCATGAGGGTCAGGAAAGCATAGGGACAGGAACATGACATGGGGACAGGAGCATGAGGTGGCCGCTAACATCACTGCTTGTGTCTGCCTTCAGGCAGCAGTGAAGGATGGGTACTGGGGTTCCTTGAGAGGGCTTTCAACTTACCCCACTTTTTATTCAGTCTGGGACCTCAGTCCATCTGCTCTTAGGGTAGCTCTTTTCTCCTCAGTTAAGCCTCTCTGGAAACACCCTCAGGACACTCCCCAGAGGTGTGTCTCCTAGGTGATTCTGAAGTCCGTCAAGTTGACAAGGAAGATTAGCCACTGTGGCAGCAGTGAAAATTATAATGCTGGTTATAGTCACCATGAGGAAGGGACCAGAGGTTTAATGTAGGTCTGCCCTGAAGCTCCTTTAAGTCACTGATTTTAGCTCACTATGTGGGTTCAGTTCACAAAAGGGCGGCACAATGTCCTAGCTCCACAGTGTAATGTTATGATGTATGTAGACGGGGAGCTGTTAAAGAGAGTTTGATAAATGTTTTCAAATGCTTCCCTTCATTCATGTCTGTTTCCATTTGCTTTCTAGAGCATTTCTGGTGAGCATTCTTTTCTGACATTTACTAAATGTCAACTATAGTCCGTGTTTAAAACCTTGGCCAAGGGCCAATGGGCTTACCCATTTATATTAGCCTGTTAAGAAAAATTAAATAAAACATGAAAATGGAATGAAAATTGCTTTGAAGAGAAATGGAGGCAGACGCTGAAATGAACCATTAGTAGCCTGATATGCATTCTCTGGTTGAGTTCAGAGCTGTGTCATTTTGTAATGTTGCCAGACTCCAAAAGGAAATCCAAAGAAAAAAATTAAAAATAATTCTTTGAGATAGCAGCTGGTTACCAGTTCCTCTTCTGGAGCAGCCACTAAGGGCACAGAGGAGGCAACTGGACCACTGTCAGTGATTCAAGCTGGCATTCTCCAACTTCAAGCAAGAGTCAGAGCTGCCATGGCTCACTCCCTTCCCCTGGGCAGTAGAGCCTCCTTGAGGCATGTATTTATGCAGAATTCCCACTAATGGGAATTTTTCTTATCAAAGTAGTCAAGAGTATATGTAAAGACATATCAGTTCCTTAAATGGCCTTTATTTTTAAAAAGAATAACCATTTGTGAGATAGGATTTGTTACACACCCATGGTACTTACCTTAATAAAGAATTTATCTCTGAGTGAGGCAGACTGGCATGTGCTTTTTAATCTAGTATTGGGAAAATGGAAGTCAAAGGATCAGGAGTCCTATGCCAAAGCCTCGGCTACAAAGCTAATCCAAGTCCAGCTTGGGCTGGCATTGCCTCAGGTGTCTCAAGATGATGATGATGATGATGATGATGATGATGATGATGATGATGATGATGTGATGATACAGCTCTAAGACATTTCTATGGACTAGCACTTTATACCTTGGTTGCTTCTTCTTCTTATCCATGTGTGTGTGTGTCAGGACTTTGCTATATAGCCCATGCTGGCCTAGAACTTCTGACCCTCCTTCCTGGATCAACCACTAAGTGCTGGGATCACCAGTGTGCACCACCACACCCGGCTCTAATTGCTATCTTAATAGTTGTCTGGACTGACTCACTGTTTAGTCTTCCTGTCTTTCCATTTCCAGCGCAGTATGGACAATAGATTAAGTTAATTGTGCCGCTGAAGCACTCTGTCTTAGGACATTGCTATCATTATCTTGGCACTTATTTCTAAAATGACTTTTTAAGATGCATGGAAAATGCTTCACATTTAATACCAAATGTGATGTTAGCGTAAACGCTGATGCCTTCTGTTCCTGGTCCATGTTTGCAGAAAAGGCTGATTGATTTCTGCATGTGTGTGTTAGTCTGTGCCTCTGGAAGAAAACGAAGCATGTGGACTATATTCTAGCATCGGATATTTACTTTTCTTGAGATTCACAATGGTGTCTGAGAATGGGTTGAAAGGCTAGCCAACTCCCCGCTATTAATTTCAGTCGTTTTAAGCTACTTTACATTACATATGACCAGCTCTCAGAAGCTTAAAACTTCTCCTTTCAAGACACCAAACAGAACCCCGTTAGTATTTGGACTATTTACTGTTATTTGGTTGTTTGTGTGTGTTTGTGCCAGATGTATTTGGCTTTTTAATTATGTGTATACAGGGGAGAATATGCATGTGAGAGGCAGGTACCCACAGAGGCCAGAAGGGGGCGCAGGATCTCCTGGAGCTGGAGTTACAGGCAGTTGTAAGCCACCTGATACAGGTGCTGGGAACTGAATGCTGGTCCTCTGCAAGAAGAGTAGTACATCCTCTTAACCACTGAGCTGCCTCTTAGCCCCTCAACAGCTTTGTGTGCCTTCTCTTTGAATTAAATTTCTGATGTCCCTGGCTGGTACTTAACAAAGTGCTATGTCTCCTGCATATCACCTGCAGATTTGCTTCTAGGACTATTGCTATCTTTGCTTTGAGTTTCCCTCGACGCGACAAACGGGTTAGCAGAGAACCAACCACTTGCAACCCCCCCACCATGTTCATCAGAGAACCATTCATCTAAACGTTTTGCTTCATCTATTGGTCAAAAAAAAAAATTGATTGATCCTTTGTTTTTGTTTTTTTAAGGGTTTCTCCTCTTCAGAAGTCGGAGGTGGTTGAGATGGTCAAGAAACAAGTCAAAGTCATCACACTTGCGATTGGCGATGGAGCAAATGACGTCAGCATGATACAGACGGCCCATGTCGGGGTTGGGATAAGCGGGAACGAAGGTCTGCAGGCAGCCAACTCTTCCGATTACTCCATAGCTCAGGTAAAGCCTTGCGGCTATGACACATACCAACACTGCTTTCTCCATCAGCTGGCAGTAAGGAGGAAAATACTAATGCCTCTCCATTCCTCTCCTAGTTCAAGTATTTGAAGAATTTGCTGATGGTTCACGGTGCCTGGAATTACAACAGAGTCTCCAAGTGCATCTTGTACTGCTTCTACAAGAACATCGTGCTCTACATCATTGAGGTAGCAGCGTGGTAAACTTAGTCCTGCCCCTATCCTTCGTAATTCTAACTGTTCTCTTTATGGAAATCTTTCTCGCTGTTTTCATGAGTACTTGATTCATCTTCTCATTTACTTTTTAAGAAAAAACAATTGTAAGGTTGTGGTGATATTGTGTTCCCCAAAATATTGTGCACCCTAATAAACTTATCTGGGGTCAGAGAACAAAACAGCCACTAGATACGGAGGCCAGAAAATGGTGACACACATGCCTTTAATCCTAGCATTCCAGAGGCAGAGATCCATCTGAATCTCTGTGAGTTCAAAGCCACACTGGAAATAGCCAGGCATGGTAACAAGAGCCTTTAATCCCAGGAAGTGATGGCAGGAAGCAGAAAGGTATTTAAGGCGTGAAAACCAGAAACTAGAGCCTAGTTAAGCTTTTAGGCTTTTGAGCAGCCGTTCAGCTGAGATTCATTCAGATGAGGACTCAGAGGCTTCCAGTTTGAGGAAACAGGATCAGCTGAGGAATTGGCAAGGTGAGGTAGCTGTGGCTTGTTCTGCTTCTCTGATCTTCCAGCATTCACCCCAATACCTGGCTTCAGGTTTGATTTTATTAATAAGACCTTTTAAGATTCCTGCTACATAAGGTTTATTTTATTTTTGTCTTATGTGAATGGGTGTTTTGCCTGCATGTCTGTCTGTCTCTGCACCATGAGCTTACAGTGCTCACAGAGACCAGGGTGGATCTCCTGGAACTAGAGTTACAGGTGGGTTGGTTGTTAGGCGTCATGTGGTGTGGGAGATCAAACCCTGGTCCTCTGGAAGAACAGTTGGTGTTCTTAACTACGGAACCATTTCTTCACTTTTTATAATTTCTAAATGTGTTGAAGCAAATAAGATGTCAGCCATGAGAATAGTCATCAACATTTAGACACAAGCTCAAAGTGTCACGTCACTTTGGTAGAAAGTGGAAGTAGAGTTGCTCATGAGTCATGTTTTCAGTTTTTAAAACTGTAAAGACTATGAAGCTTGAACGTGTGCAGAATGTCTTTAAGCCACTGTTGAGGGGAAGTACACACATGGAAAACAGTATTTAGAGAGTAATAATCCTGGTGATGGGGGGGAAAAGATGAAGAAAGATGACAGAAGTAGAGGATAGCAGTTAGTTCTGGTCCAGGGGAGGCACACGAGTACAACCGGGAAATGAGATAACAGCATCACTATCTGGCATCCTTGTCTTAGATCAGTGACCTTCCTAATGCCGTGACCCTTTACTACAGTTCTTCATGTTGTGGTGACCCCCCCGACCGTAAAGTTATTTTTGATGCTATTTCATAACTGTAATTTTGCTGTTATGAATTGTAATATAAATATCTGATATGCAGGATATTTATATTAGCTTCGGTGACCCCTGTGAAAGGGTCATTTGACCCCAGAGGGGGGTTGCACCCCACAGGTTCAGAGTCACTCTCTTAGATCTTCTCTAATAGCACAACTACCCTTTGCTAGCTGTCTGTTTTGGTTTCTAGGGTTGACAAATACGATTTGGGATAAGGAATTTTCCTAAAATATTCTATTTCTAGGTTCTTTCCGTATATCAAAGATGGCATCAACTTACAAATGAAACCTGAGACTAGGGCGCTCACTTGGCAAAGCAGTAGATTGTCAGCACGAGGACCTGAGTTCAAGTCCCAGAGCCCGTGTACAAAGGCAGGCAGGGTGCGGCATGCCCTTGTAGTCTAGGCGACGGAGAAGCTAACCAGCCAGCCTAGCCTGCTCAGGGAGCTCCAGGACAGCATCTGAGGTTGACCTTTGGTCCCCATAGACATGCACACGCATGAGCACTTGCACACATGCAAGCACACATGGACACACCAAGAATTAAAACCTAGCTTCGCCCTGCAGATGTTTTGGCATCAGACTGGGCATCAAATACCGGACAAAACAAGTCAAGCACAGGCCGTAACCTCAGCAGCCGGCCAGTGGGCTACGATGGAAGCCAAGTTTGTAATTTTAAGTTTTCTAGGTGCTGCGTTAGCAAATGCCACAACAAAAACCCAGGTTGATTTCAGTACCGTATTTTAAGTCAATGTATTCAAAATATTACCAATCCTCACCAATGTCAACATTATTAATTTTTTTACACTTGGGTGGAAATTCTACATTCTTTCCTACATGCCCAGTGTTTGAAATTTGGTATATATTTTGCCTTGAGTGCATCTCAATTTGGACTAAGAGCCTATCCTGTGCTCTAATGCACATGTGGCCTGCAGAGCGGAGCAAGCAGCATAGTATTGGCAGATAAGTGAACAAGAAAGGGTTATTCATGTATTCATATTTTCTGACATTCATTATTTTGTGGGTATGGATGTAGACATGTACAAACTTCAGAAGGCCAGAGGACAACTTGCAGGACTTTTTTTTTTCTTGTTTGTTTTTTAAGACAGAGTTTCTCTGTGTAGCCCTGACTGTCCTGGAACTCACCCTGTAGACCAGGCTGGCCTTGAACTCACAGAGATCTGCCTGCCTCTGCCTCCCGAGTGCTAGGATTAAAGGTGTGTGCCATCACCCAGCTTGGGAGTCTATTCTGTCCAGGTCTACCACATGGGTTCTGGGGAATGAACTTGGATCTTCAGTCTTGGCAGCAAGCTCCTTTACCTCCTGAGCCATCTCAAAGGCTCTTTTTGTCCATTCCTTGCATAGCTCCAGGGATGGGGACCCCATTGAGGGGTGAGGTGGGGGACACACAAGGTAATGAAGAAAAACATATGGAAAGCTGAGGCTGAGTGGTCTGGACTCCCTGCTGGAGAAACTTCATCACCCAGAAGCTCCGTGTTCTTATTATGAAGAGTTGAACATAGAGGCAGGGTTATTACATATACCTAAAAAAGGAGGCAGGGATATTATATAGAGATAAACAAGGAGTATACAGTGTACAGGGGGATAAGAGGGCAGGTCCAGCTACTCTCTGTAGGACAGTCTCTGTAAGGGAGCAATCTTCAAGCTGTAAGTATCTGAGGAGAAAGCTGTGGAGGACATTTTCTACCTATACTGTAAGCACTCACACTTGGTGGCCCGAAGAAGGCTTTGCCATTTCCCTCTGAGCATTACCCCAGGGGAGACGGCTTTGCTATTTTCTCTGTGAGTCTGGGCTGGCATCCTTGACGTAACTATGTCCACATCACCAGCACACACTCACTCAGTACTTCACTCACTCAGGCCTTCCTCTGCTCCCTACATTTCTTAGGTTGTTTAATATCTGGCCCCTAGGTCATCAGAAAGTGTAGCATAATAATGAACCTCTAGATAGGCTGAGACATTCCTCAGAGAGCTCTGAGGAATGTGGATAATTTGTTAGGAAAACTGTCTTCCACTCTCTAGGACCTGCCACACCCTCACAGGTTTGCTGAGGGCCCTCTTACAGATGGTTGTCTGTGCCACTTTATCCTCTAGTCCGTGGGCCTTTCTATGCATCTGTCGGAAGGACATGGCCTACCCACTTCTTTATGGAAATAAGATCCATATTTTACACCAGAGATATTTTACTCCACATCTGCTGTGTTAGTTAGAAACTGCTAGATAGTTGGCTCAGTTACCTCTGTCAGAATTCTTGTTATGAGTTAGATTAGGATATTGAAACTTAATTTTGAGGTATACAGACTACATCATCTATTAGTCACTTAACATCTGTAGTTAGGTTACCATACCCCTAGCTAAAGTAACCAAATACTCGGAAACAGAAGCATCATTGATTACTATTGCTAGATTTGGTCTGAAAAACCTGTGTTTTAATACAAACTTTCAAAGTAATTTATAAGTTTTGTTGTTGGGTTTTTTGTTTGTTTGTTTTTTAATCTTTGAAGTCAGGAGTTTGGTGCACACCAATTATCCTAGTACTTGGGAGACTAAGGCATGTGGATAGCCTGGGCTACCTAGTTAGACTGTCTCAAAAAAAAATCATGTTTGTTTCTATATAAATTTGTGGTCCTTCCCTAAAAGGATTATTTTTATTCCCATCCCCTCTATATATCAATAACTTTCCTAATTTTATGTTCTCACTTAAATCATTGAAAGTGTGATACACTTTATTTACATAGATTGTTTTAAGACTTTTAAACCAAGAATTTAAAATCTGTCAGCACATAGCTGTATATAGAGTATAATTTTTAATGAAATAAGTTCATATTTTACCTCTAGACTAGTTGACAATTTTTTTTTTAATCTAGATCGACAACAAGAGTGAAGTGTGAAAACTTAGGTACCAATGAGGAAAATAAAAATGTGTTTAAGTCCAGTGAAAAAGAAGTCTTCACACCCCATTTCGAGCCCAGCATTATATGATTTGTGGTTATCCCCAGCCCTGAATTGACTTGGCTTTGAATGTAAACCCCTTCTTAAGCTATTTAACACTGATCACATTCTTAACGGGTTAAAAAGGAAGTGAGATAGAAACTTTCCTGGAAACTTCATTTTTATTTTTCTGGTAGCACTTTTTGGAAATGTATTTTGAATATCACTCAACTGTTGGATATGGATTGAACTTTTAAATCAATTCCCCCCATACCTAACTTCTGCCAGCTAAAACAAGTTCTGCAGATGTTAATGGCTCATGTCAATACTGAGAATGAATAGGCAGAAAGCACATCATTGAATGTCTCCAGCAAGGACAACTGCCAGTCTCGAATCTCTCCTTTCTGTTTTTTTTGTGCTGATCAGGCGTGGGAGCAGAGACCGCATTGACTGTTTGCAAGCCGCTGCTTAATATGCAGAAGTGCTCCATCAGGAAAATGTCTGTGGGGCTTTAGCTGACCCGCCTCTGGGGGGTGGGGGATGTTGGAGGGGAGCTTGGAAAAGAATTCATAAAGCATGATCTTAAACCCAAAGAGTGTAATAGATTATCAGCAAAAGCTGCTTTCTTGTCATTGTCCCGCCGGGGCTATCACTAGCTAGCTCCTCCGTGGCTGTCAATTGCAGACACACACACACACACACACACACACACACACACACACACACACACACACACACACACACACACACACAGGTTCAGCAGATGGCGATAGAAAGCTTGCTCGGGGTCGCTGCCTGGCAGTGGCTGTAGGTGTTCACTTAAATCATTGGCTCCTTCTAAAAAGTGGTTTTTTTTTCCCCTTCTGAATCATCTGATCCCATCCTAACAAAGAGGAGCTTTTCTTTAAGACAATTGGTGGCATCTAGGTTTTCTTAGACCCCAAAACAATGTAGCGGTTCCCCTTTCCAGAAAGTCATTAAAGTCAATAAGGTGGTACTTTCCCAGTATGCTGGGAAGTAAATTCCCTGGGAATTGAAATCATCTGGGCACCACCCCCGGAAGGCTCTCCATCCAAGGCTTTGGTTGGGTCAAAGGAGGGGCTCTGTGTGCTTATGGTAATTCAGGTTCTGTCTTACTTAGGGATGTGTTTCTAAGATATGGCTTGAACTGCAAATCTCAGGCTAACCTGCCTGTGGTAGACTGCTTTCCTGTCAAGGACTTTCTCTTTCTCCTTAAAAGAAACGTAGAGAGCAAACCTTTGAATACCAAAACATTTACCTAAAGATGTACTACAGTGTTGAAAGACTTGGCCCTAATTTAGGCATTCCAGTCCATTCTCTTTTAAAAAGAAAAGCAACAGGAAGATGAACCTTTTGAAATACAACGGATAAATTTCTAAGCATGTCACATACCTTTCATTCAGAAAGTATGGCGATAAAAATGTGTTAACTCCCATTTAAATGTTTTCTATTATAGCACACTCTGCTTATATATTTTAAAATATACTTTGAACTCAAACTTGCTGGTTTATTTGTGAGTTCTTTTGTGTTTGAAACTTTCTGTCTGTTCATTGACTTGAAGGGGAGGGTCTTAAAATCTAATCTCATGTTACCTAAATTAACAATAGAAGGTTACATGAAAATAAGCTAAAGGGCCATTCACCTCTATAATTATTGACCATATACAGTTTATTAACATAAACTTACCCAGTACCAATGCTTTAACAATGGATTTAGAATTAATTATTCCCCGTGATCGTGTGCAGATCATGTCCATTAGACTGATTTGGAGACATCCACTCTTAATACTCATTCAGCCATTCCCTTCCACTATAAAAATGAAGGCCAACACAGCAACTGTTCATTGTGGCAGGGGGATTGGGGGGGGGGGTCCTGAGTTCATACTGATGAATGTCGAATTTGTAGCCGTTCATGCTTCCATAATGAGGTTAAAGGAAACATGAAGTATAGCAAGGTTCCTGGGCCTCTGAGTGCTCTGTGGAGCCGCAGGTCAAGTTCTTCCCTGCTGTCTGCTAGTGCTGTGCTGTGTGGATGGGTAATCTTCTTGCTGGGCTAGGCTTCTTACTCTTCCAAGTCTGCTTGATTTTTAATTATATTTAGGTTGGCTTTTTTAAAGGCATTCTTTTTTCAAGGTATTGCCAATAATCACTTTATATTTGTTTCAAATATGCTGAATGAAACTCTCTATTACTCCTAAATTTTGTTTCTAAGTTGGGATTTCTCTTTCAAAGAAAATTACAAACATATGAAAACATATGTTCTAGTAATTAAAGATTGGCCTTTGTACAAGCATTAAAGTTCCACTCACAAGCATCTGTCACTATACCTCCAGGGGATGCTATGCTTCCGGTCTCCTGGGGTACCTGCACTCACATGCACCTGCCCACATGCAGACTCAAATACCTATACACAATTAAAAGTAAAAAATTTAAGTTTAAGTTTAAAATATTACAATATATAAATTCAAATTTAACATTCTGATGGCAATAATTATCAATAAAATACCAATAAGAACCATATAAAAAAGAAAAAAAGGAAACATATTTAATGCATTAAATTTTACTTGAAGTATTTATCCTAAGGAAAAAAGAAAGATATGTAAGGTTTCAGTTAGGAATCATTTCTGATAACAAGAGCTGTTAAGCCAGCAAAATCTCCACACTGCAGAAGTTCTGAATCCATTAAAAGTGTGTTAAGGAGTTGTGAAAACTCAAGCACTCTTTGTATTGCTAAGGGAAAGAAGTAGGGTGTGACACTGTTTACAGCTGGTCTCAAGTAAAATAAACCTGTGACATTATTTATATAAACTACACACACGACACAGAGGAAAATGATGATCTTATTACTACAGGAAGTTAGTTCCTAAATAAATAAGTAGAACATCTATAAAAAAAATAATCTTCAACTGATTTTAAAAGGGGAATTAAAGCTATGAGAATTTGATGGCATGTAAATATATTCACTTGTAGAAACAAGGTAATACCTCATTTTTTTTTTAAATCTGTGATTGCTTGTTCATGTAGATATTTAGATTTGGCAAATCGGATAAATTCTGTCTCAGATGGCAGCTATATAATGAAAGTGCCCCTTTAAATCAAAAGCAAAGACAAGAAATGTCATTGTCCAGAGACCCACAAATGATCCGTCGGTGCTGCTTTTCAGGGTTCGATGTGTTGAGATTCTGTGCCCTAATTCTGGGGCTTGTTTTCTTCCCAGATCTGGTTTGCCTTTGTCAATGGCTTTTCTGGGCAAATCCTCTTTGAGAGATGGTGCATAGGACTTTATAATGTGGTAAGTTGAGCCCGTTTGATAATTCCTGTTTGTTTAATACTGAAGATAAATGTCATACCCATCATCTGGCCGTGTGATGTAATGAGCAGTGTGTCCCTTCAGATGTTCACAGCAATGCCTCCCTTGACGCTTGGAATATTTGAGAGATCGTGCAGAAAAGAGAACATGTTAAAATACCCTGAGTTGTACAAAACGTCCCAGAACGCTCTGGACTTCAATACCAAGGTAGGAGCTGGTGTTCGTGGTGTTCAGAGGGCTTTTCTCTGTTGCAGCAAGCTTGGGGCATCTGGCCTGCCTCAGCCAAGAACTCCAAGGTACTGTGTGAGGCAAGTCATATGAAGGAGTATGGAGGGCAAAGAAGTTTTGTTGGTTGAGTTGGACTGTTGGGGGTTTTGTTATTGTTGTTTGTTTGTTTTGTTTGTTGGGGTTTTATTATTTTTTTTGAGGGTTACAAATTAAAATGAAACCACTCTTCATCGGGGTTCTTGGGGCAGCAATGAGTAGATGTGGCCTGCAGGCCACAGGCCACGTCACTGTCCTTTCAGGAAGCGTTGGAAATGGCTCACTCCTCACCAGAGTCACCTGGGACTGACAGGGCCTGGCTGTACTTGTGCTGGGGTGGGGAGCGCGATCTCCTTCTTTCCCAGTCTCCAGTTTGAGGAAATAATGTGCTCATTAGAATTTTAGAGCAACTGAGTTGGGCATTAAAACTGCAGTCTCCAGGAAATAACTTCTTGTTTACTAGGTAGCTCTGAGGCTTAAATCTTAAAACACAAGATGAAGTATCTAGCGTTTTACCTTAAACTGGAGTTTGCCTGGGTGGTTGTTTTGGTTTTGGTTTTTTATCTACAAAGTCTTTTTTTTTTTTCCTTTTCTTTTCTTCATTAGCATAAAAGGTATCATTAGCATCAAAAGTAGCAGGTTTCCTTATGGCTTCTCCTATGGGATTATTCTGGTTGCTTCTCTTCGTCCCTTTTCCCCACCTCCCTTTCTCCGGCCCCCCGTTTGTGTGTTCCCGCCCCCAGCCACCCCCCTGGTACCTTCATATCCCATGTGTTCGATCACCCTCCCCATTGCCCTTCCTTGAGCCTCTTACCCCTTTCCTGCGCCTCCTGCTGCTTCCCACACCTCCGTCTACACACATTCTCACCTAAACATACATGCATAAAAACAAGACGCCATGCAGGGAGGTCACCAGGGCGGAGGGCGGAGGCAAGGAGCCTGGAAGACAAGCGGGATCAGGATGCGTGATGTGAAATCCACAAAGAATCAATGAATAGCTTTTTTTAGTGAGAAACCAAGAGCCACACATGAGAGAGAGAGAGCCTGCAGGATTTGTTCTTCTGCACCTGGGCCGCCTCACTTCATATAATATTTTCCAGTTCCATTCATGCCCATTCAAGGTTCAGGGGCTCATTTTCCTTTATGGCTGAAGGAAATACTGCCATGTAAATGTTCCACGTTTTTACCGTCCATTCATCTGCTGGTGGACGTTGGAGCTGATTGCACTGCTTGGGTTCAAACTCTGCCTAACACATCACAGGCTACTGTCATCTCCTGTGACCTGTGATACTTAGTCACTCCAGCAAGAGAAGATTTCGTTTCTGCATAGTTTACTTTCCGGCAAGTGTATCTTCTAACACGTTTCCACACTAGTATAATGTAATGATCCAGGTTTCTGTTTAATGTCACTGAGAGGATGAATTTAAAATGGCAGCAACCAAGGTAGATGCCATAATATTTATGTGTATTTGATTAGAAGTAAAACAAATGAACAAATATAATACCCTTTTACTGATTCATTTCCACTTAATTTAGTGCATGTTCAGTAGCAAATTAGTGACAGATATAACAGCAATTCCGTGTCTTAAATGTACAGGAATTTAGCATAGGAACTTTTGTTTCTTTTTTTTTTTTTTTTTTAATTCTGATGTGATTGGACACCGGACGGCTGGGAATTGAACCTGAGTCCTCTAGGACATCAGTCAGTGCTCTTAACCACTGAGCCACCAGGACCCACATAGCATAGGGACTTTTAACATGTATTAATTCATAAGGCTCTCTAGCGCTATTTATTCTCAATGTACCAAGAACGAAGGGAAACAGGCCTATTGATGCCTTTCCTCTGCACACCGTAAATGATAGTGTTGAGTATATAACCAGGAAGCTCGTTTTCTTCTGAGACTCAGGCTTCATGAGCACACTGCATGGATATCCAGTACACATGCATATAGCTTGATAGCTTTGGGTTCAATCACTGAAAATGGTCAATTAAAACATCAAACACCCTGAAGCTTGCTTAATTTGTACCTCCAGTTCTAAAAAATGTTTTTTTAGTGGTATATTCTTAAGCTGTTTCTTCATAGTATACAATATCGAAGTTAACATTTTAATATTTTATTTTTTTTAGGTTATTTATTTATTGTGAACAGTTTGTATCAAATTCTCCCCGCATTGCTGGCATGGTTTTCATTATCTATGGTGAACATTTTCAAATGATGAAAAGCTACAGTCAGGGCGTATGCGGTGGTCATGAGCTCCTGTTTTACTATAAAAAGTCATCTGGGAGCCAAGTGCAGGCTGCTACATTGGCAATGATTCTCAGCAAACCTAGTGGGCTTTATCAAGCTCAGCTGCAGGTCCTTGCCTTCCATAGTTTGGGCTCTGTGGTGCTGTCTCAGAAGTTAGCTTCCAGCCACAAACATGACCGTACCCCTCTTGAATGAAAGCATGTATCGATCCTCCCCGGATTACCCAGTCATTCCTGAAAAGCTACATCCTCTCATGCCCTGTCACACATGACAGTTATGGGCACAGTTTTATGGTCAGGAAAAGAAGAAAACAGGTAGCATGCAGTGTTGACATAAGAGTGACTTTTTCCTTCTGTCTTTTATCATTGAAATATATACTTCGTTGTCTGTAGAACCCGGTCATTTAGAAAACTCCAGATCAACTCAATTGAGCTACGCAAGTCCCATATCTCTTTGAGTATGTATTAAGCTTATATATTCAGTTTACCATCTATTTCTCTAGGGGTTATAGATTTCTAGCAAACGATTTCAGCGAAACTGTTCGATTGCATTCCACCTGAATGTTTTAAAATTCAGGAACAAATGGTTACAAAATGCATAGTTGTCTACACAGCGGTTGCCGAGGGTCCCAAGTGTGGAGGCATTGTCCCCTTGAATGATGAGGCTTACATTTGTTATGGTAAAAGGGGTCGGAGGTTCTGAGGTCATGACAGGGGTTAAAGGATTAGCATGTGACAATAAGTGTCGGTCGGGGGAATGGAAAAGTAGAACTAATTTTTCCTGCACCCACCTGTGCTTTCTGTCAAATAAAAACGTGGGGTAATGGCCGAGTGAGGAGAAGCAGCAAAGGTTAATGAGTAACACAAGTTCAAATGTGTAAAGTATTGGAGCGTAAATTGGATCATACCATCCAGCGTGGCTGGGTGAACTCACAAAGGAGATTGAGATCACAGTGGAAAATTTTGGGAGGCAGGCAACTTAATTTCTGTTGTTTGAACAGCTTAGAACTATTAATACACGCCAATTGTATTTAACACTAAGCTTTGTTTGCAAGAAGCCATTTTAAATGATGAAGCTACAGCTGTTCAGGGGCTCATAAAGAGTCTAAGCAGTTTTCTATAACCTAATCGCTCACATTCTGTTACAAGTCCCGATGATGTCTGCTCTCCTGTTCGTAATACACAAGACGTAAAAAGTAAAGGCTGTTAAGTGGCTGTGGTGACTGTCTGAGACTTGGTATTGACAGATGTTAAACAACTGTAAAAGCCTTTGATAAATTCAGACATAGTCAGAAGACTTTATTTTAATGAATACATAATCTAAATGTTAGACTTTGTGCTTTTTGTTTACACTCTATGCAAGAGAGAGAAAGCAGCTTTAGATATTTGTGCCACCGAAGCAATACAGAGTAGTGGGATGGAGGGGGGTGGATTTCCCAGTCATAGTCTTTTAAAGGTCTATTCTTCTAGAGTTATGAAAAAAAATCACAGTATAAGAAATTCCAGGATCTGCATTTGTTATAATATTTTTTTTTCCCTTTGGTGGGCAGAAATTTAAACTTTTGATAGTGGATTTTTTTTTCTTTCTAGTAGGAAAAAAATTTCAAGTGAAGCTGAAAAAACGTCTTGAGAAACATAAAAATAAATAAATGACCCATGAACGTCTACGGCAGAGAGTGTCTGTCAGTTCTATTAATTCACAGTGGTGGCCCCGGCAGAAACACGTTTTGTGCATCCAGCCCACAGATAAAAAGGAAGGGCAGAGGTCACAGCACAAGTTTATCGCGAATGGTTCTCATGGATTCTTGTTTTCCCTCAGGTTTTCTGGGTTCATTGTCTGAATGGCCTCTTCCACTCCGTTATTCTCTTTTGGTTCCCACTCAAAGCCCTTCAGTATGGTAAGTAGAAAGGGTATGAATGCAAAGAGATGCTGTCTCACCCTTTCGGCAAAGTAACTCATTGTCGATATGTGTTCTAAGTTATGGCGGCGTTCCCCACCGTGGCGTTTTCCTTCATCGAAAATACTGTGCACCCAAAAGTTGTGCACACAGTGGAGATTTTTATTATTCCTTTAGAAGTCAAGTGATTTAATCTATGCAAAGCCCTTCTTTTTTACCCCTCATGCTTCCCAAACTTGCAAACTTCAGGCCTTCCCCCGCCGCCTTTACAAGCCTATCCTGTGAAGCTCGTAAGTGCTAATGTCTTATGTCATCTCTTTCTTGTACTATGAGGCTTATATAGAGCACTTTAAATTGAACCTGATCAGTTGGGCTGGCATTTTCAGGTGAACTTGAGCTGACATTTTTAATGTGTCTCCCCCTTCGTCTTGGAGTACGCCCTTTTTTTTTCTCGTCTGGTTTCAAGGGAGTGATTTTATTCCATCAGTTTTGAAAGAGAGGATCATGGTGTACTTCCTCTGTCCATAAAAATGATGAAGTGGCCACTCTAGGGAGGAAGGATGTCTGTCAAGCCTAGCCTGGTGCTCGGAGTCCCAGGGCAGACCTCTTCCCTGGGGTGCTAAGGAAGTGCTGGCTCTTCAGTACTGTGCTCCCAGGCTGCAAGAATATAAACGTTGGCTCATTCTCCGCTCAAGTGGCTGTGAGTCCTTCCTAAGTACAGGCATCCATCCGTCCCCACCGTCTATGAGCTCGTGGTTGTTCGCATAACACCACACTTGCTGTTCTTGCCCCTTTAACGTGCGTTTCCAGAATGACCTTGAAAAAACATAAACCAAACCGAGTATCGCAAGGCTTATCATACTTGTAACAAAATCCTCCACCTCCGGAGTCCTACGTGTTCTTCCCCAGAGAGGCTGTGAGGGGAGTGGCTCCTCTCTCCTCTCCGATCACCCCTGTGCCACTCCTGCGGCACCCAGTCCCTTCGTCACCCTTATGTCCGCACACAGCTGGCCTAACCTGGTGTGATGTTTGGGTCTTTCGGCATCGTCTTTCTCCCCTAAGCCTCAGCATGCTGAGGAGTGAGTGCTTGCTCTGCTCAGGACAGTGCCTGCCTTCCCACGGGTACCAGTCAGCTGCGGCTGGATTACCGTGGCTCACAGCATGAATGTGTAAGTGTTCCAGAGAAAGTGGTGGACTCCTGCCTAAGCCGAAGTTTTAATCTCCTTTGTTCATTACTCAGGAAACTGTAACGGTAAACACTTCTCAATTTCAAGATCATGATGGAAAAGAGTTTGTTTTATTATTGGGGTATAATTAGGTTACAGAAGCATTTAGCATTTCAAAATACACCGTTCAGTGGTTTTTAGTATCTACATTGAACTATGCAGATGTCACCATCATATAATGCCATAATGTTTTAGCACCCCCAGAAAGAAATCCCGCGTCTGTTAGCAGTCACTCCCACATTCTTCGTAGCCTCCTCATAGCCCTTCAAAACTACTAATTTTTCTATCTCTGTGAACTTGCCTATTGTGAACATGTCATGTAAGTGGAATTATGTACATAAGCTTGGCTTTTCCAGGTTGTAGTATCGATCAGTACTTCATTCCCTTTTCTGGTTAAATAATATTCCACTGTATAGATATACCATTCTTTACCCAGTAATCAGCTGATGTACATTATATTGTTTCTGCTTTTTGAAGCAATCAAATACTGAAGTCCAGGGTACAATTCAAGATATCCTGACCCTAAGGAAATTCACCAAATAAAGTTTATTTTCAAAATGTAAAAATCAACGTAAGAATTAAAAGCAAGATATTGCCAATCCATGAAACTACTATTTCAACATTCTAAACTAGAAAAGGGAAATTTAATGTCAAAAATAAGCCAAGCCAAACAGCATACAGCATGCTTTAGACATGCCAGATCTCTGTGTTTTCCTGGGAAATAGTCCACATCAGCCGGCTTCAGCCCAGTCGTCCCCAGCAGCTGCTGCCTAGGGTAACCAAATCCAGACAAGTCTCGAGGGCCCTTGACTTTTTCCTCCAAGAATGAGTTATAGGTAGCACAGCTTTGCGTTCCCAGTTTGATGATGGGGGCTCTGTAATTGTTTCGCCTTTTTCCCACTTTTGGATGAGTGCTAGGAGATTGGGAGACTTGTTTTGCTTTAAAGGGATGCAGGAACTAGAGTCCCTAAAAGCGTACAACATAAAATGTAATAATCATTCTCAGCGGAACAATTCCAAGAGTTGTCTGTAGATCTCTTATAAAATCCAAGAGCTTTGGGAAGCCTGTGAGGTCAAAATTTTGAGTGGTTATCAATTTTTGTGATAGTTTTTGTCTTTTTCAGTTATGATACAAACCCAATGTGGGCTAAGACACCTGGTGCTTGGGTAAAAACAATGGCGGTGAGGTAGTGCGGGTCCTTGAACTCTCTGCTGCTGTATACCCAGTGTCACTTAAGGCTGCCCTTGAAGATACTGTGGACCACTGCTCTGATTAACCCTTGAACACTGGTGTGTCGAGATAAAGTTCTGAGAGACAGACTGGGCAGGCGTAAAAACACATCTGTTATTGTCCCAGAGTTCAGTGACTTGCATTGTGGGAAAGGTTGTTCTCTTCATAAGTTGAGCCACTGGCTTCCACAGGATTACAGTCTTGCATGATGCTACAGGATCCATGGATTTTAATGTAACCAAGCACACAGAGTTCACTAGCAGAGTTTCAGATTCCATGCTGGCAACTAACCTTTAAAAAACAAAAACAAAACACAGACCTCTACCTCCTGGGAGGGGGGAAAAAAGCAGCTTGTTGAGTTTTGATGTAGTATAAAAGAATTATTAGAAAAGATTACCAAAATAAACACAGACACACCCATCATAACTCCATGTATATCTCTACAAATCCATATTTCTCTGAAATATTGTAACCAAAGCAACATGTGAGAACCCAGCTGCATTCTGTTAAATTCTGGACATTAAGGAGATTAATGTAAAATAATGCCAATTTTCTCACTCATTTTTGTTTAGGAAAATAGCTATTTTTCATAAAATGTGTTTATATGACTTTGTACTAGGTTTATTACTGTTATTTTTAGATAAAATACAGATTTTTTTTAATGTTCTGTTTTAATTTCTAATTTGGTAAGTACGATAGCTATAAAGCAAGTATGCAGAAGCTCCTGAGGATATGCAATCATTTCTGAGTGAATCCAAAGACCAGGAATGAAAGCCAATAATTTAACAGAGCCAAGCCAAGTGTCTTTGCCTCACCCCAGACAGCACATGTAACTTGTGTGAACCTGAAAGCCACGCAAAGTGGGGAGCCTCATGCTGCCTTTCATGATGGAGCTGAGTTCCCCAGGAATTGTCAATATTTTCAACCAGTAATAGCATCTCTTGGGTAGTTGCTATTCCTTCATCTACAGTTATTTTTTGTTACTCAATCGTAGAATAGCAAAGGACTTTAAATATACCCAGAAGTCCAGCCTCAAAGCATCGTGTGCATGGGATCAAGTTGGTGTTCCCTGTGTCCAAGCATGGTTTTTCACCGATCTCTCTTGGTTCCATGTTAATAGCTTTATTGAGAAGGGTCCCATGACTCTCACTGATGCTGCCAACCTTCTGTCTCTGCGCTGAGACATCATTCTGTCTGTGCCCAGAACTTTAAGCTTTCCAAATGATTAAGAGTTCAACATTTTTGTGTATTTATTTATATTCATGTTGTGGAGTCTAAGAATTGGTTAGCACGTCAGATTTCTCGTTTGATATTTAATTTGTGGCCCATCTGCAGCAACTTTGTGAAGAATAGCAGCCTGGTCTCAAAGATGCACTTCATTTCTGCCCCCACCGAGTGCCTCTAGATTCTTCTTGTGTTCAAAATGACGAAGTTGCTTTCTTGTTTCTTCATTTTCTTCCTCACAAGCCTCTCTTCTTTTCTTGCAGGCACGGTATTTGGAAATGGGAAAACCTCAGATTACCTGCTTCTGGGAAACTTCGTTTATACTGTGAGTTCAGCCCCTTTGCGTGCTTTTGTCTAAACCACTGCCTCTTACCTTTGCCCCTTTCCTTTCAGACTTAAATGTGTGCAGGGCGGGCTTCAGGGTCATTTAGAGTTTCCTTCAAAAGTGAAATAAGGCATTTGGAGTGTTAAGAGCTTCCTACGTAAGGTTTTGTTGGGTTTCTTTCGTGTATTTGGTTTTTGTTGTTGTTTGTTTTGTTTTGAGATTTATATTATATTATATTATATTATATTATATTATATTATATTATATTATATTATATATATATTTGGTTTCCAAAATGTTACCAACCGTCATTAAAGTATTCATGGGTGTGTAACCAGTGATTTCTTTAGAGGCTTATGCTAACTAACATTAGAGTAATCTGAGGCTGGAGAAATGGCTCAATGGTTAAGAGCACTGGCTGCTTCTGAGGACTTGGGTTCAGTTCCCAGCACCACATGATGGCTCATAGCCATCTGTAACTCCAGTTCTGGGGGTTTTAGACTCTCTTCTGGCCTTGGCAGACACACCAGGCACACAAGTGGTGCACATACACACATGCAAGCAAATATTCAAACACATTTGATATGTTTTTAATGAGAGTGATCCACAGGCTTCTGTAACATTTTTTTCCCACAGCTGCCAAAGATCCACCAAGTTCTTCCCACTGCTTCTAAGATGCCAGGAAGCACTCAGACCGTTTTCTTCTACTAAAACTCAAGAGGTCTCTGGAATGCTAATGCCCATGGTCACACAGTTGAATCCATTACACAGGCATTCCAACCTGAGTTCTGCATTTCTGTAACCAGCCCTCTCTCTGTTCCTTATGTGCCTCACTCACTCACTCACTCACTCTTCAGCCTCTGTACGGAGAAAGTGTGGCCAACCAGCCATGGGTGTGGCTGACTCTGGGATAATGTGCTCAAATGTCATTTTGAGCCGGAGAGTATAACTCAGGCAGTTCAGGCCCCAGCGCTGAAAACTAAAGTATACACGTCTCAAGTGTTGGAATAACTGGATGATGAGAAGTTAAGTTCATGTGTGTGCTGACTTGTTTGAACTCTCAACTCCACACAATTTAAAAGAGAGTCTTCATGGGGAATTGTCTAGGTCCAGCTGGCCTATGAGGCAGGAAGACCCTCCATTGAATATGAGTAGCACCATTTCATGGTTTGGGCTTTGCATTATATAAAAATAGAGAATTCTAGCCGAGTACTAAGCAAGCGCACACACAGAGGTGTGCATTAATTCTATCTCTCTGCTTGACTGTGGATATGATGCGTGAAGGTCCTGCCTTGATTTCCCTGTAATGATGACTGGAACCTTTAACCGGAAGCCAGGTCAAATCAAATGACCCTATATGGCTTTCTTTTGGGGTGTTTTATCACAGCAACAGAAGTGATACTCAGGTAGCCAGAGGGGTTGAGGTTTGGGAAAATCTTGGATTTCTTTCCTGGTGTCTTCCCACTGAAGGGGTAAAAGAGAAGCACATCCATATTTGAGAAGATTGTATATATACTTAACCAGGTAGGTGGAAAAACCCACAGTTTATATTATGGCTGTCTCTTGGGGACACACTAACGTCTCAGGTCTCAAAAGAGTGCTTTTCTTTCATTTTATCACTTACTGAAAATTTTATGTAGCTTAAGCGAACTAATATTCACTAATACAAGTTTGATGTCTGCAGATATTAATCATGATTTACCACCAGTTATGCTGATGAGAAAATGCAACTGTAACCCTAGACCTTAACTTTTCAACCCTGCTCAAAAATGTCGAAGCATGTACTGTCCCCAAAACCTGAAAGCAGGAGTGGACACTATGGGCATTGGTAATCACCAGGATTAGGCAGGAAATGCATTTCAGTGATATGGTTAATCCTAAGGCCCAGAGTTTCCTTGACTCACAAGGTTTCAGTTTTTTACATGTAGTTATAAATAGATCATAATGAAATGAGTGCTGGTCTAAGTGTTCCACATTCCGTGTTTTAATCAAACACAACCTTGTGAGGAAGATGTGCTCCTTGGTTTTTCATCACTGCAGACAAATATCTGCACAAAATAACTGAAGAGAAAAGGTTTATTTGCTCACAGTGTCGAAGGTGTCAATCCATCATGGTGGGAAGATGGATGACTGATCTCGGTTGTCAACACACTTGGGAAGAGGAAATCTGAAGTGAGGAATGAACTGCCTCCATCAAATTGGTCCGTGGGCATGCTGTGGAGCATTCTCTTGAATGCTAATTGATGTGGGCGGTGCCATCTCTGGACACATGGGCTTGGGCTGCATAGGACAGGTAGCTGAATGTGAGCCTAAGAGAAGTCTCTCTGGTTTCTGCTTCAGTTCCTGCCTACAGGTTCTTGACATGAGTTCACTCCATGATAGACTGTAACCTGGAAGATGAAATCAACCCTTTCCCCCCCAGGCTGTCATTTGTCAGGCTGTTTATCACAGCAACAGAAAACAAACTAGAGTGGAAATTGATACCAGAAGTGGGGTCTTGCTCTCACGGGCCTTACCATCTTGGTTGTGGGGAGCATTGTAGAGCCTCAGGCTGGAAATGGCCTTGAGTGCTCAGAGCTTAATCGGCTACTCTGTGAGAGCTTGAAAGAGAAAACGACAGACACTAGAGCCCGACTTCGGAAGTTACAGAGAGAGGTCTGAGAGTCCCTCAAAGACTCTTGGGGCCACTAGTACAATATTTTGAATTTCAGAGCTGCAGATTCTGGTCAGCTGAGGCTGAAGAATCAGCTGTGATTAGCGAGAGGACCAGCCGCACGGAAGCAAAATCTTTGCTTCGCTAGGACAATCCAAAGATGGATGCTGGTCAGCAGGGGCTGGAAAACTGCCGCAGTGATTAATAAGACACCAACATCATTGGGGTGAAATCTTTTGGGAAGTGTTTCTTCAAGGCCAGTGCACCATGTGGTACCAGTGCTGCACATCAACTGGCTGGAAAACTCCACAAATAGCATGTGAGGGTCTCCCATGTGGTTCTGGTTTTGAAGGCCTGGTGGGTCATGAAGAGTAGCCCAGGCTAGAGTCTCCCTGAAGCCAGTGTTCAAGACACAGCCTCAGTTACACTGGAGACCCCAGGATTGAAGGGGTCACAGGGAGAAACTGAGGCAGAGCACGGAGAAAGGCCATTAAAGTATAGCTTCAGTTTCAGTCAAAAACCCAGGATATTGGAGACGCCAGGACTCTCAGATGGCTGCCACAGAAAACCAGAACAGGGGGTTGTGGTAGAATGGAGAGGCTCACACTGTGACAGCCACGAAGCAGTCAGAGAGAGAGAGAGAGAGAGAGAGAGAGAGAGAGAGAGAGAGAGAGAGAGAGAGAGAGAGAGAGAGAATGCACTGACAAGCTTCCTCCCTTTCCGCCCTTTTCTCCATCGGGCCCTCACCTTACAGGATGGCACTTCCCACTTCCAGAGTGCGTTTTCCTTTAGACAGTGCTTTCTGGAAATGCCCTCACAGACAACCCCGTGTGGACTACTAGTCTCCCATGTGCGTCTCAGTCCACTCATGTTGCTGATCAAGATTAGTCCTACAGGAGGTACGCCTTAACAGCTCCAGTTTCAGGACAAAGGAGCTGAACATACTGATGAGTGATCTTATCCCATTCATTAACCAAAGCGGCTTGTAATCTGAAGCCAAGGCGGGTGTATGGAACCACTGCAGTGTTCCTATGGGAGACCCAGAGCTGTGGTGATATCTTATCTGTGTGCCCTAATTAAGTTTATCAGAGGATCAGAGGAAAAAGCCCTGCCACTATCGTAAACATAGAGGTCAGGTAATGGTAGCACACGCCTTTAATCCCATCACTTGGGAGGTAGGGCTGTGGTCTGGATCTCTGTGAGTTCAAGGCCACACTGGGAACAGAGCCAGGCTTGGTGGTACACACCTTTAATCCCAGCACTAACCATAAAGGTCTGGAGGTCTGTACAGACAGACAGGAAGTGACAGAGCTGGGCAGGAAGAAGAAGTGATGTAGCTAGGCGGAAAGAGGAAATGAGTTGGCAGAACAGAAAGGCATATAGGCGTGGGTACACGGGAAGTAGGTCTTTTTGGCTGAGGATCTCCAGGTGGTGAGGATGTGGCTGGCTTCTTTCTGCTTTTCTGATCTCTTGGTTTTAATCCCAATATCTGGCTCCGGGTTTTTCTTTTTATTAATAAGACCGTTTAGCACTTCGTCTTACACAGAGTAGTCAAGGTAGCTTTTGTTTCCTCATTTCAGAATTACCCGTTGTCTTAATCAGGGTTTCTACTGCTGTGATGAAACACCGTGACCTAAAGCAACTTGGGGAAGAGAGGGTTTATTTCGCTTACTCGTTTATATCACTGTTCATCATCAAAGGAAGTCAGGGCAGGAACTCAAACAGGGCAGGAGCCTGGAGGCAGGAACTGATGCAGAGGCCATGGAAGAGTGCTGCTTACTGGCTTGCTCCCCAAGGCTTGCTCAGCCTGCTTTCTTAATAGAACCCAGGACCACCAGCCCAGAGGTAGTCCCACCCACAATAGACTGAACCTTTCCACATCAATCACTTATTAAGAAAATGCCCTACAGGCTTCCCTACAGCCTGATTTTATGGAGACATTTTTGTCAGTTGAGGCTCCTTCCTCTCAGATGACTTCAGCTTGTGTCAAGTTGACCTAACACTAGCCAGGACACCCATTTAATCACCACAAACGACGTGTGTTTCAAGAAGTGGCTCTGGCCGGGCGGTGGTGGCGCACGCCTTTAATCCCAGCACTCGGGAGGCAGAGCCAGGCGGATCTCTGTGAGTTCGAGGCCAGCCTGGTCTCCAAAGCGAGTTCCAGGAAAGGCGCAAAGCTACACAGAGAAACCCTGTCTCGAAAAAAAAAAAAAAAAAAAAAAAAAAAAAAGAAGTGGCTCTGACTCTCATCTCCTACATTTACAGAATTATACATACTAAAGTTCCAGAGCAAAGACTTAGATTCCTGAACATGTAGTTGTTTTACTTCTATAATTTTTATCTTTAAAAATCCAAGAAGTGAGCTTGTAGTGAAAAAGATTCCGTTAAAGGAAGCTTGAAACTCCAAATTCACATTAAGCACATGCTATTCATGAATTGTACAAAGTACAGATAGCGGGGCCCTGGGTAGCCCTCCTTGAGGGACCCTGAGGGTGTGAGTGTGAGCAGAGGCAGGAGAGGGCAGCAGGAGCCATGCTGTTGGCTGCTGTTACAGCATCCTAGCGAGTGCCAGTCACCTGCTCCATGAGTTTGATGAGCACACGGCTGGCCTAATTCAGACCTGTTTGTTCTTTGGAAGGTCTCTCTGTCACTTGATAGCTCATGATACCCATGACACCATATTACGAGACAAAGTAACACTTTCCCTTTCTGTTTTCAGTTTGTGGTGATCACTGTGTGTTTGAAAGCGGGACTGGAAACCTCCTATTGGACCTGGGTAAGGAAATCTCTCATCACAGGCCTCTCTATTACAAAGCCTGCAGTTAGTGTCTGGGGAACCTTGGGTATGGGCGGAGGGGAACTGGGGATTGTGGGTTGAAAACACAGTTAAATGAGTTTATTACTGAGGCCGCTCAAGCCTTGAACTCAGTATTGCACACTGTGACCACCTCCCAAAGATGGAGACTTTCGGGTTCAGCGATGTCACAGGACTGGTGTTCCATAGGAAACCTGTTAGATAATAATTCTGAAGAACAATGAAACTAGTGAGATGTACCAAGCTTTTTTATCAGAGTAACCTTGGATCGCCAGCCCCCAAATTAGGAAACAGAGACTTATTATTAATTATGAAAGCTTGGCCTTTAACATAGGCTTGTTTACAATTACCTCTTATAACTTAATTAACCCATATTTTTTAAATCTACATTCTGACACATGACTCGGTTGCCTCTTAGTATGACCCTTTCTACTTGTTCCGAGGCTGTTGGTGAATCCTGCCTAGATTCCTCCTCCTCTGCCTCTTTCTCCCTGGAAATCCCACCTCTCCTCTCCTGTCTAGCTGTTGATGGCCATTCCACTCTTTATTAAACCAAACGGAAGGCACCTTGGCAAAGACACATCTTCACAGTGTACAAAAGTATTATCCCACAGCAGTGAGAGATCTGTCCTCAGAAACTTACACATGCCCAGTCTGTGTAAAACATTCTACTTTCAACACATTAGTGTTGCAGGCTGTCCACTTCCAGGTAAAGAGACTCACTAAAGAAAACAGACTTATAGTTGGATGCTCAAGGGGGGAATTGGAATGAGAAATTTGGATCTGACGCCCTGTGACCTCTATATAATTTTCTCTCATGTGTCTAACATCTTTGAGAAAGAACATGCAGGGCAAAGATAAAGGAGAGTGGAAGATAGCCATGGATAAAAAATGTCAGTGTAGGAAACAGTGAAGGAGATTACAGAATGAGTGCATACAATTATAGCACAGTTCCAGGAAGTGGGGTTTTTCTGAATTCAGTACAGACGAGGAGAGAACCCGTGACTGTTTGAGTAACGTTCGTGGCTTGACTGGTTGGGAGTGTCTTGATACAGCTTTCCTTCCTCACAGTTCAGCCACATTGCCATCTGGGGCAGCATCGCGCTTTGGATGGTGTTCTTTGGAATCTACTCATCTCTGTGGCCTGCCGTTCCCATGGCTCCTGATATGTCTGGAGAGGTAATGTATGCTAATGACTCATGACCCAGCAGAACCTTAGAAGCGGGTATCCATTAATGAGCCTTCATCCTCCTCAGCACGACTTTCCATTCCGTGGGTCTCTATTCAGCTGCCTTTGACCACCCTCAAATGTCACAGGTGGGAGAGATAAATCTCCAACCGGTATTTTAAACTTCAGCGTTTAACTTAAATCTGACTTAGCCTTTCATAAACATAACTGGAACGATAAAATATGGTTGGAGGGAACTTGAGTCTTGTCATGAATACCCATATCATCTAGAAGATGCCATTTTAAGAATTAGACCATAAATCCACAAGCGCGTTTAGGATAAGAGGCTCAGGGAAGTGGTACGGCACCTTCTTTGGGACAATCTGTCATTTCTTCTGTTGTCTCTTATTCCAAAAAGAAGTCAGCCGTCCCTAGATTAAATGCACTTTTCAAGTTGTCTTAATGACATTAGTTTGACTCTCGTTTTGAAGGAATTGAGGCACGTGACATCTCAGCCTTATCATACTCCATTTTCAATTCTGTCTTTGAGTTTCTTGTTACACTGGGAGGAATTGAGTTATTAGGTGTTCATAGGGGAGTGTCAAAAGATCCCTTCCCTTCAGAAGAGGGTCCAGCAGTAGGAGGGTTTATGATTTCAATTGCAGGAAATTTGACATAAAATGTATAAAAGAAAATGTGGAAAACATTTCGGGATTTCCTGTGACCTCACAGTAACTTGCAAATCAAGGTAATGTGAGCCCTGTTGCGGGCTGTTGTTTGGCCACAGTCATGGGAAGCCTCTCCAGTGGCTTGCATGTTTTCCCTGCCCGTAAGTCTGCTTGAGTACCCTTCACTTTTGACAGTCTGGTTTATAGATCATTTTCATGAAATTTGATCTGACAGCACCCTGCTTTTTATAAATTAACAGAACACAGACACTTTTTCAAAAAAAAAATGTGGTTAAATTTATTAGAGAGAGGCATTATATACTATTACAGGAAGACCAGATGCGTCGACAAGCCCACTCGTCTCTCCGTCACACGTGAAGGCATCTTTTGAAACATACACACTGTGAAGCCTAGAAAATTTGTAGAATGTGTTTTAAAGAGAGCAGAGAGAAAGCTGTAAATGCACCTCCTCTTTGCCTTGGTTTCTAAGTCTTTTTTCCTGAGGAGCAAAATGTTCCGTGCATGTGACAACATGTGTCTCCAGCCTCTGGTGGTGCCGTGTGGGAAACCCAGTTCTGCTGTATCCCTGTATTGCCGTGTCTGCCTGAACCTGCTTTTCCCCAAGGTCAATTCCAACGGAACCTCTTTCGCTGCACATTAAGTCCGCTTCATTTACCTTATTTCTCCGTGTTTATTTTATCTTCAAAATAAGTACCACAGAAGATTTCGAGACCCCGATCATTTAAGTAACTCTGGCTAGCGGGTCTGATGACAAGAACTGAGTTTCTGACCACCTACTTCTAGGACAAGTGTAAAGTATGGTTGGCTCCTAGCCAACCAAATATAATTCTGCCCCTGCCTGTAGAATTCCTGGTATTACCCAAACACAGAACTTAATATTGTCTCTTGAGATGCATGGCAGAGCTGTGTTTAATTCAAAGTGAGATGAGTGTCAGTACTCCATCATGTTTTTGTTTCCTCCGTGCGTGGTGGGAACTGGTAATGGGAGTTCTGTTTCTTCCTACTTCATGACTACCACAACTTTGAGTCAAGTATTTACATAGCTGCAGCTTCGTTGAGAATAGAAGGACTGAATTAGCTCAGCTGCAGGCTGTACCAGCTTGTCTAAAACATGTCGGCTTCGCCTATCCAAAGGAAAAGCTCGATCCTTCAACCTTCTGCCACACTTTGGTGCTCGGCACAGATTTTGATGTGTGTGTACACGAGTGTCTGTGTGTTCGAATGAACCCCCTCTCCAGCTAAGGGTTTGACAGAAATGTCACTCATGTTGTCAAACATAGGTGGTGTCCTTCTGTTTCTTGAGCAGCAGGGTAACAGGAACCCCTGTTTGTAACATTTCCTGATAAGCACAGTCACTGGTTCTATTAAACCTCAAATCACTTCAGAAAGAAGTGATTTCTCTTGTGTGTAAAATTTTACAAATCCTAAAATTCTGTATTTCGATCAAGACTACAGACTATATATACATATATATATATATATATTATATATATATGTATGTATGTATGTATGTATGTATGTATATGACGTTGTCATGCTTGTGCCAATGTTTTATATCTATTATAAAGCTGTGCAGAATTGGCTAGTCATCTTATGGTGTACTTATTCATCTAACATTTGTAACAAAATCATAGCAGCATATAAAGGGCAGTACACTATTGTAGGTAGCAGCAGTCAACACTGGCTGGCTTGACTCGTGCTATATAATAATACACATAGTAAAACACCAGCCAGAGCAATGCCCAGAATGTATTGATAGTTCACCTGACACAGTGTGTGTTAACTTCCCGTCACCACCAATAGCAAGGTCATCGGTGTCTGATACAGAGACTTTACATGCCCTACCATCCTGTCGTTCCCTGTCTCAATAGTACTTCCTTCCAAGACTCAATTTTGTATGCAGGTGTCTTAGTTATGGTTTCTGTTGCCATGAAGAGGCAACATGAAAATGGCAACTCTTATAAAGGAAAACATTTATTTGGGTGGCATACAGTTTTAGAGGTTTAGTCCATCATCATGGCAGGACATGGCGCCACCATACAGGCAGACATGGTGCTGGAGAAGTAGTTGAACAGGCAACAGGAAGTGGTCTGTCTTACTGGGCATGGCTTGAGCATATATGAGACCTCAAAGCCCACCCACACACTGACACACTTCCTCCAACAAAGCCACACCTCCCGTTAGTGTCACTCCCTTTGGGGGCCATTTTCCTTCAAACCACCACAGTGAGTGTGGTTTTGGTTGACGAAAAGTTGAATGTAAGTAGTCTCCCAGGTGACAGAACAGAAAATTGTATGGGCAGGCTTTGGAAGCTGAGACAGTCTGTGGGCCTTAAAGGGACATTAGCTGAAAAGAAGAGCTACTCCCAAAGGTAGCCAAGATCTGGGAAACACCATGGCACCAGTCACCAGTGCTGTTGAACACGAATTCCCCCTCAGGTACTTCTCCAGGGACTGTGTGCATAGGCTATCGATCTGACAAACATCTACTGGGATTCCTCTGTGTCAGCCACTGTTCTAGGTGCTGGATTCAGGAAGGACAGAAACCAGGCCCTCCTGCAGCTGTCTTCTCCAGTAAGAGGAGACTAGACAATAGATAAATAAGTGAAATGTACATGGGTAGAGAAGTGCAGGAGGCAAGGGTACCATGTGCCAGGTTTCCCACAGAACCCTGGGGCTTTTGTTCATGGTCAGATGAAAAAAACCATTGGCGGAGTCTGCAGGTCTCCTGATCTCACTGGAACTTTGCACAAGGCTCTGACTATCATGAACCTACACAAGGTTGCTGCAGGGAACCAGGTGAGCAATAGTAGTCTCTTGGACCAGGAGGGCAGCAGTACAGAGAAGAGGTGAGATGCGGAGAGCTTGAAGCTCTAAGTGGTGGGATTTGCGGATAGGTGGAATATTGACTGGGAAAGGGAGTTTCAAAGCTGATTCTACTGTTTGCTGTCAATAAAATAAGAGCACGTTAGACATTGACTCCCTGCTTCCCATCACAAACTTGTTTTAGTAGCCGATTTAAAGATGGATTAACAGGAGTTCAATCTGACCTCCGTAGGAAGTGTTAAAGAGCAGGCTTACAGCAATGCTACTTCTCTGGTCCTAGATGCTTGGGTAGGACACTGTGAGTCTGCAAGGATGCTCCTTCCTGGTGGGTGTCTCATGGATTTTCATAGGAGAGGGAACCTGTTGTCTGGTGTCCCGTAGCGCTGCTTTGCCCAGGCACTGATGCCGCAAAGGCTCATTTACAGGGTCACAGCAATGAGTCCAAACGCTGCCGCCATCTTTGTTTCTGTGTCTCATCCACTTATACGGGGCAGGGTTGTCCCAGGGCCCTGTGGTCAACATTAAATGAGCGCTAATTTAAACTTCTGCTGTGTGTACTGGAAACAGAAGAAAAACAGTAGGGTAGAAGTCGCAGAGAGGTAGATTTCAGCTCAGATAACTCTCTTTCCATTTGAGGTGGACAGAGCAGGATGCTGGTCTTGCCAACATCTTGCTCAGGTGGTGGTGACCAGTTCAGTCACTAGCAACACTGAAGCAGCAACTTATCCATCCCACACCTCCATGATGCCTTCTAGCTCACACACACACACACACACACACACACACACACACACACACACACACACACCATGGCTTCTATGGCCTCTCAAGTGGAACAAGTTGAAAGGGCTCAGATTCTTGCTGCAGCGCACAGGTCTCAGGGTGTGAGTTATATAAGTCAGGTGACTTACAGATACAGGTCCATGCTTCCAAATGCAGCCCCGTAGGCACTCACATGTGGTTCTGGATTTTGTAGTCAGCTCCACCTGTGGTTTTGGTTCTTCTTTACAGCCCCATCAGAGGACACAGCTGTTTTTCACAGCCTGTGGAAGGGAAACCCCTTGCTCACTGAGAGTGGGAGGAAAGAGCGCCAATACTTACTATGCGCCCAGAGTGTTCTCCAGGCAGCTCATTTCCTGGGAGGCACGGCTTGTGTTCGTTAGATCCATGTTGTCGTAAGCTGAGAAACAGCCAACGACTGGCTAGTGACCCAGAAGATGCCTCCCCAGATCTTTCGCGTCAAATCCCACTGGTGTCTTCTGAGGTGCTGAGGAATTCTGTATCTTCTCTTTGGTGCCCATAGCAGCTCTTGCTTTTCATCTTGTAGCCTTCTTCCTGCATTCCTTTGTACCGTTACTTCACGGCTTGCCTAGAACCCTCCTCAGCTTCCTTAGTCGACCAAGTAGGAAACTCTTCCGATCTCTTTAAAAGTTCCCCGAGTTCTAACCACGCAGTTTCAGCACTCCCTCCCTTCAGCTCATGCGTAGAATCCCTCCCTTCACCTTCGCCCTGCCAGAGATGGCTCAGCCAGAAAGGACTTGCCAGATGCACGTAAGCACCTGAGTTCATTCCCAGGACCCAAGGATTTTTGCTTGGTTGGTTGGTCTTTTAAAGGCCAATGGTGTAATGTAATCCTATGCTTGTAAACCCAGCACTGGAAACAGAAAAAGAAGAAAGGAAAAAAAAAACACGCAGATCACTGGGGCTCATTGACCAGTCAGCCTAACTTACATAAATGAGCTCCAGGCCAAAGAGAGATCCTGTCTCAAAGAATCAAGGTGGACAATACCCAAAGAATAACACTGGAGGCTATCCTCTGCTCTCTCACATATACATACATAGACACACATACATAAATACACAGCTGCCTTTGCCACTGTTTGGAGGGTTGTTTTACACAGACCCACAGCTTCTTTTCCTGTGGCCTTGCAGAAGAATCATCCGTACATCGGAGCATTGCTCGTCCTTCGCTGACCCCTCATGGGTGGTTCCTAGGTGGTGGGTAGGGTGTTCCCATGTGAAAGCATCCCTTCAGCCTTTTACACTGTGTCTCCAACACAGTCCTTTGCATCCCTGCCCACAAAGATGACCAGATGATAATGGTTAACTAGGAACTCAGTGCCCACAATTACTAAAATACTATTTTTAAAAAGAGCAATGCTGTTAGTGGGAGAGAGTGGGTTCGATGAAGTTAGACAATTGGAGGGAAATATTTAAAAATAAAGAGAAAACAGAGCGGCAAGCTTGGCTGCAGCTTTAAATATGTTACCCGTTTCCTCGCCTCTCACGAATATGGTTGTGATTTAAGAGGGTGACTTTTTTTCTTCAGACCCGACTTGTGTTTTTTTTCACACCAGGACAACAGTTTATGGGGTAAGGTGGGCCCTGGGGAAAGCGCTGTGTCATATAAACATAGACCAGCCTGCTTTTCAGACTTGTCTAGATGACGGCACTGGGTCTTTTTTGGAATTTCCAGAAGAAAATGTTTTAGTCAAAATGATTAGTAAACCAGATTTAAAAAAAAAAAAAAATAGGAAAGTAGCTATATCAAACTCTATCAAGGGTCATTTCACGTCGGGATTAATACCAAAGGCTAGGCTGCAAAAAAGGAAAGAAAGAAAAGAAAAAAGAAAAACTTTTAAATTTATTATGGCTTTGCAGACACACACTGTAAAGTGCCCCCACCCCCCACGCCATCTGTTTCTGCTCTCCCTGGCCTCGGGGACCTATAAAACTACTGAAGGAAATTGAAGTTCAGGAAAGAGCATGTGTTTTACAGAATCTCAGATCTCTTGATTGAGGTTGGTAAAGTCCGTCTGAAAAACAGTAAAAAATTTTGTTGAGCGCTTTGGTGTCAACCCCTAGGAAAGACGTCCGTGAACTGCAACACTGATAAGATTTTCCTAAACTGCGCTGTTGCCTATTTCCAACATCATAAATCATACTTCATATGAGGAATTTCCGGGTTAAACTAGTCCTTATCCATCTATCAGCTCTTAATTACTAGACAGCAATATAATAACTTATTGGTTGTAAGGCTCGGGCTCCTGGGGTGGAGCAGGGTTTTTTGTTGTTTTTTTTTTATCTGAGATTACTGTGTTAAGCCAAGTAGCCTAGAGGGAACCACTAGCCTAAACTCCATCAGTGAGCCAAGGACAATTGCCAACCCATCCAGTAAAACATGCCATTGATCACAGTCCCCATGCCCTTGACAGTAAGTAAGACAACTGGTGGGTTGACATTTCCAAGCCCTTCTTTTTCAGAGAAGCATGTCTAAATATGCTAAAGCAGCAGAAGAAATGTAGACACACCCAGCAGCGTTCTGATTCAGGACCTCAGCGCACACTTTGAAGTAGACACACTTTCCTTAAAGCCGTGAAGAGATGTGACGTTGCTTTTTGTAACCACAGCATCTTTTCTTCCCATGCAGAGCAAGCGTCTAACTTAGTCCAGGCTCTGTCTTAGGAAGCAGAGGAAAGAACTGGTCCTTGCCCATAGGTGGTCTCCTTGCTGATGATACAGAAGTGACATCGTAGCTGTGAGCCAGATGTGGTCTGCCCAGTTACCTGAGAAAGGGCAGAGAGTCCAGCATGTGATAGAGCTTTAGATACTCTTTAGAGCAGTTTCTCTGCATTCTTTTCTTACATAAGTGGCAGGGGGAGGTGGTTCTTAATGTGTTACTTCTCTAAGTGATGAGTTGGTGGCAGTCATTTTATAAAGTAGAACAAAATGAGAAGAAAAGAGTAATGGAACAGGATAGAATGGTCGCTCAAGAAGTGTTATTTGAAGCTGGGGCAGTTAGAATGAAACTTAGATGCTTGTTGTATGAAAAAGAGTATCTCAAGCTCAAGGGAGTGTCTGTGTTCTAAGGCTGTGGTGGTTTGAAAGAAAATGTGCCCCCCCCCCCCCCGCAAAGGGAATGGCACTATTAGGAGGTGTGGCCTTGTTGGAGGAAGTGTGTCACTGTGGGGGCAGGCTTTGTGGTCTCCTGTGCTCAAGATACCACTGACTGTGTCAGTCCACTTCCTGTTGCCTGTGGGTCAAGATGTAAGAACTCTCGGATCCTTCTCTAATATCCTGTCTACATACGCGCTGCGTTGCTTCCCACCACGACGATAATGGACTAAACGTCTGAACTGTGAGAGAGCCACCACGATTTAATGTTTTCCTCTGTAAGAGTTGCCGTGGTCCTGGTGTCTCTTCACAGCAATAGAAACCCTAACTAAGACAAAGGCCTTTCTATTTAGGTAGTAAGAATATTGAACATTGAGATAATGCACCCTTCCTTACACAATTTACCCGGTAACAGCATAATAACGCTTTCAATATGTGTTTATCATAATAAAAATATTTTGTTACTAACTTCATCCTCATTCTATGTTGTTTTTACATTTTTAAAATAGCATAGTAAGGAAAACCAAAATAAAACAACAACTCTGTTCCTAATTACTTTCACTGCTCTGGGGACTGTAGTTCTAGAAAATGGCGTTTCAGAGTCCCACAGTTCCTAGCCTTCACTATGCTGCTTAGGAAGCCTGCTGTTTCATGGCACTTTTAGTATGCGTAGCTGGATCGCCAGGCTTTACTGTTTGGATAAAATTAACTCCTGATTGATCCAGTGCCAGCTAGTGCCTCCTTTTTCCTGTGAACATCTTCCTTGCTGATTTATTTTCACGTCATCTACTCGGTGAGACATTGGCGATTTGAGAGTTTCTTGCACAGCGCTCTGGCTTCCACACTGGGGATCTTAAGTGCTCTCCAGCCCCCCCCCCCCCCCACCTCTGGAATTCTCCACAGAAGAGAAGTAGAAGTGCTGTGTGCTGGTGTCTACTCACATGCTTTCTAAGATCTTTGTCTGTTTGTTTGTTTGTTTGTGGTTACCCTAGCAGCAAAGGAATTTTTTGTTTGGTTGTTTGGTTGATTGGTTGGTTTTTGGTTTTTGGGTTTGTTTGTTTGTTTTGTCTTGTCTTGTTTTTGTCTCTGAGTCATCCAGAGCTGCTGGAAATAATTGCAAACATATTTGGAATTTATCCAAAACACCCTTCTCCTTATTGTCTGGATGTTCTACCCTGTCTATTTTTATGGAGAACATAATAATTCATCTTCCACAAGAGCCCAGTTCAGCTTAACTCAGCCAGAATTTATGGAGTGCCTGTGTGCCAGGCTCTACAATGGCTATTGGTAGATCCAGAGTTCACAACAGGTGTGTTCCTGTGTGTGACAGAGAATCCCGTGCAAGCTGCTAACAGTATGGGCAGAGGAGGGAAGCCCGTGACCCTATTGCTGCAGAAGGTTGCTGAGCCCCACTGTTACTTTCAGTGTCCAGAGGATCCCCAGGACACGGGGATCTGAAAACATGGGGCTTGGTCTTGTTAAGGCACAGAGACCAGGGGAAGCTCGAACTGGCAGTTAAGGGTAAACCAGACCACAGATAGTTACTTGAATGTCATTAGCACCATTTCTTTAAACCACAGTAAGTGGCTTTGCCAATGGGTTACACAGTATTCCAGAGAGTACCAGAAGTCACCGAAAACAGATTTGGGTCAGAGAAAGAAAGCGAGAAATAAATGTTGGTAGTCCCTAAGTCACGGAAAACCTGTTTTATATATCCTGTAATATAGTTGCAGATTTGTGAGCATTCATTTCAGCTGAAATAAAGAGGCTTCAGAAGATATTTCTTGGTGATAGGTGCCAGAGCATAGAGCTGGCATTCTTTCCTGTCTTTAGATTTTCTCAGAAGGACGCTCTCAGCCAGACTTCCCAAATCAGCAGCCACTGGAACATCTCAGTGACGTCCACATCTCTAAATGGAAGTTCATGAGAGCTTGGCATTCATTTTTTGTTAAAGTGCAAGGTGGCACACTCTCCAGTGAGTGCCATCCTCTGAGACTCATGAACCACCCTGGTGCCTTGCATGCTGTCACATAAAGGTACCTTTGAGGATCTTCAGGTTCAGAGCACAACTCCTCGATGTCTGACAGATGTTAATTGTGGAGGGCTGATAGGAGGTTCCCAGCATCTGAGGCAGACATGCTAGAAAAGGGCAGGTAGCATTCTGTGAATACAGTATTTATGTTTTACTATAAAAAAAAAATGGACGTTAAGTCGTATATCTCAGCCTCCAAGGTAGCAAAGGATATTTTTGTGTCTCCATTTTGATGAACCAGATCTTTCCAGCCACTGAGGTTGAGGGACTGAGAATAGGATCTGCAGCAGAAAAGCCCCTGAGGTTGGGTGGGATGGGATTGAAATTGGACTATGGCCACACACAGTATACTTTTTCCAAAGAAATGTACAAGTGCTACTGAAGGCGGAAAAGGGAGAAGCCACATGGAGGGAGGAGCCAACAAGTCGCATATGAGAAGAAATAAGAAATACCTGCCATCTGAAGCCAGCCAAGGAAATAGTTTGAGGGTCTGTTGTTGTTTTAATGATTATTTCATGAAGATAATCAGCAGATGCATGGGAGGAAGAGAGGAAAAGTAAACTCACAGCATACAACCTAAAAGGAGAGATGGGAGCTGAGGGTTTGAGTTTTCCCCTCACAGTACAAACCCCTCTGGGTGTAGAAGGCTGAGCTTAGCCAGAAAGCACAGTTAGCGTCTTGAGTCTGAATCAGCTGTTTTAGAACCAAACTCTAAGAACAAAATAGGCTTTCTGAGAGAGTTTTCTCTAACATGTCCCCTCCCTGCAAAAAGCCCTAAATCTTCAAAATACAAGAAAAAAAAAAAATGCAAGACTCCACTCACCACACCAACAAGGAGTGTGTCTGTGTATGTGTGAGTGTGTGTGTATGTGTCTATGTGTATATGTGAATGTGTCTATGTATATGAGTGTGTGTGTCTGTGTCTATGTGTGTGTATGTGTATGTGTGTGTGAGTGTGTGTGTATGTGAATGTGTCTATGTATATGAGTGTATGTGTGTATGTGATTGTGTGTATGTGTGTGTATGTGAGTGTGTGTGAGCATGTGTGTGTGAATGTGTCTATGTATATGAGTGTATGTGTGTATGTGTCTGTGTGTATGTGATTGTGTGTATGTGAGTGTGTGTATGTGAATGTGTCTATGTATATGAGTGTATGTGTGTATGTGTCTGTGTGTATGTGAGTGTGTGTGTGTGTATGTGTGTGTGAGATGAAATTATGAATGAATACATTTAAAAGTTTTTTAAAGTCACAAGTGAGGGGCTGGAGAAAGCAACACTGGTTCCTCTTCTAGAGAACCTGGCCTTGATTCCCAGCACCCATGTGATGGATCACAGACATCTGTAACTACAGCTTCAGGAGATCTGATGCCCTCTTCTGGCCTCTGTAGGCACCTGCACACACACATAGCATATGCTCAAATAGACTCACACACACACACATAAATAAAAATAATAAAAAATAAACCTATTTTTTAAAGAAAAAATACTTCTTTTCTGAAATGACAGTCTAGCCTAAGAAAGCAACCCTCAGTGTGGAAAAGAACAAACCGAAGAGACCTGACCAAAGTATGAAAGCAATTATTATTTTCATCTTGAGTGCTTTTTATAACAGAGAAAATTGATGGTGTGTTGCTTTTAAAAAAAATAAAATTCTTAGTAAAAACGTCTTAAGAACTTAAGTAGCTTAAAAGCATTAAAAAAAAAATGGATGAGGGGTGGGACAAGTGGGAGCCCACAGACACCACTAATATTATCCCCACTGATTTGCAGCCCGTAATCTTTACACTGGGCTGTAAATAGTTTATCATTTCACAGATTCGATGGGAAAGCACTGCTCTAGTTACTGTGGGAATACAGCTTTGAAAAGAAAGGGTTTGCCCTGAAGCTTATTATCTGGGAGGGGTGGGGGGGAGACATAAATAAGCAAGTAAGTAAGTAACCGTAATATATGATGATGATGGAGCAAGTTGCAGGGGTCTCTGTGACCCACCCCGGCCAGCAGAGTAACAATTCCCAGAGAAACGAAAGGCAGTTCAGTTCAACATGATGAAGTAGCCTATGTTGGTTCAAATGTCTCGAGTCTGACCCCGAGTAGTTTGTTATAGACATATTTAAGCACAGCACAATTTGGTAAAAACTTTCCTGGTGATAATTAACTCAATCCTCTGTACACAATAAAGCACAAAATAAGCTAAACAAATATGGGACATGACTACATCAAAACTCTTTTTCAAGTACATGTGACCTTTTCAATTAAGATGGGTTCTAAGACTGACCGAGAAAAACAAGCTTATGATAAGGGTCTGGGGGAGGGTCCAGTGTGGTCTCAGTCACAGATAGCACAAAGGTCACCAGACTATTAACCACATCAGCTCCCAGCCTTCCAGGTGGATAACAGGTTATGCATCCCTTCCTTTGTAGGAACGGTCTGATGTGGTTAATATTCCAGGTTCCCTAGTGTTTATCTGTGAGCACAGGAACCTCCGTGCCTCCTACAGTAAGTGTAAGAGTGTGTGTGTGTGTGTGTGTGTGTGTGTGTGTGTGTGTGTGTGTGTGGTTTAAATGAAGTTATGCCACTTGGGCTGATGATGCTCATCCCAGGAACTATATATCATGTAACAAAACCCCCAGTGTTAATACATGAAAAACCTCATTTTAAGTTATTGGTCAAAGGAGTCCAAGAGGCTACCAAAATTATAGACTATTGTTGTTGCCCTTGGTTTTCTCCCAGAGTTAAGTCCTTATTGCTGAAGATACCATGAACTTCGGATGCAGGAGGATCCAAACTGGATCTGACCTGGAAGCCTTCTCCCTGAGGACCACCTTTCTTAATACCAGAAGGCACTCTGCGAGCTGCCAAAGCAGCCAATATCCTACCTGGCTATGATACCCATGAAACACAACAATGACCAGCATGGCGAGATGTCCCTTAAGGGTGCAATAGCGGCACTTACCTCTCCCTTTACTCAAGACTCTTCCAAACAATCAGTTTCCTACTCATTACATTCTGTGGGCAGGACCTTGAAGAGCTTAAATCATATTCCCTCATATGGACTACATTTACTCAACTAGCTGCAGAGTGACCTGTTCCCTGTCATCGCTAGTCACAACAAATATCTGTGTTCCATAGCCTTGGGAAGGCATTCCAAGGTCCATCAGTGCTTTGGTAAAAAAACACACTGCTCACTGGGGCTCAGTGGGCTCCTTACTCCGTCTTTTCCATGCCTTCCTTAAGCTGCCATGCCCTTGACTCTGAGAGGCTGTGGTCACTTCACCACACCTGGGTCCCTGGGGCCTTGTAGGACTGCTGATCACAAAATGGATTCAGGAGATGCTAACCTATGCACAGACGCAGGGTGAAATGTGACACGTGGTGCAGAAACTGAACTATCAAGTTAGCAGGAGTGAGTGAGTGTGTCACCAGCCCTTTCCCACAGGTTAATCCATTTCAGGGGAAACTCTGGATTATTATGAGTGTCTGGTGAACAGCAGCACCCACAACTGTGATGGTGCATTTCTTTTATTTGATTTAATTTGGTGCATTTTTTTTTATTTTTTATGACTGCAGAGAACGGTTGTGTCACTGATGGCTTGCTACGGCTTTTAAGAACACTGTTTCTGGTCTTGCCTGTCTCTTGTAACCTGTGTGCAGGAAGATGAGTAGATGAGTAGGCTCCCCTTACGATGAGATGTTAGTACAGAACTGTACACGTGTGAGACTCATTCTCCAGCATGTTTTACCTTTTCACGCGCATTCTCTTGAAAGTTCTGTCTTTCCGTGAATCTGTTCTTTTGGAGATTTTTTCCCTGCTATTTTTAAATATAGAAACCCTGTGTAAAGCCTTTTCTAGACGATATAACTTTTTGGTTTTTGTTGTTTTGTTGGAGGGCTGTGAATTGAACCCAGGCCTCCCACACAGCACAGGGATGGCCTATCCACTGAGAACTATTCCCAGGCCTATTTCTTGGGAATTTTTAAATTGTTGCTGATACTAATTTGCAGCTCTTTTGGATTTATATAATTTTCTCTTACAAAAAAAAAAAAAGGAATGAGCCAAAAGAACAAAGAAAGAGAGAGAGGAAGGGAGGGAGAAGAGAAGGAAAGGACTGTCTGTCTGTCTGTCTAAGTTTTAAACCAGGCATGGTGCCATGAGCCTGTAACCCTTGCACTCAGGAGGCAAAAGCAAATAGATCATTTTCAAGTTCAAAGCCAGCCTGGGCTATATGGTTAAAAAAAAAAAAAAAAAAAAAAAACAAGTTTTGTAGCACTATTTTCTTAATAATCCCCCCTATAAAGTTAATATATAATAATTTATATTTTCTCCATTTCCTGTGAGCAGACTTGTGCTTAACCAAGCCCCCTCCTGTTAGCAAATCTTTAAGGCTGAGACTTTGAGACTTTACTAATCATCAATTTATATTGACCCATATTATATGTTGACATTGAAAATATTGGATAAGACAAACATTTGTATGTATGTGTGTGTGTGTGTATATATATGTATGTGTATATATATATATATATAGATATATATAGTGATCAAAAACATAAAATTTATAGATTTGTTTTCACTTAAGAGAAAACCTCCCTTTCTTAAAGCTCATGGGACAGATCACTAGAAAGAACCGGAGATGAGAGTCCTCTAAAGAATTCCAAAAATTAAGATAAAAATAAGAGAACGAGTCCATAATGAATACAGCCATGTTGCGCTGAGGGGTTTAATTCTCAAACCCACTTGATAGCTGAGGAATCACTCTCCACGGAGTCTTGGCGGCTGCCGTGGACACTGGCAGACCAAAGGCTGCGCAGCACCAGACCTGCTCTGGTTGGGGCACAAGGGCTCTCAAAAGTGCTTTTATTTTGAAAGCCATCTTTACACTATGGAAGAGTAAGCATTCCTTAGCATGCCTTGCCAACCCCTCTAATGGCAAAGTCAGAGGCAAGAACCGTGCAGCTGAAGGCTTACGGGCAGGCAGCAAATGTGAGTTCTCCTCCATTCTGCAAGGTTGAACTTGGGCAAGCTGACTGTGAAGACTTTCTTCTGTTGGTGTCCCCACTGTGGGTCAGAGATAAGGCAGTTAACTGGTCCTGGTCCTGTGCCTCCAAATGGGCTGGTTGCACGATAAGCTGATGTTTTCTCAATAGTCTTCTGGGGGTTTATTTCAGAGCACTTCCCCTGTGTGTTGTGTTTTTATGTTTTCTGTTAGAGTTCGCACTGATTTATTTTGAAGCCCTTAGTGGTCCCATCTGGAGCCTGTGACCTCAGCAGAGACAAGCACTTACTTGTTCCCAGACAGGGCACAGGCAGGCCTGCAGGGTACCAACCACACAGCCCTGTGTGCATAGACCCCCTCCACAAGCCCCTCTGGAAGCCGCTTTTGTGGCAGATTCCATTTGGTTTCACAGGACCTGGAAGAGGACAAGGGACACTTGGCACTGCCCCCCAATCTCCCACGTTCAGGACCATTTGCAAACTGCCCTCGGAGGGAGCCCCAGACCAGCTCCTAACAGACCCTCCCGTAAGCGCCATTGTCTGCCCATGGCTTGCCTTTTCCCAGCTGACCTGCCTGAGAGTGGGGAGATGTGAAAAGTTAGAGACAAACTGGCTTCCACTGAGGGAGGGGAGCTTTCTTGGACAGAAAGGAAGGAAATACCTCTGTGGGATTTCATTTTTTTTCCCCTCCTCTTCATCCAAAAAAAATACAAAGAGACTCTCTGTCTTAAACGGGAACGTCGGCTTTAAATCTTTTAGGTTTGGATTAACGCTGCAAAAGAAAAAAAAATCTGACAGGCTTTCAGATATGACTCAGAAAAAGTTTTTTCCCCTCAATTCATGTTGTTCATTTGTAAAGCCAAAGGCCGGTAGCTGAATAGTAGGCTGTAGTTACCCCCCTTGGTCATTAGCATGACAATGGTCAGAATTAGCAGCCTGCAGGAGCCAAGGTTTTCTTGTCAGCGGAGACATTTAGCTCGAGGTTAATACATGGTTTGCCAAAGGCGAGAAAAAGTCTTTCTTTTCTTGCCCCCAATTAAAATACATTAAAAGTAAGCCAGGGAAACATGTTTTTAGTTCTATGACTTAGTGTCTCACCTTACCTTTTCCCCAGAAAGAAAAAGATAGGCAAGGGTTTTTGTTTTGTTTTGTTTTTTGTTTTCTAATAGCTGTTACCTTACTAGAAATTGTCCTTGAATGGCAACAAAGGCCAGGGAGTTGATAGGCATTTCCTAGTACACAGTTGCTGTTGGTTTTCACTATTGAGGATGTCAGCAAACATGTCCCAGATCATGTTTTGCTTATTAAATAAAGTGACTTTTATGGGGACATTTTTCACTTGTTGGTATCTGGAATATGAATGCTGTTCCTCAGAGCCCATGTGGCAAATTCTATTTTATGAGATTTTATATTTATAATGGCATGTTTTTATTTTAGATGTGCAGAAATGTCCAGGAAAAAGAAAAAAAAAAAAAAACCTTAGTGTCCTTGAGTGGCAGACTCTATCAATAGCCTGTGTTCATGTAGGGAAAAAATGGGAGTAGTAACTGGTGCCCCTTCGAGTCAAAATGAATAGTGGGTCCAAGACATGCTTTAAAATTGTTCTTCCTATGTGATGAGGATGGAGTGACTAGAACCCTGCAGGATTGTGAATCTACCTAGAATTAAACTCTACGTCCTTTTTAATTCCCGAATTAATTCCCGAATTCAAGTTTTAAAAAGATGAACCCTTCCTGTATAATTTTTACCAGAATTTAAAGTGTACAGGGATAGTTGACTACTGTGTCCTGGAGTTGTAGTACTATATTTACAAACTAAATGGGTACAGCAGGCTTGCCCTTGAGAAACAAATCAACTCAAAGAAGTGAAACCAAAAATATATCTTTCATTGTACAAAAATAGTCTTTTTAAAAACTGTGTGATCTAACTCTATGACAATATTTTATTTAAATCACAAATAACTAATAGAATTTATTACTTTTCTAAAATTTCAGAAGTGTTTTGTTTACCGTATGAAAGACTTGATTTAAGATTTAATACAATGGAATAATTTAAAGTTAGTTTTAGCATACCTTTATTTGAGTTTCACATACTAGGTATTTGGTTTGACTTTAGCAATCATAGATGTATACTGATAAAATGTATGTGAATCATTGAACCAAAATTAAGGTGAGGTCTATTCAGTGGCCCAAAATAATCAAGTTGTTACTTTCATAGATATCTTACTTTGATTGCACCATAGTCATAATGTATCTGGATGATTTTTAATGGCCTGCCATGTGATAAGTGTAAAGTTAATTTTCATGTGCAAGAATTATTAGATTTGGTTTCTAAATATGAATTATTTTATATGCTATATTATTTCATTTAAATCCAAAGTGTATTTTATTTCCTCAGAAAGACTGATAATGATGCCCTGTTACAAAAGATCAAAACTTACACTTTATATCATGGAGCACAATAATTTTACAAAATCCATATGTATATACAAAAAGATTTGATGCATGATTCAAACTTCTCTATCAGCCACTTGAGATGAAAAAACTAGTGTGGAAATGCTAGTTTAAATAAATATGGCTTTTAATTCCAAATATCTTACAAGTTTAAGTTCAGAGTATTGCCTTATACAATGATATTTAAGCTATCTTACTTAAATGATCTTAAGAAACTCAGCGTGAGTGGGGTTCCTCTTGGTTCTATGGAAGTGTTGAGTGTGTGTGATGACTTCCCCAGGCAGCCATGCTCTTCAGCTCTGGAGTCTTTTGGATGGGCTTGCTCTCCATTCCTGTGGCTTCCTTGCTTCTCGATGTGCTGTGCAAAGTGTAAGTATGTGATATTTGGCTATATGCCTAAAAATATACATGCATATCACCTCTCCAATTTCTGCAGCTCTCAAACATGTAAAATTTGCAAAATCGGAACCAGTGATGATTATTAGTTTTAAAGAAGTAAGGCATGATTCAATGAGAAAACTAGTTTAGAGGGCCAAGTGAGAAATAAAGCGGTTAACATCAGGTGACATCAAAGACATGTGTATTTGTTGGATTGGAGAAAATTACATCAGGAAATATGTTTTTAGAAATCATCTGCAAGGCCTTAAAATAGAAAGGAAAAAAGATTTTTAGCTCCAAACATGTTTTTTAGGAGCTATGAAAAGAAATTCCTTGCTTCTCTGGTTCTAAACATACGTAACATATAAAAGGAACAAAAACTTTACCATTTTTCTTAATAGTTAACGTCTTAAAATGATGTCGTATCCTACAGTATAGTTACTAAAGTTAATAATATATTTATTGAGTAACTCTTAGTATTTGTAAATCTCAATTGTTCTGACTACTGTCCCTATATTACTAAATAAAAGTGCCCTAGCTTTTTTGATCTGTTGAAACTGTTTATCCCTGGCTACTGCTGTGCTTGCCAACGGCTTGACCGTAAGCCACATGTCCACATCTGTAAAGTCTTCGCAGGAGAATTTCCATGCAAATCCTTTTCTCCCTGCAGTATCAAGAGGACCGCCTTTAAAACATTAGTGGATGAAGTTCAGGAGCTCGAGGCGAAATCTCAGGACCCAGGGGCAGTCGTACTTGGAAAGAGGTAAAGGGCAAATTGAATATGTTCTTTCCTAGGAGAATTTTACATTTTTTCTCTTGCTCGTGGCTGGAAATAAGCTGTAAGACTTGCATTTATCATCTAATTTGGGACTGGTGGTGTTATTGACAGATTCTGGCATCATAGAGGTATGGATTCAAATCAGATCTTTCATCACTAAATGGTGAGCTGTCTTAGACGAATTTCTTAATGCAACTGAGCCGCAATTTTTTTTCATCAATAAACTGGGGCTCATGTACCTCCTTTCAAGTGGTTGTAAGGATTGAATAAAATAACAGAAGCGGAATGACATAGACCTGTAATCACAGCACTTAGGTGGCTGACGCAGTCGATCATAGGTTTGGAGCCAGCCTTAGCTGCGTAAGGAATTTCAGGCCAGCCTCAGGTGCATATTAAGACCTTGTCTCTAAAGACAAAATAAGGAATTGAAAGATATACTCTAAAGTAGGTAGCACAGTGCCGAGCACTTAATAAGCATTTAGGTAAGTGATATTTACAAATAGTTATATTGAAATTCTTAAAAGAAAGAGAATTTTTATTTTGAAGCAGTATCAATAATTTTTTAAAGGTATGTAATCAAAACCATGGTTTGACATATGGTGAGCTTCCCTGTTTGCGTTTCTAGCTCAGTGCGTTCTTAAGAACCAATCTAAATTCAGGTCATCCAAAGAGTGAGTTACACTTTCTAGGCCCTTTTCCTTACCACCACATCCTCCAAGCACACGGGCTAGTCAGCTAAATAAATCCACTAGATACCCAAAGCATTATTAAAAGAAAATTAATTAAAAGCAATCTACAATAAAAATATAACTATAAAGGTAGCCCTGAGAATTCACTCTTATTTTTTGCTTTCATCCTACTAACCAGACCAAAGGTTTTGTCTAAAGTCCATAGGAAAATTTTGGGGGCCTGCAGTATGTCACCTCAGCCTTGCTTCAGCATTTTTATTCAGTTGGACAGAATGGAATAGATGTCAGAGTGAGAGCTGATGCCACAGCCCTGGCCCCCGATTCTGACTGCCTCTCATTGGACAACCCTTGAAACACTGGTGTGAACCTGCGTTTTGAACATCACGGCCCCGGCATTTCTTGAGTACTCTCTGCCATGCAGGCACCTCACTTATAATCTGTATAAGCTGGCTCACTGAACCCGACAGCAACCCAGGCAGACAGATCAGAAACTGAGTCCCTAACATTGTTCAGCCTTGAGCCCAGGCCAGCTGATTGAAGAGGTCCTGCCCCAAGTCATGATTCTGCATCATGGGGTTCATCGTACAAAAGCACCTTTCCTGTGACCTGGGACCAGCATTCCCTCTCTCTTCGTTTTCTCTCTCTCTTTCTTTCTGTGATACAAAGGATAAGAAAATGTTTCACATCACAAAAGCAAATAAAGCCGTGTAGTGAGAGTTACTAGGGAAAGGCCACTGGCGATACTGTTTCTGCCCTTCAAGTCTATGTCTCGTATTTGCGGGTATGTTGGGAAAGCCTGCATTAGCCCCCTCCCATGTCGTTCAGCAGTGAATGACAATTCCTGGTCAGCTAGGACTGAAGTGATGGTCTCTGTTTCTTAATCATCCCAGGAGTCTGCAGTGTGTGTGACCCCTTCCATTGAATAAACAGTAAATCGTGGGGGCTGGAAAGAGGGCTTAGGGGTTAAGAGCACTTGTTGCTCTCTGACAGGACCTGGTTTGGGCTCCCAGCACCCACATGAGTAAATCCAGTTCCGGAGGCTCTAACACCCTCTCCTGACTGCCAAGGACACCGAGTACGAATGTGGTGCACATACATACATGCAGACCAAACACTAATACACGTAACATAAATAAAGCTTTAAAAATCAATGGGTGAATCTAAGCCACCAAGGAATGGATTATACCCTTATAACCACTGATTTCTCTGTTAGAAATACTTCAGATATTCTCCCCCCCCCCCCAAAGCTTACCCAACTCACTTGACTTTTAAAATATAATTCCGCTGTCCTCAGGAATGAGTTAGGTAAATTGACAAAATACTACCACCAAATCCCTGGACCGGCACACACCTGCATGCTTGCTGCTCCCTGGCGATCTGAAGGCTGGTGGTGAGGGAGAGCGTAGTGGCTTCCTGCTACAAAGCAGCTCCTCCAGGAGAGTCAATGCAGAAGGGGTAATGTAGAGAGGACAGCAGCAGGACAGGAAACCTGTCCTACTAAACTAAACGTTTGCAGGTGACATCTTCACATTTCTCAAACAACCCGAACCAGAAAATATGAATTCAAACACCAGAGACAAGGGCTGGAAGATGGCTTAGTGGAGAAGAGCCTTTACCATGCCAGCGTTAGGACTTGAGTTCAAGTCTCCAGCACCGTATAAAAAGCTGGATGTGGTCATCCATGCCTGTAACCCCAGCACTTCGGGGGCTCGGGGAGGCTGAAGATGGTTGGGGTTATTAGAGTCAGCCTATTTCCAAATTCAGTGAGAGACCCTATCTGTACGGAATCAGGTGGAGAGTGACACAGCAGGACAGCTAATGGTCTCATGCCCTTCACAGGTGCCTGAGTAGGCACACACCTAAAAAAGGCGGGGGTGGGGGGGGTGATAAGGGATTATGGAAACTGTGGTCTCCTTGGGGACAGAGATTCTTGGATATCGCTGGAGTATATGTGAAGCCATGTATATTATATGCCATGTATATGATGTGCAGATTAATAGTGTGACTCACAGTTTGATCTTCATCTGTGGACACTAGCCAGCAGAGCTGTTTCCTAACAGGTCTGAGCTCAGCATCTTCATGTCAGGCTTCACCAGCCTGTCCATCACCACTGTGTGCCCCTTGGTCTCAGCATATAGAAAAGATTAGGAAATTCAGGGTGGTAGATGATACATGTGCATGGAAGACCATGATGGGATTTGCTCCCAGCCTGTCAATACTTTCTTCTTAATGGAAAGCAATTTTGGTGTTGTCCTAGAACTAACTAACAAATGAAATTATATGTCCCAGTTTTCACTACGGTCTTTATGTCAATCTGACAGCGCATACTCTTTGGGCAATAAAGAAGCCTATAGAAAAGCTGTTCTGGGGCTAGGAAGATGGTTTGTCAGTCTAGTACCTGCTTTTGAGTCTTGAGGGCCTGAGTTCAGATCTATAGAACCCACATTAAAAGCCAGGATGGTCTAGCATGCCTGTAGCCACAGCACTGTGAGGAGAGAGACCAGCAGGTCCCCCAAAGCTCATCCGTTGGGCCAGTCACTTGCCAAGCAATGAGTGTCTGGTCCACACATCCTGTCTCAAAAAGTAAAGGTAGAGGGTGATAAAAAAGACTCCCCATCAGTCCCTCCACATGTTCATATCACACATGTACACAACTCCACTAATAAATAATGTTCACCGTAGTGGTATCTGCACCAAAAATACAAAAAAAAAAAAAAAAAACCACATGCACACGCTAATTTCTTTTTTCAATAAAGTCTAAAATTTTTTTTTTGAAAGAAAAAGCTTTTCTTCAGCCTACTCATCACCAGGGTGAAAAGCCACGTAGTCGTCCCTCCCCCTAGACAGAGATTAGGCTGTGGTTCATTCTCCCAGCCACACTGCGATCTCACCGTGCTGTGCATTAACCCTTTCATCGTGATTAAATGCTTGTTAGCTTTCGGGACACTTGTCTCAGCGAGCCAAACAAAACAGTTTGCCAGGTCTCCTAGTGTGCTTTTTATCGCTGTGATAAAAACACTGACCAAAAGCAACTTGTAGAAGAAAGGGTGTATTGCAGCCTGCACGTTGCTGTTCATCACGTAGGGAAGCCAAGGCTGGAACTGGCCGCAGAAAACTTAACCCAGAGACCGTGGAGGAATGTTGCCTACTGATTGGCTTCCTCTGGCTTTCTCAGCTATGTTTCTTACACAGTCCAGGCCCACCAGCTCAGGCCTCTAGCCCATGGTGGGCTGAGCCCTCCCACATTAATTGGAAATCAAGAAAATATTCCCCCACAGACTTGCCCGCAGGCCATTCTAATGGAAGCAGTTCCGAGACTGGGATTCACTCTTCTTGGGTATGTCTAGGTTTATGTCAAGTTGATAAACACTACCCAGCACACTAAACCAATACATGCCACTTTACCACCCTTCAAAGGTGACCAGGATTCCTTTAAAATAACACATTCCTTGACTGTGTATGAGTTTTAGCCAATAACATATTCTAGTGTTTCTAAAAGAAATCCTATTTTTAAACTTAGTATCTTTTCATTCACCTCCACTAAATACCTCAGTTCCAACATTGTGATGAGTTGGAAATAAAGCAACAGTGTTTAAATAGTAGTTACTGTGTGATTGCATTAAACAAACTTGGAATTTGCATATCTTGGTATGTAAATGAAAGGCCCTACAAGATTAAGAGAAACTACTACCTAAGAATTGTAATAGATGTGGTTTTAGTAAGGCTGTGTCTTGGTCCTTCTCGCTCTCTTTTCTGTCACACTGAGTTAAGCTTTTTAGCAAAACAAAACAAAACAAAAAACTAAACTTTTAGTATGCTTGTTTATGTTAACATGTTATCCACATATTTTACAATGGGACCTGATAGTAATCTTAGTCCCCCATAAACATGGATGGCATAAAAGTGCATCAATTTTGAAATAATAAGTTGTTTCCTGAGGGCAGAATAAGGCCAGAGAAATCAACTCCCCGTCACTTCTAATTTAGGAAGCACCCTCCTGTAGATGGCATTTATATTCTGGAGGAGGCAGAAAACAGTCACAAAAACATAGTTGTTTTCTTAGCAGTGAGGTAGAATGGGGGCATCAGGAATTAGAACTCATGTATAGCAGTAGTTCTCTCACACCGAGCCAAGGTTAAGTACAAATCAAGGCATCAGACGTGATCCTTACAAAGTACCTTTTCTAATAGAATCCCTGGGATCTGGGGGATAGGAGTGGGAGGGACCAGCATTTGTTGAGTGCTTCCTAAGTGTCAATCACTATGCTGACAAGCGGCTAAACCCTGCCTGTCTGCCAGAGAGTTATGTATTGTCCTCCCATTATAAGTGAGATGACCAAGGAAGGTTTGTCTACAGTGACCCAGCTAACAAGTAGCAGACTCAAAATCTAGTCAAAGGCTAGTCCAGAGTCTATGCCCTTTCCTGATGGGTGTGCTAAGTTTCCAAGAGAGTCTCGGTCTCAAAAAAACAAATAAGTAAATCGGGGTGGGGAAAGCATCATTCTGTGTATTTCAGCTGCTGAAGATAAATCGAAGATAAAGTCCATCCCTAGACTTCTTCATATTTTGTTATTGTGATATTCAAGTATGATGCATTTTGGAAAGTCAGCCTGAAACCTAGAAAATGGATTTGGGAAAGAAGCTGCCAGGAAGCTCCTTTGCCCTCCTCCAGCCTTCTGGAATCATTTCAGCTCCCAACACCAGAGACTGCCAGACACCCTGTCCATAGCACTCTGCTAACCAAATCACAATGTCTGAGGCTCACACTCTCAGCTTCCCCAGAGGAGTTACCCAGTTTAGTGCCCTTAGGGTCTCAGTTTGTAGTGTTAGATCGCTTAACGGGAAGGGTGGGAAGAGCGACTTGATAGAGATGACCCCTTTTCCTCTGTATGTGGCAGAAACAAGGTTTACAATGATCTGGGCTGCTGCTCCAGTGTTTCATGGATTCGTTGTCTCCTTTTAATGCAGCTAATTCCCAGTGACAGTAAAATATGTCCAGTAAGCCTGAGCTCACATCCCTAGGCTTCAAAAACTATGTGAGAGATTAATACAAATGTCAACATTTCTAAATATTTTCCTTCCATCGTTGCCTAAATGTCTATGTAATTCATTTATACAATGAAGAGGATCTTTTTTTGTGTATATGTGTATATGATAAAGATAATTCCATTTTAGGCTTTCAAAAAAATGGCAAAAGATAGAACTAGCATAATTTACAGCAGTTTAACCGAAGCTTGCATGGTGAGGAAAAAAACAAGATGGGATTTTTTTTTTTTTTTTTTTAGCCGATGTCCTTCCAATTGCTAGAACTCACTTGTGTGGCCATTCACTCCAGCACGGACACCTTCCTTCCTCCCACACTGACTGGTTTTTGTTTGTTTGTTTGTTTGTTTGTTTGTTTGTTGCTATCAAAGAACATTGAATAAATCAGACACTAGGGAAACAGCACAATTGGTAAGATGGAGGAGGTTTATAAGTGCGTCTCCAAATTGCTCCGATTCCTCTATCCCACAAATGTTTGGATTCCTGTTGTGTGAGGAACTCCACTATGCAGTAGAGGGAACCATGTGGCACTTCTCACAGCGCAGAAGTTCCGTGATTCATTCTGGAGACCTCGCTGTGGAGGTCAGGCTAAGCGTTTATGGATTTTTGTTTCCTTGTTGCTTTGTCTAGAATAATTATTTTCTAAAAACAATTCGTATTTTAAAATGGAACTGACATGCTTAAACCAGATTAGAATGGTAATGGAATTTTTCTGATTACAAAGGATAATATTTTACCCTTTGTATTTTTTTTCATTTTTTTAGTACAACTAAAACGATCATTCTATATCAGAGTATGTCAAAGTGTAAGCAAGATATAGTACGGGTAAGATAGCTGTATTTAAAATCCAACTGCTCTGTACTTAGAATACGTACCGAGTCAATCAAGGCTTTTAGATGATTTGGTAACGTTTTACTACTTGTGTTGAACAGATTCTGTATTTCTATTTGATTTAGATATAATGGTGCTGGGTAAAGAAATTTTAGTTTGCCTAGATTATCACTAAAGATAAAACTCCTCTGTAGCTATGGGGGAAATACTTAAGCTCTCATTTGCTAGCTGGGAAAATAGAATAAAGAGGAATTAGATCCGACTGCTGGTTCTCCGGCTTTTGTTCGGTCTAACTCTGCTGGTAGTCCTGCAGAGAGCCTGGCTCCCTGAGTTGAGAGTGTGCTTCACACTTTTGTGCCTGTTCCACAGCCTCACTGAGAGGGCACAGCTGCTCAAGAATGTCTTTAAGAAGAACCACGTCAACCTGTACCGCTCCGAGTCCCTACAGCAGAACCTGCTCCGTGAGTATTGGAGTTTTGATTAAATTCTCTGCACTCTGTGGACCCCAGCACTTACCAGAGCAGAGTGTTGAGTTTCCACCATCTTTAGCCATTTAAAATGAATGGTTTAAAATTTTGCAGCATGGTATATAAAAACAAATGGTTGGTTAACAAACCCATGGACTACACCATCTCCCAGTTAATAGTGAATTTTAAAATGCTGCCGTCTCCACATTCCTTGCGGCCTTAAATCTTAAAAAGAAACAGTGGGATAAATCTTAACTCTGAGACGCCGCCTCTGTGTTGTTATCTTTTCTCCTTGAATAACTTCGCAAGGGTCTTTTCAGCTTTCATGCGATGCAAAGAAACATATGTTTTCCCCTTCAAAAATATTTATGCATATTTAGAGTTGGGAGAAATTATTGGATATCTCACCCTCTTAACATTTCAAGGACCTGAAAGGGAACACAATATATACAGCCCTGTAGTAAATTTACCGGCGTTGGTAATATATCTTTTATTTTGTGTTTCCACATGTAATTTATTTTCCTTTATATATGCTCATGTATAATGCCTTTGGTCTTTATGTGTCAAGGGCCTTTTCCAAAGATGTGATCCCTCTAGGGGTTATCTCCTATCCCCACACCCCCTCAGACGATGTAAACATCACTGAGGTAATACACACACACACACACACACACACACACACACACACACACACACACACACACACACACACATTATATATGTGCTGGGAACCATGAGAATGTTACCTAAAGAAAGCAGGCCTCTCCTTCACCACTAGCAATTCTGTGTGTTCGTCTCCTCCTCCTAAATGCCATTAATTAACAAATGATCATATATCTATGTGGAGAGTATAAGGTGGTGTTTTCATCTGTGTGCTCAATTATGGTAGAATAATTTAGTCAAGCTAATTAATACATTCCTCTGTTCACCTACATATCCCACTCTCTCCAACCTTCTCACTCACACGGCACCTATCTGAAAATGTATCCAGTGCCATGGTCAGACTCTGTGAGCCTTCCAGTCATGGGAAAGCAAAAAAACGGAGGGAGTAGACTTGCTGTGTGGATCCCAGGACTAAGGGAGATTGGGCAGCTTTTGCCCTAGTCAAATGGGGAGCAGAATTTAGAGGCTCCACACTGGCAATCTCTGGTCCTCCCAACTCTCCCTTTCTGACTGCTGAACTTGTGTCTTTTCCAGAAGTTCAAAATGAGCACCCCTTGCTCCTGAAGGTGGGAGATATGTACCATTTCTCCTAGGCCAACCGGGAGCACTCAGAACTAACGGTAATTTCCAGTGAGTTCATTCAGTGATTTCTGTTCTTTTGTTACTTACAGACGGCTATGCTTTCTCTCAAGATGAAAACGGCATCGTCTCACAGTCTGAAGTGATTAGAGCCTATGATACCACGAAACAGAGGCCAGATGAGTGGTGATAAGGAGGCCTAAGCAACAGGCCCTGCTGTGTCTCTGAGGAGAGCTGTCACAATCTGAGGTCATCCCTGCAGTCTGCTGACCAATCCCAGTCTGGTCCATGGGGAGAAAAAGTGGATCCGAGCTCATCTCCCAGATGGATTTCATGGACATAAGCACTATGCGATTACTATAACACCATCGCCCTCAGATGTTCTCAAGTACCTGCTAAGGCTTTGTAAACCGATATTGGAAATGACCTTGTGTCTTGCCTGAGTGCTTTCTCAAAGTGGGGACAGGTCAGTGTTCACAAGCCGTCCCTCTGGGGCTGTAACTCTCAGTTCATTGGCTCAACGACCAGTCAATCAACCATTTAAAAAACAACTCCGAAACGGTGTTAAGAGAAGGGACTCTGGACATCTAGACTTAGATTTCAGGATATGCTGAAACAAGCCAACATTCTTGACTCACTCTACTGAACACTTCTAAACAAGGCATTAATAAGTGTTTGTGTCAATAAAGTGTCTTGCTCAATGTTTGCCAAAGACGTTCAGTGCGTGTGTTTCTCATTCAGTAGTCAACTGCCCAGAAATTTAAAAGAGAGTTTCCTCGCAGTACTGCTGTTCGATCTGCATGCTTGACTTTTCAAATTGTGAGCGTGACTTGCAAAAATTGAACATGTCCAGGCATTTGCTACTAAAATCTGTGATGTCGCACCTTCGGCCTTACAACTGCTTCTCCGTCGATTGTTCTTTTTATTTGTTCCGTCAGAGAGACCTGTCCGTGTGACCGTTGTTACAACACTGATTTCTTTCTTAACTCTGTTGTCTGTCATTTCTGATGAACTTTAGACTCCCGTTAGATGCTCCTAAAAATCTGGCTTCTGCTGTGTATTGAGTGATGTCACTGGGTCTTCATTTTTTCCCCCTCCTAAGAAAATTATGCTTATGTATTTATGTGGGATTTCTGAAGCTTCTGTGTCGATGTTTGGGATAATCCATCAGATAATGCATGGGCTTTTTGTCATGTGCCTAGGCTCGGCTTTTGTCCTGTGTTCTGTTTGGTCCTTGCTGTGTGTTCCCACTAGAGATGATATACGTAGCACAGTTGGTGTGTCGGTGACTACCCATATGCTTCACCCTGAAAATTATTTCACAGTTTGCTCAACCAACAGTTCCCAAAGTGAGCACATACTACTAATTGACATGAGATAGATAAGTAGCACGTTTCCCTCGTTTTAAGGAAATAGCTATATTACTCCAGTAAACGTTCCAGTCAATGAATACTTCTCATCATGAGTGGGGCTCACTGACGCATTTTCAAATATATGTTCATTCTCATTAGTTTTGGCATTTCCATGAAATCTCCTAAAAAAAAAAAAAATGCCTATTTTGCTACCAACAATAAATGGTGAAGGGGCTGTGTAAGAACCACACCCTGTTTTCTACAGTTTTTACAACATGTTTTTCATCTCAAAAGATTAAAAAGGGAGTTCTAGTTTTCAGATACACTTCAGAGATCAAAACGAACTCTTCTGCCTTTTATCCAAAAGCCTGTTTGCCTTTAAGTGGGTTACCAGCAAAACAGGGACCTTTAAACATGTGCAAGGACTAGCTTTGAGAAGAGGGAGCTTCCAAATTACCGCCCATTTCGTCAATGACATTGTTTTCCCTCTTTTTCTCAGTCTGGATTTAAAATTAGACTGTGTTTCTTCCTCCTCTAAATTTGTAGCTAGTTACCAGTGTGTCTCTGCGTTCCCTACAAATGAGAGGTCCTAAACACCCACAGAATTCTGAAGGGAGCAGAGTGGACACACTCCACATCTCAAACCTGTCCTGTTGGAGCTTAGATTAAGCAACCCACAAATCAAAACATCCAGCAGAACTGCACACACAGACTCGAAGGTGATCTTTCAAAGCGGGAGGCTGTAGACTTTAACCTTCTACCAACTAATTCTGGTGAGTGGGTTTTCCTCAGCCTCCTGGTGGTGACAGTTGAGGTCACACCACAGAAATGAGTGGTTCCCCCAAAATGGCTTCCCTTTGCCCTCTCCAGCAGAGGCATCTGTCTCCAGATTCCTCACATCAGAGCCTTGTGGATGAGAATGGAATCTTCTGACCTCCGCATGAAAATCTAAAGTCTTCTTTTTGTCTTGAATCATGCATTATTTTGGTGGAGCGCCTCCACGTGAGAATACTTGTGGTTAATCAGTATGCATCATACCCTGAAATGAAGCTCTTTTTGCCTTGTCATCCCTGGATCCTGTGTTTGAATGGTGGACATGAAGTCAGTCTCCCTGTTTCTTGGGTTGGGGAGAGCACAGGGAGTGGCCACTTGGGTAAAACTTGAAATAGAGAATTGCTACTGCAGTGGGTTTGTGATACTCTTGAGTTTCTAACCTTTGTTAGCTGAGGGGAAAGGTTCATGGTTTTACCGGGATTTGAATCACGGCAGTCAAAGTGACTTTAAACCTGTTTTTCTGAAATAAACAATATGTAACTCCAATTTGAAACTCCTCTTTAGGGACTCTAGTAAGTGCTGACATGACTGCTTTGTAATGTTTACAATCCAGAAAAATACTATTTATAGCAGAAAAGCCTCATCACTTTAGCATTGAAAAGCTGGGAGTCTCTTCCTTCTTCATGTTGGACTTTCTCTATGTGTTAGATAGACGTGTAAAAATGCATTGGTGTCTGGCACCCTGAAAGATGCTATATTGCAGAAAGTGTTAGCAGGAAAGCAGTGTTCTCAGGAGCATAGGAAATTTAACATGATAAGTGGGCTCCTTGGCTGGCACCCCTCTCGGCGCTCTGTGGGAGATGGCGTCGGCAGCAAAAGAGAACTTACTGGAAAGCTTTCTCACCCAGGCAAGATGAACGGATACTGCCGAGTCGGGGAGCCATGAGTTGTACTGTCATTGAAGAGAATCGGTAGTCCTCTTTCTCCCCGACAGGCACAGTGAATTCTGGAAGTGACCGGCATGTAGTCTCAGCATGGAATTATATATTGTAATTTTTCCACTCCATATCCCTGATAGCTGGGATGACAGTTACAGGTTAATTTGCCCTATACTTCGTGCCACCCTCATAAGCTGTCATTGAAAAACGTCCTGTCAGAACACGAATGTGAGTCAGAGAGCAATAGCAACGTCCTCTGAAAACCGTGTGTGGCGATCACAAAGCCACCTGCTCATCGCGCGGTTGGGTTTGGATGGCTCCAGGTCTGAAAACCTGTTTCACACAAATGAACCTTTAGTCTAAACAGTAAACCACAGACTTTACCAAGGCGATGTCCCACTCATTCACACTGTGGTGACCAGGTAGGTGGGATTCCTTCTGTCCACTGCTGACAGCAACACCACGTGGCTCCGTGCCTCAAAAATGCTTTTTAATGATGAGTATTTCTGGATGCCTCTTGAGCATAACCATAGCCTGATTTTTCTCACATTGAAATAAAACACTTGTGACACTTAGTTACACTTTGCTGTGTTTTAATTAACCTCCAACAGCTATTGAAATGGAATGTTTTGAAGAAAAGAAAATAAATGCTGTCCGTGTTTTGTATTGATTCATTTTCTGTAGAAGAACAGCTGTTGGGGTTTTTTTGTTTTTGTGCGTGTTTGGTTTTTTGTTTTGTTTTGTTTTTTGATGGGTTTATGGTTTGCATGAACTAATATTTAAAGTGACCCACGCAAATGCATGGCTCTTGTGAAAACCTTGATATTTATTTCTGTCTTATAAAACTTTATCATGGCCTAACAAGAATTTAATATTCAGGGGACAAATTAATTGGTCCTCCACACCTTTTTTTTTTAAAAAAAAAAAAAACTAAATGGATTATTTTACAAGCTTCAACAAATTCAGTTGAATCTTTTTATTTAATTGAATCTTCTGTTTAGCTTGCCTCCAAGAGCTTTTCTTTAGAAAGTTCATGAAACTTCTCAGCAAATAAATCTTCCCTAAGTAGTGAGTGGACTGCATGTGTGCTTATTTTGAATTAACAGCAACTTTCCATGGGTAGGTTTGCTATGGCAAAGATGTGAGCAGAATATTTTTCTTTATTCCCAGTCATAGACTAGAAGCCATAAATGAAGTGAGCGCCGTTTGTTACTAGCCTCTTCAAGCTTCGTTTTTCACTTTTCCAAGTGTATTACGTTAAAGTAAGAAAGCAGCCTTGGAAGGCTTTGCAGTTTGCAGTGAAGATAAAACAGATGTTCAGCTCTGTGGAAAAGCCATCCCTGCCGAAACTGCTGTAGAGACTGTGGCACTGCATGAGTGGGGGGTGTCGAATCTGTGTTTATAGTGGTTCTCTCAGGTTTGTGTATCCTAATGTTCAATGCACTGTGTTTTATAAATAGTTACTACCGTTGAGTAAAAAATCCATTTCTATGCACTGTTACGTGTCATTGGCCTTTTGTGAATGTGCATGTTTTAAACTGCAGATTTTAAACATTTGTCCTCTAATTGTTATTTAAAAAAAAAATAAAATAAACTTTACCATTACATAACGGAACTGGCTGAAGTTTTGATTTCTACTGTGTTTAGAAATGATGTTGCTTTATAAAGCAGTTCAAAGCCACAGTGACTACAGTCTGAGACGGTGTAGCCACCTGATAGCTTCTTGACCTTTTTTAAAGCTGTGTTTAATTCATTTAATTCAGCTAAATGAAATATAAAACTAGCTCTAATTTGATAGGAGGGTAGTTTGTGTAATTAACAGAGAGGTATTCTTGGGAAAGTTACTGTATTTCAACTTTATTGTTTAGAAATATCTCCCAGGTAATCTGCATTTGAAATCAGCTTGCCAGTCAGTAGTTCACTCCGGTCTCTGTCCTTTTGTATTGGATGAATTTCATAGGTTTTTCTAAACCCACTTTAAAGAGAGGGGGAGAGAGACAGACAGAGAGGTAGCCAAGTTTAGACAATAACATTTGAAGGATGTAACCACAAAATAATAAAATTGGCCAACAGCGCAGGGAAACACCAGAAATAAGGATCATTTTCTCAGAAATGAGCATCATTTAGTAGATGCACACCCAGTGGAGATGCAGTTTGGTAAGTGCTAGAACGACTTGATACCGAGGTACTGGACATGACAAGTTGGAAAATATCTGATTTGATTGCACTGTGGTCATGTCTATTTAGCTGTTGGGAGTCCCTGTCCTCTCCCACAGATTTCCTGAGGCACCTGGTGGTAGGTCTTCCTGCAAAGCCCCAGTAAAGCTGTCGATGGAGATGTTACCTTTGAATCCTATTATAATTTGCACACTTAACTGCCATTCCCCTTTAAAAAAAAAAGAAAAGCGTGTGTTGATACTGATGCCTTGACTTAAGACACCTTCTACTGTTACCATAGGCAACAGCAAACCTGAAATATAGCCTCATAAATTCCATACGTCATCCCCATTGCAAGTCTGTTTTCCCATGTTTACGCCATCTCTAACCTAAAGCTACCCTCGCTGTAACATAGGCACCTCCGTTTAATGAAGAGAGGCCTTGCGAACCTGGGTAATTTCACAAGTAAGCTCATAAAAAAAATGTTGGAAAATATGAAATACTTTGTAACATTTGGTCTTTATTACCTCTAAGTACAAACTGGGTAGCAATTGAAAGAAACATTGTGTCAAAATAATTCCATTAATAATGAATGTCTAATTGCAATTTTTAAATAGCCTGGTACACAAATATATGTTAACACTTCACTCCCTTAATAACTTAACATGTCTATAAATTCTTATTTTTTCCTAAATTTATATGGAACTAAAAAAAGTAAACTGATACCAGCTCAATCTAATGTATCAGATTCCTGATTGTAACTGTATGGATTTTCAGGAAGCCTTTTATTTATCTCATTTTAGAGAAAATTTTCCTGTGTGTTCATATCAATCTGATAATGTGACATACAGCTCCTAACACCAAAAAAGAATAAGTGGGTAGAAAAAAATAAGAGGGAAACACCCTATCCATTTGGGCAATTAAAAGTATAACAAGTTGGCTTTGGAATGGATAATAAATTCTGAAACAAACTTACTCTGTTAGATGTGTTTTCTATAGCATATGATAAAATGAATGCCTAGTCCATACGGTGGTTGTGATGGGAGATGGGCCCACTGGAAGATGTTTGGAGACAGGTCCTTAAGGGGGATTGGGTGGCTCTGGCCCTTCCTCAATCCTGCTTTTCCCATTGGCTTATTGCTTCTGGAATGATGTGCTGCCTCATCATGAGCCCAAAGCAAACAGAGCCCCCAAACCTGTGAGCCCAAATAAACCTTTTTATATTCTAAAGTTCAGTCCCGACTCTTTTGTTACAGTGCTGGAAACCTGACTAATAGCAACCATAGAAACCCCATGCTGGCACATTAATAGGCAATGACAGGCAGGCATCAGGCCCCTTGTCAAGGGGCCATGAGTTATGGAAACATTGCTCTCTGTTCTCTGTCCCCAGTCAATGGTACCTGCTCTCCCACAGCAATTGACCTTCCACTTTTATTCTAGGGTATTTCACCTGTTCTCCGTATATACCATTAGATTACCACCCAGCTCCCTCCCCACTAGAATGCAAGTGATTTGAGACAGTGGTTCTTCTTACCCAGAAAATCCAAAGCAGTGAGGTACTATGAACACCTCCATTTTACAAATGAGAAAACATGCAGGGAAACAGATGGTCCAAAGTCTCTTTTAAGCAAAAACCAGAGAACCAACCAGACACAAGGCTCGAAAGCCATGCCAAATCACGTTCTGGTGTCTCCTGTTTCTCACATGTCAAGGGGAAAGTGTTGATCATCTAATATTTCTTGTCACGCTTTATTTCATGATCTTATAACGTAGCACAAGCCACATATCTTTGAAGACCCCTGATGCTATAGGATATGTATGACACTATGCAATTCGTCACTTTCCCCCCAGTGGATTTTCTGAGAAATATGTTGGGTTGTTTTCCTAAGAAACTTGGGTCTTCTAGGCTGCTGTCATAAAGAACATGGAACTGTAAAGCTGACTTCCTAGGACCCGTATCTTAACTCTCCTATCCTTGTCTCTTGTCCTGGGACATGCTATTTAACCTTCCTGCATTGATTTCTCCACCTGAGAGACAAGCATATAACAGTCCGACTTCAGATGAAAGACCACCTGAAAACTCAACATCACAGTAGAAAGCTCTTGAGAAATGCACATTGCTTAAGAAATCTAATCGTAGGGACAACCATATTTCAAAATTCTAGTTTCCCAGAATTCCAGTTTTTGCAATAATCATAATTGGAGGATGCTAGGACTCAAATTCTTCATGAAAACAAAATCCAAAACCAGACAACTTGCCACTGTCTTTTGTGGTGGTGGGATATGGTGAGCATGTCCTCAGAGGTTTCAAATGACTTGACCCTTCATGTCTACTTGTCTAAAAATGAAAATATGAGGAATCACAGTCCCTTATAAAATCTTTCAAGAGTGTCACTTGCACTTGGTGTTCAAGAGTTCTAATCTATCCCTGGATGTTCTTGGTTCTTTTACCTTCACAGATCTTCTTGCCTCTTAATTCCATCACTCTTCTCTACCTCCCCCTGCTAATCCTCCTCACTGAAACCCTCCACACATTTTTCGTGTCCTACAACAGGCCCTCAGTATGAGTCTATCGCCTCTTTCCATGCACCCTGCATTCCTGTCATGACCACAGTTAGGCTGAATCCTAAGCACTAGCTTCTGGACTTACCTTCCCCTACCCGACTGCGCTCCCAGGGAGAGCACAATAGCGATGTCCATTCTGTTTTGTTTTCTTTTTACATGTGTATGTGTGATGCTTGTACATGTGTGTATGTGTTTGAGGTGGGAGGGGGGGTCACATTTGTGTGGGAGTGTGCATACAGAAGCCCAAGGCTGATATCAGGAGTCTTCCTGGATGGCCCTCTACCTTATTCATTGAGGCAGGCCCCTCAGCTGAACCTAGAGCTAACTGATTTAGCTAGTCTAGCTAGCCAGCTTGCCAGGGATCCCTGTCTTCACCTCCATGGGGAGCTGAAAATACAAGATGGTTGCCATGCTCACTCAGCATTTATGTGGATGCTAAGGACACAAATTCAGGCATTCAGACTGAGCCACATCCCTGGCCCCAGCAATACTTCTTTTGTGAAAGCACCTGCAATGTCTCATCTCAAGCATTAGTTGCATGTCTTGGCCAGTAATGCAATGTAGTGACTTCTGGGATTAGAATTGCATTTAATTCCCCTTGGTGTTTTCAACCTCTCACACAGGGCATCCAAAGGTGAAGAATGTCATTCAAAGGTTTGTAGAATGAGAAATGTCTAGAAATTATTATGGGATGGCTTTACTATGATATGATCATCAATAATATTAGCAGCCGCTTAGCTTCCAACGAGAAGACCTGGACAAAGATGCGTTTTACCTCACCAAGTACATGAGCATATGATTTGATTCAATGTCACTGAATACCACATTACAATGAGGTACATACACAGTATCATCCTAATTTTAAATACTGTATGGCCAGTTGATTGATAGGAGAATCCCACCGCAGCAGGGAAATCTGGATGTGAGCACTCTGTGAATACTTCAGCATCGGTGTGCCTAATGAATGTGTTCTGTTCTCCATAGCAGCAGGAAACAGGAAGTACAGCCACTGAAGAACTAGAATCGTGCTCCACATGGAAGGGGACATTTCCACCCCCTAGCAGACACTGAAAGTGGGCATGGGAGGTGAAATTAGCTCAGTCACCTCACTGTGACTCTGAACAAAAGATTGGCATCTGAGTCTTTGACAATGTCTAATAGTCTCTCTCTCTCTCTCTCTCTCTCTCTCTCTCTCTCTCTCTCTCTCTCTCTCTCTCTCTCTCTCTCTCTCTCTCTTTCTCCTTCCTTCCCTCACTTCCTCTCATTAGAGCATTGAATGGGTTTGTTTTAATTACAGGTATATTACCCACGAAATTCATTTTCTGACAAAGAGATTACAAAACAAGATATGTTCACTGCACTCAGCAGGGCCAAGAATCAGTATATAGGATCATACACACATCAGTATATATGTGACACACCCATAACCCCAGTACATGAGTTGAGGGAGAGCTGAGGTGGCAGGATTATGAGTTCTAGACCAGCCTCGTTATTTAGGGACACTCTATCTTAAACTTTTATATATATGCAATGTAGTGACTCTATCTTATATATCTTATATATATTTGTGTGTGTATGTATGTATATATATATGTATGTGTATATATATACATATATATATATAAATTTCTACACACCAACTCCATATTAACTAGCTATAGAGAGTTGACCAAATTACTACACTCCTCTCTGCCTCCATTTCCAATCTGTAAAATGGTGATTATAATACCTATTTGTTGGAGTAAGTTAATACACAACTGCCCAGCCACTGTGTTAGGAGCTTGGCAGAAGTTAAAGAAGTGGTACAGGGCAAATGTGGCTCCAGCCAGCCTGATGATACCTACATGTGGTTTTGTTCACAATCTCAAAGGTTTGTTCTTTACCTTCAACTATTCTTTTAGCTGTTTTTCATAATCTTGAACACTTGGGAGGAAGACCACATTTGCATGTGGGAGAAAGAAGGGACTAGAAGTTGGCACCGCTCTAACTTCCTGGCAAAAGGCCTTCGAACTGGTTTCCTCTGACCCTCAACTGGAAACCAGGGAAGCCCATTAACCCTCGTAGGGCAGAATTCTACCTCTGTTGACGTTAGACAGAGCTACCGAAGGAGACTGATATACGACAGAATGCATTGCCATAAGCTGGACTCTGAGCCTGCACCTTCAGGGGTAGGTAACTGTGAAGGAGATGGGGCACCTGGAGGAACAGGCAAGGGACTGGGAACTGTTGGCCTGACCCCACGTTGGGCAGGATGAGCAGTATCACATCCTGTATGTATTACAAAAAGTCAGAACTTCAGATTCCTATGAAAAATATCTGGACGTTCAAACTCTACAGGCCACGTGACACATGTGTGTGTGTGTGTGTGTGTGTGTGTGTGTGTGTGTGTGTGTGTGTGTACCACAGACAGCCTATTTTCTAAGATCTCTGTAAGAACTAAGCTCTGTTGCTTTCCTAAGTCCTGATGAAGACAATATTTTCCTTAATTTCGAAAGATGAAGTATGGGATAAAGACGTTTCCTCTTATTAGATAACAAAGAATTGCCACTAAGAGTATAAAATGAAGAACTTTTGTTTGAAAATCTCAAATAGAGTTCAGGAAACCAGAGACATTTATTTTTTTTTCTAGTGTGGCCCGTACGTGTGTTCACCAGACGTCAAACACAGTGGCACATAGAATGTGGATCCCTGGATCGTTCCACTAATAGATGGCCTTTGACTTCCACAAAAAGTTACAGCGTGATCTCTAAATAATTAGTACTGTCAATGTGGTAAGTAAATTAAGTTACAAATCTTCACATTTATATATAACTCTTTTTACAAATAAATGTTTTAAGACCCAATTGTCCAACTTTCATTTTAAACGCGAATATTGCTGAACAAAAAATATGCAATAAATATTCCCTCAGGATGGTGGGGAAGTGGATTGACACAGAATCTGTGCTGCGGCGAGTGTCTGAGTAATATTTAAAACTTCAGTCTTCCCATGTGGTTACCGAAACCTTGTGTTTTGGAAAAAGACAGCTCTCATATTTTAAACAAAATTTGTTATTAATTTAAGAAGTAAATGTTCTCAGCATACTAATATTACTTATGGTTAGGTCACTCCCAAAATTATAAATAGGTGGTTCACTGGCCCCTCAAGTTTACTTAACAGTTAGATTTTAAGTGAACCTTTATAATTACAATTAAGCGTACGCCCTTCCTTATTTATGTATCCATTTGTATGATAACTCAACCAACACAGGAAAAGGAACACGGGGCACTTTTCTACAAAGGACAGCTGAACTGTCCGGTAAAATATTCTCCTTCCTCTTGCAAACTTAACGTCAAACTGCCGAATATTTTAACAAAAGGTGAGTAAGCTGCATCGTTCACGGTGTTTGCAAAGTCAGACCTCCGTAACCAAGGACCAGACAGTGCTGTGTCTTTCTGGACCTTTCTTCCACGATCGTGATGGGTTACCACAAATTTCCTCAAAAAGTGAGTGTGGCTTGACCAGGGTAGCAACATTCCCCCTGGCTACCATTTCACCATGCGGCCTATTCACAGCCACCGCCGCCCTGAGTCAACTGGAACTGAAATCTGGACAGCTCTTCCCGGGCAATGGGGGCTCCTGCTGGAGAGGGTAGGCAAAATATTGGGGTGACACCAGGAAACCGGATGGCTGGGTTAGGTGGATGGCATGGCCAGTGGTGTAAGGCGGGGGTGACGAGGGTACCAGGCAGCCTGGCTCAGCCCGGGCAAAGGAGAACCTTCGGACAGAGCCTCCCGTGGAGCTGGAGCTGGTGGCCGTGCTGGACTGCCGGGAAGGCGCTCTGAGGCTGGTGGAGGTGAGGATCATGGGTAAGGTCTCTGTCTGATAGCTGCGGAGTGAGAAGCGGATTGGTTGCTGGGAGGGCTCCTTGGGCCTCAAACAGGTGCAACAATAGATAGCCACTAAAGAGCCCAAGATGATGAACGCGATGAAAATGGAGCCAACGATCAGGAAGGGGACGTAGACAGGCTCTAAAAGGCAAAAACAGACACACACAGATGCTGGGTAAAGGTCACTCACACCCTAGTCTCTGCTTTAGCATCTCAGATGTGGGAGGCTAGAAAGCTCATTATCTATCGTGACTGCTCAGCTTTTCAGAGCATATATGACGGGCGACCTCTAAATCACAAACTGGGATGACGGAATGTTCAACTGATGCTGTAGCCTCTGTTAGCAATTAACCATCCCATTGAACATCTGGACGTCAGACATGAACAGTCTGTCGTCCTATTCATGCACTGAAGGGAGAAGATGAGTTTGGGGGTCACCCTGGATGTGCATTTAAATCTACATTTTTAGGAGTTTTATCACGGTGGGACACTGAAGAGCCTAACCCACCCCCTAGACTGACAATCCATCTCCTGTCCAAATGTTTCCAGTCTAAGAGAACCAGGCCTGCTGAATGAAGCCTGGGGTGTTACGAGACTCTGAAATATATATATACACACATAGCAGTCCACAGTGAGCCCCAGCTTACTGCTTCTCCCTCCCCCTTACAAATCACCAGTCCTGACTCCAGATGTCCTACCTCTGTCTCTACATCTCTACATTCCCACCCACAGACACAGTTCTTGGTATTGGCGACCTGAACTTTTTCTAAGGGCATCCCTCAGATATCAAACTCTAGTTTGCTACCGTCTCTAAAAGGAAGACAGAAATAAGATGTTTTTCCCCCGGGGTATCATCAGGGCAGCTGTCCCAGTGGTGGCTTCGCTGTGTTAAAGAACCACACTGACAGGCAGCCCCCAGTTTCTGGGCAGCAGACAACAAAAACACCTGAACTGACCAAGGCCCTTGTGCCTGCTTTCTGTATCTGATTGGTTTTTACCACGGAGGCCACGCGAGACAGAAACTCTCTTATCCAGATATGAATACATATCAGAAAGCTTTTGACTTTTCCAGAGACTCGTTCAGTGAGTGACAGATAACAGCCTGAGACCTGCTAAATTACTTCTTCAGCATCCCTTAGATGCCCCATGTGAGTCCCACAGGTGTCTAAGGCCGGGCGAAAGCGGCCTGCACATCAAGCCTTTGTATGCTGGTTTCATCAACAAACCAACTCTTTTGAGAAGTGGCCCAGCATAGTTGAGTCACCAGAGGTTAAACTGCTCGCAGAAGATAAAGCCACTATCCATCTGGTTTGGCCTAATCTCAGACTCACTAAATGGTGAGAGTACTCCAATCCTCTCTGCTTTCTTTTTTGGAGCGCCCCCCCCCATCCCCACACCCCGCCCACTGCTCCCGGGAGGAGGCTGGCTTACCCTGGCTAGAGGAGCATGGTCCCTAGTACAGGATGGAGAACCAGCAGAGAAGCCTAGTTTTCCAACAGGCCAGGATAGCCCAAAGTTCCCTGTTTCCAGCTAAGGAGTCTAGAAACTACTTCCCAGATCCTCAGGACAGGAAATGCTTGACACCCTCCCCCAACCACCAAAATTCAATCCCAGAGGAGAATACCGGGATGCTGACCCCCTTTCCTCTCTGGGTTATCATTTGGAGGATGGTCTCTCCAGCCTCTTTCCCACTGCCTTTCTTAGTGTGCAGGCTCCAGGCCGCTGCCTCACAGTCCTGGGGAGTCACGGGCTCTCAGGTCCGCACACTTCTCGGGTTTCCTGGCAGTAAAACCATCGCCTGGAGCTGTAAAAGGTTTCCCTAATGTTCCAATTCAAGTGGAAAACTTTTTTCAAGGTGTAAATTTCCTCTGCTGGGGTCGTGATTTATTCACCTCTTAAGTGAGCAAGCGAGCGGAAATTTGACCCGTGTTTTCCGACGTGAGAAAGGGGGGCCTGAGGAAGCCCTGTGACCCTGAATTTTAAATCCCCACCTCGAAGACTTGGGTGTTTCTGAAGAGCGTGACAATAGGGGATGGGCCAGAGAGGGTAATACGATGCAGAGAAATAAAGGAAGTTTGGGGGAGTGAGAAAATGCTACCATTGGGGGGGGGGGTACAAACAAAAACAAAAACTGCCTGTAGACTGGATCTGGGCTCTTGACCTCAATCGCGTTCCCTGCATTTCCTGACACTGGCACTTCCAGAGCTCCCAAAGTGACCAGAGCGCCCATGAAAACCCAGCCTAGCTCCAGCTGTCTTCCCTAGAAGCACCAGGTGCACGCCAGCCTTACAGTCCCCGCAATCTCTTGCAAACTTTCCTTCCCTAGGGCCGAACCCCGGAGACCACGTGCAGCTGGGATCCAAACTGCAAAGCAATAGAATCCCCTGATCTGAAATGCGGTCACCCACCCTTCCCTCCATCCCCAGACCCAGCGGTGTTCACTTTGCTCCTGGAGCTAGTAAAGCGTGCCTGAGTCTGATGAACACGGCCGGGTCCGCCCAGGGGAGCCGCACTTACGCGCAGTGATGCCGGGATGCTCCAGCTCTCCGCGGTCGTTGGTACAGCCGCCCTGCTCCAACCTGGCGTCGGCTGCAGCGCAGCAGTAGCGCAGCGCGCACGAGCCGCAGCAGATGGTGGCGTCCTGCGTGTCGAAGTCCTCGGGACACTGGAAACCCTCGTGATAGTTGCCCTGCGCGTCCACCCAACCGTGGCAGTACTCCCCAGGCTGCTGCGCGCCCGCCGGGCCCCAGCGCAGCAAGCCCACGAGGAAACAGAGCGCCAGCAGCGCCCCCATCGCCGCCCCGCGCCCGGTGGCCGTTGGAGAGTCGGAGGGCGGAGCCGGGGCTCCGGGGACCACGGTTCCGCCTCCCCGCCGGCACTGCGCGGCCGGCTAACCCCGCGGTCGAGAACACGCTCTCGTGGGTTAGCAGCGGCTGGGCAGGAGGCGTGGGCTGCGCCGCGGGCTCCGCTGGCAGGGGGACAGCATGGTGCTCGGGGGCGAGGGGACCAGAGCGCGCGGGAGGCCACCGCGGAGGCTGCGAGTGAAGCAGCGGCCGCCCTTGGCCCCGCTCATCGCGCTAGGAGCTCCCGGGCCCCCTTAGCCTCCTTCCCGGCTCTCCTCGCGGGCCGTCGGGCCCCGAACAGCAGCGTCCCGATCGTGGACTGTCGCCGGCTACCCAGCAGAGCCGGGAGCGCAGCTTGGCTCCCCACGTGCAGATCCCGGGGACCGGCTGCTAACTCAGCTCCGGCCCCTGACTGTCACGCGGGCGGGGAGACAAGCCTAGCCGCGGCCAAGTGCAGAGGGCCCGGGGTGGCTGACAGCTCTGCCTGCAGGGCGTCCCTTAAAAAGGCGGAGGGAGGAGGAGACACGCGGGTGAGGAGAGTCCGCCCTCCGGGGTCGCCGCGCGCGCGAGCTAATCACAGACAGCGGACGCACCGCGCTGCGGTCCCCGCCGCCCGCAGGTTCACGCGCGCGTCTCCCCGCCGCCCCCACCCACGGCGCTCCCCCGGGACTTGACGGTGACCCGGAGGGGACCAGTCCCCCGCCCCCCACCTAGCTGTCATATAGCCAGGAAAAACTCGAAGAACAACGGTAAAGGCTCCCGTCCCGCCTTCGTCCACGCACGCCAGCGCGCGAGGGGGACACGCTGGCCGGTTGGAGTTTAATCAACGGTTTCGTTAAAAAAAACGAGCGCGGTGGTTGGCGTTCATCAGGTGTCCTGTCCGCTTCTGCACAGACCCGGGCGGTGAATTCTGAGGATTCGTTCGGGTGCCGACAAGCCGAGGGTTAGGGTCACCAACGTGTGCACCTCGCTCCCCGCCCCCCACCCCTCGGCTTCCACAAGTTCACTCTCACCGGCACCGCTGAGCCGGCGCCGGGGAGGACCCGGGTCAGCTCCGCCAGCCGCACTTCAAAGGCCAGGATTTCGGTGTTCGCGCCCGCAAAGGAAATAAAAGAGCAGAATTAATGATAATCGAGCCTATCTGAACTTCTGTTCGGGCAAAGAAACACATTTATTTAAATGATGTGTCCCTTGTGGGCTGTTTGCAGGGGCACGGTTCCTCCCGCGGAGGCAGAGAGAGCCTTGTGAAGCCGGAGTTATGTGAAACCTGGGCTAACGTCAGGGCTTTATTTTTACTGCAACCTGTGTTTCCTCTCCGGGTTTTTATGGGATCGGTTACGTGTGAGGACGTTCGTCTTAGCCACACGGTTTGTCCAACAATCTGAATAGCGCCACCGATTTAGATGTTAGCAAGCCTCGTGAAACGAACGCAAGGAAGAGTCTGAGCACCGCCAACACGGGTGTGCGGTCACAAGTATTTATCACATCCGCAGCTTGCCCAAGGTCCCAGAGGCTCCTAGAAAAACTTCAATGCGAAATAAAACGGCTTATTTTTTAAGTATCTAAATTAAAGCCCATTCCGGGTAAAGAATTACTCCTAGCTTCTAATCTTAAAAGTTGAGATTATCATTTAATTGTAAAAGTAAATATCCAACATGCCACGTGCTTAACGGACTGTGCAAAACTTTATTGCTCTGTGATAGATATGGGGGGGGGGGACAATGATAAGTTAACAGGCTGTTAAGGAAAGCCAAATTACGTTTAAGTAAACAAATAATGAGTACATTTTCCTTGACTAAGAACTTATTTGAAGCATAAGGGGAAATTATTTCAGTAGAAATTTCATAGGTAATGGGTTTTTATTTATACAGAAAAAAAAATGTTGTCACCGGGCTTTAAAGTAGAAAAAAAATCTAATATTTTGGAGGCAGGGTGGTTTGGTTTGGTTTTCAGGAAAACAAAGGGAAAGTCATTTAGAAACCACAGCAAATGTGAGCTACAATGACCATAATAAAAAGATCAGACTCAAAGACACACTAACTCTTAATAACTTTCCCAGAACCGCACTACTTAATACCTTTTTTTTTAAAGTTAAGATTTGAAGAATTTCATTACATCACAACTGTGTGAAACTGTACAGCAGCAACAGCCCCCTCCAACAGCCCCCCCAGGGTCACGTTTCCCCCTTATCCAGCTGTTCTTTGATAGCGTTAATATTTTAAGGAATGATTTGTTGGCCCTTCCCTCCCATTAATTACGGTCTCTGTGCCACAGTGGGGTGCTTTTCCCTGCGACACCAGCTATAATTAATTTCCTCATTTAGAGCCCTTGTGTTTGACTTATTCAGACAGTGTGCTACCCCAGTTTAGCTGGATGATGTTTACTAATGGAAAATAACCAAACTTCTAAATTAGTTGATACTCCATAAATCAGGTAAGTGCAAACATTAAAACCAAGGTGCCCCATGCTTTCCTCTCTGAGCCCTGGATCCAAACTGCTTTCAGGTTACCACAAGCAGCCCAGGGGGCTAGGAAGGGGATAAGCGTGTGAGGGTTGCTTGTCATCAAAGATTCCCTCAAACTTCACACATTGATGGGTTTTAACTTCAAAAAAACAAAACAAAGCTCTAAGATCAATATGTGCCTCCCTTTATGTTTACAAATATCCAAACTTTCAGGGATTCTGTTACTGTTTTCATAGTAAAGGAAGATTTAAAGTCCCTAGAGATGTCCTTCCCAAAGCCCTTGGGGGAGTGTCATGGAGAGAGATGTTCAAAACTTTCTACCCAGGGTATTATGTAGAAGTTTTAGAATGTTACATTTCGCCCCGCCACCCCCACCCCCCACCCCCCACCCCCGAGTCAGTAACAAAAAGTCCCTATTTTGGTGAATAACACAATCTTAAGAAATCACTTTCCCAGCCTATTCTCTCTTGTGGTCTCCAGGAAATTTCTATAGGAAATGAGTTACATGATATGATGCCTGGGATTTTCTTTAATAAACACCAGAAAGGGGGTGAGGGGACGAGAGGGAGAAGAAAAGAGGAAGAAGAGAAGATGGAATGGCAACATGCTGATGATTGTAGCTGAGGAAAGGGACTTTGTATGACAGAATCACAATTCTGTTTTATCATAAGCTTTCTCTGACATCACCACTGATGGAATGCAGGGCCTTAAGGATGTTGAGTGGGACCTCTGCCATTGGGTTCCACTACCAGCCCCATTTTTAAAAAAATTATTAATCAGTACTGTAGTCTCCTTTATCTAGTCTTGTTCTGTTTGCCTCTCTCTCTCTCTCTCTCTCTCTCTCTCTCTCTCTCTCTCTCTCTCTCTCTCTCTCTCTCTCTCATATTCTTATATGCTTAGTAAGTGGATAGATAGATAGATATGAGGGAGAGAGAGAGAGAGAGAGAGAGAGAGAGAGAGAGAGAGAGAGAGAGAGAGAGAGATGGGAAGGGGGAGAGAAAAGACAACAATGGAAAGGACTGAGAACTAAAATATGCTAAAAAGAGGAAGAAACGCCAAAGGGTTACCTTAGAAAATCAGGGGTGGGAAGGACTGGCTTTGATGAAGGAAGTTCCCATGAGCTTATTTGCACTGGACCCAGAAACAAAGTAAAAAACAATAACAAAATAATAGATGTGGAGGTCGGAAGGTCTATGCAATCTTGGAGCTCAGCATTGTGACCAGTTTTTTAAATCCTTTAAATCCCAGGATGCATATTACACAGAACCTTCTTTGTTATCGGTGTTCCCTAAAATAACAACTAAAGAATGAAAAGCCTTTCTTTACCAAAGCAACAACAAATGGTTCCTTAACCCACCCTCCAGTCCTTCTCTAGAGTGGTTTGTTATCACCAACTATCCTTTGACTCCTTTGCTGGTGACCTCATGAAATTCTTTCTTGGGTCACTCACTATAAATCTTATTCCAGCCCCTTGTAAACCTGAGTTAGTTGAAAGAGATTTCTTTCTGAGGGTTGCAGTATCTCATATTTACCACTAAAGTATAGAAAGGTCCCAAGAAATAGGAAGTATTGCTCTCAGAGCCCAGAAACCCATCCCTATGGAGGGATTGTACAATCAATTCCTCATGATTGATTGAACAGCCTCTTCCCCCTGCCCAGAACATCTGAGTGCCTCACTATTGTCAACTATAAAAAGAAGGGATTGGACACAGCACCCTTGTAGCAGAGTGTGCAGAAATACCCCGGGGATCTTGTGAAAACACAGATCTGGGTTCCGAGCAGCTACAGAGGCCAGAGCCTAAGGCTCTTGGGGATGAGGTGGTCATGCTGAAGCTGCTGGATTCAGGACCATTTTCTAAACCCCTTCTGCTGTCCTCGGTCCTCGTCCCCAGACTCAGGTAGAGTGAAGGCACCAAAATTGCACGTTCACTTTAAAAAAAAAAAAAAATCCCACCTCCTCTCTGGAGTACTCTCTGGGCCCTGGATCCCAGCACTTCTCAGCCAGACATTTACTGCAGCTGTCACTCACAGAAACCACTTCCTGGCTATAAGAGGCTTTCGGTGAAAGTGGTAAAATTTGTACACACAGACCATAGTGTCCAAACACACACAGGAGCGGCCCTCATGGGGTAAGATGGACTCAAGGACGGGAAGTAAAGGATGGGAGGAGCAGATTCAGGCCAGTGGCACTGATGTCCACACTTGCCCTGCCTCCCCCAATGTTAGAGCTGGTCTGTTGCCTAGTACATGGTAGAGCTTCCACAGAGAGGAAATGGATGGCTGAACAAATGACAAGATGGATGTTTTCCCTTAGTGATTACACTGCACTTACTTCTGCCCTGTAATTCCGAGTTGGGGCATCTGTCTTCGTCATTAGTGTGACTTCTTACACGATGTGGCTGGCACATAGCAGGCTGTCCAGTAAGTGCTGTATGAATGACGCTGCACCCCATATGTGACTGCTTGAGAACCTGTTGCAACTGAGTGGCAGGGTCTCATGACAAAGAAACCAGAGGGAACAGGGTGGGCTTCCATGGCCAAGGCAGTACAATCAACGCTTCGTAATTTAATTGAACTGCCTTTCGTGACAGCGCCTTCGGAAATGGGAAATCATCAGCTCATCCTCCACGGAGACAGTGACGACCCTTGTCCAAGACCATAGGACTATGAGACAGAGAAAACTGGCCAGCAGTACAGATACACTTATTGTGAATCTGGCAAGGCTGAGTTTGCCTGTGTCTCTCCTAACCCCGAGCAAGAATATTTCAGCTCACTTTCCTGTACCTTCCAAAGGCAATTCTCTAAAATGAGGAGAGTAGAAAAAAAAAACAGTCCCTACCTTAGAATATCGCAGAAGATGAGGCAGAATTGTAAGAGCCAGGGGTTCAGAACATCTGCTGTTAGGTACTGTCCCCGAGACGTGACAGGGAAAATGAATTGGTGACCTCTCAACAATGCAGTCATCTGAACAAGGCCAGCACAATGACAGCACCAGGGGACACGCCAGTGTAGACAGGGGAAATCCCCGTATGGTCCCACCCCTAGGAGAGCTACAGGTGGTCAATGGCCACCGAGAGAGGAAGAATCAGTTTCCTCCACGGATGAGCTCCCGCTTAGGTTGCCTAATCCCAAGTGGTCAGCGTGAGCCATACACGCAACCAAAGCGAAATGGATTCTGCAGGTTATATATATACATGTAACAATAACACTTACAAAAGAAAACGTGAATTTATGGGGGAGGCACGGGAAGTTGAAAGGAGAAGAGGGAAGGGTGGAGTAATGTGATGTACTGTAATGCTCATATATAAAGTTCTTAAGAAAAAAAACAATGAAAGAAAATGCCTCCCTTGAAGGACTGCTGCAAAGACCCAGAATAAAGCATGTAGCCTGGCATGGGGTTGGACCTCTGTAATTGGTGGGCACCACTGACCACCTTCAGCTGACCTGAACCTACAGCAGAATCACCATAGCAAGCTTCCTGCTGAAACAGAATAGGCCTATTCTCTGGTTAGTTTGAACAGATTATTTACAGTTCCCTATCATTCATTCCCTTCTTTGTTAAATGGACCCATTCATAAGCCCTGGCAAGAGCTGCTGATTATTCACATTCCCAGTTACTCTCAAGAGACATACCCAAAGCTAGGAGACAGGTGACTAAAAGTAAGGGTGGCATCACCCTTGTAGGGGACAGGCCCACTGGACAGACCAGTGTTAGTAGGATTTCTGCACGGTAGAGTCACAAACACAGGTGGGCACTTAATAAGTGTCTGATTAGTCTGTGATTCCATATTATGTCCGTAGAGATGTAATTTATTAACTTGGTCTCCTGGCATTCTTCCAGGGCGTGTATAATAAAACGACATTTTTCATGAAGAAATATAAATTAAATTAATTGGCATCCATATTTAATTGAAACTTCCTTGACAGTAGATGGATTCTCCCCCTGCGCCACCCTGGCTCAGCAAGGGGCATATCCTTCTGAGCGCGTGCAGACTGAAGAGAGGTCAGCTTGTTCCCGGGGCTCCAGGAGGGCCTGCCTTTCAACCGAGTTCAGAGCAGCAGGAAAAGTGGACTGACCCTGGAAAAATCCTAAGTTGCTCCTCAGCGGCCCTCACTCTTTGGTAGGGAAAAGGCCTCTGGAGGAGAAAGAAAACAGAAGGTCCTCAGTTCTGACTTCTTAGTCCCCTCTTCATCCTCCAAAGAACGTTTAAGTCACCTTCAAGTTGACAAATTGTGTAGAATTCTAGGCTCTAGAATCTAGAAGCTGCCATGTAATTGTTAACAAGAGTGCTCAAAAAAAAAAAATGTTTTCTTCTCAAATAGTCTGTGTTTGTTCAGCTCTGGGGCAGCATAAGGGGCCAATGAGGCAAAGGTCCTGACTTCCGCCCTGGCAGGTCAACTGTTTCCTCCGGCTCAGGGGTACAGAATGTACAACTTGACCCTGGCTTGCACACACCTCCTGTGAGTGATTTGAAGGGCTTAGCCAAAGACCTTGGGTACGTAGACACAATCCGATATGTAATAAGGAAAGGGAACCCAGTGTTGTATTATCTGACAGCAAATGGTTCCATGGGCTGTTTTCATCAGTTCACTGCCAGCACTCAGTCCTGTTCCGTGGATTCTCTCTGTTTTATATGCTCTGCTTTCTACTTCATGTACATTTTCTAAGCACTCTTACGTTACACTTCTTCAAGGTACTTGGACTTCAGTGTAACCAAAGACAAAAGAGACACCATGTATTATAGCATCATTTGGGATTAAAGTAGCTACAGCAGTTGGAGTTATCTGCAATGCTGTTCCAATTCAGGAAACCCAAACCCAACAATTCAGTAATCCTTCATATGCCATGTACCTCCACTTACATTTCTAAGACATTGTAAAGTGTCGCAATGTCTGTCATTAAACTTCATTTGTTAATAGTAAATTGTTTATATATACATACGGCCTATCTTCTACACCTCCAATCTATCATCTATCACTTTGGCTTTTACTCCTGATCTGAACAAATGTGTCCCCTGTTATAATGGCAACCTCCTTTCTCCATTCCCTGTGTAGGGACTATCAGTTACAGTCCCTCTGCTGGCCAAAGGCCTGAGATCACACTAAAGTAATCAGAACCCCTTACCTGCCTGGAAGGTGTGAGCAGATCAGGCAAGGCTGAACACAGGACTCAGGAGGCATGGCGGCTCGGAATGCCCTCATGAGACTTAAGATATGAACAACAATGGAATGAGGCCTTCGACCTTTGAAGTGTGGGGAGGTTTGCTGAGGGCTGTCCAAAACGTCATCCTAGCCAAGAATAAGGGAGTTCTAACCAAGCGTAGGGTAGTCCCAGAGTGGAGAGAGTAAGCACTACTGTCCCCATCTGTGCTCATAGGGAGCATGACCCTGCTCTCCCCAATACACGAGACAATACTTTTACTTTTGGCTTAAGCCAGTTGGGGTTGGGTTTTTTTGTTTGTTTAGTTGGTTGGTTTTGGGGTTGTTTTTGTTTGTTTGGTTTGGTTTGGTTGTTGTTTTGGTTTTTCAAGACAGGGTTTCTCTTCATAGCTCTGGCTGTCCTGGAACTCATTTTGTAGACCAGGCTGGACTCAGACTCAGAGATCTGCCTGCCTCTACCTCCCAAGTGCTGGGATTAAAGGCGTGCACCACCATCACCACAAAACTTTAAATAGCCAAGTAGGGCCTTGCAGTTGGGCATGGCGTAGACACCTATGGATCAGAATAACTCTTCTGGGTTTTTTGTTTGTTTGTTTTGTTTTGTTTTGTTTGCTTTTTTGAGGCAAGGTTTTTCTGTGTAGCCCTCAGGCTGGTCTAGAACTCAGAGGTTCTCCTGCCTCTGCCTCCTGTGTGCTAAGATCAAAAGTGTGCACCACCACCAGGCTCAGGGTTTTGTTTTGGTCACATACAAGTGCGAACACTTTGACTACCACAACAAATACCATAGAGATAGTATTTATACATGACCACTCTTGCAATTCAGAACCAGTGAGGTACCGAAAGAGAGTGTAACAGGGAAGGACAGCATGTGGAGCTAGGACACCGAGGGACAAAGGTGTTGCTTACCTTTGTCTTCATGATGTAGGTCACAAAACATTCTGCAAGTATTTCAGGTTCTCCTACCAAGGCGAGCTAAGCTGCATTCTGCCAATTAGGCCCTAGGGGATGACCAGGAACCCAGACGTCTCTGCCAGAGGTGAGCTTGGAGTCAGCAGAACAAATAGTTCCAAGGTAGCAGTCTTCTGTGAGGAGCATCTTATAGATCTTTTGTCAGCTACTTTAATTCTCGGTGAGAGCCAAACCATTTTGAGAGCCAAAATGCAAAAATCATAAAATCAATTTACTGGGACATGAATACTGTTTGTAAAAGGACAGAAAAATGATTAGGTGGTATGCACATTAGGTTTGTGGCACTTTTATGTCAGGCACATGTATAATCATGTATGTTCTCAGGAGTGATAAAAATATCTTTTTTTTAGACATGGAGGTGATCAAAATGTTTCTATCACTGATTCACACAAAACTGCATCACAACATTGAATAAAGGAGTCAAAAATTGGCACTTATGTCTTCACATCAGATACACTTTTCCAGAACTGTTACCTGCCCTCAGTTAGCATTCCTGTGTTGATGAGGAGGGTTTGGCTCTCACCGAGAATTAAAGTAGCTGATTAAAGGTCTATAAGATGATCCTCACAGAAGACTGCTACCTTAGAACTATTTGTTCTGCTGACTCCAAGTTCACCTCTGGCAGAGATGTCTGGGTTCCTGGTCATCCCTTAGGGCCTAATTGACAGAAGGTAGCTTAGCTCGCCTTGGTAGGAGAACCTGAAATACATTTCCTCTTCAGATTCTGAGAGTGGCCTGTTGTCCATCAAGGGTCTCATGTGGTTTCTGGGAGAAAGCCACTAAAGAAGCCTGTGGCTGGCTTTATCTCCAAATGTAAAAATGGCTCATGAGCTTTCATCTGAGCTAGTCCCACCTGTCGCAGGGAGCTGGGCTGTGTGTTGTCTTTCTGTACACTGTGAATGTGTGTTGCTCTGATTGGTTGATAAATAAAGCTGCACTGGCCTATGGCAGGGCAGGATAGGTTAGGTGGTCCATTCAAACTAAAGACAAAATGAAGAAGGGTGGAGTCGGGGGAGATGCCAGCCCGCAGCCCAAGGAGCCACATGCCAACAGACAGGTAACCCCACAGCCACATGGCAACATATAGATTAATAGAAATGGGTTGAGTCAAGTTAAAAGAACTAGCTAGCAAGAAGCCTGACCCACAGGCCATACAGTTTGTAAGTAATATAAGCCTCTGTGTGTTTACTTGGGACCAAGCAGTTGCCGGACACAGGTGGGAGAGATTCACCTCCACCGCCACCGCGGGCTGGGCAGGACTGGAGAAACTTCTGGCTACAGAGCTGTGAACATCTCTAACCCATCTACACCACTGCCTCAAGCTTACAAGGAACCGTCACTTCTTGTTTACTGGTGAAAGGTAAATCACCATCACTATGGCAACTCTGAAGCCAGGACTACCAGCTGTCCTCATTACCCTTAAAGCTCCCTGCCCCATTGATGTGACCTTAGAGAGCGTCCAAAATGCTAACTCTATATTTTTGCCTGCCAACCTCTCACCACCATGGGACCTCAACACTGGGCCCAAACCTTAGGGCTGTCTCCCCCAGGTTCCCAATAGAGAAGAGGGCAAGCCCTGCTCAATTTTTAACTTTACCCTGAATTTTATGATACATCCCATCTCACTTGGGCTCAGAAAAGAATGACCTGAACATACTTGTCTCGCCACTGATTCTCAAACATGTGTCCTTCAGTTACCCAAATCCATAAGGCAGAGATAGCCAACTCCTTTTTACCAGGATCAAGGACATACCTTTCACAATGTAACTGCTCTACCTAGGACTTATTGTAAATCCAAAGTCACATTTGCACGGCTCTTATGCAAAGGAGAAAATGCAGGATTTTTTTTTAAAGTCCTCGAGATTTTCTATACTATGATTTCTGCATTGTAGCCCGGGTGTAGTTAAGTGTGTCTTTCAAGGGTTTGTGTGTTGAAATTGAATCCTCATGTGCGGCATTAATTGGGGAAAGTTGACCTGATTGTGAAGTTTAGAGGTGGGGTCTTTGGGAAGGTGAGAAGGAGCAGACAAGATCAACAGGATGGGTCACCAATGGTGAATTCCAGGAGCTTTATAAGAATAGGGAGAAAAGCCAGAACACGCACATACATACACATGAGCACATGCATGTGTGTGTGTGTGTGTGTGTGTGTGTGTGTGTGTGTGTGTGTGTGTATTACATTCTTTGTCTCTTGCCTTGTGATTCTCCTGTGTCATCAAGGGGCAAGAAAAGAAAAGGAATGAAAAGACCCACTGATAGACACAAGATCTTGACCTCTGACAAGAACCATGAGTCAAAAATGAATCTCATTTCTGTATAAGTTATCCAGCCTCAGAGGTTTTATCATCATAGCAGACTATAGACTGATACAATGGGCTTTATTAAAAAATGTTAGTCAAAATGTGGGTGGTATTGATCCTTTCTTCCCTGTCTTAATAAATTCTAAACACTTTGAAATAAATGATGTCTTGGGATGTCAATAAATGGTTGACTTGGATAAGGTGACAAAAACTGATATAAAGAGTTAAGGAGTGTGGTAGTTTGAGTGTAATTGCCCCCATAAGCACTATTAGGAGGTGTGGCTTTGCTGGAGTAGGTATGGCCTTGTTAGAGGAAGTGTGTCACAGTGGGGGTGAATTTTGAAGTCTCATATATGCTCAAGGCCACTCCCCGTGTCTCAGTTCACTTCCTGTTGCTTGTGGATCAAGATGTAGAACTCTAAGCTACCTCTCCAGTACCATGTCTGCCTGCACACTGCCATGTCCCACCATGATGATAATGGACTGAACTTTTGAAACTGTAAGCTGCCACCTCAATTAAATGTTTTTCTTTATAAGCTGTGGTCATGGTGTTCCTTCACAGCAATAGAAACCCTAAGTTGGTACCAGGGACTGGGGTATTGCTGTGATATTCCTGACCATGCTTTTGTTTGAAGGAATATGAACCTTGGGATTGTGAATTAGAAAAGCAGTTGCATGTTTTAAGTGCTGCTTAATGGGACATACTAGTAGAAGATGGAAGATAGTGTTGAATGTGATTTGATGAACTGTAGGGGGCTGGCTCAAGAGGTTTCAGAGGAGAAGACTATTAATACATGACCTAGAGATCATTCTTGTGATATTTTGGTGAAGAATGTAACTGTTTTTTTTACTGTTGTCTGAAGAATCTGCCCGAGGCTAAAGTTTTGGATTAATTCTGTTGGCAGAGGAACTCTCAAAACATCCTAGTATAGACTCTGTTGTGTGGTTATTAGCGTTAACTCTAATGAAAATTTATAATGAAAAGGAGCAAGCTGAGCAAGGAAAAGTACAAAATGTGAAATTTGAGGAGAAAAGAAGCAACAGGAAGTAGAATGGAGCTAAGTCCTGTGTTCAAGGAGATAAACAGATTAAGAAATGGAATAAAGGGAGTGGTGATCTTAGGGCAAGATCTCACCCAGCTAAGTTTCCAACTTGTGAAAAAGAATTAAAGAAATGCTTAGAGTCAGGTGTGGTGGTACATGACTTTAATCCCAGCACTCAGACTGGCAGAGGCTAGCAGATCTCTGAGTTCGATTACAACCTGGTCTACAGAGCAAGTTCCAGAACAGCTAAGCTTAGGCACTGAAGGAAATGATCAAAAACAGAAAGCTGGTGAAGATGTATTTCCTCACTATGCTCCCTTCCTTACGTTTTGGAACGGTAATGTATATCCTGTGCCATTTTATGTTGGAAGCATGTGATCTGTTTTTTATTTTAATTTTATAGGGAATTACAGTTAAGAAATTGTATGAGCCAGGCAGAGGTGGCACACACCTTTAATCCCAGCATTTGGGAGACAGAGGCAGGAAGATCTCTGTGAGTTTGAAGCCAGCCTGGTCTACAGAGTGAGATCCAGGACAGGCACCAAAACAACACAGAGAAACTCTGTCTTGAAAACCAGAAAAACAAAAAACCAAAAATCCAAACCAAAGCAAAACAAAACAAAAAGAAGAAGGAGGAGGAGGAGGAGGAGGAGAAGAAGGAAGAAGAAGAAGAAGAAGAAGAAGAAGAAGAAGAAGAAGAAGAAGAAGAAGAAGAAGAAGAAGAAGAAGAAGAAGAAATTGCATGAATCTCAGAAGAGACTTTGGCATCAACAGCCTGGATCCACACTTTCAGACCTTTTCCTGTGCATTGAAAACATTGATATAAAACCTGGACCACCTTGTTCACATAATTCAATAGCTTCCTTTTTCCTTTAATTACCTCATACACACACACACACACACACACACACACACACACACAGAGAGAGAGAGAGAGAGAGAGAGAGAGAGAGAGAGAGAGAGAGAGAGAGAGAGAGAGAGAGCAGACAGATGCAGATGGAACTCACTCTTCTAAATGGCAGTATAAAATTCCAATGTATGGATCTTCCTATTCGATAATTCTGCTGATGAACAGTGAGGCCGTTTCCAGTCTTTTTTGTTCATCTGTCAATAATATGGTTGCGGGGAGGTCACCACAACATGAGGGACTGTGTTAAAGGGTCGCAGCATTAGGAAGGTTGAGAACCACTGCTTTAAATGAATAAGTTATTTTCATAATTTATCATTGCGCTTGGTGGTCAACTTGAAATGCAGTACGTATTTAAAATGTTCAGTATCTTTATATATGAACTCCTATGTGTACACACTTGTTCAGTATTTCCATAATGAAATTTTAGGACAACTCCTTATCATTGTTTTTAAGACTGGTTAGGTCTTTATAAGAATGGAAAGGCTGTATTTATAAGTCCAAATAATTAATTTCCAGTCAAAGTTTTCAAAAAATTATTCTTCTAAACCAGTAGTCAACAAGATTTTTCTGTACCCAAATCAGATGGGAACAATTCCAGGCTCTGAGGGCCATATGGTCTCTGTCCCAACCTCATTGCTCTGGTGTAACATGGGAGCAGCTGCAGATACAGAAGTGAGTGGACATGGCTGCTTTCCAATAAAACTTTATTCATGGGTGCCCAGATTTGAATTTCATATAACTTTCACTTGTCAAAAAAACATTACTTTTTTTTTCACACACTTAAAAATGCAAAATCCATTCTCAACGTGTGAGAGACACAAGACAGGCCTTGTGGACTTAGTAAATCTCTTTCTATTTACTTATTTTTGCACGTATTTATTCTATTGTGTATGTGCATGCTCACATGTGCATGTGTGTCACAGTGTGCACGTGGAGGTCAGAGACAATATTTCAAGTTGGTTCTCTCCTCCCATCATGTGGGCTACAGGCATCGAACTCAGGTCATCAGGCAGGTATGGTGATATTTTATTTGTGCTGAAATGTGATTTTTATTTGTATAAAATAAAGTTGCCTGGAGATCAGAGGTAAAAGCCATTAAGCCGAAGTCCGGCAGTGGTGGCACACTCCTTTAATCCGATCACATGGTGGGCAGAGTCTCTGTGGTCAAGGACACAGTCATGTGTGGTGACCCGAACCTTTAATCTCAGTACCAACCATAGAGACCTGGAGGTCTGTATAGACAGGCAGTGATGAGGAAGTCATGTGGTTGGGTTTAGAGCCAATGAGAAGGCAGAACAGGCAATAAAAAGACAAGTCACACAGGAAGAAGGTCTCTCTCTGGGGGAAATGACGGCAGCAAGGTCGTCAGATACGGCAGTCGTCGCTCTTGCTCTGATCTCTTTGGCTTTAACTCTGTATTTGGCTCCGTATTTATTATTTAATAAGACCGTTTAGACATTCATCTACAGGCAGGTACCACCTGAGCCATCTCACCAGCACCTGCATTGCTTTTCGATATTTAGACCCTCTCCTCTCTACCCACTGGTGACATAAGTCAAGGTAGCAACAGCAGCAAGCCAGGCCGTCATTAATATCCTGCCTCTCATACAGCACCATTGCTCAATAGCATCTAGAGGAGAAATGGTGTCACACAATCCGAATACCACTGAGCGTGTGACCTGGACATTCTGAACAACATCCTTCATGATTTGCAGAACACGTTCTAGTGACACAAAGAAAGGACAGCAGAGAAGAATCACAGCTCTCTGCTGTTCCCTAGCAAATCATCTGGCCTCCTTTTCTTGTTGAATGCTAGGTGACAGGAGACAGGGTATGGAGAGCCTCTGGACAGAGGACCAGCTCTTACCCACCTGACAAGAGGAGAAGAGAGAGTGTGGTCAGTCTACTGACACCTGTGCCCTTGCTGATCTGTAGCAAAACATCAGAATTATTATATGACTCTGTATCATCTTCTTCAGCGATTCCCCAAGAGAACATGAGAACCCATGTAACATGGAGGGGGTACCTCAAACACTGAGGTCTAGATCTGAGTCTTCAGCAGCCAGGCCACAAAGGTATGCACTATGAGTCATTCATAAAAGCTTGGTGATGATGCATGCATATAATCTACTTTAGGAAAAAAAGATTATGATGCAATTGGAAAATGTTCCAACCCAAACAGTTGAAACAACATTCACTGTTGGCTATTTTAAATCTGTTATCTAAAATCTACAGCTATGCCAAGCAACTCTCTCTCTCTCTCTCTCTCTCTCTCTCTCTCTCTCTCTCTCTCTGTGTGTGTGTGTGTGTGTGTGTGTGTGTGTGTGTGTGTGTGTGTGTGTGTGTAGGTCTGGGATAGCCCAGCTTTGCCAGTAAAACTTTCTTCTGGGGGACTTGTCACCATCACTCAGAGTGTGGGATTTGCAAAAGTCATTTCTGGCACTATGTGTGGGGTTAGATAGAACTAATTTCTGTATAACACTATTTTTATTGCACCAAGAAAATTCTAACAAAATAAGCCAATGTGTGAAATATAATTTCTCACCAGAGTTATACCAGCCATCAGACTCCCGACCATCACTCATTTTCACATTACATAATTTAAGTTAATTGAATAAAAATGTTCTAACTTCTTGATGGTATAGCTAGACCTCAGAGATTTCATTTCAAGAAAGAAAAATAAGCCACTCACCCAAGCAATGCTCTTTTTAGAAGAACTTCATATAAAATGGCTATAATTAGCGAACATTGGGGTTTTTGATTCACTCACAGCAACGTGGTGATCACCTTTTTACTCGTATCCAGTTGAGTTCTTTTCATGGGTTTTTAAGAGAAAACATAGTTGGGTCTGGTGGCACATGGCTGTGATTCCAGCACGGGGGAAGCACAAATATGAAGATCTCAAGTTCCAAGCCCGCTTTGGCTGCGTGGCAATACCCTGTCTAATTCAAGGTTGTATTTAGTGTCTTAGTTAGGGTTTCTATTGCTTCGACTAAACACCATACCAAAAATCAAGTTGGGGAGGAAAGGGTGTATTTGGCTTACACTTCCACAGCACTGTTCATCATCAAAGGAAATCAGGATGGGAACTCAAACAGGGCAGGAACCTGGAGGCAGGAACAGATGCAGAGCCCATGGAGGGGTGCTGCTTACTGGCTTGCTTCCTCTGACTTGCTCAGCCTGCTTTCTTATAGAACCCAGGACCACCAACCCAGGGATGGAAACACTCACAATGGGCTGGGGTCACCCCCATCGACCACCAATTTAAAAAATGCCTTACAGCCAGATCTTATGAGGCATTTTCTCAGCTGGGGTTCCCTCCTTTTGGAGAGCTCTCGTTTGGATGTCAAGTTGACACAAAACTGGCCAGCACATTAAGTAATAAAATAAGATGTCCCTTTGCAGGTGAAGTGGTTCAGCAGGTGAAGGCCCTTGCCACCAACCCTGGCAGTCTGAGTTTGATCCTGGGGCCCCACATGGTAGAAGGGAAGACCCAACTCCCACAAGCTTTCCTCTGACCTGTGTACATACACCATGACACACATGGGCTTACACACACACACACACACACACACACACACACACACACACACACACACAAATAGATAGATAGATAGATAGATAAATTTAAAAATAAATATTTTAAGATGTTCCTAAATATACAGTTCACAAGATGATAGTTAATTTACCATTATTTTATTTGGTGGGAAAAGTCTTTCAAATTATTTCAAGATATTACTCTGTGCTAGATGCTGTTGTGTGTGCTGACCTGGTGTTGCCTTGTTTAGTGACTACTGTGTCACCACTGGAAGACTTGGAATCTAAGAGAACTTACCCCAACACCCCACAGCCACATCTACAAACTCCTCACTCATACTCTCCCACAGACTTTGGAATCTAAATCCATCCGTAAAGCTGTCTGTTCATGATAAAACTGCTACACAGTGAGAACCATGGGCAACTACTTCACCATGTGACTATTTTATTCATGAAATATAAAGTTCAAATCCACAGATTTTTTTCAGCAAATGATGTTTTCATGTGTGTGTGTGTGTGTGTGTGTGTGTGTGTGTGTGTGTGTGTGTGTTACCCAATTGACCCTCAATAGTTTCCAACTTAATGTGATAATTAGTTTCTCCTCAGCCAGCCGGGGTCTCCCCAGAGTTCGTTAGTCTTTTGACAGATTTGGAGTAAACTAAAGAGTTAGGCATCCCAGCAGCCCCTTGCAGGCTGACCATTACCCCAGCCTGGAAAAAAGTCTAAGTGTTTGGGTGAATAGGCAAGTAGCATTACGTAGTTTCACTTTTTAATTAGAAAGCTCAGATTTCAAGGATCACGACTTAATTAAATTTTCATCCTTTGCTAGTTATTCCTGCATTTAAAAACGACCTTCTCAGAATCAGATCAGCCATGGGGCGTATTTAAATCACCTTCAGGGGTCTCTCATTTCCCTCTCACTTGTGTAATATTCAAATCTCTCTAAATGTTGGGGTTTGAAAAACTGACCGCCAGAGTCATCAAATGAGAGTAAGAACACTCTCAATCAAAGAGATCTTTGCCCTTTTCCTTGAAGAGGAGGGTGAACCTCCTGTAAAGGCCATGAGGTCTGAAATACTGGGGCAACACAGAGATCAGTACACCCTGATAAGGCTCTCACATCATCCACAAAGTCATGGGAAGCCATTGGATGATGTTCATCAGAGAAATTCCATGATGAGGTTGACATTTTTGAAAGGTCATTGTATCCCTTAATGTAGTGGTATCAGAGAGCACTGTGTCAGAGAAAGAGAGACTAAATGGCCATTTCATGAAAAAGAAAGTCTAAGTCTATGTCCTGTATAATGTACTGAAACTGCAAGGTCTTCCATCTTGAGCAAGCAGATCACCTATGAAAACAGTTCCCCATTGTGGTAGCTTGAATCTAATTGCCCCCATAAGCTCATAGGGAGCGGCACTATTAGCAGGTGTGGCTTTGTTGCATTACCTATGGCCTTCTTACAGGAAGTGTGTCACTGTGGGAGTGGGCTTTAAGGTTTCCCATGCTCAGGCTACCTCGGAGCGTGTTAGTCGACTTCCTGTTGCCTTCAAGATGTAGGACTCTCAGCTACCTCTCCATCACCATCCCTTCCTCCACACCTCCATGCTCCTCGCCGTAATGATAATGGACTAAACCTCTGAAACTGTAAGTGAGCCACCCCAGTTAAATGTTTTCCTTTGTAAGAGTTGCCCTGGTCATGGTGTCTCTTCACAGCAATAGAAACCCAAACTAAGACACTTTGCAAACACAGGAATCCATGGAGGGGGGAGAGAAGCCTCCAGAACATTGCGAAAAGGAACCAGCAATGTAAAGAGATGGAACCTGTAAAGCTATGTATTATTTAAAAATAAGGATAGGACCCACACCAGTCACCCACGGCTGGACAGATGGGGCTCCATTCTTTATGTCCGTAAGGAGCTGCCCATCCGCGTTGTGGGGAGGGGGTCTCATAACACAGGCGCTTCGGTTCTCCAGGTGCCGAAGGGTTTTCATCACCGAGATAACAAAGCGTGTGGGGAGAAGGGAGGAACAGCAGATCGAGAAGAGCCCAAGTCAGAGCCAAAGCCCAAGAAGAATGAGGTAGGAGCAAAGAAAAAAATGAGAAAAAGAGCTGTGTCCTCCACGAGGGTCCTGCAGGTCAGAAAGCCTCACCCAATGTGGCAAGTCTGCCGCATTCAAGATAGGCTCCTGGAATGTGGATGGGCTTCCAGCCTGGACTAGGAAGAGAAGGTTTGATTGGGTAAAGGAAAGAGCCCCAGACACCTTGTGCGTCCAGGAGACCAAATGCTCAGAGAACAAACTACCAGCTGAACTCACCCCTCAGTGCTGGTCAGCTGGATCAGACCCAGAAGGATATACTGATGTGGTTTCTCACCAGTGCCCACGTGAAGTCTCTTAGGACAAGGAAGAGATGACCAAGAAGGCTGGCTGAGGCGGGTGGTGGTGCATACCTTTAATCCCAGCACCCAGGAAGCAGAGGCAGGAGGATCTCTGTGAGTTCGAGCCCAGCCTGGTCTACAGAGCGAGATCCAGGACAGGCACCAAAACTGCACAGAGAAACCCTGTCTCGGAAAAAAAAATGCGGCTGGGATTGTGGCTGAACTGGACTCCTATGTGCTGCCATCTCTACCCCAACACTGCCCATGTACATACTTTCTGAACTTACAAGATGAATTCTCTGTCTGAGAATGTTAACTGGGCCTTGATTACTTTTTGTTGTCTCTCTCTTGAATCTGTATTTTGTGATAGGAAGACCCATTCCAAGGCTCTTAGTAGTGACAATGTCCCTTTACCTAGCACTGTGACACCCCTCCCGAATTCACTTTAAGTCTGAAAAATAGACAATACCACTCCCCCAGGAAGTTTTAGTAGTTTTCTAGAGAGGTCCAACGTATTTCTTATTCTTTTTTAGATTTCTTTTAGTGGCAAGAGTTTTGTTTTTGTGTGTGTCCCCCTCCTTTATAAGCATAAAAACATTATGATGGTTTCTTTTGAACAGTCTAAGTTTTTTTTAAGCCATAGTTTAAAAGAAGAGGAGGAGGAAGGAGGGGAGTAGAAGGAGGGTCAGAGAGAAGGCTCAGCTGTTAGAGCATGCACTGTTCTTGCCATGGCCCTGAGTTCACTTCCCATCACTTCCCAGCATCCACATGGTGCCTCACAACCGCTTGTTTCTCCAGTTCCAAGAGATCTGATGTGAATTTCTGGTTTCCACAGGCACCTACACACACACACACACACACACACACACACACACACACACACACACACCAATAAGTAAATCTTTAAAAAGAAAGAATAACAAGAAAGCAAAACATATTCCAAAAAAAGAAAACTTGACTGATTGAAATTAAAATACAGTGATTGCTCAGGAGGGGGAAATGATATGAACCTACACTCTGCTTACCCCTTCTTGTTATCTGAAGGCTAATATTTTACATGTTTGGACTGAAGTATAGAAAAGTGTCTATACTTCCAATCTGATAGGTGGAAATTTTTACATGAAAACAATAATTAAAAAAAAACCTCAGTCATCTATTTAAAAAAGAAGAAAAATCATGATAAAAAACAATTTCATATATTCAATGATCACGATAAATGAAACTGAAGTAGTTGAAGGTTTTCTGAGTTAAAGAAAAAGATTACAAAAATGTACCGGCTTCTTTTCATAAAGGGCACGCTAAAAGCATAAAGAACCAGAAATGTTGACAACAAAGGAGAAAGAATCAGGGTGTGATGGAAGCAGAGAGTTAGGAAGTTGGTTTTTAGCTCTGTTAGAACCAAACAAATACAACAAAACAAAAAATAAAGATGAAGTGGGTCCCTACCTAGTAAGAGACTCCCCAGAATACTGAGCTTGGACGCACTCAATGATGAAGCCTTCCCAGTTCAGAAAAAACAACAGGACCACACGAGAATAGTGGCCTAGTAAAAATCTCAATTCATGCACCTCAGTTATTCATAAAAGTTAGAAATATGGTAAATTGTTGCAAAAATTTATTTATAATGAAAAGTAAACGAAGTTTACAAAAGTAAAATTGATTTATTAGGCAGTTATGGAAAAAAAAAACTTGCCTCCTTGAGGCTAGCTAGATGGCTTTGTGGTTGAAAGTACATACTGCTCTTGTGGAAGACCCAAGTGTGGTTCCTAGTTTGGTCAGTGTCTTAGTTATGGTCTTCTATTGCTGTGAAGAGACATCATGACCATGGCAACTCTCATGAAGAAAACATTTAATTGGGATGGTGGCTTACAGTTCAGATGTTCAGTCCATTATCATCATGACGGGGAGCATGGAGGCGTGCAGGCAGATGTGATACTGGAGCTGAGAGTCCCTTCATCTTGACTCAGAGGCAACAGGAAGCTAGCTAACTATGACACTGGGTGGTAGCCTGAGCATAGGAAACCTCAAAGCCCTCCACCACAGTGACACACTTCCTCCAACAAGGCCACACCCACTCCAACAAAGCCACACCTCCCAATAGTGCCACTCCCTGTGAGATTATGGGGCCAATTACATTCAAACTGCCACAATCAGGTGCTTCACAGCATTCTGTAACTCCAGCCCCATGGAGTTCCAGTTCCTCTGACCTCCATAACCACCTGCCCTCACATGCATGCACTCACACACAGACACATGAACATAATCAAAAATCAAATAAGTACAGAAAGACAGCTTGCCTCTAACAGTTAAAAAAAAAAATCTCAGTCTTCAGGAGGTCTATTGAATAAATGGATGGCTCTGGTTCACAACAGTGTACGTGCACTTGGTAATTGTTTAAACAGCTTCTGGGTGTTCTTACAAAAAAAGCACAAAAGCCAAGAAGAAATGCCCATGTTAGCTTGATGTAGTTTCCAGTACATGTGTATTTCAAACCTTCACGTTGTACACAATAACTATACAAAACTTTACTTGCCAGTTAAAAAGAAATCATTGGTCACTTTTAAATGTATTCCAAACATTCCTAAAACCTATTAAATATTTTAAAACCTGACCACATACTACTTCATAAATTAAGGCTCAAAATATTACATATTTCTAATACTATTAAACAAATTGCAGCCTATTCAAAAAAAAGTTTTTATAAAATTCAATGAATGTTGCTGGGTTGTGGGTCATGGTTACTCACACAGGAAAAATGCATTGGATTATTGCCTTCTACCTCACATACTGATCAAGAACACCAGAAAACACATAGCTGAAAAGCAGATCTGCAATTCGTTTTCTGCTGCTTGATGGTGAAGAGAAGTTCAGAACATGACCCAGTCTAGAAAGCATGCTACTGACAGGCATCTTGGCAAACAAATTAATGGGGCTTCTGAGTGGAACAGGCCTTATCTAGGGGATGCTTTTAGCAGGATATGTCTGGTCTTTTGAAATCTATCACAGCGAACAAATAAGGTTATGGATTTGGGGTGTATAGATGAAGAAACCAACACGTATCTCCCACACTATGTTTCAAGACCCTCTATCCCAATGTGGTCCACAGCGCATCCAACAAGGCAAGTTGGGGGCCTGTGCTCAAAATTACCTTATTCTTTAAGCTACAGGTAGAAGTTAATACTGGATAAGACCTGCAATTAGTGTGTGTGTGTGTGTGTGTGTGTGTGTGTGTGTGTGTGTGTGTGTGTGTGTGATTCAACCATCTGACCCCTTGTCCTTACTCAGACACTACAAGGAAAGTTAGAAAAGGAAACAGGTCTATTTATTCACAATGTAACTTGGCAATGGAGACTTAACCTGCTGAGTATATGAAGTCCCTCAAATGGGGAAACGTTAGAAGAGGATTCCCAATGGGACAAAAAAACATACGAAAACTTGCTCACTCTTAAAAGGAATAGAAACATTCAAATCCGAAGTTGAGTGAAGGCCAGCAGGATGGCTCAGCCCATAAAAGCACTGGCCTGGCACCCCGAGGAGGATCTCAGAAATTCAGACAAAGGTGGAAAAAGAGAATAGACTCATTAAAATTGTCCTCTGACCTCCACACGTGCACTGTGGCACACACATACATCACGCACACAAAACAACAATAATAAAGTTTTATTTACATTTGTTTAGTCATTTATTTACAGTGTGTGTGTGTGTGTGTGTGTGTGTGTGTGTGTGTGTGTGTGTGTGTGTGTTTAGATCCCCAGAACCCATGTAAAAGCTGGGTGGGAGTGGCAGCTGCCCATCATCCCAGGGCTCAGGAGTCAGATATAGGGGATCTCCAGAGCAAGCTGACTACCTACATTAATTGGAATTGGTGAGCTCCAGATTCACTGAGAGATCCTGACCCATAAAATAAAAAAGAGCAATTGATGAAGACTTCTAACATCAACTTTGGTCCTCCACACACATGAACGTCCACATGCATGCACCCATGCACACACTTGTGTGCGCACACATGCAAATACACATACAGACACTGAAGACCGTGTATTCTATTTTCCAGTTTTATGAAACAAAATTTAATAATATAGTTACAGACATATTGGTTGACTGTGTCTTATGTAAGGAAGTCATAACACAATTCAGGACTCTAGTGACTGGAATGTGGTATCCAAAGATGCCCATTTTCAAACCCCCAGAACCTGTGTACATGTTTCTTTGCATGACAAACAGAACATTGTAGGAGCAATCAAGTCCAGTAGCTTGAGGGGAGGGTGGCTGCCCTAGCTTACGTGGGTCAGTATTCCCACTGCAGTCCTGGGAATCCTTCTGGGAGGGAGACAGCGCTGTCAGGGAAGACAGATGATCACAGCAGCAGAGGTCAGAAGTCAGAGAAGGGAAGAGAAATTGGCAGGTGTTCTGCTGCTGGCTTTGAAGATGGAGAAAGGGGCAAGGAGGCAAGGGACGCTTTCATCCTGAAAGCAAGGCAAGGCATTGACTTCTATCCTAGAGCCCCCCAAAAGGAACTCAGATGATGTCCCATGTCACAATCTTCTCCTCTAAAACTACAAAATAATAGATTATGTTGGGGGTCAGCGAGGTTATCTTGATTTGTTGTTGTTGTTGTTTGGTTTAGTTTGAGTTTGGACGTTTTGAGACATGATCTAACTCCGTAGCCTCCCAAGTTGGCGTTGAACTTTGTGTGCTCCTGCTCCTACTTTCTTATATTGTTTTTTTAAGCTATTAAATTCATGGTGATGTGTTACAGCAGCCCCAGGAAATGAATACACGGTGAGGTAGAGGCAGGAGTTCGGGGGAGTAGAGCTCCACCCAGACCCAACGATGCCAGCTAATGTGCTCAATCCTAAAACTGAAGGAAGTCTTCTTGAGGATCAGCTTCACAGTAATGCTTTTTAACTTGCAGAAATCATGTCCCTTAAGTGCCAAATATACAGACATTCTTCACATGCATGCACACAAAAGGCCAATATAGAAAAACAGCAGGTTTGGGGAGAGAATAATGAAGTATGGTTTCCCCCACGTAGTACGTTTGCTTGTTGTGAGGTTGTTTGCTTTTGTTTGTTTGTGGGGAAGGGTCTCACGATGCGGTCCAGTCTGGTCTTGAACTCATTATTCCCTTGTCTCAGCCTCCTGATACTGAGCTTACAGTCAGGTGCCAATACACTCAGGCACATACACTTCGTTTGCAATACCAACGGACCATTCCAGAAGAGAGAATTAGGCAGCAGAGAGAGAAATCGAGCCTTCAGGAAAGAAGCCTAGGGTTGTCAACCTCTGGGTGGTAACTGAGTCAGTGGGTGAGTTACACAGATACAATCCACAGGATGCTGACTAAACCCAGAGTGAGCTGCTAATTAAGGAAGAAAGGAAAGGGCCAGGATGCACTCAAATATTGCCCTTGGATTTTATCCCCAGTGTCACGAAACTGAAGAAACAAAAACATAAGGCAATCAGTGAGGGGTACTCAGGTAGGATAGAGCATGGTAATGAATGCGTATAATTCCATCTGTCTGTGAAATGAGGCAGAGATATCACAACTGAAGGATGATGTGGACTACACAGTGAAACCTTGTCTCAAAACCAAAACATACATACCTACACACAAACACACACACACACACACACACACACATATATATATATATATTTCATACAATGTTTCTTGGTCGTGGCCATCCCCAGCTCCTCCCGGGTTCACCTCCACCCCCCATTCACAAACATTTTAATTACAAGAACCTGTGGATATTTCTCTCTGAGGTGTAGGTCAGTCTCCTTTTCATATCTTTCAAGTTCTAATTGAAGGAAAGGCCCAAACTTAAGAATTTAGATATCCGTGTAAGTAAATATGTAGAAACATACTTTAATAACTCAATGACAAAATTTAACAATCCAAATATAAATGTTGAAGTAGCAAAGTGTATCCCTGGGGGGTCTATTTTTATCTGCCACCAGCACTTAAAAGTAGGACTTGAAAGTCACATTGACAATGTCTCTTGTCTGAGCTCGTCTGGAAACAGTGTGGTGCCATCTGTTGGTGAATTTGTGGGTACTGCCAGTCTCTTTAGCAGCAAATGGAGAGATTTTCATTCATACCATTACATACTAGAAATCCACTTCCCTTAGAGAGATTACTGTAGTGTTGTTAAGATCAGACAGTGGTGAAGGTCAGTCAAAATTTAATACAAGAAGACTGACATTCATGCTTTGTTCCCACGCTCCAGCATTTCACCAAACTGTCTTGCTGGGTTCTGGTTCTCCATCTTAGAGATCTGTGTACTCTGCCTCTTGTCCCAACTCTTCCTGGCACTTACCTCAGCAAACATGTTTGTAAATCCATTCACAGAGATACTGTGGGTCAAAACAAACACAAGAACTCCTTTAGAATCATTAGATATCTGCAAAATGGTTTATTTAGGTCTAAAGTTTAGTAAATAACAAAAATAGAAGCAACTTAAAAATATGTTTCCCATTGAATTAAGAAAAAAAATCCTTCCTGTAAACCTCGTTCCCTAGCAGCTCCACTCTGCTCCTGTCCAAGGCAAAGTTTCTTATAATAGATTATAATTGATGTTCTAAGGCTTACATGAATTCCTTCCTGTGTCTCCAACTCCAGCCCAAATACATACTAAAACTAACAAGCCACAGATAGCCCTCAGGGTGCTAAATCTGCCATTTCCTGTCACTGGGTCCCTCCCCTCTTCCCTTCTGAAGGCCAGCTCCCTCTGGCTGAACACTTTTTGGTTGGTTGGTTTTGTACTTGGTTTTACAATTGCCACCTCACTCTCCTTGTGGCCTCTCCACAAAGCCGTCTGCAACGCCATCACCTTCTTTACCACCTGGTCCTCGCTGAAGGTCCACCCTCACAGGTCAACCCTTAGATATCACCTTTCCACCACTCCCTCCCTTTAGCTAACCGAGAGCTCCCCCCCAGCCATTGTCTGTCTAGTTTACACTTGGTCTCATCTGGCTTTAGCTCTAAGGCAGTCGTTCTCAACCTGTGGATCATGACCCGCTCCGGTCGGCTGTCGCTTTCACAGAGGTCGCCTAAGACCATCGGAAAACACAGATATTTATACTCATAACAGCAGCAAAGGTAAAGTTATGAAGTAGCAACAAAATACTTTTATGGCTGGAGTCACGACAACAAGAGGAACTGTATTAAAGGGTCACAGCATTAGGAAGGTTGAGAATCACTGATCTAGGGAGTAATGTGGTGATTGGGTTTGATGATCAGTTTACCTATTGTGGCCTCTCCAGAACAGAAACCAATACCTAGCATGTGGAATCACACAAGAATTATTGAATGGATAATTATCCAGCAATAATATTTACTCTGTAAATTTCATGAATGTGTGTGTGTTGTACGTGCGAGTGAGTGTGGTGCATATGTGTGCAATGTTTGAACATCTGTATGTGGGTACTCATGCTTGTGAGCTGGCAAACAGAGGATGACAGATGTCCTGCTCTGTCACTCTCTGCCTTAATTCCTTTGAGGCAGGGTCTCTCTCTGAACTTGAAGCAAGGTTAACTGCCAACAAGTCCTAGCAATCCCCCTGTCTCTGCCTCGTCCACACCTCCATGGGCTGGGGTTACAGATGCACATGACCATACCTGGCTTTGCATATGGAACTGGAGGCTGAACACAGGTCCTCATGCTTGCCCGACAAATGTGCTCATACACTGAGACATCACTCCAGCCCCTTGTTTATTCATTCATTAATGTATTTATTCATTTAGCGACAGAATCTCATGGAATCTAGGATGGTCTTGAACTTGCTCTGTAGCTGAAGATGACTTTGAACTCCTGATCCTCTGACCAACACCTCCAGCATGATAGGACTACAGGTTTGCACCACCATGCCCAGCTGATGAAGTGACAGCTTGAGGCACTGAAATTTCAAAGCTCAGCAATTCTGTAAATGCTGGTCAGGCATAGGGCCTGTCTGCAATCCCAGTGCCCAAGAGGAAGAGAAAGCGGAAATCCCTGGGTCACACTGGCTAGCTAGACTATCCAAATCAGGATCTCTCGGTTCAAGGGGCAGACCCTGCCTCAACATATAAGGTGGTGAGCAATCAATGCAAACATGCACACACACACACACACACACACACACACACACACACACACACACACACACACACACAATATTCTATATAATATTCTAGAACAGAAACAATGGAATTTTATTTTGGCCCATCTTGTTTAACCCAGCTGGATAAGCACAGAGGAAACACTGAGAGAATTCCCACTGTAACTGAATGGTTGGCCCACCACCCCTCTGATCTCCAGGCAGACCTGCTTCCAGAGCCTTTGTAGTAAGACAGTTCGCCATCCATGAACACCATCTGGGTCTCTCTTCCACCTTCTTAGATGAATGCAGTACAGTGGTTATGAGAGCAGGGTCCAGGAGCCACCGACCCAGAATAGGAGTCTCCGCTCTGCCACTCACCGTGTGGCCTTGAACAAGTCTCTTGAGGTCCCTATACATACTATCTAAGAGCACCTGCCTGAATTGTTTATGGTGAGAACTAAGTGGACTCGTCTGTGTCAAACACTTGAAATGTACATGGAAAATTAAATTCTCCATAAATGATAATTGCTGTGGTAGCTGATAGTTTCAGTTTCTGAATAGAAAAGGGAAAGCATACATTTGGTTAGGAAGTGTTTAAAGGTAGCTCTCATCTACCTCCCACATCTAACTTATTTTTATTCAATTATTTTTGCTAGTCTCTGCTCCCAGGCCTTTATGATCTCACACATTCATGAAAAAACAAGAAGACGTGGATGGAAATGGCTTGACTGTGGTAGTTCATGTCAGTGATTCATATAAAATACTATTTCATCAAAAATCATCTCATAGCTGGGAGCTTCCTCTTCCCTCAGTGTCCCATAGTTCCAGAAAGTGCTATGTGGCCACTGAGGGAGAAGAGTTATAATAAAAGGTCTCACCCAGTTTTCAACCCTGCATGTTACAGTACCAACCTGCCAGGCAAGAGGTTTTCCTATGTCATTGACAAATAAAACTAACTAGGTTGTTGCGGGATATTTGATTGCACCGTGAAACCCGAGACTGTGTTAATAAAATCAACCTTGGATCAGGGGGCAGAACCAGCAACTAGTTGACAGGAACTAGCCATAGAGAGTACAGAAGAGCCAGGAAGATGGATAGAGAGACACATGGGAAGGAACAGGGAGGGACTTGAAGTTTCCTGTTGTTTTTTTTTTTTTGAGATAACTAGAGAGACTCTCTTCCTGGGTCTCTGGCCAAAAAGGAGGGTCAACTGGTTGCCTCGGCTTCTCTGATCTAGCCAGTTTTCACCCCAACATCGGACTCCCGAGTCTTTAGTGGTAAATGATGGAGACTTAATTAAAAACTAGATTTGGAGGCCGAGCCAGTGCCAGAAGGACCAGAAATCCCACCAAGTTGCAACCTGAGCCGAGGGGCCACAGGCTACAGACAGCAGTTAAATTATCAGTAGATTCAAGTGCAGCTGCTAATCAGGCAGAAAAACGGCACTAGGTTATCGTATACGGATAAGGGTTTTGTAGATGTGATTAGGGATTATCTTAGTCAGTTTGGGCTACTGTTACAAAACACCTTAGACTGGGCAGATAATACAACAGTATTTATTTCTCACAGTTTGGGAAGTCAGGGGGTTCAAGACATTGCTACTAGAAAACACGGTGCCTGGTGAGACCTCTTTTTTTCTGGTTTGCAGATGGTGCCTTCTTGGTGTATCTTCAAACAGTGGAAAGAAATCTTCTGTTCTTTGTCTTTATACAAGGGCACCATTCCCCGAGAAGGGCCACTCTCGTGGCCTTACATAATCCTAATTATTTCCCAGATTCCTCACCTCCACATACCGTCGCAGGGGTGAGTAGAGCTTCAACCCATGAAGTTGAGGTGACATATACATGCAGTGCATAAACAGGGGTCCTGACGTGCAGAATGCCTTGGATTATCCGACTGGCCTTCAATTTCATCACACATCTCTAATGAGCGAGTCAGGGGAAGTTCTTCAGATGGACACAGAAGATGGAATGTGACCATGGAGACTGGCGTGAAGCAACCACAGATCAAGTGGTGTAGCCGTGAGAAGCCGGAAAAGACAGGGAGTGGACTCTACCCTGTGTCATTGAAGGAGAATGGCCACCTCCACCTTAGGCTCAAATATTTGCATAGTCCCCAGTTAGTGAACTGTCTGGGGAGGATTAGGAGGTGTGGCCTTGTGGGAGGTGGTATGTGGCTGGGGGTGGGTGGGCTTTGAGGTTTCAAAAGCCCAGATGGTCTCTCTCTCTCTCTCTCTCTCTCTCTCTCTCTCTCTCCCTCCCTCCCTCTCCACTGCCCGTGAGTCAGGATGTAAAGCTCTCAGTTACTGCTCCAGCACCATGCCTGTCTGCTTCCTGCCATGATGATAACACTCACCCTCTGAGACTAAAAGCAAGCCTCCAGTTAGGTGCTTTCTTTGATGAGCTGCCTTGGTCACGGTGTCTCTTTATCACACTAGAAGAGTAACTAAGTCTTAGTTAGTCTTAGTGTTAGTTAGATGTCTTGGATACTAAGACATCCCCTAAGCCTCCAGAAATAGGACACATTGATTCAGCCGGCTGGGCTAGAGAATTACAACCTAACTTTTTCGTTGATTTAAACCACCCAGGTTATGGTAAGCTATCACAGCAGCCACAAGAAACAAATACAGACAAGACTGGATGAGGTGTCCTGAACTAAGAAGCCAATCGGTAATTTCTGTACTCAGGGAACACAAAACAGACAGGCTCACAGCTGAACATGGTGTTCAGGGAGCATAGGGGGGTGTTCACTCTTCCTAAACACTCTCAGGGTTTATAAAAGCTAACAGGGTCAAGGCCTTTAACTCAAAATTATCAGAAAACGTGATACAACATGCTAGTTTCTACTGCTTTTTCATATTTACTTTCTGTGAAATATAAACAAAATATATAAACTAAAACATGTTAAAAAATAGCAAGTATAAATTTCATGTATACATTTTTTTCTCCCCTAAAAGGCAATTTACATAAAACACAAACATAAACAACATCTGTGTGTATCTCCAGTAATATATTAAGTGATGGTGATGTTCTATTTAACCAAAAAATGTACTTATGCATTCAAAATTATCATTTACATGGTTTTGGGGAAAAAACCACATTTTTCCCAGTGGAAATTACCCTAATGCGTTTTAAAATATGTAAACATGCCTTAAATATATCAGAGTGGTATTTGTGAAATATCACACATGTTCATAGTTTACCCTCATGATTATGCTGTATAGCTTTAAAAATTATGTGACTCTCTAAACACACACACACACACACACACACACACACACACTACAGAAAATCAGAGTTCAGATTTGAATCTGGTGTTTGAATGATTCCTTGTTTGGACAATGAAGACACTGAGGATTTTAATGAAATCTCCAGAAATAAAACATGCATCTTTTGGCACTGGCCAGGTTGGTACCTTTTTTTTTATTTCACACCATCTGAACTCCAGGGACTGAGGGACTGAGTAGCTAGCTCTTTCGGATTTCTGAGGCTTCTATGCAGGACATAGAGGGGCTGGGCATGGAAACCATTCCCGTGATTCACAGTGTTGGCTTCATGGAATGCACACCCTCAGTTGGAGATGGCATCTAAGATCAAGGCAGAGAGTCCTTCTTACCTGTGGTACCCCTCTTGCTTAAAAATCAATGTTCTCCATTCTCTCCCATCCCCTCTCTTCCTGCTCTGAGTAAACCACCAATATTCTTTCTTCTCCAAAGACTGTCCTCTTGGAAGAGGCAACATGGCAACATGATGCAAGCATAGCAGTTAAGTGCATGGACTCTGAAGCCACGTAGACTGCCTGCAAGTCTTGCTGCTGCCCCTTACTAGTGTTGTGAAGTTTGGCAGGTTACTCACTCTGCTAGAACCTTAACACTTTTGAAGTTTGATTTTTTTATATTGTGTGTACACATGATGGGGGTGTGGACCCATGCATCACAGTGGGTGCACAGAGGTCAGAAAGGGACTTTGTGAGGTTGGCTCTCTCCTTCCATGTTTATGTGAGTTCTGTGGGTCAAACCCAGGATGCCAAGCTTACCAGGCAAGCACCTTCACCCTCTGGCCCTTTCACTAACCCGAGCTCCAACATTGGTCTGGGATGTCTGAAATATGGAGGACCTTTACTCTATGTTGCTATAATGCTTAACAAGTCACTAGCACAAATTATGCTTCGAGTGTGAGGGAAAGGAGCCAAGTGCAACTGGACACCTTCTCTTGGTTCCTCTAAAGCAGCTCGCTTTATGCTTCACGTGTTGACAGGCTCACAAATCCCATAATATGCAAAGAGCTCAGAGCACTGCTGGTACCGTCTGTTTCTTCCGTCTGGACACATGCTAACCTTTGTTGGAGCTGTTTAGCTATATATGTCTCAGTAGCCCTCCAGCTTACCCTCAGCTTTCTGCACTTCAAACTCCATGAGATAAAGGTCGACATCCTTCACAGCTTGAAGTCTTCTGTGGAACAGATCTGCTAGCCATGAGGGACCAGAGCCCTTGCAAGAGGCTGAGTTTTCTGCTCAGTCTCTCTCTTCTTACTATAAGAAAACACTGTTCCAACTGAGGTTGACATCTGCATTCTTTCTTCTCAGCTACCTAAATCATTGGCCAGCCTCTTCCCTGCATAGTGCTAACTTGCCTCTTGACCTTTGCTGCACTAAGCTATGATCTATGCTACAACATGGCGTGACCTCCTAGTATAACATAAAATAACTAGCAAATATGTGAGCACAGTCTGTGAGATGCCATTACTCCAGGTAGCAAGGATGCACATACTTCCACGAGGTGCAGTGGTGCACTCCAGTACTTTCAGATGCTTGGGAGGCTGAGGCAGGGGGATCACTCGGACCAGAAGTTTGAGGTCAGCTTTGGCAGCATACCAAGACTTTGTTCTCAAAAGGGGAAGGGGGGGGGGGTTAGGGAAAGGAAGGGAGGGAAAAAAATCTGCCTCTGATTATACCATGATATATTCAGACTTCAGAAATATTAAAATGTGAAAATAGTATACAGTCTAGAATTCATGAAATATGGCATTGTTATAAGGAAAATGGATGTGTGCATAAAATGTCATTTAGTGCCTTCTCTGATTAAATTGGGAAAATGTTTTCTTACAGATGCAGAAATGAATTTGAATATCAGTATGCATGAGCTTATAAATGCCATCCAGTTCTTGAATTCTCTAAATGACCCATATGTAGTTACTTCCCACAGCCGCTCACCGTCACTTTTCATATCCCACCTGATGAATGACTTCAGAGGCGGTCCGAATCTCATTCCCCTCTGGGCACATTTTATTTAAATGATCTACATTACTGTTCCCTTACTCTCCCTCTGCCTATTCTTTCTGTTCAAATGCTATTCAACGACCGTATTCTCATTAAAAAACAAATCCCTTGCATTTGACTCAAGACACTAGATGCTCAGGCTGCCTTCTCATTTCAGAACTTGTGTGTGATTAATTCCAGGGACTTCATCCATAGATTTGGACATCTAAACAAAACTGAAATAACCCCCCATCTCTATCCACTGTGCCCAGAAGTGTCCCTCCAGCTGTTCCAGGGGCTGCTTCATCTCAAAGGCGCCCCTTCACTAGCAGGGGATTTTCTGGGCAGTGGCTTTGCTTATGATTAATTGTCATGAACCCAAAGTGGACCTTTGGCTTTCTGGCTCTTAGCTGAGTAGCCAAGATATTTCTCTAGACTGAGATAGTTGGCTTCAGTTCTAATTAATGATCAGTCGTTATCAGCTTAGTTTAGACTTTTTGCTCTCTGACTTTTTGGCTGGGTAGCCTAAACACTTCCCAGATCCAAAGGGCTGGCTGAAATTTATGTCCCTCTTTCTGGCACTGTCCTGATAATTCTGATGCTTTCCCGGATCTGCAAAAAAGATTTTAATTGTTTACAGTCTTGATTAATGGGCTTGCTGTTGCTTTGATAGTCCATCATTTATAATGATAAGAAGCAAAAAAACAAATGGAGCTTTCTATTACTCTCTGGGGCCCTTTAGTCCATCCTTTCTAAAGACCAACTGTTCTGTTTCCTTCCCGATTTCTATTAAGTTACTAATAATTGCATTATAATTGAACTTTAAACTATCACTTTTTCTAACTCCCGGCAGTATTTATTACCCTGCAGATTTTCTCACTGTTATTTCAACAGTCTTTCCCAGAGTCTCCTGGTTGTATATCTCCAGTCAGCAGCTCACCAAGACAGTTCATATCAGTTCCTCGAAACCGGTTCTCTAGCGTCTATCACCAAACCTAGTGAGCCTTGTCTCCTTGTGTGCTATCAAAGAAATGAATCCCCTTGACTCTGTAATCGTTCTCTGGTTAATTACTTCGTTTGGCCAAGTAAACTGTCCTTATCCAAAAATAGAGCCCAAAGTTCTTTTCTACTAACAACTCTTACGTTTGCTTATCAACTCATTGTCTAAGTTCTAGTTTATGTTGGGGGTTCTGGGCACCCCGCTAGTGTTTGTAAAGGCTGTTGGTGGTGTGAATTGATACCATGTTTAAGCGAGTCTAAGTGACCTTCTCTCTCAAAATACTTGGCTTAGAGAAAATATATCTTTTCCACGTCTAGGATGCCCTGTATCTGCTTTCCTTGTCTCCAAAGGAAAAATGGGAAAAAAAAATAATATTTTAGGGAGGTGACATTGTCAAGTTATTTTTTTCTATTTTTGAAATGACTTTTGCCCATTCTAGTTTCATACATTTTCTTGACAATGACACGGCAAGCTAGTTTGAACTCAGTTATATTTGTGTCTTAAATCAACAGAGACCTGTGCCTACAGATCATTAATTTCTGTATTCCATTTCAAATAGCTCTCTGCATTTTCCATTTGACAGTAATAGAAATTTCACACGTGGTAGATGGCATCTCTGCCTATGCTCCCTATCAACTTCCCTTCAAAAGAAGGCGTGGGCTTGGTTCCTCCAACGTTATACTCTTTGACCTCTCTCTGGAACCCCTCTCCACCCTTGCTTTTTTTTCCATTGCTTCTCTCCTCCTCTTTGTCTGTCTTTGGCCTTCAAGCTCTCTTAATCACTCCACCCTCTGATCCGATGCCACACCTGGGCTTGTTATGGCCTTTGGATGCTCTGCTCCTACATTCCTCCCTACAAAATTCACAGCCCCCCATCTTTGAACCATTACTACACACTCATTGGTTGCTCCTTGTCTCTAATATATTTTTCCCACCTGGGCTGGGATTAACGTTTTTGCTTTTGACAACATCCTCCTACCAGAGCCCAGCTAGCACCTCCCATGCCCCTGTTTATCACACACTCACTGCACGTCTACCATGTGTCAAGTACTCAATGCCAGGCCTTGAAGATGCAGCGATGACCAATGTGCACAGACCATTTCAATTCTCAAAGATCGGCCAGCTCAGCAGAACTTGAAAAGAAGGGCTTGTTGCTTATCCCACAAGTCAAAAACAAAAGACACATTCTTCTTGCCTTGTGAATTTGCTCCATGCTTCTCCTTCCTGGCTCCTTGCTAATCACCTCATTCTCTTTTGGAATTATCCTTCTTATGTAGTAACCTACATAACCAACACCCCAAGTTTTCAGCAGTTTAGAACACCTAGTTCACAATTCTAGGTCACCCATGGAGTTTCAGCTCAGCAGGTCTTTTCTGGGAAGAACTGGGCGAGGCTGGCCTTCAAGGTCAGCTCTATGAATCTCAGTTCTGGGACCCACCACGGAGGAACGGAAGGCACTGGGAGCATGCTCTTTTCACAGCAGAGGACGGAAGTTCCAGCAATGTGCAGCCCCCAACTGCCTCCGTTTGGAGTCACCCACATGACCAAGCCTGACCAAGAAAGTCTGATTTCCTTCCCACCACACAATGGAATGTCTGCAGAGCATCACTTGTTCTCAGCCATATCCCTTCTCTACAATGTTCATAGCTGCCCACCAGTCACTACGTCCTGTCAAGGTTTTACTTCTGTGTAGTGCCTACATCCCTTCCCCCGCCAGCCAGTGACTGTACCTGCAGGTGAGAGTGGATCTAGACGCCCTGCCTCTTCCCACAACAGTTGCTGTCAGACTTTCTCCAGAGGAGATCCTCTGTGCTCCTTCAGAAACATGTGAGTGCTCCAGCGGTTTGCAACCTTCACCAGCAAAGGCATGACCCACTGATTACAGCTTTTATGGTCTATCTGTCTTTCTTTCCTTCCTTCCTTCCTTCCTTCCTTCCTTCCTTCCTTCCTTCCTTCCTTCCTTCCTTTCTTTCTTTCCCCCTTCCTTCCATCCTTTTTACTCTTTCTTTTTGTCATTCCAAGAAAGAAATCACAATATTTTATTCTGGTTTTAACTTCCCTTTCTCTAGTGACAAATGATGGTGAGCATATTTTCGTATATGTTGATCTACTCTACAAAGATTTCTTTTGGTGGGGTGTTACAACCTTTTACACATAGTTTAACCAAGTTACCTTTTTTATTACTGAGTTTTGAGAACTTTGTGACTCTCGTGAACACCAGTCTTCTGTCATGTATGTCCTCCTCGAGTGCTTTCTGAAGATCTGTGGTTTGTCTCTTTGCTCTCATAACAATGTCTTTTGCACAGAAGAAACCTTATTTTTTCTATTTTCACAAGGTCCAGTTTATCACTTTTCTCTCTCATCTTTGAACTAAAAATAGATTTTTTTCATACAGTATATTCTGATTAGAGTTTCCCTTCTCCCAACTTCTCCCAGATCTTCTCCACCTCCCCATCCACCCAAATCTCCACACCCTTCTCTCTCTCTCTCTTTCTCTCTCTCTCTCTCTCTCTCTCTCTCTCTCTCTCTCTCTCTCTCTCTCTCTACCTCTCTCTCTCTCTCTCTCTCTCTCTCTCTCTCTCTCTCTCTCTCTCTCTCTTTCTCATTAGAAAATAAGCAAGCATCTAGAAAATAAAATAAAATAAAAACAAGCAAACCAGAGTAGGACAAAACAAACAAATAGGAAGCAAAAAGACCCAAAGAAAAAGTACAAGAAACACACACAGACGCAAAGACATGTAGTGGGTAGCCATTCCAGCTTTGATCTGGAAGTTCCAACCCCCATTGAGACTTCGGCAACTGTCACGCCTACAAGGCGGGGCGAAAGGAGGCGCCTGGGGACCCGAGATCTGGATCGGCGGGTGCTCTCTCTGTTGCGGGACCCTGGACTGGAGAGGTGGACCAAGCAGAGCTCCAGAGAACACCGCTGGACTGCGATACACCTTCCCCAGACCCCGCGACCTACCTATCCCTTAATTTGTAAGTTACGCCATTAAATAAATCTCCTTTTAACTACGTGGAGTGGCCTTAATAATTACACCAATATCTGGCGCCCAACATGGGGCTCGAACCCACGACCCTGGGATTAAGAGTCCCATGCTCTACTGACTGAGCTAGCCGGGCTGGTTCCCTAGCTTAGCCCCGAGACCAGCGAAAGAGGCCCCCTGGTATATTGATATATATTTAAGATTATTGTCATATTGCATATCGCACTATATACTCCTACCTCTGTTATAACATCTTGTGTATTGTCACAATTTTGAAGTCATCGTTCTTTACCATACACTTGCTTATAGACTGTTTACCTTGTTTACGTGAAGCCTTAGTCCTTAGGTTATTTCAGTAGATAAGACTTATAGATTTATAGTCACCTATGCTTGTCATCTCTATAGTTATGTTAGTTAGGTTATCCAGATTTACAGATACATAGGTCAGATGGACAGGTAATCTTCAAACACTTCATAGACCTAGAGAATATGGCATTTAAATAACTTAGAATTCTGTTGATGTGAGACACAATTGCTCCTGGCTGCACCAATTTGATCCCGAGAGAATGTTGGGCTTCTAAGACATTTCCATTTGGAAGTTTGTCTTCTTGGCACAAAATGGCCTACTGGGCAAAGAACTGCCCTTGCCTCGACGGATGACAGTACAAATGCAATGCTATCCTTTCTGGACAAGCGGGACACAAGGAAAGCGACCACTGTACTCTGCCAAGACAGGGTAAGATGGTCTATTGGTGAAATTATTAAGGCCACTCCACGTAGATAAAAGGAGATTTATTTAATGGCGTAACTTACAAATTAAGGGATAGGTAGGTCGCGGGGTCTGGGGAAGGTGTATCGCAGTCCAGCGGTATTCTCTGGAGCTCTGCTTGGTACACCTCTCCAGTCCAGGGTCCCGCAACAGAGAGAGCGCCCGCCGATCCAGATCTCGGGTCCCCAGGCGCCTCCTTTCGCCCCGCCTTGTAGGCGTGACAGTTGCCGAAGTCTCAATGGGGGTTGGAACTTCCAGATCAAAGCTGGAATGGCTACCCACTACAATGGTCTTTCAGAATTCCTGCTTCTAAAAATGGTCTGTCAGATACTTTAGGCCTGTAGCCAATTTGAATGCACCAACAATGCTGAGAAACATTAGGTGACTGTCCAGGTTGCCAGCTGTCTCGGTCTACTCTCGCAAGATTCCCGAAAGTTGCTTGCATCCATCTACCATTTCTCAGGTACCATTATATTCCTTCTCAGGTCTTTGATGGGATTGAAGACTAGCAGTTATAGTTACAACTTAGTAGATAGAACATATTAAGTATTAGATTCAGGTTCTTTAGGATAGGACACCTTTTGGAATGATCTTTGTAACATGCCATTTACCTATGCTCTATACTTCTCTGGATTATAGTATGTGTTTCTTGCTTGATATTGTTTGCATTGGTTGTAGTTCCATCTTATCTAGGTCATTATCCCTCATTATTCCTGGACTATATTTGATAACCATTCCTTTGTATAAAGTCTTGTATTAGGTTAGAACTTTCTTATTTAGACAAAAAGGGGGAGATGTAGTGGGTAGCCATTCCAGCTTTGATCTGGAAGTTCCAACCCCCATTGAGACTTCGGCAACTGTCACGCCTACAAGGCGGGGTGAAAGGAGGCGCCTGGGGACCCGAGATCTGGATCGGTGGCGGGCGCTCTCTCTGTTGCGGGACCCTGGACTGGAGAGGTGGACCAAGCAGAGCTCCAGAGAACACCGCTGGACTGCAATACACCTTCCCCCAGACCCCGCGACCTACCTACCCCTTAATTTGTAAGTTACGCCATTAAATAAATCTCCTTTTAACTACGTGGAGTGGCCTTAATAATTACACCAATAAAGACACACACATTTGCACCCAGAAATCCCATAATAAACACATAGCTAGAAACCATAATGTATTGCAAAAGACAGGACTTTTAAAAATGCCCAGACAAAGTGCTATGAGATAAACACCTTCAAAGACGCCATTGAGTTCATTTTGTGCTGACCATCTACTGCTGAACACGGGGCCTTCCCCTGAGTCTGGTTTATATACCCAGTGACACGCTGTCGGGGAAAACTAATTTTCCCTTTGCAAGTAGTTTTCAATTGGAGGTAACTTCTGGATTAGGGACGGGGGCTTGTGTCCACTTCCCTCTCAGTGCTGGGGCCCCACCTAGCTTACACCTTAGCAGCCCCTGTGCCTGCCACCGTGGACTCTGAGATCGTATGTGTATCAGTCCTGTTGTGTCTAGAAGGTTCTCTTCCTTGTTACCTTCAATCCCCATTGGCCCATAAAATCTTTCTGCCTCCTCCACAGAGTTCTCTGAGTCCCTCAGGAGAGAGGTTTGATAGAGACATCCCACTCAGGAATGAGTGTTCAGAGATTTCTCACTATCCATATTGTCTAATCGTGGGTATCTGTGTTTGTGCCCATCTACTGCCCTAGGGAGCTTCTCTGGGCAAGGCTGAGCAAGGCGCTGGGCTGATTCAGTGTTCGGATCTTGTTTTTGGTATCACAGCTAAGAACTCTGTGTACCATAAGGTCACCAAGATTTTTTTTCTTACCCTTTCTTTTAGAAGCTTGATAATTTCAAGGTTTATACTTGTCCATTATCCATTTGGAAGCAATTTTGGATAAAGCGGAATATATGTTCTTTTTCTTTTTTATATCACAGTAACTTTTGTGTTTCAGGAACGATTTATGGGGGGCTTCAGGCGGCTGCAGGGAGGCCAGACATGGTGGAGTGGTGCAGTCTGGCAGTGGGGCTGTACCAAGGACTGTTCACACGGCAGTGGACCAGGAGGCAGAGAGGTCCTCTGGAACCGGTAGCTGGGCTGTAACTTTCCAAGACGCTCCCCCAGTGACTCACTTCCACGAAGTAAGTCCTACCTTCTGGAAGTTCCACAGCCTCCCAAAACAGTGCTACCAGCCGGGAACAAGTGTTGAAAATATGAGATTTTGATTCAATTTCAGATTCAAACTGTAACACATAACAGACATTCGTTATTGCCCTCGCTCTGATAAAACTGGTATCCTTTGTCTAGAATTAGCTTCCCTCCACAGTCTTATTGTGGCTCCCTTCTGGTTAGAACTTGCCACACCTCCATATCATCACCTGCTAACACTCCTCAGCATCCCTTCTCAACTGACTTTCCTCCCTCCCTCCGCTCCCAATGCAGTCACGCCATCATACTATCTACAAAGACGTGGAGCTACTCTACGATGATTACTAAGGGAAGGTCGACTACAATGCTTCCTAGAATTACAGGATAGATACTGATTGTGCAATGTGCCCCACCACCACATGCACACACCCTAAACTAGAGCTGCTGAGCTGAAGGGGAGCCAACACTGCAGGGGAGCAGTGGAGAGACTGGACAAGAGACCCCCCCACACACACTGTCTTTGAGTTGGCATGTGACCCAGGGCCACCCTCTTCACAGTAAAGCTGGAAGGTGTACAATCCTTGAACAGAGAGAAAACCTCACCATGAGATGATGCTCCTCCTAAATGTACAGTCTGAGTGGCGGAAGTGCTACAATCCCCATGACGGAAATGCTTGCCTCTTTCCTTGGAGGCTAACTCCGTCCTTCTGCTTCGATCTCCCTCCCTCCTCCTTTCTCCATAGTCTCAGGGTCTTTCTGTCCACCCTCCTCCTTGTTGTCCGCTTTTCTTTCCCTCCCTTTCCTCCGCTCCCTTCCCTTTCTTGCGTTAGCTTCCGTTTGCGTCCCCGGATGAGGCTGGAGCAGTGAGTCAGCTACACAACTGGTGCCTGAAAGGGGAGCCTGAAGGAGACAGCCGGCCTCGGCTCAGACAAACAAACCTAATGAAAGAGATAGGAATTTCACTCAGTGTCACAGTGTTTCTATGAATCAAATTGAATCTGACTCCCAGAGCACAGACAATAAGATGGCAAGAAGTTTAATTAAGACGGTTTAATTAGAACAGTGGAGAGGAAGGCAGCAGCTTTTGAGAATTTGGCTTGATTAAAGGTCATTTGGAAATTAAGTTGAAATCACCTTGATATGGCCGAGGTGACCGGATTCTGGTGGTAGCCAGACTCTAGCTTGGTGCTGGTTAATGACATATAAAGGTAGACTTGAGAAGTGTGAGGGGGTCCTGATTCCCACTGGGCCACATGCTCTTTATGGGTCCAACCATCAGATGGCCGAGACCCTGGGGGAGCTTGGGTGTGGAATTGGCAAAGCTTGCAGTTTCCTTCCAGTGTGTGCACCTGGTTGGCACACAGCTGGAGAAGATGAGTGTAGGGAAGAAAGTGCCACCTCCCTTCCCTTCTGGACCACTGGTGAAAGAAACGCTATCCCTCTCCACCTGGGCTGCCCATCTGTCTGAGAAATCTGAGATCACCCCGTCATAACCTCCAAACGGGACTGGTACTGTTTACATACAAACACCACAGATCACACAGTTAACATGTCTCCCGTGTTTGAGTGAAGATGCCTGTTCCTAATGGTGGCTCCTTTCTCCCACAGCTTTAATTAATGTGAAAACGCCTCTGTAAACGGAGGCCCCTAGGAACAGTTGGATAGTCCCACATGCGATCTTTCAGGACTCTCACTGAGGGAACAGTAATGTGGGAGTCCTCCAGCTTGTAATGTGGGAGACCTCTCCAGCTTGCTATTTGTAGCAATCTCATTGCTGAAGGCACCATGGAATTGACATGAAATGTGATTCTTTCTTCTGAAGGAGGAAGGAAAAAAAAACTCTAAATAAATTAAGAGCTGACTCATAATTGTGATTTACGTTGACTTTTTAATTTGAACATTTTAATTGCTTACCTTACAAATTGAGCTTTAACAAAGTAAAAGAAGAAAGTCAGATTTACAACTTTGCTTCTACCTTCAAAGGGCTGTGCCTGGGGACGTCTCTACGATGGAGAAGACACGTGTCCTCTGTTTCCAATTATCCTTGCCCACATCCTCTCTTACATCCAAGTTTCTTTCTCATCCTATGTGTGCCCTGGAAGATACTTCAGTGACTTAATTAGTGCAGCTTAGACAAGGAGAACAGAGAGAGAGAGAGAGAGAGAGAGAGAGAGAGAGAGAGAGAGAGAGAGAGAGAGAGGACCCGCCCTCCCAACTCGCAGTCCCCGGGGAATTTAAGGACGATGGTGGGACAGGAGCCCTTCTTCTAGAGAAGCCAGTGCCCAGGTGAAAGGCACTCAGAGGTAAAAGCCACACTCTGATCAGGGTCCCTCCCTGTCATCCTCCAGTCACTTCCTGAGTCTCATCAATGCTTCCCAGCCCTGGAGCACAGTCCTTCCGGCAAGAAACCACCGCTGGCCCCCAGCTTGTCTGTTGGCAGCCTTCCTGACAGCCAGAGAAGACCCAGGACTCCGGCCCTTGCTTTTCTTGTTCCTTCATGGCTCACATCACAACTGGGCGCGGGGATTGTATCCATGTGGAGGACAAAGATCAACCGCTGGCTTTGTTCCTCAGTTGCCATCCACCTTGTGGTTTGGTTTGTAGTAGTAGTGGTAGTAGCAGTAATAGCACACTTTTAATTAAAATATAATCGTATTGCTGTTCTCCTTGCCTTTCTTCCCTCCAGCCCCTCTCAAGTCCCTTCCTTCCAACTCCTTCCATGCCCCGCATCCTAATTGGTCCACCTTGTTTTTTGAGACAGGGTCTCTTACTGGCCTGGGGGCTGGCCGTTCAGCTAGGGTGCATGGCCAATTGTGTCCGAAGGACCTGCTACCTCCGTCTCCCTAACGCTGGGATTTCAAACAGCGACCACCATGCTCAGCTTTTTTATATGAGTTCTGGGGAACCACAGTAAGCCTCTCACATTTGTAAGGTAAGCACTTTACCCTCAGAGCCCTCCCGTCATCACCAAGGGTAGGGAGGGACTAACTCTTGTCTGGATTGGCTACAGTCCCTGGAATCGTACCCAGTGCACGGTAAACCCATAGTGAATGAAAGAATGTCCCCTCCAGAGGGGTCCGGGGCTCCGGGCTGTTCTGAAAGGTCTTCTCTGCTGGATGCTGAGGGCTTCTCATGGGTTACTCCAAAGAAGCCTGTTTCTAAGATCTGTCCAGAGGAAGCTGCCCCGAGGAGACTTCACAGGGACAGAATGAAGTAGTCCTTGGATTATTTCTCAGTGGAGGAAATTGGCATGATCTCAAAATGAATCTGGTGTCCAGTACACAGAACCATTTTTTATTGACCACTCTCATCAAATGACCCACAACTCACATCAGGAAACCTTGGAGGCAACATGCCACCCTTAGTATGACATAACACTGGACTTATCCCATAAGGAGAAAAATTAATGTTCTGTATTCTTGAGGCCAAATCTCTGAGCAACTGCAACAGACAATGATTTTCATCTGACTGAGCATGTGTTTTCTCTGTTTAAATCTTTAGTTTTTCCAAGGCAGAGACTTCACCATATCATCTTTGTCTCTCACAATCCTGAGCATAGGCATGTTTGCAAAGTCAAATCCAGATATAAAAATGTGTGCCCCCTTAGTTACGCATACATGTGCTCTATTATTGGAAGGAAATTATTTTTCTACCTATTTATTTAATGTACATTGGGGTTTTGCCTGCATGTGTGTCTGTATGAGGGTGTCAGATCCCCTGGAACTGGAGTTACAGACAGTTGGGAACTGCCATGTAGGTGCTGGGAATTGAACTCAGGTCTTTTGGAAGAGCTCTTAACCACCAAGCCATCTCTCCAGCCTGGAAGGAAATTCTTATTGGTAGATGACATGTACAAAGCCCAGAGGATGATGAAAAATAATCCTCTTTTTCATGAAGCTGGCTTATCAGTCCATAGAGAACTCACCTTGGATGGTCATCACAGAACGACCATGTGACCCCGTCTGACTCTGCCTTCCTCGACTCTCTGCCTTCCTCGACTCTCTGCCTTCCTCGACTCTCTCAGTGCTTTCTTTTTCTACTTTCAGCCCCGTTTTCAGGACCGGCCTCATCCTCAACATCGATGGGCCGTCTTTGTCATGTGTTGCGGGGATAGCCTCTTAGCTCCCTAAATTTTGCAGAATACAGTATTTGTAAAAAGATATCAAGACTGGATTCAGCTGTCTAGACTACAAGCCTTCACAGCGTCTTAAAGAAGGTCATTTATTTTCAACCTCCTGGCGAAGCTGAAAGAAGTCCAGGGCGGTCTCAAGGCCAAGGCTCCTTCCCACTCCAGGCTCCACTGTCCTTAGCTCATCACTCCCATAACTGCTATGATCCAATGTGTCCCCAGTTATCATGTTGAAAACCTAATTGTCAAGGCAATGGCATTGAGATGGGACCTTGAAGCGATGATTTGGGCACAGCCCTCATGCATTGATTCATGTCCTTATCGCAGGAAGAGGACTCCTAACTAAAGGATAAATTCTCCCCCCCCCCCCCTCTCTCTCTCCCCCTTGCCTTGGCTTTCTGGAAAGAAGGCCCTCATCAGTGTAAGGTGTTCAACCCTGAACTTCTTAGCCTCCAGAACTGTAAGAAACAAATCTCCATTCACTATAAGGTACCCAGCCTCAGGCACTGTTAAACAACATAGAATGAACTAAAGTGACTTTCAGGGTCATCTCATAGCTCATGGTGGCAACTAACACTCTTGTCAAGGCAGGAAGCAGAGAAAAGGAAGGAAGCAAAGACAAACACCTATCTGGAGTGGAGCCGACTCTTTCCCTTGGAGTTCTCAGAGGCCTGGCCCACGGACTGCTGCTTACATCTCATCAGTCAATTCCATCTACAAGGCTGGTTAAACATATGCTATGTTTCAGCCTGGCACACAGCTGTCTGGAATAAAACCAGTGCTCTATTACTAAGAAGACAGAAAGAAAGAGGAAGGGGGAGAGAAGAGAGAAAGGAGAGAGAAAAAAGAGAAGAGAAAAGAGAAAGTCATAGTGGCATACACTTGTGATTCCAGCTCACTGGAGATTGAAGCAGGAGGAAATACACAATTTCCAGGCTAGCCAGGGTTACATAACAGGACTCTGTCTAAAATAAATGATAGATAGATGATAGATAGATAGATAGATAGATAGATAGATAGATAGATAGATAGATAGATGAGAGATGATATATAACTTAGTACCTCAGAGAGTAGCTCAGAATCATCTTGGGGCTTCTAAAATACAATGTTGTGACCCTCAAGTTTCTGATTTAGTAGTCCATGGAGGATCCCAAGATCCTTCACTTCTTTTTCGTTTGTTTGTTTTGCATTTTGGAAACAGAGTCTCACTGTGTAGACCTGGATGGCCTAGAGATCGCTGTGTAGACCAGGATGTCCTCAAACTCACAGAGATCTGCCTGCCCCAACCTCTGGAGTCCAGAGTGCCCGGGTTAAATGATTACAATACCACACTCAGCTGAAAATCTGCATTTTTAAATTAATTAACAAATCTTTTATTTATTTTACATACCAACCACAATTTCCCCTTCCTCCTCTCCTTCCGTTCCCTACTCCAAAATCCCATCTATACCCCTCCCCATCCACTCCAACTTCATTCAGAAAGGGACAGACCTCCCATGGGCTTGAACAAAGAATGGCACATCCAGTTGAGGCAAGACCAAGCTCCTCCCCCTGTATCAAGGCTGGATGAGGTAATCCAGCATGGCGGAACAGGTTCCCAAAAGCCAGCTAAGCACCAGGGGCAGGTCCTGATCTCACTGCTAGGAGCCTTACAAACAAACCAAGTCACACAACTATCATACACATGCAGAAAGCCTAGGTCTGTCCAGTCCCATTCAGGCTCCCCAACTGTTGGGGAGCTCAGGTCAGCTGTCTCTGTGGGTTCCCTTGTCATGACCTTGATCCCCCCAACTTGTACAATCCCTCTTCTTTTTCTTCAGGAGGACTCCCAGAGCTCAGCCTGGTGCTTGGCTGAGGATCTCTGCATCTGCTTCCATCAGTTACTGGATAAAGGCTCTCTGATACAATTAAGATGGTCCCCAATCTGATTACAGTAGATGGCCAGTTCAGACACCATCTCCACTATTGCTAGGAGTATTAGCTGGGGTCATCCTTGTAGATTCCTGGGTGTAGATAGACAAATCTCTCCCGCCCCCCTTTTCCCCAATAACCAGTCAGAGACTTAATATTCATTATAAACTGCTTGGCCTATGGCTCAGGTTTATTACTATCTAACTCTTACATCTTAAATTAACACATTTCTATTAATCTATGTATCCACCACATGGCTGTGCCATTACCAGTCTGCTGGCATCTTGTTCCTTGGGCAGCTGGATGGCGTCTGCCCTGACTCTGCTCTTCTCCCTGTCTCTCTGTTTGGATTTCCCGCCTGGCTCTTATCCTGCCCTGCCATAGGCCAAAGCAGCTTTATTATTAACCAATAGGAGCAATACATATTCACAGCATATAGAAAGACTGTCCCACAGCACCTGGGAGTTTCCTTGACACCAGGTTTCTCCCTAACCCTGAAATGCCCCCCTCCCATCAAAATGTCTCCTTATTACACTCTTCCTCCATCCTGCCCCAATCCACCTCCACAGCACAGACTGCCCAACCTGCCCCCTGAAGTTCTCATCCTCCATCCTCCCCCACCCCCATCCCCATCTCTTCTATTTCCCCTTCCCAGGAAGTCCATTCATTCCTCTTAGGGCCCTCTTTGTTATCTAGCCTCTTGGGTTGTGGATTGTAGATTGGTTATCCTGTACCTTACTCCTAATATCCACTTATGAGTGGGTACATACCATGTTTGTCTTTCTGGGTCTGCGTTACCTCACTTAGGATGATTTTTTCTAGTTCCATCCATTTGCCTGCAAATTTCATAAAGTCATTGTTCTTCATAGCTTAGTAATACTCCATTGTGTAGATATACCACATTTTCTTTATCCATTCTTTGGCTGAGGGACATCTAGGTTGTTTCCAGGTTCTGGCTATTATGAATAATGCTGCTGTTCCTCTGGAAGCTCTGCCTCAGCCTCCTCCTCCCTCTCCAAGCCCTGGCCCTAAGAAAGCCCACCAAATGGGCAGCTCCTCCCCCGGAGCTGCTCAAGATCACGCCTACAGGGTATATAAGCTCTGGTCCATAGACTTGCCACATGATTTCTCCTCCTCCTTCCCCAGAGATCACCCGAGAGTGCTTTGCACAGATTAAACCTGGTCCTTTACCTTTTAATTCGGCTTGATTCAGCTTACTGCGTTGGTGGAGAAACCCACTACCAGGAAGGCAAAAATACTTATCAGCTGCTATGAACAGTTGATCAGATGTCCTTGTGGAATGACTGAGCATCCTTTGGGTATATGCCTAAAATTGGTATAGGAGGGTCTTGAGGTAGATTGATCCCCATTTTTCTGAGAAACCGTCATATTGATTACCAAAGTGGCTGTACAAGGTTGCACTCCCAAGAGCAGTGGAGGAGTGTTCAAAACTCTGCATTTCTACTAAGGTTTTAGGTGATGCTGAAGCGGCTGGTTTGGAAATCTTATGTACATTATTTGGAAAACCACTAGCATTTTCTTCTAGGCAAGGTGAGGGTTTTTTACATTCTAATATTGACAATCATTTCTTTCGGCTTCAATGCATCATTTCAGTACGAAAAAGCACTAAACTTTTTAATCTCTCAAAGAGACACGTCTCATTAGAGACAGGAGTCGAAAGAGAGGCCGTGTAAGGGAGAAAGGAAATCACACTCTGTGTGTTAACACTCAAGGCTCTGAATGTGTTCTCACCCACCATTGGCGAGGTAGACCCTCTTCCCGGGAGGTGTAGACAACAGGCTGAGAGTTCCCGGCACTGACAGCCTCAGTTCTATATGCCCCTGGAAAGCTGTAAGTAACTAGGTGCTAGGTGACATAGAATTAGGGATACTAAAAGCCCCATAACTGGCCTGCTTTGCTCTGTTATTGATGGAGCAAGACAATGAGGTGGACCAATCAGAAGGTAGAGAGGTGACGTCTAAGACTCCAGAGCACAGGCGCACAGGAGTGGGAACGAAGAGCTGGGCTCCACAAGCTTGCCAGCAGCATCAGGGCAAACTGGGTCAGGATTCACCAACCAGCCTTGAAATCAGAATCCTGCACATTGAATGCACAGCCCCCCCCCCCATATCCTTCCCCCACCCCACCTCTCCTGTGCTTTTCTCCTGGTCTGAGGGGGTTTTGTTTCACAAAATTTTGCTGAGTGAAGGAAGGGAAAGAATTTGTGTCTATGCTTCAGCTTCCAGAAACAAAGACCTACAAATCCTCGGAGGATAAATGTGGTAGAGAGAGTGAAAAGTTAACGAAACCCGAGGGAGAACCGAGAGCTTGGGCCAAGAGAGCGAGAGGCCACTCTCTCAGAAGTGCCAGCCCCTCCTGGGGCTGTTTAACACACGAGCCCCCCCACATTTTTTTTTCTTGTTACCTAGGGAATTTAGGGTTTGATTTTATGGTGTATTTCCCACACAAACCATTCTCCTGGTGGGGTCTGATTTGAAAATGATGCTTTGTTTTTCAAACGTGTGTGTGTGTGTGTATGTGTGTGTGTGTGTGTGTGTGTGTGTGTGTACACATGTGCACACTCACACTTCATTTAAATTGCTCGTTGTCCAAAAGAGCGTGAGCTGGGTTCCTTTTCTTCCTCTCTCTAAGAGCTTGTGCTCCAACAGGTAGTCCGTGGCACTTCTAAACTCTGTACCTTTGGGAAGGAATTCCAAGTTCACGCTAGCTTTTTAAAAAAAAAAAAAAATTGGATTACAACGTAATTCTAACCTGGCCCTTCTTCCGGTCGCCGCATTAGTAAGGAGCCTCTTCAAAACGCAGAAGCCTGCAGAGCCCAGCACATGATAGAGAAGGGGGCCATTTCAGATACACAGCTGTCTTCCCTTCGTCAACCCCTTCACTCAAGAGCCAGAGGCTGAGCTGAGCGGTGAAGTCAGACACTAGCAGCGACCCTCCAACAGCTGTGCTTCGCCGTGTCTACACTGGCAGCCGCGTCCTTTCTACCCACCCTTCTTTACCCACATTGAATAAGTCTTCACAGAATTCTGAAACTTCCTACATAGTTTGGTAGCTTGAGTTGTCCTTTTTTTTTTTTTTTTCTTTTAAATTCATTGTTAGAGTCTCACCATGGAACTCAGGCTGTCCTGGAACTCCCTAGGTAGACCCGGCTGGGTTCTCACTCAAAGAGATGGATCCACCTCTGCACGCCTGATGTAAGCTGTCGTTCTTATCAAAGCACGGCTGCCTTCGTTCCGGACGCTGTCAGGGGTTATACAAGAAAAGAGAAAATGACAGTCCGCTTACTCTGGGCTGGTCTTGCAGGAACATTCCACCACGCCCCACGGATGCGGTACTAGATACGGAGGTTGGAGTTCCCTGCATACCCGGCAAGCGCTCTGTCAACTGAGCCAAGGAACTTTTTGAAGAAAAAGTTCTAAATCTATTGTGTGCTGATGGCTGCAGTTCTATAGATTTACTAAAAAGCAGTAAACCGTAGGCTTATAATGAGTGGAATTTGGGGTCTGTAAATCATACTTGAATAAAGTTGGAAAATCTTAACGAGGAAATACACAGGAGGAATTGAAATTTACAAGACATAAAATGAACTTTAAAAATGTCTTACAACCAAACAGGAACGCTGGCCTCTTCCATCTGTGACTGCAGAAGGGACACCCACCCCATCCCAAGTGGTTCCGCACTGTGTGGGGTGGAGGACGGGCCAGGATTTTACAGAGCAGCGTCTCTCCCTCACCGACTAATTCCCTGTGATGACGGGCAGCGGTAAAATCCTCTAATAGTAACACTGGGAGGGCCCTCAAGGGCCATCTTCTGCAGACCTATCACTCAACCGAAGCTGGGTGGAGACTCGGGAACTTTACAGCCCTGACTTACTCGGGATATCTAATCCAGTTAACACCCGGGTCGCTTCTTACCCACAGTCCTCCGCTGGGCTGCCTTCCCACCTCCTCCACGGGGCTCTTATCTGCAAAATCGGGACAATGATATTGGGCACCACCTGCTTCCCGAGGCCCTGTGGAGATGAGGCAAACGATGAGGAACTGCTTTCCAAAAAGCGGGAAGCCCTCTGCCACTGGAATGCTTTCAACTCACAAGTCAACTGCAAGTCAGTGTAGCTCAGAATACAGACCCGAGATCCGTAAGACGCACTTCCAGAAAGTCCTAGCCATCTCTGGGGGACACTTTCCATCAACAGTGGGGTGGGGTCAGGGGGGTGAGCAGCTGGGGGTGGTTTCAAACCCATGCCCCTAATTTGCTGGCACCTCTCCTACCTCCAAAACATCGTTACTTTCCTGCTCTCCATTCATTTGAATGAATCTGAAGACAATGAAATTTACCCTGTGTCCACTGATCTGTGATTCCTCCAACAACCGAGATGGAAAAATAATAATAATAATAATTTGGTTTAGCTATCTATAACAGAAAATATATTTATTTTACCCCCTACTTTGAAAACCTATCCATTCTGGTTGAGATGCCATAAAGGGGCCTGTGTGTCTGCAACACCTGGATTCCCCACGACTAATATATTCAGAGTATCCTGGGTGTATTCATTTCTGCTAAAGGCTCCCCTTGGCCCACCCTCTTCCCTGAGCCCCTGACCGCCCACACTGGGGCAGGCCTCAGAGAGAAGGCTCAGTGAAATGAGAGCCCAGCAAACCAGTCTTGCTGCTGGCCCCGGGAAAACACCAGGTGCACAAGCCGCCTCGGAGTGAGAGCTGGGAAAACACGGATAAATCAAGCCCAGCTGGGGAGTGAAAGAACAAGATAGCTGAAAAATAACAACCATGTGACCGAGAAAGGTTAAATCACACCAACTAAAGAGCCAGCTAATGTCAATGAGCTCTCTAGAAAGAAAGTAGAGCGTGTTAGAACAAAAGCGGAAGGCAGTCTCACCTCCCACATCCCACAACCTCTTGTAAATGCGTATGGGTCCTTTCACGGTGATGTATGTTGTAAAGGCTTTTCCCATTTTTTTTCCTTATGATGTTGCTATGATTTTTGTTGTGATTGTTATTTTCTATGCAGATATGTTTTAATTTTTAGTTCAATGATCTGTCTTTTTGTTGCATTCAGGTTTTGAGTTTTATTTAGGAAGTGTCTCCTTATGTCCATGTTGTAGAGAATGCCATCTCCATTTCTGTCTAACATCGTCAGGGTTCTTTCTTCAACCCATCTAGTGTGTATCCGTTTATCCTTATATATGGATACCTAGTGGTCCCCAGCTGTTTGTACAGAAATTCATGTTTCAACTCTAATGCCAGCACTTGGGAAGAAAAATAGTGAGTTTGAGGCTAACCTGAGCTATAGAGTGAGACCCTGTCACCAGAGAGAGGCAGAGAGATGGCTCAGCAGGTAAAGGCACTTGGCAGACAAGCATGCCATCTGAATTCAATGCTCAGAATCCATGACGGAAGGGGAGAACTACCTCCAGAAAGTTACCCTCTGACCTCCAGATGCTTCTGGACACAGCGGACACACACGCCATTCACAGATATACGCAAGAGCAGTGAATAAAACTGAAAGAAAGCTAGTTCATTTTTGTCCCAGCCAATGGTCACCTTGGGAAAAGCCCCTTACTAAACCCCCACAAACATTTAGGTCTATAAATGGACTTCCGCCTGACTCTTGGTCTATCTATTCCCTGTGTCAGTCTGATACGATCTTAGTTATAACAGCTTTACATTACATTCAAGAAATGTTGCCGTTAGCTTTTGTCAACTACTCAGCTACTCTCTAATCTTATGTATATGGGGTAGGGTTTTTTGTTTGTTTTGTTTTATTTTGTTTTTGTTTTTGTTTTTTTGCTTTTTTAAAATTTTTCAATGTAACCCTTATTATCAGAAAAAGCCTTGTGATGTTGACTCTTCCTATCCAGGAGAAAGGACATCTTTTAATGTTTCCAAGATGACTTTTATGTCTTCCAGAAGTGTTTTGAGGTTTTTTTCCCATGTAAACCACACACATTCATTGTGAAGCCATTTCCTAGCACTCACCTCCTTTCCGTTGCTACCTCTGTCGATCTTTGAAGCCAAGGTGATCTCAATACTTCATCTCTGGTTCTAAATAAAGAGTGACACGTGTTTTCTACCTCCATTTTCTTTCACCTTCGCCAGGTTCACACATTTCTTAATCTGCATTTGAGAGCATCTTCATTGATCTGTTGAAGGAGAGAGAGAGAGAGAGAGAGAGAGAGAGAGAGAGAGAGAGACACTTTGGGTCTCATGTTTAAAAGAGGATGACATAAGACAGTAAGGCCTTCAGGTCTCAGCAAGAAAGCATTCACATATATCTGGGGTCAAAGATAAGAAATTCCAGAACTCATATTTAAAAACCTGAAATTGGATTTAACTGCTCTGCTTTTCTCCATCAAGTAAACTCTATCCATCTTTGTGACAGCTTAGACAATCTTCTAAATCCTCTTTCCTCTGCTCCGTCTGATATAATACAGTAGACCTGAGAGTAACCGTATTGATAAATCCCTACGATAAATTCTCCTTCCCTAATATTCCTCTAATCCTTTCACAATCCAAACTCCACCCGGACACAGGACTCTCTCCTAGACCGTCATCGCCAAGGCTGTGTGTGTGAGCCACATTCAAGGCCATAGTGACACACATCTCAGACTGCACATTTCAATCCAATTTCAGACGTAGCATCTTTGCTGGCTTTCTCAGGCGGTTTCTGCCTAGTCCTGCTGAGACCTGCCACTCTTTGGATTTTCCTCCAGGTCGGCCAGCTGTCCTCTCTCCTAACACCTGTCTTCCACCTGTACTTCAACCTGGTAGACCCCAGGAAGACTCAGTGAAAATTACAGTCAAGGCTTTAGGAAATATAAAAACAACGGGGGGCCTGAAGCAATGGTTGACATTTAACCAGGCCTTGTCAGGAATGAGAAGGACCCTTACTGGCTTCTTTACCCATAGCATCTTTCTCTATTACCATTTTCAGTGTTGAACCCCTAAACACCCTTCAAGGTCAAGCCTAATGATCACCTTCGTCACAATTTACTCCAAAGATCCCTCTACCTTCCAAAGAAGCAATTGCTCCCCCATCAGTTTTCCCATTACATTTTTTTTTCTTTTTTTTTTGTTTTTTTTTTGAGACAGGGTTTCTCTGTGTAGCTTTGCGCCTGTCCTGGAACTCACTTGGTAGCCCAGGCTGGCCTCGAACTCACAGAGATCTGCCTGGCTCTGCCTCCCGAGTGCTGGGATTAAAGGTGTGCGCCACCACCGCCCGGCTAAATTCTTATCCTACTAGTGAAATGTTTGATTGAGGCTTGCCCAGTAATTGAGTAAAACCAAAACTTATTATAAGCCACAGTCATCCCAGGTTCCCCCCTGCTATATAGCCTCCCTGGTTCTGTGGGTTGCAATCCGATTGTTCTTTGCTTTATATCTAGTATCCACTTATGAGTGAGTACATACCATGTTTGTCCTTCTGGGTTTGGGTTACCTCACTCAAGATGATATTTTCTAGCTCCATCCATTTGCCTGCAAATTTCATGCTGTCATTGTTTTTCTCTGCTGAGTAGTACTCCATTGTGTATATGTACCACATTTTATTTATCCATTCTTCAGTTGACGGGCATCTAGGTTGTTTCTAGGTTCTGGCTATTACGAATAGTGCTGCTATGAACATAGTTGAGCATGTATCTTTGTGGTATGATTGAGCATTCCTTGGGTATATGCCCAAGAGTTCTCTAAAATGTGCCATCAGATTACTCTGATGGGTCATCATGACCCTGGAATGAAGCTTTCCTGCCCCCTCCATAATGTGTTTAGAGTCCAGATCTTGGAAGGAAAGAGATGAGCTGATTTAAAGGAGACATCAAAGAGAGTTTGATGGAAGAAGAGGGTTCAAAGGCTTGGGCAGACTTACAGGGGAATCAGGGATGGTAAGACGCCCAGCACCTAGCACAACCAGGAAGCCGCTGCCACTTCCTTCCCTAAGCTCGAAGGAGAGAGGCAGGAATCAGCCAGTCACCAGGATCCTCCAGGAGGAGAGCTGCAGATGTGGGCAGGGGCTGCCTCTAGAATACAACAGCCACGGAGAAGCAGAGGCCAACAGAAGAGAGCTGGGGCAGGGGGTAGACTTCCCAAGACCTGCTCTCCACTGGCCAACCCAGCTGGAATCCTGAGGCTGCCAGCCACAGATGCAGGCCACAGTGGCCAGTCTTCTGGGACAAAAAGCAAGGGAAAGGAAGCAAAGAACATCGAGAGAGATGAATAAGAAGCATCCTGCACAAGAGTCAACTAGCTTTTTTTTATCCCTGGACAGGGTTTCCTGAAGCCCAGGCTGGCCTCTGGCTTGCCATGTACCTGAGGAGCTGAGGATGGCCTTGGACTTCTCATCTCCCTGCTCCCAAATCCTGAGTGCTGGAATGAAAGTCCTCCACCTCCACTGTGCTTGTGGGGTGCTGGGGATCAAACCCGGGGCTTTGTGCATGCCATTCAACAGACTGAGCCATGTTCCCAGCCCTCAGCTAATCCTTTTCTTCCTGATCTCATGTTCTGAATTACAGCCTTGGTGGTGGTGGTGGTAATGAGGAGGGGGGGTGGTGGTGAGGGTGGTGATGGTGGTGGTGGTGGTGGTGGTGGTGTGGTGGTGAGGGTGGTGGTGGTGGTGGTGGTGGTGGAGGTGGTGGTATGTGGTGGTGAGGGTAGTGGTGGTGTGTGGTGGTGAGGGTGGTGGTGGTGGTATGTGGTGGTGAGGGTGGTGGTGGTGGTGTGTGGTGGTGGTAGTGGTGGTGGTATGTGGTGGTGGTGGTGGTGGTGGTGTGTGGTGGTGAGGGTGGTGGTGGTGGTGGTGGTGGTGGTATGTGGTAGTGTGTGGTGGTGATGGTGGTGGTGGTGAGGGTGGTGGTGGTGGTGTGTGGTGGTGGTGAGGGTGGTGGTGGTGGTGTGTGGTGGTGAGGGTGGTGGTGGTGAGGGTGGTGGTGGTCGTGTGTGGTGGTGTGTGGTGGTGGTGGTGGTGTGTGGTGGTGATGGTGGTGGTGGTGGTGGTGTGTGGTGGTGGTGGTGTGTGGTGATGTGTGGTGGTGAGGGTGGTGGTGATGGTGGTGGTGGTGTGTGGTGGTGAGGGTAGTGGTGGTGTGTGGTGGTGTGTGGTGGTGGTGGTGGTGTGTGGTGGTGATGGTGGTGGTGGTGGTGGTGGAGGTGGTGGTATGTGGTGGTGAGGGTAGTGGTGGTGTGTGGTGGTGAGGGTGGTGGTGGTGGTATGTGGTGGTGAGGGTGGTGGTGGTGGTGTGTGGTGGTGGTGGTGGTGGTGGTGGTGGTATGTGGTGGTGGTGGTGGTGGTGTGTGGTGGTGAGGGTGGTGGTGGTGGTGGTGGTGGTGGTGGTATGTGGTGGTGTGTGGTGGTGATGGTGGTGGTGGTGAGGGTGGTGGTGGTGGTGTGTGGTGGTGGTGAGGGTGGTGGTGGTGGTGTGTGGTGGTGAGGGTGGTGGTGGTGAGGGTGGTGGTGGTCGTGTGTGGTGGTGTGTGGTGGTGGTGGTGGTGTGTGGTGGTGATGGTGGTGGTGGTGGTGGTGTGTGGTGGTGAGGGTGGTGGTGGTGTGTGGTGGTGAGGGTAGTGGTGGTGTGTGGTGGTGGTGGTGGTGTGTGGTAGTGGTGGTGGTGTGTGGTGGTGGTGTGTGGTGGTGAGGGTAGTGGTGGTGTGTGGTGGTGGTGGTGGTGTGTGGTGGTGGTGGTGGTGGTGTGTGGTGGTGGTGGTGGTATGTGGTGGTGGTGGTGTGTGGTGGTGTGTGGTGGTGTGTGGTGGTGTGTGGTGGTGGTGGTGTGTGGTGGTGTGTGGTGGTGTGTGGTGGTGTGTGGTGGTGGTGGTGGTATGTGGTGGTGGTGGTGTGTGGTGGTGTGTGGTGGTGGTGGTGGTATGTGGTGGTGGTGGTGTGTGGTGGTGTGTGGTGGTGTGTGGTGGTGTGTGGTGGTGTGTGGTGGTGTGTGGTGGTGTGTGGTGGTGTGGTGGTTGTGGTGGTGTGTGGTGGTGGTGGTGAGGGTGATGGTGGTGGTGGTGAGGGTGATGGTGGTGGTGGTGAGGGTGATGGTGGTGGTGGTCTTATTTTTAAAGCACTAAGTCTGAGTAACTTTCTAGTTGGTCTAGAGAGGAAGGAACACTTTTTATCAGAGAAAAGTAGAAACATCTGGCCTCCTCTGTGTACGAGGAAACCTGGAAATGCATGGCTCGATCATTTGTTCGCTTGAGGCAGCTTCTCTCTCTGTGTAGCCCAGTACTGGCCTGGAATTCACTGTGAATCTCAGCTGGCCTCCAACTCAACATGCTCCTGCCTCAATCTCCCAACTCCAGGACATTTAGGCCAATATGCCCTACTCACAGTTTCCCTGTGAGCCTAACTGAAAAAGACCCCATTCATGCGTCCCCTGAGTCATTTTAATTCACTTTCTCAGCAAAGTCCTAGGTATCCCACTCTCTCTGTCTTCGTTTTCAAATTATCAGTTGGGCAGAATGTAAAGAGAAAGTCAACAGAGTCAAAGATGAAGGGAGGTAAAAGCCCAGTAAAGAGCAGAGGCGTACAGAGACCCTCCATACGGCTCCTTTTTAATTCCTCTCGTGTTTACTCAAGATTTTGATGGATGGCAGACCTGAACAGCCCGCGTGTACACGTGTCCTGCTCCGGATGGAATTGCTCTCAGGGAAATGAGTGAAGGTCAGCTTGCGCTCCCTGGCCTTGTTGGGCAGCTGGAGGCTCCGGTTTCCAAAGTTTACTCAGCTGAAAGTTTGGAGAGGATGCCTGTCGTGGCTTGAATATAAAATGTCCCCCATAGGCTCATGTGTTGGAACACTTGGCACCCAGGTGCCGGTGCTCTTCCGGGAGGTTATGCAATCTTTAGGGGGTGGAGCTTGGCTGAAAAAGCTCATGGGGGGGGGGGGGGTGCTGGTTTCGAGGCTTTGCAGCCTGGCCCCACTCCTTGGTCTCTTTCTGTTTCCTCTGTATGAAACGTGATCAGTTTCCTGACCCCCAAGCCAGCCTTGCGGTCACGCCGCACCACGCCTTCCCCACCATGATGGGCTGGAGCCCTCTGGAACTGTAAGCCAAAGTAGACCCTTCCTTCCCTAGCTTGCTTTTTGTCAGGGTATTTTATCACACCCCCAGAAAAGGGATGAGTGCAACACCAAGCAGTGACTCCGTGTGTATTCCAGTTTTGTGAACTGTTAAGGCCTTCTTCCCTTGTCTGTGAGGCTCACATTCAAAGGCTCCCAGAGAACGCAAGAAACCCCAAAGAGTACTGAACCTTACCTACGCTTTTTTCACTGTGTAGACATACCTGGGACACATTTCTAAATTAGACACAGTAAGAGAGAGTAACTGCAAGAAATAAAAACCACTTAGAGCAATACAGTAGAATTACTTACAAATTATGAATTCTTTGTTTCTGGAATTTTCCACCTAATAACTTTTGGACTGCAGTGGATCTTGGGTAACTAAAACTGCAGAAAGCAAAATGGCGGATAATGGGGCTAGTTTACATGTTAATTATGTATAACTTGGAAAGCACGTAAGTATCTAAAGAGAACACAGTGAATACCCTCAACACAGAGTGGAAACATTGGTGACATTTTGTCATATTCCCTTTCAATCTCTTTATACCACATGTTTCTCAGACAGGCATCCCACACTGTGTGCTGTTTGATATCACCGCCCTTTATTATAATTGATGGCAGACTTAGATTATCCAAAGTGGTAAGTGCGTTGGTTAGTTTTATGCCAACTCGACACAATCTAGAGTTATTTGGGAAGAGAGACTCTTGATTGAGAAAATAGGATATTCTGTAGGAGCTTAGAAGATAAGAATTCCGAGGGCCATGGAAACGACAGTTTGTAAGGTTTCAGGGTGGAGTAAAGGTGCTATCTGTGGTTCTGGGCAGCTGGAGCTAAAAAATCACCTATAATTAAAAGGAGACCAGCATCATCGAGGCAAAATCTTCTGGGAAGTGTTTCCTCAGGGTCAGCACCCAGGAGCTGCAGTCGAAAGGGGACAAGGCTGTATCTTGTGCTGGTGGCTGAACTGGACAATCTGGAAGAGTCCCCTGGTATTGGTTCTGAAGGCACGAAGGGGTCATGGAGAGCAGCTGAGGCTTGGCACCCCAAGAGGCCAGGAGAAGCCTCTGGTGAAGGGGCAGCTCAGTTGCAGTAGAAGCCCCAGGACTGAAGGAGTCATGAAGAGAAGTTGAAGCTTGGCATCATGTGGCAGGGTCAGAATCCCCGAAGAGAGCCCAAAAGAGGCTATGAAGGCACAGCCCAGTTGCAGTGGAGACCCCAGCATTTCGGAGATGCTGGTACTATGGGATGACCACCGAAGACAGTAACAGCTGTGGAGTGGAGCTGGCCTCAGCCTAGGAGACAAGCTGTGTGTGTGTGTGTGTGTGTGTGTGTGTGTGTGTGTGCTGCAAACAGCAAGACAGGAAAATGGAGCTACCAAGGCCTTTTGGAACCCAGGGGATCATGAGTGAGTACCAGACATTAAGCAATGAACTTTTTACACTGATGAATTTAATTGTGATGACTCCCTAATTCTTCCTTCTTGGAGTAAACATGCACTTAACTTTCTTGATTTTACAGGAGCTCACAGCTGAGAGACCTTGAACTTTTAGAGACTTTGGAGTTTTTGGAAGGCTTTGGATATTTTAGAGAGACGTTGAACTATGAGCGAGACAGTGGATGTTTTAAAGAGACTTAACTTTCCGAGTGTTTGAATATTTTAAGACCGGGACCTTTAAAAGTTGGAATATTTTCTGCTGTGATGCTGACATTAATATGAGATCTTGGAGATGAATAAGGAAAGAAAGGTTATGGCTGAGTAAGTGACATGTTCCTGGGTCACGTTGACAAGAGGTCAATTGTAGTGGTTAATTTTATGTCAATGTGACACAAAATAAAGTCATTTGGGAAGAATGACTCTCAATTGAGAAAATACATCTGTAAGATTGGCCTATAGGCACATCTGTCATGCATTTTCTTAATTAGTGATTGATGTGGGAGACTCCAGCTCACTTGGTGTGGTACAAACCCCTAAGCAGCTGTCCCTGGGTTATATAAGAAAGCAGGCAAAGCAAACCATATGGAGCAAGCCAGTCAGAAGCCTTTCTCTGTGGCTTCCGCTTCAGTTCCTGTCTCCACGTTCCCGCCTTGAGTTCCTTCCTTGACTTCCCTCAGTGACAGAGTATGTCCTGAGAGTTGTAAAATGAAATAAACTGTTTCCTCCCCAAGTTGTGTTTGGTCACGGCGTGTATCACAGCAACAGGAACCTAACTAAGACATTAAGTAAACTGCAAAATAATAAAACTTAAAGACTGCGTACATACGTATTATACGTGAACAATTAGATCCTACCTTATTTAACTATTCCCCTGTTGTTGAATATTTAGGAGTTTTTTCATTTTCCTTATAAAAAATAATATGGAAATAAATATCTCCATTTATACATTTAAAAATCTACTTTATTTATTTATGTATTCTGAGTGGTGGGAGTACTTGGCACATGTACACACAGAAGTCAGAGGACAACTCTGCAGTCAGTTAGTTCTCTCTCTACAATTTGAGTTCCAGGACTCAAACTCAGGTCGTTCATCAGGCGTGGTGGCAAGGGCCCTTACCTGCTAAGCCACCTCTCCAGCCCTACCATTCGTTTTTTTTTTAAGCTGTGATAGATTTCTTGGAACGAGTTTCTAGAAGCAAAATGATAGCGTCAAAAGTTTCACTTTAGGGCCGGGCGGTGGTGGCGCACGCCTTTAATCCCAGCACTCGGGAGGCAGAGCCAGGCGGATCTCTGTGAGTTCGAGGCCAGCCTGGTCTCCAAAGCGAGTCCCAGGAAAGGCACAAAGCTACACAGAGAAACCCTGTCTCGAAAAACCAAAAAAAAAAAAACAAAAAAAGTTTCACTTTAGAGCTGGCCAAATTGCTGTTTTAAAAGATTATACTAATTACAACTGCACCACAGGGCAGGAAGTGCCTGTTCCCACAGAGCCTGGCTGCCACGGGGTGTTGGGATGTATTTCCATCTATCAGTGACATCTCCTTGTGATCGTCACTGACATTTTTTGTTCAGTGAGGTTGGCCACTTTTTTCACACATTGTAGGCCACTGGACTCCCCTCCTTGGGGACTGTCTGTTTCTGCAGTTTGGCAGGCAAACTTACTTCCCAACTTTTGTTCCTCTCCTGAGGATCACAAAACTTCGTACAACTTTAGTCCAACCTACTGAGTGTTTTCAGATGGCTGGTTGCTTTAACAGAGCAAGTCAACTCCAACCATGTCATTCCACTTTGGTTTTTTGGACAGAGAATGGCTATACGTTCAGTTGAATGCTACCCAGGCTCTTTCCTAAAACCATAACTGAAGTTATCTTAATTGTCTCTCTGCATATATTAAAACACACAGTAGCCTACAGTTTGCAGTCCATAAATCCAAAGCTCTTGGAAACAAGCTTCTTTTGTAGGCCTCTCTAGGCCTAATTAGGACTATATGATCCTTTTTAGGTACTGAAAAGAGTGAGAAAAAACAGTTGGGTCAAGCACAGGCCTTTTGACAGCAAACTTCAACTTAATGTGAAACGCAGAAAAGTCAGGACAAATGTGTCCTTAAGTGCCTGAGTGCTCTCCCACCGTTTCCATGGTAGGTGACGATGAGATTATTTCTCTGCATGGTCACACTTTGCAGTGGCTACTAGCAGTTAGTAATCCCACAGGAGAAGAGGAGAAATCCAGTGGAATTCAAGTTCATGGAGTCATTTCACATTTGCAACTTGGCCATGAAGACCAAGTAGCTTTCATTGATCGCTCTTCATTGTACAAACATTTTTTCTCACCTGAAATCTCATCTGGTATTTGAGTCACAACCACATGGGATCTCATCCCACTGCCCCACTTTGCAGGGGTGAGTAAACAGCTGCCTCCAAGTGTCCAGCTTATGGGTTAGTGCTCAAGGTCCCAGCTTCTGCCTAGAAACAGATTCCAGTTCCATTTTGTCACCCTGGTCTTTTATTGATTGGACGCCCTTTACAAATGTCACCGAATCATGAAACACAGCTAGAAGAAAGATGGATAGTGTCAACCAAAGTACAGGATGCAACCCCAGGCCATCTTCTTACTCAACAGTCAGTACAGAGGAAAGGAGAATTTGGGTGTGATCTTTCCAATGAACAGGTGCATCAAGTCTACTTGTTGACTATCTCATTGTAATGAACCAGTCCCACTGTCTGTATCCTGTGGTAGATTCTAATGTTTCCTTTTTTACTCAGTCTATACAGGCTTTTATAGAGCAACAGTTGCCGTTATTAACCACTTGGCGTTCTGTAGGCTGCATAGGTTGTAGAATCCCAGAAGGAAACTAGAGAAGAAGACCTGGGACATCATATGAGGGAACAACACTAAGTCTAGAAGATTCTACTAGTCCTTCTCCATTGCCTTGCAGATCTGAGGAAGTTTTAAGACTGAAAAGAAACGTAAAAAAGATATTTTAACTAGAATTTGGGTGAATGATGGTCCTGAATAATGGAGTATGTGAGGATTATCTCTCATAGCTTTACCATTTTTGATGTGTACTTGGGCTCTCAGAGGTGAGGAAATATGGGCGGCGATTTTTAACTCATATTGATACACCTGTGCAGGTTTCCTAAGCATGAATATGCTTCCTGGGGGAAAGGAATTTGACCCTCCCTCTCCCCCATCCCTGTCCTCATTATCAAGAAGATACCAAATGCTTGGTTAGTCTTTATCTTGCCTGAGAGTATACTGGGAGCTGCTACATGGTTCTGCTACTCAGAAGGCCTCCATCAAAATGTCAGTCTCCACCAAAAACTAAACGATAGAGGTCGCTGAGTGAGTCAAATGTGGAACCTACTACAACTGCCCAAGACAAGCATGTGTCTGGTAATGGATGGTGGGTAAGTAACCACTAGAGGGTGTGGGATCACTGTGGGGCCCAGGCTGCTCTGCTCTGAGCACCGCTTCTCTGAGCTCAGGGCAAGACTGAGACAGTCTCACGACTACTTCTTTGAAAGGAACTCATGAACTCTCAGCGCTGTGATAATCAAGGAAGGAAGAGGGCCAGCCCACCCTCCGGTAGAAATGAAATGGCTGTGTGGGTGTGAGATTTCAAGATTATTTCTCACTCCTCCTCCTCCTCCTCCTCCTCCTCCTCCTCCTCCTCCTCCTCCACCGCCACCACTTTCTGCCTGGGTAAATGGCACCGTTATCACCCTCCTCAGAAAACCTCCAAGATGAGAGCAGATGGTATAGTGCCAAGGTCTCTGTGATCTCCACTGCCAGAGAAGTGATGATCCTCGGGAAGCTGAAGGCAATTCAGTTCAACACAACTAAGTAGCCAGTGTTGGTTCTAACTTTGGGAATCTGACCCCAAATTGTTTATTTTAGACATATGCATACCCAATATAATTTGATAAAAACTTTTCTGGTGATAATTAACTCAATCCTGTGTGCACAATAAAACATACCTAAATCTCTTTGAGAAACAAAGGAAGTTAAATAAAGATCAGAGGTGACTACATTGAAACTCTTTGTAAAAGTACACGTGACACTTTCCATAAAGATGGCTTCTTATAGAGGCAGAGCCAGGCGGATCTCTGTGAGTTCGAGGCCAGCCTGGGCTACCAAGTGAGTCCCAGGAAAGGCGCAAAGCTACACAGAGAAACCCTGTCTCGAAAAAACAAAAAAAAAAAAGAGAAAAACAAGCTTCTGATAGGGGTCTGGGGGAGGATCCAGTTTCAGCTCTGGCCACACAGCATAAAGCTCACCAGGGTAGTTAGTACACATGTGCTCCCAACCTTCTGGTCAGAAAACAGGTAGGGCATTCCTTTCTTTGCAGCCTGTGTGCTAACATTCCATATTTCCCTAGAGCTAATCTGTGAGCATGAGGACCTCTGTGCCTCCTACAGCACAAATCCCAGACGCTCTGCATCCTGGTTCCTGTTCTCTTTCCATGTCACTCACTGCCTCCCATCAACTGGGAAGGCTTGTATCAGCCCTCAGCAAAACACATACAAGATGGAGTCTCTAGAATTTAGAACTTTCAAATTCTAAGATTGAAAAAAAAAAAAAGGCATTTGAAAAAGTCTTTTCTCTACCCAATCGATCAAACTGCGAGATCTACCACCCACTAGCTCACATCTCCTCATCCTTCAATCTGGAACACAGAAGTTAGTTCTCAGCACATAGGAACACAAATTACAAGCAAAGTTAGTAAGACATTCGCTAAGGAACAGAGGCAAGGTAGAGAGAAAGCCTTCTCTATCCCACAGGAAGGCACCATGTCAGCAAAATGCCTTCAGAGCAGTGAGCAGCTAAATGCAGCCTCATCAAAGCCAGTCGGTTTTCAGATACACCACCAGGGTCAAATACTATCTAAAGTTATCATGGGTATTTTGGTTGGAAATGCTAGACAGTTACTCAGTTAACTTTATATCCATCCCCCCATTCTTTATAGCAATTAAGGATAGAATTCTTTATGAGCCAGTGTATAAGTTTTCAAACTTAAAAACATCTCTCCAGACCTTCCAAAGAAATCACCACAATTTAAAAATCCACAAAATCGACTTTCATTAAGTTACCACTCATCCACTGAGATTGGAAGGTTTCCAGTCTTAGAACGCAATGATAACAAAGAGGACACGATAAAATTTCTGTTTATGCTCACACACACTTTTAATACGAACATGTGAGACTGACTACGTTCTAGTCTGTGCATTTATCTTTGTTGAGGAGGCGAGATTTCAGTGGACTTCTCCAGTGAGTGACCTCACAAATCTCCCCCACACCCCTTTTTCTGTCGTTTTGATGTAGGCTTCTCTGGCATTTGCATCCAGTTGAAATTCTGTTAACAGAATGTCTCAGAAACTCTATAGACCAAGAAAATTAGAAAATTGGTCTCTTTTGATTATCAATTAAGCAGCTTTTTATGATTAATCAGTGTATCACCAACTTTATGATTAAAATTTTCTCTAAGAATCTCACAGGGTTTTTAATTTTTAAAAAATCCTATTCTGTGTATTATTTGCCACAATTATTTCACTTGAACTAAATGGATGTTTATGGAAAGAGAACTGACGATCTCTTGATCAGTCCAAAGGGTGGTTGCTTTGTTTCACTGGAATGAAATGTCTCACTTCATCCCTGTTTTTAATTTTTAAAAATCACTGTCTGTACTGACATGCCAAGTTTTTCTCCCTTCTTATTTACCTATTTTCCCCTCAGTTCCCTTTACTGATGTGGGAGCAAACACGTATTTCAAAACTGACACCCAACGACATGAGAAATGCAGCGCACCTCCACACAGGTTTAAACTAAACAACAGCTCTAAGTAGTAGAGTAACCCAGGAAACCTGTAAATTGAACAGATTACTGATGAATATGCTTCAAAGATTTGCTAGTAAGTCAGTTATGTGAAACTCAGAATACATTGTCCCAAACACATGGTTTTATTGTTGTCGCAGATTCTTAGTCCAGATCCCTAAGACTCCATTTCTATAAGCTATATTTAATATACATAACATCCCATTCTGGATGGGCCCCTCAGCTAGGACCCACAGGCCCCTACAGCAACTTCCTAAGATTGCTTTCCCATAAGGAAGCTCTCTATTTTAGTATGGCATAACATCCAGCCCTTCAGTGCCCCAATGCAGAATTCTGAGCCTTCTGGAATAGTAGTTACAACCTGGGTCACATTACTAATCACATTGGCGATTTCAGTTTAGTCTATTGTATGATAGATATATTAATACCTACCTCTTGAGGAATAAATACAATGATAAAATAAAATACATTTAATGCAAAGTTTGTCTCAGAAGAAATAGTGATCACGATTATACGACAGAAATTACTAAGTCGTAGGCCCCTGTGAGCCAAAGATAAAGGACGACTGGAGGGAAATGTTCTTATATCAAGTTCACGTCCATGATATATTAATTGAGAAAATGTGTAGTGTGTGAGTTTCCTATAGCTGCCATAACGAAGTACTGAGTGAGTTAAAACAGAAATGCAACGTCTTGTCTCTCTGGAGGTTGGAAGTTCAGCATCAAGGCGTGGGCAGGGTTGGTTCCGTCTGAGGGCTGGGAGAAAGGATCTGTTCTGTGATGGGAACTGGGATTCTGATGACTTCAGACATCTCTTGTACTGTAGCTGGTACTCTCCTTATCATCACGTCTGTCATCTTCCCTTTGTGTCTCTTTCTCTGTCCAGTTTCCTTTTTTTTAATAAAGACCCCATCATAGTAGATTAGGACACAACCTCCTTATTATCTCCAAGACTCCTAAACAGCACCCTAGCTGCTAGGGGTTAGGGAATATGACCCAACACATGACAAGTCAATAGGTGAAAACTTTCACTGAGCCTTTTACAGAGATGTGTTGGGCCAGACTTCAGGACGGAGAAGATGAGAGAATTTCAACATCTACGGATCCATGAAAGGAGGAACAGGCACTCCTGTGTGGCCTCTGCCACCAACAAGGGCAACCTGTCTGGGTATCACCCACAAACTCAGTGGGGATGCATTAGTTACCTTTCTGCTACTGTGATAAAACACCAAGACCAAAATCAACTTATGCAAGAGTTTGTTACGGCTTATGGTTCTGGAGGGTGAAGAGTCCTTTGTGGTGGGGGACAGCACGGCAACAGGCAACCAGGGCAGGAAGTGAGGGAGCACATCTTCCACCACACGCATGAAACACGCGGAAAGGACAGGAAGTGTGAGGCTGCATACTCTCCAAGTCTACATCCAGTGGCACCTGCTAAGTCTTCCCAAACAGCGCCACCAACTGGGAGCAAGTGTTCAAACACCTATGTGAGATGTTTCTCGTGGACACCACCACAGGTAGGCAACTAAGGAGCCAGATTTCTCAAAAGTACAGTCAGCTCACCCCAAGCAGATGTGCAAATGTGAGCTTCACATTCCATTTGTTTTCAGACTTTACCATCTCTGAGATGAAAAGACCGAATTTCTTCCTGAACACCTTAAGAAACTACTGTGGGGGAGGGGAGGGTGCTGGAGAGATGGCTCAGCAGTTAAGAGCACCGGCTGCTCTGCCAGAGGACTCGGGTTCAATTCCCAGCACCCACATGGCAGCTCACAACTGTCTGTAACTCCGGTTCCAGGGGAACCAGCACCAATGGACATAAAATAAAAATAAAAATAAGACAAACCCATACCTTAAAAAAAGAAAAGAAAAGAGAAACTACTAAGGCCTGAAGAGATGGCTCAGCCCTTAAAAGAGTAGGCTCACAACCAAAAAGAAACTGCTTACATCCTTTCTTGTTACGGCAGTTCTAAATGGACCCTTATAAAATTCAACACCTAATAACAATTTTACAGCATCTGAGGTTTCATCAATTTCTCAAAACTCCTCAAAGTGAAATTAATTTTATGTCCAGTTAAATATCTGAAACAAGCCCACATGCCTCAGCGCTTTGGAGGATGAGGTCATCCTGCCGTCTAATAAATGACAGGAGGGTACCTCCATCCCCCGAAGTTGGGAACTTCAGTTCCCAAGTTGGGAACGACACATCTGACCTCTTCAAGAAAAACCAACTCTTCCCCCGTGACCCATTCACCACCAGGAAGTAAATTCCCCACTGGGAGCCTGTGTCTCAACAAAGTTCATTCTGCGTATCTCCCAGGCAGAGGGTAATCTGGGGTCACTCTTCCCATAGGCACACACCCCCTCAGGTCCTAGCAAGGGAGAAGGGTCTTCTAAAATAAAGTTGCTCAAAATAAATAAAGTGATCTCAGAATAAGCACCTCCCTCTGGTTTCAAGTAATATATTAAGTAAGACAAAAACATTCAGGTTTCTAACAACCAGTGGGTGGAGACAATACGAGTGATTGTCCTCTAACAATTCTAGGATGCCTGGGCTACTTCTGCCCTCTGGTCCAGTTAGCCATTTTTTATCCTTCACAGTCACCTAAAATAGCTTTTCTCAGAGACTCCCAAATAACCCAGAATCCCAGCTATTTCTTCCCTAGTTTCCGATCTGTGCGTTTGCGTGACTGGTCCTCTCTATACACCGGAAGCCTCAGAAGGCTAAGAACACTCCATGCCTACCACTGAATAGATGCTCACTAAGCCTGCATGGAATTGTTTATATTCTCAATGGCAGGCGGGTGGACCTGTATCCTCGGAGCCCTGTTGACTGGTGGTCAAGGTGTATCCCAGATCGGACTGTATCCCGGATCTGGCAATAAAATATTGACCCCAAAATATTACTTTCCTGAATATTCGCCCTGGCCTAAATAAACAGAGGGAGCCCTGGGGACTCGTCCTGCGAGGCTGATTTAGTAGCATCACTGGCTCTTGAGCAACATTTTGGAGACTGATGTCCTGAGCACAGATGCTGTCATTAAGAACTTAACACCAGGCCCAACCTTCTGGGGCTGACTGTGTGGGAATGAAGCCCTTTTTATGTCGCGGGTGATGTATGAACTGATGGCTCATGAAAGGTGAAACTCAGACTAAGTTATCAGACTTTTTCCTTCTGAGTTATGGCACGGCGAGCAGGCTTGACCGATTACAGCCACTGGCAAGGGCTGAGCAGTCCATGTGCTTGTTTATGTTACTAGAAAGAAGTGACAATATAGTCCAATTTAGTGCCTACAGCCCAGCATAACTAAACAAATCCTCTCTCCCATCCACGGGGAAACTCACCTAAGCACAACTGGATTTATAGGAAGCAAATGCCCAAGAGAGCCAACCTGCCCATAATGCTTGCTCAGGGCCAAATTACTTTAAAAGCCACCACTTAGAACCCTCTAGAAGCTGAAAAGGAGGAAATCTCTAACTAGTGCTTCTAGATTTCTGGTATGTGCAGCCCGTGCATGTTGGGCAAGGTTGTTTGCGGGAGTAAGGGGAGGTCACAGGGTCACTCACAGTCACCTAACTAGCAACATATCTCAGAGCATGGAGGCTCAATAATTCAGAGTCAGGGAGGGGGGGCTTCTACACAGCTGTGGACTTTTAATGACAACATCCATCACCGAGTCAAGGCTTTCAAGGCCAAAGGTCTTCTAGCAAAGACAAGTTTACCTGCTCTGTGGGCTGGTCCAGAGATGGGGGCCCACCGAGCTCAAGATGCAGGGTTTCCTCCCTCAAGAGCAAATACAAACACTGGAAGGAAAGAAACGGCCCTAACCATCTAGATCTGTTTTACTGCTACGACTTCTGCTAAAGAAAATGGGAAGCATTCCAGTGAAATCTCCCTCCTCTCCCTTTGCTGAAATGTTGTGTTTAGGTCCCAGATGGAGAAGCGTTTCTGCATCTATCTTCCTTAGAGTAGTGCTTTTTAATAAGAGAGGGAAAGCAAGGGCCGGGAGGCCTCAGCACGGGGAGATTGTCTGACTGACGAAATGGAAAACAGCTTCAGGGGTTCAGACACCCCATTTTAAGCCCCCCTCGTGGACCCACAGCAATCTCTATATTTTGGGAACAAAAAAAATGCTCTGTTGATAGATAAAAATGTAGATGGTGTCAAGAAGTGAGTTCATGGAGGGAAAGATCGGGGGAGAAAGGGAGTGAAACTCCCTCCCGGGGACAGGACTCCGTCCTAAAAGCGGGTCCCTAGGTCACAACACAAGGGTTAAGTAGATGCCAGCGGCATGCAGGACTGACTTTGACTAAAGACAACCAGAAGAGTCCCCACCACGGTTGAGCAACCCGAGAGACCTCAGCTGTGAACCTCTCTCAGCTTTCCGCAACTGAGTCAGTAGGTTTCTGACTACAAGGTCTGCCAATGAAAGGCCCGACGGGCACTCCGACTCGTGTGTTTCTGCTGTAAACCCTGGGAGTCAGATAGTGTTGCTGCTATTTGCCGGATGAAGCCCATGCCTCTAAGGGTGGAGACAGTTGACGTTTTAACACTTGGGGCGCCTTAGTTAGCGAAATGAAGACGGTTCTAAGAGACACATACTAATCTATCCATTAGTTGCCTTTCCCATCACTGATAAAATATCCTACAGAGCCGGGCGGTGGTGGCGCACGCCTTTAATCCCAGCACTCGGGAGGCAGAGCCAGGTGGATCTCTGTGAGTTCAAGGCCAGCCTGGACTACCAAGTGAGTTCCAGGAAAGGCGCAAAGCTACACAGAGAAACCCTGTCTCGAAAAACCAAAAAAAAAAAAAAAAAAAATATCCTACAGAAACAACTTGAGGGCCTTTCTCCCTTCAGGGTTTCAAGAGATAACAGGCCACCAAGTCAGAGGAAGCATGGCGGCCGGGGAGACTCGTCTTGGCGCCTTCGAGCCTTTACAACAGAAACTCAGAAAGTGAGTGGCCTCTCCACAGCAAATAGTTACTTCTCCCAGTCTCAGGTGCTAAAGGGTCCAAAATCAAAGATGGTAGTTGACAAGGGCTCACTTCGTGCTGCATCATCAACATGGTGGGAAGGACAAGCAGGTCGTCTTCTCCCGCTGTTCATGATCATGAACTAATCAGCTCCCAAGACCCACTTCCATACACCAGCACCTCAGGGTTTAAGACTCACATACATGAATGTGATAACAGGAACAATTAGTCCATTGCAAGGAAAGAAAGGTAAAGAAAGGAGAGGGTGGAGGAGGGAAGGGGAGGGTAGAGGAGGGAAGGGGAGGGTGGAGGAGGGAAGGGGAGGGTGGAGGAGGGAAGGGGAGGGTGGAGGAGGGAATGGGAGGGTAGAGGAGGGAAGGGGAGGATGGAGGAGTGAAGGAGAGGGTGGAGGAGGTAAGGGGAGGGTGGAGGAGGGAAGGGGAGGGTAGAGGAGGGAAGGGGAGGGTGGAGGAGGGAAGGGAAGGGTAGAGGAGGGAAGGGGAGGGTGGAGGAGTGAAGGAGAGGGTGGAGGAGTGAAGGAGAGGGTGGAGGAGGGAAGGGAAGGGTGGAGGAGGGAAGGGGAGGGTTGAGGAGGGAAGGGAAGGATGTAGGAGGGTTTACAAGCCATGAATGTCCACATTGAGTGAGCCATCCAGTTTTTAAGAATCCCAAAGTCAGGTGCAGCCCTGAGACAGCGGAGCAGAGAAGCAGGCTTCGGAGGAGAGAGAGAGAGCTGACCTCCGTTATCAGCAGCCAGACTGAGCACAGACAGAAGGGAGGTGCAAATGGGTTCAGACTGTCCCATGTGGTTCACCAAGGCTGTCACACAGCCAGCCAACACGATCGCACCAGGCAGGCGGCTTGCCTATCCCACTACCTCCTCCCAGTCTTGAGAGTCTTGGCTCTCAATTCTGAAATGTAGTCAGTGACAGGCTGGGTGCTCTTGAGACGGCCGCTTAAAACTCCCTCACTCATCCCCTTGAAAGAAAGAGGTTGTGAAAAATAGGGTAGCAGGAGAATCCCACAGGCATTTCATCAGCTCTTCCCTCTCAACAATGTCCCTTTGGTTCCATTATTTTTCTTTTATTGCTTTTTTTTTTTTAACTTAAGCTATCTTGCAAATGGGAAGCATCACTTTGCTATCAGGAAACCCAAAATCAAAAGGTAAGCTTTTATTTTTCTTCAGAAGACAGAATGATGAAAACGTCCAGACACGGTATCAAATCAACACTTAATTCCAGGTCTCGACAGACCCACTTTGGCAAGCTATCTGCTTCATTTCTTTACTGAGTCATTTGCTTGTTCAGTGGGTTTTTATTGAGCCTCTATTAGGTGCCAGACGTATCTGGGCTCTGAATGCACAACGATGATCCAACCTCTGCCCTTGTTCTAATTGGTGATACAAAGCAACAAAAAGACAATGTCATAAACGCTCTGGGAGGATAAGGTTCCGTTTGGACCCGTTTTGAGTTGTTAAAGTCACGGCAGTGCGCAGGAGAGATCTCTCTTTATATGTGGGACAGGCTTCCCAGTTGATTCCCTGACTTGCCACCCTTGCCTGCGCCCACATCTCTGTGTTGCGGTGACCAGTCAGATTTTGCAGTGCCATGGCACAGGCCTGAGGAAAACAACCCAAAGGAAGGGTATTTATTTGTGGGCTCACAGTCTTAGAGGGCTCAGTCCATGGCCACATCACAGCAGCAGGAACATGTGGCATGCCCTTTCCTTCTGGACAAACAGGAGGCAGAGAGAGAAGAAGACTGAGGCCCCAAGACAGCATTCAGAGACACTCCCAGTGGCCTACTTTCTCCAGCTAGGCCTTGCCTCTCAAAGGTGCCACAATCTCCCAAAATACCACCCCCAGCTGGGGACCAAGCATTCAAAATGTGAGCCTTGGAGGACATTTTATATTCAAACATAATGCAAGGCTTCAACACGGTGACCCTGGCCTCAGGATCAGTCGTGTGACTTGCCTCAGCTAGCAACATGTAAGGAGAAGCAGTAATAGACCAGTTCTGAGCCTTGGACTGAAGATGCTCCATCTCTTTCTACTTTCCAGCTTGCACCTTCACTGGGATCCTGAGAAAAGCATGCCCTGGCTATCCCACCAGACGAGGAGGATGTAAGACACATGGAGAGGAGTCACTCTACCAAACCCAAGGTCTGCACTGAGACACTGAGACCCTGCACCCTGCACCCTGCAGCACAGCCCCAGCTTCTCAGCCCAATGTGAGCCACAATATGTCATTACTGTCCCAAGCCTCAAGTCTCTGAGTAGTTTGTTAGACAGTGGTATCAGTCCTTTGCAGGAACTGATGCGTCAATCAGACGCTAACATGTGTGGCTGAGCATCCATGCTCTATAATCGGAAATGTGGAAGGCTATGAGATCTAAACATCGTGAGCACACACAGGATTGTTCCCTAAAGCAGTCATCCTTCCACTTCTGTTCTTAATGGAGTATTGTCCCCAATTCTTCTTCCCTCCTTTGCTGTGGCTTACATCAACGGTGCCCCTTGACATGGAGTTTGACCGTGTGATTTAACATGGCCAGTGGGCATGTTAAGCAGCGGGCAGCATTTGGGGCGTTTCAAACAGAAATTTTCCTTTTGTTCATTTTCTTCTGGTATGTAAGAGGTGTGTGATTGTCATCGTACTCTACTGGAACTTTAAACCAGGGACCAAGAGAGGGCAGGAGGGCGGGAAGGCCTTGGACAATGGTGGGTTTTCAGCCTGGACCACTGTGTAGATAACGATGCCATTCACTCCCATTAACTTGGTGCTGTTTCTTGATGCTGGAAGATTTAGGATAAACCACAGCTCCCGGGACTCTTCTTTGAGCATTAATAAAAATTGCTTTCTGTTGGCTTGTTACTCTTAAAACATACAGTGCAATGATTCACTTCGCTTGAGAGTCGGTAACTCTCTAGGCCGATTTAAAAGGTTCCCCCAAAAACATCTGTCCTCGATTAAACAACAGATACCACTTACAGACCATGTCTGTTTTCCAGGGTTTCTGAGCAATAATTAATCAGGCACATGAAAAAGCACAGACCTCATCCTTTTATCCAATTAGAGAAATCTCTAGAAGGCCAGGGCACCAAACTGTTTGGCTTTGTGGACACGCACTGAGGTGAGTGACTGGTTTTACATCTTAGAAAATATCAATATTTACTTTGAACTTCCAGTGAAATTAAAGAAAAACAAAATGTATGAGTTAACTGTCACTGAATATATGGCGGCTGCTATTGAGTGGCTACCGCAGGGTACCGGGTGTGAGAAATGGCCGCCCGAGATGCACTTTCCACCAGCTGGGGACACATTTCAGGTTTCCTCTGCGGCTTTTGATTTTTTTGTCTCCCATCCATCATCCTCGTGGAGTGGGTTTGTTTCCACCTCTACACGTTTGCCCATAAATCCCAGGCTGCCCTTTCTCCTCCGCATCCCACTGTGGCCTCCACAGCGAGTCACATGCCACTTGCAGGAAAGCCCTGCTGGACTTACGCTACCTGAGTTCTCCTCATGTTCTCAGCCCCAGGGAAGGGCTGTTTTCACACTTCCGTGAAGCCACCAGCATCTTCACGATGATGATGACGGTCAATTGTCACAGTGGGGGCCCAAGAGCTCTGTAGGCTAATTGCTCCGTAAGACACTGAGGAATCACAGATCCTCTAGCAGGAAGAGCCATTGGCGCCACAGAGCCTAAGCCCAAGTTTCGCCAGTGACGAGACTGAGACACTCTGGATTCGGTGTGGCTTGCCCACAGACTTCCCTCTCAAGTTCATTACCACAGAGTCTCAGATGAGAAGTTGCCCAGGCCTGTGCTGTGCCTCATCTGCCTCCTCAGCAGGGTGGATCTGTCATGGAGAAATTTGGGAGCAAAACCAGAAGATGCACTGGATCAGATAAAAAGGACACATGACATGTGCATCACAAATAAAAGTTACACTAGATACGTGCTGCACAGAATAAGACTGAAAGGGAACACTAGCCCAAAAGGGGGCTCCCCACAAAATCCACTTCCTTTTTGAAGTGGATTTCTGTAAATGCAACACATACTGAAAAGTGTAGAAAAGTTCAAATAACCCAAAATCGCATCACCCACAGGCTTGTTAACACCTTACTATATTTACTACTATATAAAAATCCACACATGACTAAATAATTTTAACTTCAAACATAAAGAGAAAACTAACATTTTTAGCTGTGGAAAAAGACTCAAACATATTTTAAAATTATATCACAATATGTAAAAAGCTGTCAAATAGAGTCACAGACCAGAACAGGATAGTGTCTCTCGGTGCTGGGACCGAGGGTGAGTTGGTATTTTGGAAGAACAAGGTTGACTGAGGTGTGGTAATGCCCGTGGCAATCTTGAACGGCCCTCTCAGCATCAGGCTCACCCTTGGGGCATTGCTATTTCTATCTGGCCGTTGCTCTACATGTTCCCAGGACTTGTGGGATCATCTGGAGAGCGGCCAACGAGGCCGGCGGGTGGACAGCTTTTCCAATGGCCCAATGCCAGCAGCCCATTACCACTCCCAGGTCCCCGCTGGAGAGAAGGCAGGCCACTCTACTGCTGTATGGACTGTAGATGCAGACTGGGTCAGACACAGAGGCAGACTCTCACAGGAACCCCAGAGAGTGCTGTTCTAGTTGAGAAGGCTTCCATGTCGTCATCTCTAAAACCCTATGTAGGGAAAAGATTACTAAGCCAGTCACCTGGAACATGAAAAATAGCCCTCATATGAGGCCAGAGCCAGGCAGGGCCCTGGGCTGAATGGGTGCATATCCCAAACACAGTGCCTATCAGTGATTCCCAACCTTCCTAATGCCTTAGGCCTTTAGTACAGTTCCTCATGTTGTGGCGACCCCTCCCCAACCGTAAAATTATTTCATTGATACTTCATAACTATAATTTTGCGACTGTTATGAATTGTAATGTAAATATCTGACATGCAACCCTCAAGGGGTTGAGAACCACTGCTTAAGGCCTAAGCAGAGGGAAGAGATGGGCCAAACCAACACTGGCAGATAACCATGGGGTCTAGGATCTCAGGCTCAGGCAACCACGGTGCACCTCTAACGCCAAGTCTCCAGAGGATGCTCTGTGGCTCAGCTCCTCCGGGAAAGGAGGTCATGGGGAGTCCTAGCTCTGGCACCTAACCCTCTGGATTCAAGTCCTACTCTTCCATGAGCTAGTTGTGGCGTCAGAGAAGCAATAGCTTACTCCCTCTTTGCCTCTAACGTAGAGATAATGAAAGCTCTGGGGTCCCGGCCACAACTGCAGGGATAGCGCATGTAAAGAGCTACACAGAACCTGGAACTAAGTGCTCCATACTGCCTAGATATGACAGCAGTTAAGTCCCTTCCACGTTTGCCTCCTCCCATCATTTTCAATGCACAAGAGTCTCAAAACTGCATTCGAATGCTCATCAATCCTGCCCAGCCATCTTCCACACAGCTCTGGAATGCCTGGCAGGCCATAGCATGAGGGTGGGACACCTCTTGGGTCCCGAGACCCCTGTTCTTGTGCCTAGAGTCTGGTAAAGTCTTTCGCACACATATTGATCCTTCAGCTGTGGTGGGAGAGTCTTTTGAGCTGTCCCTTCACTTCTGCTAGAGCTGAGGACAGGGAACACAGGGCGTGCTCTCCGACTAGCCTTCTGAGTGATTCTCACGCCTCGCTCTGAAAACTAGAAAACACTCTCACACCACTGAGGACACTGTGTCCATGGGTGGATTTCTGCCTAACTAGTCTTTCTTTACAGACTAGAACCTTATGGCCTGACTGGGCAGGTGGTGTCTATCATAGACCATGCCTTAGTCTTTCTCTTCTCCCTCCCCCTTTACCAACATCTTACTCAAGAACTCTGTTTTCCCTGAAGCCCCATCCTGAAACAAAGGCCCTCGGTCAGCTCCTGCAAATAGATTCAGGGTAGGTGCTGGGAATGCCATCTACACATTAGAATTATCTAGAATGGTAATGAAAACCCGGGTAGGATAGTCTATGTAATATCTCATTTAATCCGCCTGGCTTCCACTAAGTAACTTTTATTATTATCTCTGCTTTAGAGAGGTAAGAAAACTAAAGACCAGAGAGCTCATGGGATCTACTCACTGTCACGAGGTGTTAGGTACCAAGGAACAACAAACTCGGGCATGTTTTATTGCAAAATCTATGTTCTTTACCACAAGTCTGTTACCTCATAACTAATATGATCCAACTTCCCAAAGGTGTAGAATAAGAACTACTCAAAGCAATCAAATATTAAGATGCAATCAGATTTTATCAAAGCAGAGTTATACAAAGAATATTGTGAAGTAAATAAAATATGAGTCAATATATTTATCAAAAGTGATCAAAGTATAATTAGGACGGGTAATCAAATCAATCAAGGATTAATATGCATTAGCTTTTTCAACATCTAATTATAGAGCATGTAATCAAAACATAATGGCAACAGGGATAAGAACAGTAACTTTTAAAGTTTCTCATCTAAAACTTCAAATTTTCTCCTCCAAGCAGAACCAAATCCAAACTCGATGGGACCTTATGGACACACTCAGGATCCTTCCTCGGCCCCATGAGCATCCCTCAGAGTGCACATATAAATCATCCTTTAGACTGTGATACTGAAAGAGACTTTATTCATGATTGCATCAAGCCAGACGCGCTGGAGTACGCCTTTAATCCCAGCACTCAAGAGACAGAGTCAAGCAAATTTGTGAGTTCGAGACCAGCCTAGTCTACAGAGTGAGTTCCAGGACAGCCAGAGCTACACAGAGGAACCCTGTCTCGAAAAACAGACACAAACAAACAAACAAGAAAGACTGATGATCACATCAGGCCAGAAGGTAACACAGGTGTCGAGAGAATCCTACATGCAATCAGCTCTATTCTCGGTTTTTAAAAATTGAACCCAATTTTTAAAAATTAATTATTAAGCTCATATTTTGTGCGAGACTGATGTTGAATACTAGAAATACGGGGACTATCAATAATTCCTGGCCTTATCTTGGCTGCTGGAAAAGACAGACAAGTAGATATCAGAAAATTAAGCTCCAATGTGGTAAGCTGGTGTAGAACACTGTGGAAAACATAGGTAGAAAGGTGTTGCCACAAACATTCCCAGATGTCTCCAAACAACAACCTTTTGTTACAGCTGGTGATGTTGGAGAACAAAACTCAAGCAGATCTCAGCTGGGTGATTCTTCTGTTAATCAAGACATCAGTGGAGGTCACTAGGTGTCATACATTTAGTGAGTGGGCTAGTCTGGAAGGTACAAGGAGGTTGAATTGCTCACATGTCTGCTCCCTGGCAGAGGCAGCTTCCACGCTGGATCCAGATGGAACAGTCCCTGGAGCACTTCCGTGTGGTCTCTTTGGTGGGGTGGTTTGGGGTACTTGAATTTCTCACATAACAACTGAGGATCCCAAAGCAAACATTCTAGCAAGTACGGTAGAAAATTGCATGACCATTTATGACCATTTGTAACCCAGCCTCAGAACGCTCACATTTTCATTCTCATTAACTTACAGAACATGTCAAAAATAACCAATGTCGCCGGGCAGTGGTGGCGCATGCCTTTAATCTCAGCACTCGGGAGCCAGAGCCAGGCGGATCTCTGTGAGTTCAAGGCCAGCCTGGTCTACAGAGCGAGATCCAGGACAGGCACCAAAATTACACAGAGAAACCCTGTCTCAACAAAACAACAACAAAAAAATCAATGTCTTATTTCAGAAGTATAGATTTTCTAGTAGTGGCTAAAGATGCACAAATAGATGAAGGCCTATCCTCTTTGGAATTACTGTCTATTTATTGGGGGACATGCACAAATCAGTGAACACCATGAAAGGACTGAGGCTAGCTCTGCTTGAGTTTGTGTGATGGGGAGAGGCAGGCCCATCTTCCATTTACACTGTGCTATAATTGTGATAATTACATTAGGCAACACCTTCGTGTTAGGTGACCCTCCTGTTATATAATCCATGTGAGAGGTTACATCATGTGTTAGTCTTGGAGTTCATTCAGTAAATTCACAGGCCTGTTTTTCTGATACAACTCTGTGCTCCTGATTTAATTTGATAAACTTAGAGGTGGTGTCTTAGTCAGGGTTTTTATTGCTGTGAAGAGACACCATGACCACAACAACTCTTTTTTTTTTTTTTTTTTTTTTTTTTTGGTTTTTCGAGACAGGGTTTCTCTGTGTAGCTTTGCGCCTTTCCTGGAACTCACTTGGTAGCCCAGGCTGGCCTCGAACTCACAGAGATCCGCCTGGCTCTGCCTCCCGAGTGCTGGGATTAAAGGCATGCGCCGCCGCCGCCGCCGCCGCCACCACCACCCGACTCACAACAACTCTTATATGGGAAACATTTAATTGGGGTTTCAGAGGTTCAGTCCATTATCATCATGACGGGGCACATGGGAACATGCAGGCAGATGTGGTGCTGGAGCTGAGAGTGCTACATCTTAACCAGAAGGCATCAGGAAGTCAACTGACTGTCACACTGAGAGAAGCTTGAGCAAAAGAGACCTCAAAGCCCGCCCCCACAGTGACACACTTCTTCCAACAAGGCTACACCTCCTAATAGTGCCACTCCATTTGGGAGCCATTTTCTTTCAAACCACCACAGTTGATAATGTTTTGTTTATAAAAATATGGTATTGACGCCAGGCGGTGGTGGTGCATGCCTTTAATCCCAGCACTCGGGAGGCAGAGGCAGGCGGATCTCCGTGAGTTCGAGGCCATCCTGGTCTACAGAGCGAGTTCCAGGAAAGGCACAAAACTACACAGAGAAACCCTGTCTCGAAAAACCAAAAAAAAAAAAAAAAAAAAAAAAAAAAGGTATTGATCAGCCTGTGCCCTGTAGCTTATGCTGGGGTGTGTATGGCTATTTACTTGCCTAAATAAAATATGGCGTCACCCTGCCTCAATACTCACATTCAAAACGTGTTTTACAAGATGGAGTCACTCAAGACAAGGCATGGACTAAATTGCTATGCTCTGCAATACCGAGTCATTTAAAACAGGGCATAGCCTGATCTCCACAATAACCCAACCTCTTCTCATTGAAAATTGATCCTTTGGTCTATCTCAGTCTCCTCTGAGTAATGTGTAACTACCGCAATTCCAAATTGTTTCCTAAGGCTATTTCTCTTCTCCAAAGATTTCTAGCCCCACCTGGAAGTGAGGGGATGTTCCTGGTCCTCATGGCACTGTTGGTCCAGCTCGTGGTCTCATGGTTTAACAACCAACTACACTGGATTATCGTATCATATTACTCCCAACGGCTGGAGGTTTATTCTGACCCCAGAGTTTTCTTTATTCCTCTACTTCAGCATCCAAAGGCTCACAGATATGCTGACCATATGCCCTTGATAACTACCTCCGATATGTTCCAAGTACCCTGAGTGGCTCCGTAAAGCTCCAATTCCATCTTAAACCCACGGCTTCTCTAAGGGGCAAGTGGTTTTCCAAGTAGTCCCTGTGAAGCAAGCAGTAAGTCAAGCTAACACAGGAGCCCACACACTTATGTGGGCTTTGCCCCTCTCCTCGGCATCTTCCATCCACAGCTGGTTGGGGGGCAGGACCCTCACACCCAATCTGCAGCTCAGCGAAACTCTCTCTTCTCATACCTCGCCTCTGCCCCCACTCCGGGAACTAGAGGAGACCACACAGCACATCCCGAGCCTCTACCCTTGTGGTTTGTAACCTAACTCTCAGTCAGATCACCAATTCAAACACATGCCTCTGCTCTTGAAATGGAAAGGTGCTTTTCTCATTTACAAAGCCCCATTTACGAAGCTCGCTTTGAGAGGCCCTTGCTTCTCTATGGAACTTAAGTCCCTATTATAAAAATGGAAGTTGAGTGCTAATTCCTTCTTTTTGGAATTCTGCTAGGAATGTCTCTGTCTTAATCTAGGGAAGACCCTATTCAAGAGACAAGGAGATAAACGCATCGATGCATCCTAAAAAGTGGACTCTCTCTTATGTCAAGGCAAACTTGACTGTCTGAACCAGAACACTTCACTGTCTGCTTCCTTCTGCAACCTTGCTGAAAGGGAAAAAGTCAGTGTATTCCAAAGCACTTCAGGGGTATCGTGGGGCCAGATTCCCTAGACAGTGTCTCCTGGGGTCAGTAACTAATTGGACATTTTCATTAATACAATCCAATGATGCTGGAGAGCAGAGCCAGACCGTGGTAGCTGTTGATTCCATAAAATAAGTAGAAGTCACAGGCAACATCAGCATCGCAGTGAGAGAAAGCTAATGGGCACTGCCCAGAAAGCAGAAGGAATTGGAGAGAAAAGAAGCAGATGCAGAACAAGACACAAAACCTATGTTCCTGGGGAATGAGACTGCCGAATAGCTCACTCTGCAGGTCTCTGAAGGCATCGCTTCTCTCCAGGACTGATTTTCAAATGAATATATGCCCTTTTACCAGTGAATGATAGCTGACTGGGATGTTGGGGATAGATAGATTAGATAGATAGATAGACGGACAGATAAAAAGTTTCTAAGAATGACAGAGGTCACAGCTCTTTGCTTTACCAAAATCATCATTGCTTGAAGAATCCCTCTGAAGGCAAAAATTCTACCACGGAACCATCAGTGCCCTTGGAAGCTCTGAGTGCAGAATTCAATCCAAGTAAACCGCTTCTTGAAATCTCAATAAAGCTCACTGTGTTCTCTTGCAGTGAGTGAGCATCCAACCACCTTATTATAAATGGCTTCCAGAATGCTACTAAGGCTGACTGGCCACTGCCAGCACAAAGCTGAACTTCCTGCTGACACAATGAGGCAGAACTCTGCCTTGGAAAGGCTCAGCAGTGTCTCAGGAACAGAAAGGGATCATACACAACAGCCCAGAATTGGTGGAAACAGAGAGGCAAGAATTTGGAAGTGGGGGATCCAGAGATTTAGGGAACAAACTGTTGTAGCTTCCCATTAAACAGTTGACGAGTCTTTTTTTAAAACAACTTTTATTGATTCTTTGTGGATCTCACATCATGCATTCTGATCCCACTTATCTCCCCAACCCCTTACATCTGCCCTCTGCCCTTGCAACCTTCCCCGTCTAATCAAAGTCAAACTTAAAAGAAAAACCAAAAAACCAAACAAAACAAAACAAAAGGAGAAGAATCTTGTCACAAAAGCTGTAATGTGGTCCATTGAGACATAGTTTACCCTTTAGTCCATTCATCTTTACTTGCAAGTGTTCATTCCCACGAGTCATGGTCTGGTTCAAGGCCTCTGGTTTCTGCTACACCAATAACAGAATCTCACTGAGGATCCTCTTGGATATCCTGTTTTGTCCTGTATCATGGAGATCCTGCTGTTTTGGATCTGTAGGTTCATCCCCTTCACCTGCTCCAACAGTTCATAGATGCGGTGAATGTTGGGATGGGTTAACTCATAGCCCTGGTTCTGAGCCCGGATGGCAGCTGGGTTGGTCAGCCCACCAGCAATGGCCTGTAACGGTCATTCAATCACTTTGCCTACACAGGAGACCTCTGGGAAAATTAAGTCATTCCAATTCTAAGGAAGAGAAATGAGCACTATGAAGTCGTACTAATGTGGGCGGAAAAGGGTGGTCTGTACCAGGAAAAACTCCGTGGCTGTGTGTGGATGCGCGCGCATGTGTGTGCAGGGATACATGCATGGCTGTGTGCAGGCAGAGGCAAGAGGACAACCTCAGATGCTGTTCCTCAGGCACTACCCGCTGGATTTGATTTTTTTAGACAAATTTTTTTTCCCCCACTGGCCTGAAACTCACCGAGGAAGCTAGACTGGCTCACCAAGGAGTCTTGAGGATCTGCCTATTTCTGCCTCCCCAGTGACGGAATTACAATTGTGTCCACCACTCCCCAATTATTTTTTTTTAAACTCGGGTTCTGGGAACCAAACTTTAGTCGAAGCACCTTAGCTACTGAGCTATCCCTCCAGCCCCAAAGAAAAACTCAATTTAACGGTTTATTTGAGTGAAGAAGAAAGGAACAAATCCAGCAAATCAGAAGAGCTTCATAGATTTCCCCTTTGCAAAACGAGCAGGAAATATTTATAGACGAGAACGTCGGAAGTGGGCTGTAAGACGTCGGGTGAGTTGTTATGGTGGGGCATCTGCTCCTTCTGGGTGTGGTCTAATCAGTTGGCAGCCTGTGATTGGCAGAGGCTCAGCTGCTGTGATTGATTGACATCTGGCAACTGACGGAAAAAAAAAATCCACTCCTAAATCAGGTTTCCCCGAGGTTTGCATATTAAGTCGGGAGGCAGTTTGCTGCTTGGTGACTTGGGCACTAAAGAACCTCAGATTTAACGTCACTTGGCAGGCTCCAGATCTTGGTCCCAAGGCTGAGTGTGGGAGTAGACAGGTCTGTTCTTTCAGCTCCTGAGGACAAACCTACCTACATGGCTAACAGTGAAAGATAGTCTAAGGGACATGGCGTCCAGTCTTTGAATCAGGTAAGGCTTCTTGGAGGAAGAGACATGTAAGCTGGGACTTAAAAGTTGAAAAGCATTTTCCGGGCTAGCGGGTGTGGGTGTGGCCTGTGTTCCAGGTAGAAGGGACAGCATGGATGCTTCATTGAGAGAACAGATATGTGGAGATCTGTGCATCCCTCAGGATCAGGGGCTAAGGATGTACAACAGATCGTGACGAGCCTTGTAAATTGTGTGTGCCAGGGAGCTGGGCCTTTTACATGAAAACCCTACAGAGCCGCTGAAAAACATGAAACAGAAAATAAAATCATGATCTGAGATACATTTTGAACTTCGTTTTATTTATCTACTCTTTGAGAATTTCACAAATGTTATACAATAAATTTGATCCCATTCAACCCCACTCCTCCCTCTCCAACTTCTCCCATACCCTCCCACCTCTCTCCAGCTTCTTCCATACCCCGCCCCCATCTCTCTCTCTCTCTCTCTCTCTCTCTCTCTCTCTCTCTCTCTCTCTCTCTCTCTCTCTCTCTCTCTCTCAACTTCACAGCTGAGGTACATTTTAAAAGGATCATTCAGATTGCTGCAGAGTGACAGGTCAGAGGCATGACTCCGAGGCAGAGAACAAAGTCACACCACTCATGGATGTTGAAATCGACTCACTTCTGCATTCTTCTTGCTCCAGCAAATGCAAATTCATGATCCCAGAACCTAACTCGCCCAGACCCCACTTCCTTTACAAACCACCCTGCAGGCCAACAGACACATCCCTCTCTCTGACCTCAGGCTGGGGCTTGGGGGTTGAGCAGGCACCCTGTCACTTGGGGACACCCAGAAGCAGAGCAGATCTTGGGAAACAAAATGCTAATCCAACCAGCCACCCAAGCTGTGACTGGCTCCCCTGTACACTGAGACGATCCAAGGAAAACACGGGCCTTTCAAAACACCGAGGAATGCTCGCCCAGAGAGTGTGCGCTAACGACTCCAAAGCCAATTATGGCTCATCGGATCTAACCAAAGCTGATTTCCTCCGGTGGCCCAGCGAGAGGTCAAATGGCCATTCCTGAGGGTTTCCACGGAGCCAAGCCAGAACACGGAGTTCCTGGAGTGTCCCTCGGGCCCGCAGCCCAACTGCGGAAGAGCTAAGCAGTCCAATTTTTTAATTTCCCTCCCTCTCTTGGTAATTATAAATACAACACTGCAAACTCCCTTCGAGGTGACGGTTCACTGCTCTCTCGCAAAGGAAACAGAAGCAAATCCTCCATATTTCTCTTCACCACATGTGCAAGATTTCCACTGAAGCCGATCCGGGGAAGGGGAGGGGGCGCATACAAAACAACAACAAAGAGATATTATTTGCTAATGTGTGTGCGTGGAGCATACATCCACATTCACGCGGCTGTCCACTGAGGGAGGTTTGCTCCTATGCAGTCCAGCTTGGGCTGGAGAACCTCATGCAGTCTGAGCTCGCCCTCTAGAGGAAGTTTGCCTGTACTGCGCCTGCGTACCGATGACAGGGGCGTGTCAGAATACTGAGCAAATCTTAGAATCATGTTCAGCTCCCTTTTTAGGCATGTGGCTTATAATTCCGATGGAAAGCCAGAGATACTGATTAAACGAAGAAAATGGCAGGCTGGGGGTTAGTGAGTGTCAGCCACTGAGAAAAAATGCTTGGAATTTAACCAGGAAGAGGCCTCAGGTCCACGATGGTAAGAAGCATCTTTGCTGGGACGATGAATAAATGTCCCTAAAACGGCCTCATTGCCCTCACCCCGAGGCTGCCTGAGCACAGCCGAAGACCCGTCTAGTCTTCTCAGGTTTCTAGCAATCCAGACCCAAGACAAGTCCTGTGATTTCTTAAGTGAAGGGTGAGAGAATACTTTTTTTTTTTGCATCCATCTGGAAAACCTGGATGTAAGCGTTCTTTGTGCCGACAGTAAGGCTCAGAGATGGACAGATTGCCTCGCAGGTACCTAGTTCGGCCTTCCATCCCCAGCACCGCAAATAAATACTCTGAGCTTTGCTTCCTGAATGGGATGCCGAGGATTAGGCAGAGCTGGTGTCAATTTCACCGCAAACCGATGAGTGATCCATAGGTCAAGGCTCTATGCTTGCCTGGCGTGAGGAAGGCCCAGCACCACCGAAAGTAACCATAAAAAAGAAAGAAGTAAATACGTTCTAATGTTTAGTGGTTTAGTGTTTGGTAAACTTTTATCTTGACGCTATCATGTCTTCGCTTAAAAAATACTTTTTCTTAATAGTGCCTTTAAAAAACACACTGAAATATTTAAAGGAAAGGTTTTTATTTTATTTTTATTTATTTATTATTTTATTTATTTATTTATTTTTATTTATTTATTTATTTATTTATTTATTTGTTTGTTTGTTTGTTTGTTTGTTTATTTATTTATTTATTTATTTATTTATTTATTTATTTATTTATTTATTTATTTATTTATTTATTTATTTATTTATTTATTTATTTATTTATTTATTGGTTTTTCGAGACAGGGTTTCCTCTGTGTAGCTTTGCACCTTTCCTGGAACTCATGCTGTAGACCAGGCTGGCCTCGAATTCACAGAGATCCTCCTGCCTCTGCCTCCCGAGTGCTGGGATTAAAGGCAGGCGCCACCACCGCCCGGCTAAAGGAAGGTTCTTAATGCTGTGCCTTAGAAGGGTACTGATAAAATCTCGTTAAGTTGAATGAGAGTAAGTGGAGACCACAATCCGGTGGGACTGAATGGTGGAATTTTTAAAACTATAGGAGGCGTCTAGATAATAGATCTGGCGGTGTTACATATTCCTGGCATAGTGAAGTGAGCAGCGTTGGGGGCCGGGAAAGAGCCATGTTGTATGCCATTTGCGCAGAACAGATCTGCATCCACAAACAAACGCAAACTTTACTTCCCCTAATTTAACTCCTGTAGTGAGCCCCTGTTCCACCAGGGGGCGCAAACGTGACCTCAGTCAGCGTGGGTCACTCCGGTTTCCCCAAGGGGTACCGAATGAAGACTGAGCGGGGTCACAGAATGGCAGCCGGCGGATGTCTGGTGCTGGACTGTCCCTCTGAGCTCCGGAGTGACTACTAGGCACTCACGTTTACGCCTGTCTTCCACCGTGCCGTCTGCTCAGTCACAGTGGCACACCCTTTCCATCCACTGGCGACTCCTTCCACTCTGTGTTCCTCGGTGACCAAAAGTGCAGCTCCGAGATGCAAGACAGCCTCAGGCCCAACCACAACGTCACAGCCGCGGTGCTTGGGGTCTGTCCCCGACTTGGAAAGGCAGTCTCCAGGAGCTCTCCCACTACCTTCTCCTCGTCCCCAGCCTCCAAGGAGGGTGAGCCTTTAAAGCGTCTCCCCTACTCAGAAATCCATCGCCTCCTCACTGCAGCTCCTCCAGCTGTCCCCAGTTAGCTCAGGAAACCTCTCCAGTCTGGCAGGTCTTGGCCCAGAGTCCCCAGGTGTTGCTCCACTCAGACTTCTTTAAAGCGCCCTTAGCAAGCCTTTCCTGAAGTCGTGAATCTGCGTGACGACCAAGAATGCAAGCGCTGCAGGAATCGGTGGGCATGGGGGAGCCCCGGGACGTGTGGACAGGGAGTGTTGCCCGCATCGCTGCTGCAAAGCAGCCACAAAAGCTTCACACGCTTCCGATGCTCTCCGAGCCTCCGTTTCTTCGTCTATTACTTAGCACTGCGGAGAAAGCCAAACTCTAAACTTCTAGCTAGGCTCCTTGCATCCTGCCTTCTCTTTCCCTTGCTCGGTCTGTTAGAGCTTTTGGAAAGCAGGAGAAATAGAACTTTTAGCTACAGGGCTACTGCTCCCCAGTCAAAGGGAAAGGCACGGGAGAAATGGAGGGGCGGAGAACAATGACATGCTCCCCTCAGAAACCCCATAGCTGGCAAAGAAGATGTAAGAAATAGACGGGAAGAGAAAGAGAAACAGAATTGAGGGCGGGGGGCGATGGAGGGGGGCCTTGATGGCACAGCACGAGAGCAAAGGCCTACCGGGGGCTAGTCCCATCACACACAGGTCATTCGTCATCTCAGGAAGAGAGCTAGAGAGAGCCTGTTCGACCCAATTTATCCATCCAAAGAACTCCCAGGCAACTGTAGGTATAGAACCTGGGAGCCCAGCTCCGTTCTAGCAGCCCTCTAGGTGCAGGCTTTAAGCAATACTGCTGCCATCTGCTGGGCAAAGTCCTACGATGCAGCTTCTCCGAACCTGGGTCCGACCCACTTTCATTGTCTCGTCATTCATCTCACCATGTCTCTGCCAAACTTGCCTCATTTTAAAATGGCACTTCTTCTTTGGCCTCATACGTCTTCAGCAACGCTGTCTCATCCAGCCAATTAGGAGATAATTAAAGGATCCCCCATAGCTCCTGTCCCTTGATGTCAGAAACCCATCTGTTTTCCTCCGATGTATCTATTAGTCGATTATTTCCATTTATCCCATTTACACACAGCACTCCACCGCTCCAGACCCTCAAATTACTTATTTTATGCTTCTCCTCTAGCACTTAATGCAGTTCATAAATTTATTCTAAAAGTTTAGGCATAAATCATGCTAAAAGCCTAAGTTTCTGAAGAAGGCCTGCCGCAAATCAAGCTTGGAATATCAAGCTGCGGCGTCAATCGCACACCGGCCCACTTCCAAGGGAGGACTTTTTCCTCCGTATTGAAGTGCGGTTTCCACTTTGCAGACCACTTTTCCCGTCAGGTACGTCGAGCTCTGAGTTTTAAAATGAGACTTCAAAACGTTTCCTTCGTTTTTCTTGTTGTTTTTCTTTGTCTTCAATACTGAATTTTCTGACGCTGCACCTTTGTGCAGATACACCATTTTTAAAAAAATGTCCTTGAGCCGGGTGGTGGTGTTGCACACCTTTAATCCCAGCACTCGGGAGGCGGAGGCAGGCGGATCTCTGTGAGTTCGAGGCCAGCCTGGTCTACAGAGAGAGTTCCAGGACAGTTAGGGTTATACAGAGAAACCCTGTCTCAGAAAAAAAAAAAATTAAATTAAAATAAAAAATTAAAAATGTCCTTGAGAAACCATATTCACTCCTGGATAAGACTGAAGATTGTAAGTGCCAAGTCTTCTGGGAGGAGGAGAAATAATTACACACACATCCCCCCGTGTTCCATGCACCACTTACGCGCTGGTGTCGATAGCGTATGCAATGTCATTTGGCTGACAAAAGGCGAAGACCTTTCTCAGTCAGTTGTTCTGGATAAGAGGCTGACATCCAACCTGGATGTGAGCCTTAACCATATTGTCCCATTTCCATCCTATCATAGTAATTTGGTCACATCTTTTTTTAAAAAAAAAAAAGAAAGAAAGAAAATAGATGAATGGGATCCAAGGAGCTATTGTACCTGGTGAAGTTTTTCCTTATTGGCAAATAAATATTCCACCTGTGAGCTGCAGAACATTCAAATTAAATGTCAGTGACCATGTGACCGCTCACTCCCTTTTACGGGCAGGGAATTTCTCTTAGACAACATAATAATACTAATCGTCACTTTTCATCTTCAAGGCAATTTTTGAACATTAACTAATCAAGCTGTCCAACATCTGTGTGAGGTGGATAAATAAGGATCATTATCTCCACCGGGCAGAGAGAAATAACGAAGAAGGTTGAGTGACTGAGGCTCAGCGGAGGTCAGGACAGAGGTCCCGGGAAAGCCAGAAGAACCCACTTCAAGACTGGGCTAGCTTCGGCATGTTAAGCTCAACATCGGAGGCTGTGCATCAGGAGGATACTGGCGGATTCCAAAGGAGACTTCTGCTGTCTGTGAAAGGAGACATCGATGGAAATGTTTGTACGAGATGGCTTAAATGCTTAGGGACTGTTACAATGAGGGACTGCCCTCTCCAAAATTCATGTTGAAACTTGATGTCATTGTGGCAGTATTACAGGGTGCATTTAGGGACAATAAGCAGTTAGGATGGATGAATGCTGTTCTTCAAGGATTGACTCAGCAATCGTGAGAGCAGGTACACACAATAAGACCGGTCCTTGAGTTTTCTCGTCCACACACAGCCACCTTCCCAGCAATGAGCACCCTGACCAGAAGCTGGGTGGATGTTGGCTCAGGCTTTGTAGCTCCTGGGGCTCCAGAAGCATAAGCCAAAACGTATTTGTATCCTTTGTAAACCGCCCAGTCCCTGGTCCTCTGCTGTAACAGTAGAAGATGGACTGACACAATAACCATGGGAGCCTCCCCAGAAACAAGATATGTAGTTTATTAACTCGTTCACCTGCTCATTGCTTAACTCAGCCCCTAGGTGAAAACGTATTCGCTACACAATAGAATTGATCAACTTACTATGTTAGGTGTCTGCCAAGAACGGCGTTGGTTTTGATAGACACTAAGTGAAAGGGATAAAATTGTGATTCTTATTTCTTCATTCGTGATACTGCTAGCAAGAATGCTTCTCGCTGGGAGGTGGTGGCACACGCCTTTAATCCCGGCACTCTGGAGGCAGAGCCAGGCGGATCTCTGTGAGTTCGAGGCTAGCCTGATCTACAGAGCTAGTTCCAGGACAACCAGGGCTACACAGAGAAACCCTGTCACATAAATAAATAAATAAATAAATAAATAAATAAATAAATAAATAAATAAATAAATAAATGAATGAATGAATGAATGAATGAATGAATGAATGAATAAATAAATAAATAAATTTTAAGAAGTGCTGCTCACTCACAGACATCATGGCTCTCCTCGGTTGTGATTCGGAGCTCCGTCCCCGCCTGTATTCCTGTCCTCTCCAGCCACTTGTCCTTGTTCTCAGGTCTCTTTCCTACTGTGTCACTGGAGTGGTCTTTCTCTAAACTGCAGAGGTGGAGCTAACTTGCGCATGCTTGGAAGCCTTCCCCTGCGGTCCTTATATCCCAGTACTAACGCCAAGCGAGGCCCTTCCTACTCATGCTTTCCTCTGAAGTCATCCCCCTTAAGTCTGCATTTCAGTTCCCTGGATCCGGTATTTGGGCTGCGCTGTCTCTTTGATTTGCACATGTTTTTCTCTTTACCTATGTATCTGGTGAATTATCATTCTGTAACTCTTCCTTGCCTTCCCACTCCCTCTGGGCAGCCTTCTGTGACTTTCTTAGGCCACATTGGCCCCTCCTCCATGTAACAACATCACCAAATACCCATCCCTCCTGAAAGTACAGGTCCCCCTTGTTTATCTAAGGGCGTGCTTACAGACATTGGCTGTAATCACTCATACACACATTTATGTACATATGTGTACACACACACACACACACACACACACACACACTACCTAGCAGTCCCTATCCCAGTCAGAAACCCATCCCATTACATCTGTGGGTTCAGGTTAAATGTAAATACAGGCATGAGGAAACAATGCCCCACAGTCCGATGGCAGACTCTCTCCAAAAGGGACCTCATTTCCATCTCCCATTGTTCTGCTCCACCCATTGTCATTCTCAGGTAGGCATCCCAGAATGTTAAATGAAGATGTCTAACCAAACATGTACCAGAAGAGTCAGGTGACTATGCACACCTGGGAAAGCTCATCCATAAAATGTGATGAAGCATGTTGAGAGAAATAAAGACAAAACAGACGTGGCTTAGTCAGGCACGCCTTCTCCTGTCCATTTTTTGAACCACGAGAAAATGCAGAAGAACATTTAAAGCATTGCTCATTCTGGAAAGCTTCATTGGGCATGGCATGATCACTTTTCAAGTAAAGAGTAAGTGTAAAGAAGTACCGTGTACAGTTGAGCAACAGCCTCTCAGAGTAGGGTCCTTGAGGCCGTGTTCTCCTTTTTAATGTGTGTGCATATGTGTGGTGTACATACGTGCATGTGCATGTTCATCTATGAGAGTGTTTGTGTGTGGGTGTGGACGTGTATGTGCTACATGCTGCAATGTGTGTATGCGTGCTATGACATTGCTAGGTGTCTGTTTTTCCTGGGGTCCACCAACGGTCGTTCAGTCTCATTCTGTTCTCACGCACAGTCTGGAATGTGACTTTGCTGTCCTTGTAACACGACAGTGACAGGAAGAAGGAGAAGACTTTGGAAGGCTGTTTTGAAAACAAAGGGTGTTAAACAATGTAGGTCCTCTCAAACAGGCACCCTTTGTACCTCGAGAATTCCTTTTATATTATTATTTCCTGATGGGGAATCACGCTTGTCCTCAGCTCAGGATTGTCTCTGTGGCCATGGAGAGGTTTGAACTCTTTAGTCATGCCTGAAATCAATAAGCACAAAGCAATAAGTCATACTGTATTATTTGCCAGCTGTGACTTATAAACAAAAATGAGCAGACTCCCTCAAGGGTTGCTTGGGGATAAAAACCACTCTACAGCTTTATTTACAAGTAACCCTACCACCTATTCTGAGCTAAGAATCCAGATACTAGCTCCTAGGAATCAATACGTGCTCAAATTGCTCCATCAATATACACGTTCGTTTATTCCAAGGTTACCGAGGCTCCTTCAGGGCAAATGTTCATTGTCTCTATTACAACCAAGCCATGTTGTTTGGGGGAAATGTGTGAAAAGAAGCAGCCTGTCGTACAGGGACAAGACTTTGTGTTTGCAGCCCGGGGAGTCAGCAGACCCACTCGTGGGAGCAGCGAACAGGACATGTGACCAGTGTCCACACCTCCTTGTCTCGGTTAGGAAATGTATCATCCTTATTTGGGAATTTATTCTTTGAATTCGGGAAACACGGCTCCTCCGGGAATTGCCCACATAAACACTGGAGGGTGGAATACGCCGCTCCGAAATATGCCACTTATGTATAAGGATTATTTTGAGCTGGAGGAATTTGCCGAACGGATTCAAGCAGCGTGTTCTGGCCCTCCTCTTCGCTGGCCTAAAAGCGAGAGTTAAGTCTCTCTCGTACAGAAGATGTTCTCCTTATGCTGAAGGAGAGTAACACTTACTTCATCAAGGGAGGGAAGTTGAGACACAGCACTCTGCACCAACAGAGCTTGTTAAATAACTTATCTTCTGTTAGTCACCTTAATAGCTTACTTACTTTGCACAATGCCTCCCTTCATTCTGCCCAATATAAAATGGCAGGTTTTATGACTTTGTTGGGTCTGCATTTCCTTAGAAGGCTCCCATGTCACGCAACACGTACATTAAACAACTCTGTATGCGTCTTTCTTGGTAATTTGCCTTACATTGGTTTAATTCTCTGGCTAGCCAAAACAAACAAATAAACTTAGGTAGTAAAAGTCCTTCCCCCATGAGCCTGGGAGGTGGGTCCAACAGTAAAGTGCTTGCCACAGAAGCCGGAGGCCCTGATTCCATCCCCAGCATCCACATAAAGGAAGCAGAGGGCAGTGGCATGCGCCCTTGTCCCAGAGACAGAGACAGGCTTGCTGGCCTGCAGGTCTAGCCAAATTGGCAAACTTCGGGCTCAGTGAGAGACCTTGTCTCCAAAAACTAAGATGGAGGGTGATGGAGGAGGGTGCTCAACATCCACCTGTAACCTAGATATGCACAAACACACACATGTGTAAACACACACACACACACACACACACACACACACACACACACACACACACACACACACAAAACCTTTACCCCCATAACATAAAAGTCACTAAACACAGGTAAGGTTAAGTTATAACCATATGAACACATTTTATAGTAAAGCACTTGAAACTTACATGTCCAGAATCAATAAAGAGTAGTTGCAGAAATAAAATATGCTCCAAAGAGAGGGAACTGGTTCAAAATTAGTTTCTGCTGCTTACAAAACGCATGTCATTTAATCCGTCTGGGCCTTATTTTCCTTATCTGAAAAGTGGAGACAATAAAAATCTTCCATATTAGGTTGTAGCAATGACTAAATACACGGGCTTAAGAAAGCAGCTGACACAGTGTTTGGCAGGTCAGCGGTCAGGATGACAAGGAGGTTTGCACGGGAGTAGGAGCCTGGACCAACGTCCCAGGCTGGCAGACAAACCTGAGGTCACTGGGTCTGCAGCAGGAATGACTACTGTCCTTAGGAGCAATGCAGAGGACGGTTCAAATCCCTCCTTCTCTTCAAGACTCAAGGAGCTTAGTCTACAAAATAATATGGTAATTGTCAGGTTAATAGGCAAAAAACACACGCATGTACTCACGCATAAACACAAGGATCCAACACAAAGCATGCACCTTGAAGGAATGATCAAATAGTTGAAGCCCAAACACTATCTTTATATGAAAGAAAGACATGGGAGAGGGATGGAGGCAACTATAGAGAGCAGAGAGTAATTTGGAGGAATAAATGGGTTGGCATAGAACATCTCTACAGATGCTCTGGCCACAAATATCTTAGATCCACTGGGGAGCCGGTAACAGAGGCCAACACTGCTAATTATGTGAGGAAGAGAAAGGGGCCCTCAGAAGACAGGAGCCAAGGAGATGGGATGACGTAGTGGTTCTGCATTCAGACCTTAGAATTTTACTACTTCTGTGACTTTGGGGGGTTCGTTTGGGGCTTTCAAGCCCTGAAGTTTTGATCAATAAAAAAAAGCAATAAATCCTCTCCCTCTCTACAAAAAAAAAGGAGGAGGAGGAGAAGGAGGAGGAGGAGGGGGGGGAGGAGGAGGAGGAGGAGGAGGAGGAGGAAGAAGAAGAAGAAGAAGAAGAAGAAGAAGAAGAAGAAGAAGAAGAAGAAGAAGAAGAAGAAGAAGAAGAAGAAGAAATGTACAAAGAAGATAACATTAACTTGTAAATGGTTCTTTGGAACCTGAGTGAGTTGGTGTCATGATACTTGAAAGTGGACAGTGTCCATCAGAAGTCTTTTGTTGTTGTTGTTTTTGTTTTTGTTTTTTTTTGAGACAGGGTTTCTCTGTGTAGTTTTGGTGCCTGTCCTGGATCTCACTCTGTAGTCCAGGCTGACTCTGCCTCCCGAGTGCTGGATTAAAGGCATGTGCCACCACCACTAAACCCATCAGAAGTCTTGGCCCCTGTAGAGAGTTATTAGAAGGCAGTGGAACCTGTAAGAGACCCTATGAGAAGTCCTTGGGTCACTGGGTACATGCCCCAAAGGAGCCTTTTGCAACCTGGCCTGTCTCTCTAGTTCCTCATTTATGATATAAGTGGGGTCCCACCACCATATGCTGCCCAGAGGCTGAAGGAGAGAAACTGCCAATTTTGGATTAAAACTTACAGAATCAAGTAAATTTTTGACTTACGAGTTAATTGCCTGTTGTGTAGCAACTTCCTAGGAAGCTCCTTAAGACTGGGTAACTTCTAAAAACCCTGGAAATTCTGAGGAAAATCTTTCTAAGACTCAGATAATGAACAACTCAGAAGTCTCAGGAAGTCCCTACAGCTGACCAGATACATCAAGACAGAGATGGTCTGGTTGCCTGGAAGAGGTTCAGACCAACTGAGCTGCCTGAATGAGTCATGTAGTAACCTGCAGGTGTCCAGCTTCCATGAGCCATCACCCATGACCAGGCTTCTGCTACCGAAGCTGCCTTTGAGTCATCCCTACTCCTGTAAGAACCCCTCACCTCTATGTCTAGTAGTAACTTCAATAAAAACTCACTGGTTCGCCACGCTGGACTTGGGTGGTATATTTACTTTGGTCTGTCATTGGTTCCCTCTCTGGGGTGAGCAAACATTTATTCATATCTCTCCAGGGACAGTGTCACACAGCGTTTCCTCTGGTACTTTATTAAGTAGCTGGAAGCTGGCAAACACAGCTGATGGCAAAGTCCATCCAGGTGTGGCCATGCGCCTCGGTCTTCTGTTCTGCGGTAGATAATGAAATTCTGTGGGAGGCAATAGTGCCCTTGACAGGTCCAGTGTTCCGGCAGAAGAGAGGTTCCAGCCCCAGCCCCTTCCTGCCCTTGTGAGTCCGGGGAAAGTGGGGAGCTGGATTTGAACAACTCTCAGTAGGGGTGTAAATATAAAATCATTTCATATTTTCCCACCTCCACTTCCAGCTGAGCTGCACCCAGCACCCTCGGCCCTCCCGCCCAGTTCCTCCACGACATCTTGGGCAGACTTTGTAACTGTCAGTTCTTTTTGTTATCAGAAATCTAGTCTGACTTGCAAGCCTGTCTCAACGGTGTTTTAAATCTCACCTGTTGCCCTTGTCTCGGAGCAGGATGGGGAGAGCCTTGGGGGGGTGATTTGGCGAGGCTCTAAAGCAGCCCCATCCTTTCCCACAGGCTGGCTTTTCCAGTGGGGTGGATGAAAGCTTTGGGATCTCCTCCTGATCCGGGCTACTGTGTGCTTGCTAATTGTTATGATGGTGGGAGCAGTTTTCTTGGGAGCTCTATCCAGCTCTTCCATCTCTAAGGACCAACTCCAAGAGAGAAAGGATTCTAGCAGGAATCTATCCTTCGGTCACCTCTCTAAAGCAATGTTTGGATGGATCCAATAGCCACTATGGCCACTCACTGCCCAAGTCCCTTCTCTACCCCCCTTCTCCCTAGGAGTGTAAGAAGTACTGGGGTTCTCCACTTCCTAATACTGCCCAGGGGCCTCTGGGAATATGGGAAGTTTGTCGTCATACTACCCCCTCCCCGGGTTTGGCTCATTACTCTCCATACTTCAGGCATGTTATTAATTTCTACGGCTAAAACTGACCCTAACCTTTAGTTTTCCATGATTAACTCTTTAATATATACCATTTTGCTCCAGTGAGCCCAGACTAGGCAATGATGGCTTGGCCAGAGAGGGAGGTGCCCTTCTCTCTTTCTCTCTCTTTTTTAAACTTTCTTTTTATTTTTTCTTTGTGTCTTTCACATCATGCATCTCGATCCCATTCACTTCCCATCCCTTTATATCCTCCCTCTGCTCTGGCACACACACCCCCAAATAAAATAAAATTTAAGAGAAAAAAAAAAGGAAAGAAAAATCTCATCTTGGAAGCTCTAGTGTGACATAGCAAGTCACACAGTTTACCTTTTAGTCCAAACATCTTTACTTGCAAGTGTTCATTGCAAAGAGTCATTGGTCTGGTTCCAGGCCTCTGGTTTCTGCTACACCATTGATACTGGGACTCCTCTCGGGTATCCTGCTGTTGCCCTGTGTTGTGGAGATCCTGCAAGACGTACCCCTTCCCATCCTCCAACAGATCAAAGATGGGGTGGATGTTGGGGTAGGCCAACACATAACCCTGGTTCTGGGCCCAGGTAGATGTAGGGTTGGTCAGCCTGCCAGCTCTGCCCAGTCCTCACCACCAGGGTGAGCTCTCCAGCATTGCCCCAGCTAGCTCACCCTCTGAAGTGATGAGCAAGGGTTGGGGCCGGTTCTCCTGCTTTCATGCCCTCTGGGTCAGATCACTCACACCTACGCCATCAGGGTCTGCTCTACTGTGTTGCACAGATGAGGTGCAGGGGCCACTCTCCTGAGAGCTGCAGCTGGTGAGGGACAGCTCTCCTGCTCTTAAGACCTCTAGCTCTCCTACCCACCACAGGGATGTAGGGGAGGGAAGCATCTCTCCCTCTGCCCATGCCACCATATGGCAGATGAGGGGCAGGGCCAGATCACTTTCACATTCTGGGGCCCTTTCACTCCCCATCCCCATCAATAGGGTCAGCTCTACCTTGCTGCCCAGGTGAGGTGCAGGGCCTGCTTTCCCAAGTGCTGCAGCTGGTAAGGGGAGAGATGTCAGCCCACTTCAGGTGGCAGGGGAATAGGGGGCTGGCCAGGGAGGCATCTTTCCCTCATCCTCACCACCACATGGTATCCTCTTATTGAGGACATCTCCAGTCTCTACAAGGTTGTCATCAAGTTAGACTAAGGGGTGGGTAGAGAGTACACTCCCACCCACCCCCCACTCTTTGCTCTGATAGAGAAGGGTGGACCTCGTTCACTTGGTCTACACTCAGGCTAAGGAGTTTGGTGGCTCCTCTCTCCTCTTAGTGTGCTCTCTGGGGGAGGTGATTGGTGGTTCACTAGGTTGGGTCTGGGTCTGTGGGTTCTTGGTAAATTTGTTTAAAGCAGACTGAGTTTGACTCCTGGTTCAGTTCTGTCCACATAACAAGATGAAGGGAAAAGTCTCACTGCATCTCCTCCACGGTCTAGCAGTGACTGATGGAGCAGTGTATTTGTGCCTATGTTATAGAAGATGTTAGAGTTACTTCACTTGCCTGTTGTGACAGTAGCTCATTGCTACCCCCTGAGCCCAGCATGATCCATTTTCACAAAGGGGTGAGGGGGGAGAGAGGGAAGGGGGCACATATCATGCATTTGCTCTCCTACAAGACTCAGGAAGGGAAGAAAGGGAGGGAAGTAGAGAATTCTGTATTGTCATATTAACATGCTTTTCTCTGTATACCTACCTGGAAGCCCATGAGTAAACACAAATTGAGTAGTTGACCCTCTCTCTCCATGTCACCCTGGTCTGAAACTTTGCTCTTCTACCACATCCCAATGAGATGGCTGCTGCCTCTGTGGGGTGCTTGTCTTGCTCCCTCCAAGAAAAAGTGGGCATTCAGTGAAGGGTAAACAAAGGAGGGAGACTTCGCTCACCACGTAGGAGGGGGCTCTCAAAGAGCAAAACAGAAGTCCTGAGCTCTCGGTGGCAGTGAGGTGCCATTCAAGAGGAGAACTCTAGCCCCTTGGCCGCCCTTGGGATGCCAATCAAGAGGGATTGCTAGCAGGTGCCACTGTTCTGAGCTTCCCAGCAAGTCTCAGGATAACAACTGAAAGCCGGTCTTCAAAGAATGCCCATGGCCAAGGAAAACGGATGTGGCGAAAATAAGGAGGCAGGAATGATAGGCGCCCCCAAGGCAGGAATGAGATCCCCAGCAGAGGTGACAGTGGCATCTGAGGAGCAGGAGCAGTGGGTTTGACCCGTGTGGCAGAACTGGGTCCCCCAGAGGCAGGAAGAGAGGTAGGTCTGGGGAGTCTTCCCCGTTAGAGCAGGAGCAAGCCCCTCCCGAACGGCTAAGTGCCACACCCTGAGCCAGACTCGGACCCAGCGCCAAACCAATGGAAAGACTGCGCTGGCATCTTTAGAACCAGGCAAACTCAGATATGCAAAGTAGGTGAAAAATATGGACCTATCAGTGGAAAGCGCCCCCAAACCAGGGAGCGGGGGGTCTCAATTCAGGCCCCTGCTTTCCCTCTCCCCACCCCGTCAATGTTGCAGTGGACAAGGAGAAAGTGAAATAAGAAATGTGGGATTGAAAATGCCCCCCAAGCTTTTCCTCACATTCCCAGATGCCACAAAGATCACAGTCAGGAGAAAGCAACGTGCTACCTCTCTTTGGGCCCAGGGACTTTGGAGCTCTGAGACTCAGTTGCCAACAAAGCCTCATCCATCACACGTGCCCTCCTTAGCCCTATCAGCAACTTTCTAGAGGAATGAACCCAGGAACCCAAGCCACCCCTTGTATGGTTGACTGCCATTGCTCTTAAATGCCAGTGCTGATGTTAAGCAGGTTATGCCTTGTATCTTATCTGGCAAAACTCTGGTTTCTCTGACACTGGGACCACACCGGCCTTTTGTTACCCCTGTGCTGGCTACAGCAATGCTTTATGAATTTAGTGAAAGCTTGCAGTAGTTGTGGGTTAAAGGAACGAATGAGGGGCTGGAGAGATGGCTCAGTGGTTAAGAGCACTGCCTGTTCTTCCAGAGGTCCTGAGTTCAATTCCCAGCAACCACATGGTGGCTCACAACCATCCGTAATGAGATCTGGTGCCCTCTTCTGGCCTGCAAGCATGCATGTAGGCAGAACACTGTACACATAATAAATAAATAAATCTAAAAAAAAAAAAAAAAAAAAAAAGGAACGAATGAATAGAAAACAAAAACTATGACGTACAAAGACCCTGTCTCCCGTTACCTGATCCTATTACTGGCCCTATTAGAACAGAAAGCATTTCATAAACCATGAATTGAATACATTGCATAGGCTTATATATGTGGTAGTTTTGTGTCAACAGTGTCTGTCGCCATTAACTTGAAGGTTGAGACATAGGAACAAACCGATGACATTATAACAGAGGTAAAAACAAATATTATTTCTGGACTGGGGGATAGCTCCGTGGTAGAGTACTCACCTAGCATGTAAAGGACACTAGCTTTGACCCCTGTACTGACAAAAAAAAATAACAAATTTCATTTAGATACATGCGTTCAAAACCCCTCCAACTACCCTGTTTCTTCCCAACATTTTTAATTGAAGCTATCAGCTTTATGTTAACACACAGAGTTATGACTCTTGGCACATGTGTTCAGGTCTGGCGACAGCTCAGGCATTTCAAGTTTTCTGTTGTGAAGGATGATTACAAAGTAATGAGGCTGCTATTTATGTATGCCTTACCGAATCTGTTCGGTTGTCTTACAGCTGCGCAGCGTACTTCCCAAAGGTTTTCTTCTTCTGAACCTGAAGCAATGGCAAGAGATCGATATTCAATCAGTTCGTGCAGAAAATGATGAAGGTTTCAGATCACTGTGGTCTAGAATACTTCGATGACACGAAAAGTCACTAAGTCCCATTCATTCATTTGACAAACACGTGCATTTCCTGGGCTCTATGCCCTGAAATACAAAATGAAAGGCAGAGACCCTCTCCTCAGGATGCTGCAGGAACTGGGTGCTCAGGTGAGTAGGCAGCCAGTTTCAGAGGACTGAGTGTCATGGTAGAGTGAAGCCATGGTGTCAGGGGAGAGTGAAGAATGGGACCTCTCCAGATCTGGAGTGCCAAGAAAGGCTTTCAAGAGGAAGTGATGGATGAGGAGCCGTTTTAAGGATGAATTATTGACTAGATGAGGGAGAGGGAGTACGCCTGAAGAGAACATCCGATGAAAGACAATAAGCAACATGATGCTTTTGCTCCCCTGGGAAGAGCAATAGGAAAAGTTACAAAGAAAAAATGAGGAAAGGACTGGAAAACGAAGAGGCTTCTCCTTTCACGGGAGCCATTTTCCTAGCAAATAATCTCCCTGAATCTGTTGTATTAATTTACAAGGTGACTAGCCCCTCCCAGGGCTGGCAAGGTAAGACACAGGAACCCACACACCAGAAGCAAATGAGCAGACAGGCCAGGGGGGTGTGGCCAACTCTGTGGAGGCCTCAATGATCAAAAGAAGTGGGTCTGGGAGATCCACGTTTAGAGCGGCTATTTGTCCATTATGGACCTTCCAGGTGTTCTGTGCCACTGTCTGGGTAGACCTGAACAAATGTCTACCTACCCAGAGAGGGAACTGACAACAGATCAAAGTAAGGACACCACTGAAGTCCAGACTGGTGAACCAATGAGTTTATTGAGGTAAGTTACAGGAGCAGGAGTTGGGGACAGGAATGACACAAAGGCAGTGTCACCAAAGGCCCGCCTCAGCCTGGGCAACGCCCATGAAAGCTGGCGTCCTGAAGCACACTGCTACGAGCTGAAATGTCTTCTAGGGAGCTTGGTTGGTCTGCCCATCTACCAAGCACCTTCATTTGCTCTCTGTCTCCCCAGCAGTCCTTACTGCTGACATAGCCCTGGGAGGGCGGAACCCTGTATTCCTCATCAGCTTCAGGGACTTCCTCAGACTTCTGGAGGAGCCTTCCTTTAGAACTTTGGAACTGAGTCTTCACAAGCTTCCATCCAGGATGAAATGTTTTAACTCAGAGGAAATTGCCGCACAACGCCAGGTCAGGCTTCCAACTCCTTGAAAGCAGAGGGGAGTGGACAGTGTTTCTACTACAACAGAACCCATGAGTGAGTCATAAAAAAAAAAAAAAAAAAAAAAACCTATGGGTCTTGATCAAGTTTTATAATGAAAAAAATCATCCAGTGCATCCCATAGATAGCAAAAAAATGTGCACAGAGCAGCAAATATATTTCAGTTACGTGTATTCGTGCACATGCATACTGAATTACCTTGCAAAATACATTTCTGCTATGCTTATGGTGAACATTTGGTAAACGATGCCTTGGAGGCATCTAAGGCCTGATCATGTGCTGCAGACATCTCCCCACTAGAGAGGAAGGAAAAACGCAGTGAGACTTGAGAGGGTGGCACAGAATTTCAAGCCTGGTCCAGATTCACCTACAGAGATTATCACAGAGGATCTTCAGACCAAGGGAAGAAGGCTAGAGATGAAGAATGCACCTCAACCTGGAAGATAAGAGGGAAAAAATCAAACATGTAGATTGGAAAGAACCATCAGGAGAAGGTCAGCTGTCCAGGAGGGCCCTGGGATGGCAGAGCCCCGATGACCTTACATCATCTTCCTCAGGGGTTGGGGATTTAGCTCAGTAGTAGAGCACTTGCCTAGCAAGCACAAGGCTCTGGGTTTGGTCCTCAGCTCTGGAAATAAAAACAAACATCCTCTTCCTCAGTGATCCTAGCTTGAGGGATGTGTGTGAGGTTCCACCAGGAAGGCCAGAAAAACTTCAGGGGTCCTGCAAGCTCAGGTACCTCGTAAGGAAAAGAAGGGCAGTGCTTAGCCTCAGGCAACAAGCTGCCTTGGAGGTCTCTGCATACTTCAAGGAAAGAAAAGATGGTTTGACTGAAGTGTGCCAGAGAATGGAGGACTCGGGATCCATCTACAGTGGTTGTCTGTAGAGGCTGGGGTGAGTTTGTTGAGTTCCCAGGCAGAGTATGGTATTGTTGCAAAGTCCAGGCTACACATTCTGGAAGGAAAAGAACTAGAGTCAGAAACTGTAGGGTGGTGCCCAGTCCTTGCAGGGAGAGGACTGGCAAGCTTGGCATAATGGTTCAGGGCATCAGAGTAGCTCCAGAGAGATGGCCCATTTTAAGGAGCGCATTCCTACAGCTTCATACGCTTGCACACATCTGTATCAAGAACATAACTCTGACCCCTAGCACCATGCATGCCTCCACTTCCAATTGCCCATTTAAGCCCTGCTTTCCCTTTCCTGGTAAGTAACACAAAAGATAACTTTAAAGGTACCCATGGCTGCACAGACCAGTATCAACATTGAGTGCCAAGTCATTGGTGATGTTCTCTTGGTTAGAGTGGGTCTGAAGAAGGGAACTTCTCATAGCTGTTGGTGCTGTGCACAGATATACAAGTGCTCTGAAAAACCAAACATTGGTGTTTGGCCTGAAGTCTAAGAAAATATGATTAGATGGTGCGATGGTCACTAGTGATGCTCCACTTAACAGAATCTAGAACCACTGAGGAGACAAACCTCTGGGCATGCTCACGAGTAATGCTCTAGATTGGGTTGCTGTGGATGTCTTTCTGTATGCTGTGAATATGTGTTGCTCTGATTGGTTGATAAATAAAGCTATTTGGCCTTTGGCAAGGCAGCTTAGAGGCAGGGAGGAAATCCAAACAGATAGACAGGAAGAGAAAGGAGAGGCAAGGCAGACGCTGCCAGCCGCTGCCATGAGAAGCAAGATGTAAGGTACCATACCGGTAAGCCAGGAGCCACGTGGCAAAGTATATATTTATAGAAATGGGTTAATCTAAGATATAAGAACTGGATAACAAGAAGTCTGCCATGGCCATAGTTTAAAAATAATATTAGCCTGTGTGTGTTTAGTTGGGTCCCGGCAGCTGCAGGACTGGTGAGTGAGAGAGATTTGTCCTGACCATGGGCCAGGCGGGACACAGGAAAATGTTCAGCTACATTGGGTAAGTTAAGATGGGAAGACCCACTCAGTAATAAGCGGCTCCTCTCCCTCCTTCCCTTCCTTCCTTCAGTTGCTCTTGTTGGGTATTTTGTTAAGCGTAGTAAGAGTGATAACTAATACAGACAGGAAATTTAAAAGTTACTTGAGTCATCTTTGACCCTACAGTGTGCTAACTCACCTAGTATTGGGACAAGGAAGTCCCAGATCAGGGGCAAAACTATGCTATGAGCATGCCCTGTAGCACCCAGCATTGGTGATTCTTAAATTGAAATTTTAAGACTGATTTAAGGCAGAGGCTAGTGTGTGGGAAATTCTTGCAAATATCAAATAGTCCGATTTAAGCAGAAGTTCCGTTCTTAGCAATGTCCAATCAAATCAGGCACACCAATCTGTTAGCTGCAGGCCAGTAATGCAGTAGATATGATTGTAAATATGTAGTATGTATTTTTATTTTTTTCATGGGAAGCTCATTAAACAGGACTTACAGAACTCCTGTGTTCGTAGGCTATTCAAAAGCAACAAGCAGACCTGCATGTGAAACATGTTTTATGCATGCCATGATCAGTTAAGATCATGTCTTAACATACTTTCTACATCTAGTTTTTTTTTTTTTTTTGGTTTTTCGAGACAGGGTTTCTCTGTGTAGCTTTGCGCCTTTCCTGGAACTCACTTGGTAGTCCAGGCTGGCCTCGAACTCACAGAGATCCGCCTGGCTCTGCCTCCCGAGTGCTGGGATTAAAGGCGTGCGCCACCACCGCCCGGCTCTACATCTAGTTTTAAAGATGTCTGGTAGCTTCAGAGAAAATGTTCCAGAAATTCACTGCTAGAACATCAAAATGCCTGAAGAACAAGAATCCTTGGGACGAAAACCATGTCACTATATGCAATGTGGTAATTGTGCTACAAAATTATGCAATTCAATATAACATAATGGACTTTTAAATACATTTGTATTCCTCTTTTTTTGCAGATTATAATTATGACAAAATGAAATATTCTGAACTTAAAACTGTAATCCAAAAAAAAAAAAAAAGCCAGTTTGCCTCAATTGTCTTCTTAAGTGTTGTGCACAGCACACACACACACAGATAACTGTGCAAGGTGGTATAGAGCTTAACTATCTCCTTTGTGGTAATCAATTCAGTGTTGTTCATCTACCAAAATATCATGTTGTACACATCAAATACATTTATTTGTCAATTATCCTTCAAAAACAGAAAGATATAATCTGTGGTGATTTCTTTTATCATTTAATAATATTTGCTCTCTAACTGAAATGCTTATATGTATAATTTTATATGCATGCTTTTTTTTTTTTGAGACAAATGTCTCTCTAACCCCAGCAGGCCTCAAACTCAGAGATCTGCCCACTTCTTCCTCTGGAGCACTGGAATTAAAGGCCCGATAGCCTAATTTTTGATTTTTTTTTCCTTTTCAAGATTCATTTTTATTTCTTTTACTTTTTGAGATTATAATAGCATAGTTTTCCTCTCCCCTTTCCTCCCCCACAACCTTCTTGCTCTCTCTCAATTTCATGACCTCTTTTTTCACTAACTGTTGTTACATACACATATCTATACATACGTACTCCTAAATACACAACCCGCTCAGTCTGTATGTTACTGGTATGTATGTTTTCAGGGCTGACTACTTGGTATTGGATACCCACTTAGTGTGCCCTTCCCTGAGAAGAAAAGACTACCTCTCCTGCTCCCAGCATTCCCTAGTTGCCTATAGGGCTTGGTGTGGGATTGAGGCCTCCTAGGATCTCTCCTCTCCCCGACCCCACGTCAGCATGGCTATCGCTATCTCTGTTCAGTTCGTGTTTAGGCAGCCATGTTGGTGGGCCTTTGTGGGTGTAGCTTAATCTCTGTTAATGACACCTTCAACGTTGTGTAAGCTTCGAGTCCCACAAGCTGGATCTGCCCCCAACACCTTGGCACTGGGGTGCCGATTCACAATACCCGGTTTGTTTCCCGGTGTCGACAGATGTCTCATGAGTATTCATTCTAGGACAAGCATGGTGGAAAGTGCTTGGAAACCTCTCCTGGTTTTTTCAAGGTTAGTCCTGAAAAGTAAATGAAAGTAGAAAACTACCTGAATATTTTCCTGGTGCATCTGGGACATAAGCAACATCCAGAATTCAGTACATCAGAATCACGTGTTAAAAAAAAAAGAAAGAAACAAAAAACCTATGGACTACTTAGAAAGACCTTCAAATCCTCCCCAGGAAGAGCACACCAATTGGTTCTCAAACACTAAATGGTCAGCCCTGGGAACAAGTGGAATTATACAACGTTTCCAAGTTGAATCCTTCTAGATTACATATGTTAAATCCACATAATTTTGTCAACCAGGTTTAATTTGGTGGATAATAGATAATGATCTAAATTTTCTTTAAAATTATGTGATTAAGGGGCTGGAAAGACGGCTCAATGGTTAAGAGCACTGGCTGCTGTTCCAGAGGACCCAAGTTTAATTCCCAGCACCCACATGGCAGCTCACAGTTTGTCTGCTATTCCAATTCTGGGGGACCCTACACCCTCACACAGACATGCATGTAAGCAAAACACCAATGCACATGAAATTAAAAAAAAAAATTTAAAAGACAAAAAAAAAAGAAAGTTCTGAGTTCAAATTCTCATTGCCTACAGAAAAAAATTATGTGATTAAAATTTGGGGATTGTGCAACTGTTAACTGTTACATTTGAAAGGGAAATGCTTACAATTAATCACATAGTGTCACATGAACAACGCAAAACAAATTTTAATCCAAAGCTTGACTACATTACATGACATCCTATACTGTTTAATAGTGGTAATACAATTTGATGTCTCATAAAATGTAAGTTTCTTTTTTTTTTGCATGGAATCAGTCCAGCTTTTGCAAAAATAATGTTTTTCTCTCTGTGTGTGGTCTTTCTGGACCTTAGTTCTGTGATTTGTCTTGTTCACAAGTGTGTCCTTTATAGCCGAAGAGTTACCTGGCATGTAATAAACAATATATATTTGTCGAGTGAATGAATGAACCATGTCCTAACGTTTTCTGCAGGAAACAGAAGTGTTTTCGACTCTCCCAGCTAGAAACTTCAGTTGTTACAAAATCCCCGCCCCCAGAGGTGTTAGACTGTTGGCTCTCTCTCTCGTCTGTGCCTCATGTAGGCCTCACATGAATTATCCCAACTCGGGGCGCCTAGATAACGCATGCGCATTGCAATGTGTCTCCCCTTTCTGTCGATGTTCAGTTCAGAAACGACAGCCTCGAACTCTTGGAATCATCCAGCCAATTTGTCCCTCTCGGTCTGTGGATTTCAGCACAGTCTTCATAATACAGCTTGATAGGTTCTGATCGTGGAATTCCAGCCACACAAGCAATGATGGAAGTGATCAATGGTTTTCACAATACCTGATAGTTCTTACCCCGTGCTCAGGGGTTTCAGAACCAAGTACTTAGAGTTTGACTATAGTCAGCAACTGCTACTTTGTCAAGAATCCTTTTATACCTGTGGTGGTGCACACCTTTGATCCCAGCACTCGGGAGGCAGAGGCAGATGGATCTCTGTGAGTTCGAGGCCAGCCTGGTCTACAGAGCAAGTTCCAGGATCTTCTTATATCTGTGATGGCTTTTTTCTGGACAGAAAAGTCCCCAGTAATACTCAAGTGTCCACATGTCATTTATCTCTCATTTTTATCCACTGTGACTCTTGCTTCATTCTTTGGCTCAAGGCTTTCTTTCTAGTCCAGAACACTCATGCGGTAGCCATGTTTCCAGATTTGCGGCCTGAATTCATGTTCTGGGGACGGCAATTTCAATTTGTGAATCTTTTTTTGGTTCCCCCAAAATTAGAAATATTAAATTCTGTGAACTAGACTTTTAATGATTACCTTTCATTGATGTGGACGTGTGTAAAGAAATATAAAATTCTGCCAAAAATGTTTCTGTAACTTTTACGTTGTTCTTTTCATTTTTCCATTTTTCCTGCTGAGGCGGAGAGCAGGCCTCCCAATCTTACACTGATTCACATAAGGCAACTTGAGAAGTTAGAATTTGCTCTTTTCTCTCTCTCTCTCTCTCTCTCTCTCTCTCTCTCTCTCTCTTTTCAAACATCTGTTGGAAATTTTGAGTAACCCATCTGGATGATCAAGTGAAAATCTCAAGAAGAATCTTCAGTAATCCCTGAAAGCTGCTAGCAAGAATGGCTGGATGAACACATCATACCAGGTGTGACTCTGGTTTTCCATGAAGATATTTTTAGAGAACTTGGTGGGGCTTGTTGCCTCTATGCAGTGAGCAGATAGTAAGGTAATGATTTTAGATAGCAATGGCATCATTTTTTTTTAAAGTCTTCATAACAACAGAAAAAAAAAATGGGCTAGAAATTATCCCGTGTCTCCTCTGGATCATTCCTTTTCATGGCCGCTGTAACAAATTTTATTTGTTGCTTTTTTACCAAATAAATCAAAATTGTTAATGACTTTTCAATATATGCCTTCTGAAGGTGGGTAATTAAATTCCCATTCCTTTACTTATTTCCCTAAATCCACACCACAATGAAAAGTTAACATTATTAGTGATTTTTTTCCCAATATTCATTTATTTTTATAATTAGATATTTCACATTTTTATTGTTTTCTTCCATTCTGATTAAAATGCAAAGATTCACATGGAGAAATATTCTGCCACTTCAGTTTAGAAAGAGTGGCCTGGAAAATTGCAGTGGGCATTGTTTTGATTTTCGTGTCTTTGGAAAATGTCAATGGAACTTTCCCCCAGATAAAAACTCAGCATGTGATGTGGAAACATTAGTATTCTTCAGAGAACAGGCGTCTGTATCAGAGATCTATGTTTGAATAGGACCAAATTTGTCTTTGATAAAAATCACACCATTACTTCACTGTCTTCTCTCATATTATAGAAATGTAGCAAATTTTGAATAATTTTACAATAACAATTTCTACATCAGTTGAAAAAAATCTGTTGAATTATTAATAGGACTATTGGAAATGTGTGCCACAGGTCTGATCCTTACCTCAATTTGCCATTATTGGAAAAGATAGCATCAAAATACTGGGCAACCTGCTGCTGAGCTTCGACTGGAGGAGAGACAGACATTTAACTGGTCACCTCAGTTACTCGGAAGCAAGTCTCTTTCTGGTCTCAGTGTTTTCATTAAAGTATCTTCCTAACTCTCTGTACACAGTGAATTAGGTCAGCATAGTCAAGAGGGATTTTGTATCATCACCATCATCATCATCATCATCATCATCATCATCATCATTATCATCATGCTGGAGAGGTGGTGAAGCACCATGGTTGAGCAAACAGAATCTGGAATGAAATTTCTGGGATTAATATCCCAGTTCCAGCAGGAGGTGGTGGCACACGCCTTTAGTCCCTGCATTCGGGAGGCAGAGGTGGGTGGATCTCTGTGAGTTTCAGAATAGCCATGGATACACAGAGAAATCCTGTCTAGGAAAAAAAACAAAAACAAAAACAAACCCCCCCCCCCTCAGTTCTAGCCATTGACTGGGTAGGAGACAGCAGCCCCATTACTTTCCTGTGCCCTGGGCCTCGGTGCCTTTATTATGGGTGGATAATACATCCAGTCTTCAAAAGATTATCATGTGAATTAAATAATAGTTTCACAGTGCCTAGTGCAGTAAGCACCATTTAAACATTTTTAAAGCACTTTTATGGCTAGACAAGTGTATCCAACATCAGATGTCATATACAATATTATATGGTTTTCTTGCCATTCTGAGATGTTTTTCCAAATTTTGTTTTGTGTTTGTTGGGGTTTTTTGTTTTGTTTTGTTTGTTTTGTATTTTGAGACAGGGTCTTGATATGTAGTCCAGGGTAGCCTTGAACTCACTATGGAGTCCACACTATCTGTAAACTTGTATCCAATCCTCCTGCCTCAGCCTCTTAAATGCTGGGATTACAGTATGAGTTGCAGCACTTGACTAGAAGTTGTTAATTTCTTTTGTTTGTGGTGATGAAAATCTGGGTTTTAAACAATATCAAAATGAGCCTAGATGTGCAGTCCAAGTCTGAAATTATGACTGTGCCTTAGGATAAGAAAAGCAATGCTTTCCCTCCAGAATGCCGATTCAGCAGGACCACGTTTCCTAAAACGGAAGAGCACGCTAGTCTCTGGTTAACTCCGTAAAGTCATAGTAGCCCATGAAGGATTTGTTTAGAGACTCGAGGAAGTTAAGCTTCAATAAACACAAAGACGATAACATGGGGGTAGCATATGTTTAATGAGGACAGCTCCCCTGTCTTTGTGTGGGAGGTACCTCTGGTGACCTTGGTCTTGTGTCCAGAATTCATCCGCATGCCTCATCAGGAATCAGTCTCTGAGAACAGGCACCCCGTGTCTTCTGCCCCACAGAAGTCACCCTTCAGCTCCAGCATCACTCCCACACCGCAGTCACGCCAACTGTATCTAACACCAAGTTCCAGGAACCATGTCCTGCTAAGGTACCAGGAAGGCCTCTCGTCTTCTCCAGCTTGTATAAGGCAGGAAACAAACTACAGCCCATGGCCAAACACAGCTAAGTGCCTGTTGTTTTCTGTTTGTTTGTTTGTTTGTTTGTTTGTTTGTTTGGGGGTGTTTGGTTATTTTGGTAGCCCATAAATTAAGAACGATTTTTAAACATTTGGCAAAACAGGAGAATAATAACACTTTTGCAGCAGGTGAAAATATTCTGATATCCACATCTTGTTGGACTGGAACTCAGATGCAGGAGAGAGACTTCTAGGACAATACTCGCATATCCTACTGTGTGTGCTCTCTACATCTCACCTTAACTAAAGCACAGGTATGACTATGACAGATGTCACTCCTGACACTACAGGACCATACACAGCAAAGATGGATGGACTTGCCAGATGGGATCCTTAATAGCTAATTTTGACATAGCCAGTGGAAGATGATGCTGGGTGAGACTGGCCTGTTCCAGACAGCCCTTAAAGGAGCTTAAAGCCTCCCTGTGGGCCTGCTGAGGTGAGTACTCCTGCTGGCCTTGAAGCAAGCTTCCTCAAGTCCATGCAGTAACAGAAATGGTCCAGTAATCCCTTGAGCTTGGAAGAGGATCGGTGAACCCACATGAGAGAGATGGCAATCCTCCTTGACATCATGAGCCCGGCCTACGAGACTCTGGGCAGGGGACCCAGCTGAGCTGATTCTTGACCCAAGAAACTATAAGATGATCAATATAAGCTGTTTTAAGCAATTGTGCTTATGGTAATTCACTACATCGCAATACAAGTATCACAACCAGGCTTACTTAAGAGTAGCCTCCCCATGCCAGACTGGGAGCCCACAGAACTCTTCACAGCAATGGTTCACGAATGTCTGCTGTATAACTCTGACCAAGTGCTGCACACAGACCCAAACACAGTACCTGACTATACAGTAAGGATCACTCTCCAGAATGACAAGGGCCCAGGAAATCAAAGATTTCTCGTGATAAACAAAGTTTATCTTACCAATCTGGGGACAAAAACTTCCATGTGATACTCCACAGGCAAACCTACTCCTTTTGATAGCCACTTGAAAGGGTTCTTCCTTTACCAGCTCCTGGACTTGTTTTGAAACAAATCAGAGTTTTGTAATTAATTTTGAACTTCAAACAACTTTTAACTACAAACAACTATACCTGATGATACAAGGGATGCTCGCAACAGCCATCGCCTTATAATGCAATCAACTGTGCCTTGCAGCTACAAATCCGTGAGCTTTTCAGCCTTTTGATGAGGCTGTGGGGATGGGCAGAGTGAGCACGCACTCCCGCACAGACACAGACAGGCACCACTCCAGCAGCCCCTTCTGTCCCAAGTCACCTCGACATCCTTCATCCTGTGCCCTCCCTTGCACATCCAGTGGCTGCCTCTGTTTAGGAGACAAGGGTTGTCTGCTTTCTGCCACTTGGGATTCAACAGGGAAGAGGACACATGACAACTGCCAAATGCTTGCACTTGCTTGGTGTACTGGTTGGTTTTATGTCAACTAGACACAAGCGAGAGTCACCAGAGGAGGAAGCCTCAGTTGAAAAAATTAGTGATTGATGGTCTCTTTCTTCATCTTTTCATTCTTGAGTCTCACCTATATTTAATACCCCTTCGTCCCCCTTTCCAGGCCCCTCCTCTCCCTCCCCCTCTCTCTTCTCTTCCCTTGCTTTTCCAGGGCTGAGGGTCGAACCCCAGGCTTTGCACGCTATTAGGCGAACGATCCTCCACTACACTATCTTCCAAGCCCTCTCCTCTTCTGTGTCGACAACCTTCCTCAAAGAATGATCTACACTGTGTGTTTATTCTCGCTCACTCTTCAGAGAATGTGGGTGTGAGCTCCAACCCCGGCTAAGGTGACCTTGTCCGTACTGACAGTGATTCAGTCCTTCGACACAAGCTCTCAGCAACATTTGCCATGAACAGGCCACCCCCACACACCCCTTCTCCAAACAGCCCCGCTCCTTGAAGTTCCCAAGATTCAAGGCTGGTTCACCCGGCTCTCTCACTCCCTCTTCTTTCTATAGAATGGCATCCAGTCCTATCCACACACTGCTGAACTTTCTAGACGAGCGTTTATGAAATTATGATCTCTACAGAGTCTAGGGTTTAGTGCCTGGAGCCTACCTTCAGGCTTGCTAAATTAGACTCTCTGAGAATTGAATCGAATTTTTAGCCGTCTTCACCAGATGAGTTTTTGCAAAGTCAAGTTTGACATGCTTTGTTCCAGACCCATTCCAATTGCCTGCAGGGCACTCCTACTCGGGTATTTCACTGGGCTGGCAAAGCACCGTCTGCACGGTGGGTATGCCGGAGGCTCGCTGGCCCATCTCTTTTGTTTGCTGGGCACGCAGAGGACTGAGTTCCCATGCCTCTTGCAGCTAGACAGACTCACATGATACGACCTACACAATAGACGATGAACAGGAGTGATACATGGCGCTTTCCAGCCAAGGCGATGAGTGCCAGGAACTGTCCTTTCCCTGGCAATCTGGAGGTCCAGTTGAGACGATAGAGCCACGAGATTTCTTTCGTTGCTTGGAATATTGCTTCCAAGTGCGTGTCACACAACGCAAAAGCAGGAAACAGAACTAAACTTTTGCTGGGTAAAAGTCCCCAAGATTTTGTGATTGACATTATAGTGGAATAATTTAACTCATCCAGAATGGAATTCGTGTGTGTGTGTGTGTGTGTGTGTGTGTGTGTGTGTGTGTGTGTGTGTGTGTGTGACAGAGAGAGAGAGAGAGAGTCTCACTTACTCATCTGTCCAGTGTTATATAATACAGGTTGACCTTGAACTCTTGGGTATGCTCTTATCCATGGTTTATGTGGTGCTAGGTTTGAGTCCAAGGCCCTATGCACACCAGGTGCCACTTTACCAGCTGAGCTACCCCTCCAGTGTCCTACTGAGGATCAAACCCAGTATCATGCACATCATAAGCAATTGTTCCACCCCTGAGCTCTCTTCTTGCTTTAAAAAAAAAAAAATAGTTTTTTATATTCAGTTTTGGGAAGAAGGGGTGCATGCCACAACGCACATAGGGAGGTCAGAAGACAACTTAAGGGAGCAGGCTTTCTCCTTCTACTGTGTGGATTCCGGCTTGGAGGCAAGTGCTTTTATCCACTGAGCCGTCTCGCCAGCCCTGTTTGCGCTCTTGACACAGAATTTCACTAAGTTTCCTAGGCTAGCCTTGAACTCACTTTGTAGCCCAGGTTCCAAAATGACTCTCTTGCCTCAGCCTCCCAAGCAAGCTGGCCATCTGTCTCTGGCTTGCTGTTTCCAGTCCACTCCTCTCCTCCTGTTCTCTCTGCTCGATTGATGAGGCCAAGAGCTGCGTGTTAGCAGTGAATGTATATTCTCATCTCGGTTTCACCTTTTCTTAGACAGAAGTAGGCCTCAGTTCCACACAGCTGGAGGGAGTGATCCTGGAGAATGATCCCCAGGTTCTTTCCCAAATGACCACCTGTCCCTTTAAGAGGCAAGGGGCTGCCGCGTTGCCAAGACTACATCATTAGAGAGATTCGTGGGACGACTTTCACCGTCACTTACCTCACATGTCCCAACAAGTTACCTTCTTTGTGTCTGAGGTCAAGTGACGTGGAACTGCGAGGGGAAGAAATAGGAGCTCAGTGGCACCCTCCCATCCATCTACTCAGGCAGACGACAGCCGTCTTGTTTGGCACGATGCTCCCAGCACATAGCAGATAGACGACAAGTGTGTACTGACTCATTGGCTAACTTCATTCCATCACTGATTGCTGACCTAAGAGAGTTTCCACCGCGAAAGAAGAGAGAAAAAAAGAGTACAAAATATTTTAAAGTAAGCCAGCAGAGAAAACCCGGCACCACGCTTCTTTACCATTCGTTCTTGCTCATGCCCACTTGGTCCTTTAAATTCTTTTAGGAGCACAAAAAGTAGAGTCTGGCTCACGATAGTCTGCCCTGCTTCGCATCCCTTTTGATGTGTTTGAGGTCTGAGGCCTTTCGTCTGTTTGCGCCTGTCTCCATGTTTGTGAAGTTTTCAGAATCCTGTTACATGGTGTATCATTCTGTCCCGGGATCTCTCTGCTCTTACCCTTTAAGAATTCAAATTCACCTCAACGCTAACACTGTGCCATTTTCTGCTCCATCTGAAAATCCCCTTAATTCTGCTCCCGTAAGGTTTCGTCTTGCGTGACAGCTACATATTGACTCATTTCAGTTAGTTTACCCAAATTACTTCACGAGTGCTTACAAGTGCCGGGCATAGGGCTCGGGGCAGGGAATCAAAGGGTTAACAAAACCAAATGCAGACCCTCCCTAAAAGAACGTATAGTCTATTAGGATCAGAAGACGGGCTAATTAATTGAGCCCACTGATGGAAGCAACATTCCAAACATAGATAATGATATATGACCACATGTTCACAGTCCTGTGACAGAGACTGGAAAACGCTAGGAACTGTCTCTTGGGATTGGTACACAGAGGGAGGATGAATGAAGGGGTACACCCAAGGATGTAAGAAGGGAACTGGAACTTGACAGGTTAGGGGTGGAGCACAGATATAGGACAGTGGTACAGGGGAGTCTCAGAAGTACCCACACGGCATCTGATCAAGTACGTGTTTCTAAAGGATGTCTTGGAATTCAGTAGGAAGACTAGATGGGAGACATTGTGGCTAAGGAGACTAGTTCATCTCTCCAGGACAAGACCAGGGTGGAAAAGCATAAAGTGTGGCAGTGGGAAAGGAGAGATGGGGTTGCTTTGAGAACTATGAACAGTAAAATAATAAATAACCCTCTCATGCCTCTGCTTCAGTGGGCACCAGCCACTGTGGCCTTGAATCACAACAGTTCAGAGCGAGATACATTCAAGTGTGAGTGAATACCTAGTTCCAAAGGCTTAGGTTAGGATGAGATAAATAAGCAAAAGACTCAATGGTATCTCATAACTTTAGATTAAGTTATATTGTGCAGTAGTATTATGTTAAATATGTCAGGTTAAGTAAAATATGATTTTGTTTCTTTTCCTTTTAGAAATATGATTACTAAAGTATTTTTAAAATCATCCCACAGGAGCTGGGGATACAGCTCAGTGGTAAAGCAGTTGTCTAGCATGCCAGAGGCCCTGAGTTCCACCCTCTAGCACCGCACAGACACATACAACCAGAATTACATCATGGTTCCCATGCTGCTCTGTTTGACAATGTAGCTGTAAACACAGCAACTCTCTACCTCCATCAACAGCTTTTAGACTCCAGGCTGCTCACTGAAAACAAGTGAAGGGGCCCTGGTCGGACATAATCCTTCAACTAGTCAAGGGGAGCTAGGATTTGAAGCCATCCAGAGTCTGGTTCTGGAATCTTTTTTTTTTTTTTTTTTTTTTTCTGAGACAGGGTTTTACTGTGTAGCCCTGGCTATCCTGGATCTCACTCTGTAGACCAGGCTGGCCTCACACTCACAGAGATACACATGTTCCTGCCTCCCGAGTGCTGAGATTAAAGGCGTGCGCCACCACGCTGACCTAGAATCCATGTTGTTAATCTCTGCACTTTCTGCACTTTCTCTGCCTCTTGGAAAACTTTGATGTCAAACTCCTAAAGGTGTTCAGTTTTGCCCCAGAAACCTGAGAGCTGCCTCGGTGATTGGCACACTGCGTTTGTCAGGGATCCCTGTGGACAACCCTGAATAAGGACGCATACATTAGTGAAGAGTTGACATATGCAGTTATGGGAGCTGGCAAGTCCCAGGCTCTGCTGTCCGCAAGCTGGAGTCCCACACCATCTCATGGTGTGGTCCGGGCTGAGTCTGAAAGCCTAGAACCAAGGAGACCTGGTGGTTGAAGCCCTCGCTCAAGGGCAAGCGAAGGGTAAAGTGCCAGCTCAAGCAGGTGAGTTTAGGTCTAGGTGGGTAGATTTCCACGACAAGAAGATGAGGATGGACAGCTGAGGTCTACACAGAAATATGCACAGGAGGGCAGAGCCTTCCTGTCCTTTGTTCTCTGTTCTCTATGGGTCCTCACTGGACTGGCTGATACACACCCACCTTGGAGAGAACAATGTGTTCCATTTGGTCTAGCAATTGAGATGCTAATCTTTTCAGAACAGCCATAAAACAGGCAGCCCATGTTCCAGCCAAGTAGACACACACACACACACACACACACACACACACACACACACACACACACACGAAAATTAACCATCACACACAGAGAGAGAATGCTAATTCTAAAGATACGCTCAGTTGCATCTTTAGGTCCTTGCTGCTGGCACACTCCTTGGTGACTGGTAGAGTGTATCTCTGTGTGCCTCATTTTCTCATGGATAAATTGCTCGTAATAAGTGAATTTCCCAATATTTTTGTAGGCATTGAACGGCCATTCATATGCAGCACTGAGAACAGAGCTTGACACATAAACCACTTTTATTAAAGGGGAGCCAAATCCATAGGAACTGTACTGAAGATCACCAGTTCGCTTCAAAGAAAAGTAAAGTCTGAGAGGAGAAAACCCTGATGGAATCCGTCACCCCACACTGGCCTTACAAAACCCTGGAGGGGGTCCTGCAGTTAATGCACACTGTCACATTGCATGCATGTGTCACTTGAGTCCTTGTCATGCGTGTGTTAGTTTAGCTCTTATGGTCCTTGTTTAGACACAGGCGGTTTTAGGCGTGCATTAAAATCAGAATGCACACCTAAGTCCATTTGAAAATGTTCACAGATCTCTCCATACTCTCTGTGACAGTTTTAATTGTCAAGTTGACACAATCTAAAATCGCCTGGGAAGAGTGTCTTGGGGTTGTCCTGTTGGTCTGTGGGAATGTCTGAGAGGGAGAATCTTAGTTATGTTTTGATGTGGGAAAATCTGTCCACTATGGGCAGCACCATGCTCTGCGTTTAGGATCCTAGACTGAATAAGAGTGAAGAAAGGAAGCCGAGCACAGGCAGGCATGCATTCATTCTATCTGTGTTCTTGACTGTGGATGTGACTATCTACAAATTCCACCACCCTAACCACTCCACAGTGATGGGCTATAAACTGGAATTAGGAGCCAAAGAAACCCCTTTTTCCCCCCGGGTTGCTTTTGTCGGGGTATTATGGAACATTCCTTTACACATTGTAAATTACACTGTGATTGGTTTAATGCAGAAGCTGACTGGCCAATAGGTGGACTGGATAAGGTTAGGTGGGAAAACCAGACTAAGTACACTGGGAAAAAGAAGGACAGAGTCAGGGGAGTCACCAGCCAGACACAGAGAAGAAACAGGAGGTGCAAGATGAAATTTTGCCACGTGGCAAAATGTAGATTAACATAAATGGGTTCATTAAAGTTGTAAGAGCTAGTAATAAGCCTGTGCTATCAGCCAAGTATTCATAATTAATATTGAGTCTCTGTGTGGGTTATTTGAGAACTGTTGGGTAGAAAAGAAAAGTCTGCCTACAGGGTATTTTATCACAGCAACAGAAAGGGGAAAAAAAGCAAAAACACTTTCCTAGAATGATGGTTAAAGTCATCATTTGATTAGAGTCAAATGTGACATTCTGTGTATGCTGTCACTTAGGGTCAGTTATCTTGCTCCAGGGCTTACAAGAAATTCCAAGGAGTGTCTTTTGAGTGGCCCTGTCATATACTGCTTCTCTTTACCTCACCCAAGTCACTATAAAGAGTACACTGAGAGCAAGAAGGTGTCATGGGGCATGAGACTTACTGCTGAAGTTTCAGGTGTCTAAAGGGAGGGGAGACAAGAGTCTCATTCCTCAGTTAAGTGGCTGCTTGGTGAGGAGACGTGGGCTTCTATCCCCACTGCTTATGACTATGAAGAATATTTCAGTCAGGTTTCTACAGTAAAAGCCTGATATATGAAAAGTGGAGACTTAATTGGCTTATAGTTCTGGAGGCTAGAAAGTCTAAGAGCATAGTGGCAGAGTCTGGAAAGGGCCCGATAATCTTCTTGAGAGAAAACTCCCAATGGCCTAAAGCCACTAGGGCCAACTTCTCAAATGTTCTGCCATCTATGAATAGTGCCATCTTGGGGACCAAATCTTTAACACATGAAGACCATGATCGTAAGTGGACGAAGAGGTCCATCTTTCAGTGATAATAACAGCCAACAGTTCAATCAACTGCCAGGAAGACAGAAGTACTTAGTACAATCAATCATGGATGAAAACAGACTGGAGACCTGCTCTCTCCTACACTGAGATGTAAAGCTTTGGGCTAAGGATTTGGTCGCTTCCCAAACCTTGCCTGGGGCAAGTGGTCCACCTTTGGAGACTCACTTGCCAGCTACAAACATCTAGGATCTGAGGAACATTCTAAGTGCTTTTCCTGCTTGTACACATTTGATTCTGAACAGATATCAGTAACCACAGTGAAATCAATGAGTCCTCCCAGCTATACCCGCCACCTAACAAACAACAGCATCTCCTTGCTGTTGGATGTCAAGAGATGCAGGGCAGAGGAGAGAAGAGTTTATCTACACACATTTTAAATTCAGCTTTAAAAAGCATGCAGAGTCTGACCTTACCTGCTAGCCATTTTCAATATTTATTTAACATGCTAATAGTCTTCTGAAGGAAGCAAGCTGGGAGAGCCAAGAAAGAACCCTCGTAAAAGCACATTTTTAATCAACTAACGGCTTCTGAACATTACCAACTTTCGACCATTGTAGCCTCATACATGCTGTGGGATGGTCTTTCTGTATGCTGTGAATACATGTTGTTCCCACTGGTTAATAAATAAGGCTGCTTTGGCCTGTGGTAAGACAGGATAAGAGCCAAGTGGGAAAGCCAAGCAGAGAGACAGGGAGAAGAAAGGCAGGGTCAGGGAAGACGCCATCCAGCTGCCCAAGGAACAAGATACCAGCAGACGGTAACGCCATGGCCACATGGCAAAATATGGATTAACAGAAATGGGTTAATTTAAGATGTCAGAGCTAGTTAGCAGTAAGCCTGAGCCATCGACTAAACAGTTTGAATTAATAGTAAGCCTCTGAGTGACTATTTTATAAATAAATAAATAAAAACGACTGCTGCCCAGGCAGGACCAGGCAAGGTGGGGCAGGACCGAGAAACTTCCGTCTATGCACACACCCAAAGGCATTTGTGATCCAAGCTTGGAATCACCCAAAGTAGCTCCAGGATCCTCATTAGGACCTTGAGACACCCACAACTGTTCTCCCATCTGGCATCCTCGGTGCGAGGCTGATGTCCTGTATACCGAGTGTAACAGAATAGATCCACGAGTAGTAGTGAAGACAAGGCCTGATAAAATTATTAAAGGGCTCAGTGCCTTTGTACCGAACACAGTGTAATCCAAGAACACAGTGTGATGTGAGTGTCTACTGCAGCTACGAGGTAGACTGATGACAAGTCAAGATGGCAGTAAGTGTGGATAATGAATTCTGCTGGTTAAAACGACACTGCCCAGGCAGTGGTGGCACACACCTTTAATCCCAGCAGATTTAATCAGGAGGCAGAGGCAGGTAGATCTCTGTGAGTTCAAGACCAGCCTGGTCTGATGGGGGAATGTCTTTTTGTATGCTGTGAAAATATGTTGCTTTGATTGGCTGATGAATAAAGCTATTGGCCAATGGTGAGGCAGAATAGGGTTAAGCGGAACATTCTAACTAGAGAGGAGGAAGGAGAAAGGAAGAACAGAGGAGACACTGCCAGCTGCTGCCATGAGAATCGAGATGTAAAGATAAGCCATGAGCCACATGGCAAAGTATGAATTTATAGAAATGGGTTAATTTAAGGTGTAAGATCTAACTAGTGAGAAGCCTGAGCCAGTAGGCCATACAGTTCATAATTAACATAAGCCATTGTGTGTTCACTTGGGTCTGAGTGGCTGCGGGACAGAGAGGCCACAGGAGCCGGGTGGGCACAGGAAAATTTTCAGCTACACTGGTCAACAGAGAGAGTTCCAGGACAGCCAGAGCTACACAGAGAAACCCTGTCTTGAAAAATCAAAACCAAACCAAACAAACAAACAGAAAAAAACAATACATCATGTAAAGGAGAACAAATTAACATCTCTATGGCTTTTACATATTCACCTAAATAAAAGGCACGCCTGGCATCAAGTACAAGTTTATTGATGTAAGATAGTATCAGTTTCTTCTTTTGTCTCATTAAGACTCATTTTTTAATAAAACAAATAACGAAAAACAGGGAAAATGTTTTAAAACAAAGTCCTGCCTGTGATCTGCAGAGGTGACATCTGGTTCCAAATCCAGCCCTCACTTTCTACTTGAACATTCTGGCTTCGAAGCCACTCAGAGGACAAAGGACAGTGGACCTGTTGTCTCTCCCCAGCCACTCAGCAACTTTGCCACATATGAAGGCCATGATTCTACCACCCAGCACAGTGCGCGGCTTTCTAGTGCTCATGTCTGTTTGCAACCCTTGCTGCAAGGCCTGGAAGCTTCCTATTCACTTCCTCCCCTCCTACACACACACACACACACACACACACACACACACACACACACGTGCACAAGCCTATAAATGAATCTGAGCTTCAATCCCCATAGGGAATCACAAAGTGTCCACCCAGAGTAGTCCTTGAAGCTTCCGTGTCTTAGTGGGTAAAATGGACAACAGTCATCTGGCCACTGAAAGGGCTAAATGATGTAATAAGGGAAAATATTGAGGGCAGTGCTTCATGTGTAGCTAATGTTCAATAAATCTTACCTATTGCTGTTATATAAAGATTTATTGGGCTGAGGATCTACCTCAGTTGGTAAAGTACTTGCCTAGCACTCATGAGGCCCCAGGTTCAATCCCTACTCTTGCATAACCAGGCAAGGTAACACATACCTGTAGTCCCATCACTTGGGAAGATCAGAAATTCAAAGTCATCTTTGGCTACATAGCAAGGTTGAGGCCAGTCTAGACTACATGAGACACTGTGTTTAAAAAAAAAAAAAAATTCTACTGAAAAAGCAATGTTGAGGTGACCTCACTTTCCCAAACCAGATGGAAATCAGAAAACATTGAACCTCTAGAAACAAAATTATCTGCCATATGGACTCCATCGTGATCATCAGAAAAGCTTCAGAAAGCAGCTTGCCACCCAAAGAAGGGCCCATGGGTACTGCTCTTTGGATGGACGCCAAGTGGGAGCCATGATCAGGCCTGTTCATGATTCCCAGACCTAAGTTGGAGGCTCCCAGACCCCACAGTAGGGGTCTCAGGAAACATAAGTGAGCCCTGGGGACACCTCATGCTGAGGGCAGAGCCACAGACTTCTTAAGTAGCAGAGTGTATTGTGGGAGCTGATGTGGCTGGCCGCAAAGAATGACAGATCCACTGCTCTTTGTCCTCTGAGTAGCCTTGGGTCTTCTTCTTCCTCCTAGAAGAATGCCAAAGCTTCCAGACCTTGAAGTGATCACTTCTCCATGAGAAAATAGGAAAGCAGAGAGAAGCCATTGCCTCCCATCTCTCCCTTCGTCAAGAGCAAATCACTTAGTTTATGTTGGCTGCAAATCAGAATCAAAACTACCTTAAACAAAACCCAAGCTGTCCTTTTCACCCAGTCTCACACCTCATAGAGCCTATTCCACATATGCTCCCCCTCCTCCTTCTCTACGGGTCAGGCATTGCTAATAGATCATAGCACCCTACACTGAAAAGTCAGATATGTGCCCCCAAGTCCTCTCCACACTCCACTACAGATGTCTACAACCATCCATCCACCATCATTGACTCCAGTGGAGTCAACTAGTCAGCACTGAGCAAGACACAAAAACCCCAAGTTAAGGGCAGCAGAGAAGCGTCATCAGTTTGTATTGCTTCTATGTTTCAGAGCAAAGAAAATATCCAAGAAGATTAAGGAGTCGGGCAGTGGTGGCACACACCCTGAATCCCAGCACTCCAGAGGCAGAGGCAGGCAGATCTTTGTGAATTTGGGGCCCGCCTGGTCTACAGAGTGAGTTCTAAGGCAGCCAGGGCTACATAGAGAAACCCTGTCTTGAAAAGCAAAAAAACAAAACAAAACAAACAAGGAAGAAATAATGTTCCCTTTATCTTACCTTAGATTTTTCTTGTTTTCTCGTGGCTGTTGTAAAGCTTCCTCCTGGTTGGCAGCGTGTTTCGGGTTCACTCCTCTCTCACACCCTCTCACTGTGGGGGCTGCTCAGAGGCTGGATTTGGCCTTTCCGACTAAGAGCTCTTCTCCATTTTAGACCTTTCAGCATTTAATGCCCTCTCGGTGTCACTGTCAATAGAGCTTTGAGTGAGCGCAACCTTTCTGGGGAAGCGGTGATTTAATGCGTGAATTATATGGTTATTGGAATGGGTGTCAGGGGGACGGTGTAATATATGTAATGTGGAGGCTGATGGGGCTGGAGGAGCCAACGCCATCGGGCTGATTTCTGGTGCATCTCTTAATGCTTATGTCAATTATTCTTATGGCCAGTCATTCAAAGCTGTCTATTACCTTCTAATAATAATAATAATATTTTCCTGCAATGTTGCACCTTTCCCCCAGAGGATTCTAAAGAGCTCTGCAAACATTCATTAACACTTTATGAAGTGGGCAGGTAATATATAAATACCCAAGTCACATGCCTTTGAACATCAGCCGATAATCATTCCCTTGACACCACATTCAGATCGAGAAGAAACTAGGAAAGACTGCATAAACGAAAAGCTGGATTCGGTCATTATCAGCATTCACTGGGCATCCACAGAAGCCTGCCAGGGATGAGCACTTCACCACTTCATGTGGTGGGAGATGCTGTTTTCTTCCTCCTGACACCTGTCCCTCTTCCTAAGACACTGTACAGAATAACGTACAAAAACACTCCATTATTTCAGCCTACTGCACTCAGTCCCTGCTAAGAGGAGGCTCTGCTGATGATGGAGCATTCTGGATAACTTATAAGATGATCCTTATACAGACTCCCACCTATCTTCTCCCCATCCTCAGAACATAATGTGATAATTGGCAAGGCACACAGGAGGTTGAGAAGGACCCCGTGTCAGACACTGGGTGAGAAGAGCTGTCTTAGTTAGGGTTTCTATTGCTGCGAAAAGACACCATGACCACAGCAACTCTTATGAAAGAAAGCATTTAATTAGGGCTGGCTGACAGTTCAGAGGTTTAGTCCATTGTCATCATGGCGGGAAGCATGCTGGCATGCAGACAGACATGGTGCTGGAGAAGGAGCTGAGAGTTCTACATCTGGATCTGCAGGAAGCAAGGAGGGACTGGGACACACTTCCTTCAACAAGGCCACACCTCCAATAATGTCACTCACTTGAGGAGTGACCACATGAGGGGTCCATGAGAACCGATGCTGAAGGTGCTCCCGTTAAGCACATGGTGGGGAAAGGCGGGGGAGGAGGAGCCACTTCGGGGCCTCTGTGTTCTGTGAAATTTGTTTCTGTTGGAAGATAAAGTTAGAGCCCACGTTGGTTACTTTTTTGTTGCTGTGCTAAAATTCCATGACCAGAAGCAACTTAAGAAAGAAAATGTATTTTGTCTTACTGTTCCAGAGAGGTAGAGTCCATGATGGCGGGAACAGCGTGACAGTGAGCAGAGGAGGCTGACTCATCACACTGCATCGGCACACCAAGAAATGGAGGGGGAAAACAGGAAGGGAGGCAAGGCTGTAAACTCTCAGAGTCTGTCCCCAGTGACATACCTCAGCCAGCCAGGCCCCTTGGCCTAAATGGTCCGTCATCTCCCCAGACAGTGCCACCAACTAGGGATTAAGTGCTCCTACACATGAGCCCATGGGGGACAGCTCTCATCCAAACCAGTACAGAGCCCAAACCAATAGCTTATGTTACATGTCCCTTTGGCTCGTGTGTGTGTGTGTGTGTGTGTGTGTGTGTGTGTGTGTGTATGTGTGTGTGTGTGTGTGTGTGTGTGTCCCCGCCTACACAAATGATCAGGAAGGGCTAAGTCAGACTCTATAATAAACATCATCGGTCATCTCAGGGCATCAGCACAACGAATGTTTAGGTTTTGAGCACATGAACCCACCGCAGGCACACGTGGTTCTTGGGGACCTTTGTCCTTCGTGTGGTGGCTCACGACCATCTCAGGCGTCAATCTTGGGCATCTCTGTCTTAACATGATTCTTTGTGCTTCACCATAGTGAGGAAAGATGAGAAGTGTACTAGCTCTTACACACTTTTTCCACAAGTGACGCTATTTTTAAAACTTTTTTCTTTTATTTTATTGAGATTATAATATAATGACATCATTTCCTTTTCCCTTTCTGTTTCCTCCCTCCAAACCCTCCCATCTATCCCTCCTGGCTCTCTTTCAAATTCATGGCCTTTTTTTAAAATTAATTGTTATCATACACATATATACATGTGCATATATATTCCTAAATACACAAATACAACCTGCTCGGTCTGTATAATGCTACTTGCATATATGTTTTCAGGGATGACTATTTGGTATTGGATAATCTATTGGTGTGCCCTTCCCTGAGGAAGAGTATTTCTCCTTAGCTGCCTGTAGTTCTTTATGTAACTTCCGACATTCCTAGGAGACACAAGCTCACAGCAAACTCCCTGATCCTCTGGCTTTTACAATCTTTCTGCCCCCTTTCTGCAATGATCCCTGAGCCTCAGGTGCAGAGGTGACGCTGTAGAGTTATCAGCTAGGACTGGGCTCCACAACTCTGCATTTTGACTGGTGACACACATCGCTTTTATTCCTAGAGCACTGGCTAACCTCAGTCACATTGTTACAACCAGCTAGTGAAAAGGCAGGAAAACAGAATTTCCACATGTCCAAGGAGGAGATAACTGAGTCGTGAGGATCTAATACAACTAGTATGTGCTGGTTTAGTTTGGTATCAGGGCAGTAGGGTGCTCTCTAGACTCCCAAGACACTGTAACCAAGCATAGAACAAGAATGTTGCACTACATGGGTCAACTTGCTTTGCCTCATGTTATGTGGAGACAGACAGAAGATGAACACATGCTGAACATGGTTTACCCAGCTGTGCCTGGGGGAGACCTCTTTGTTCCTGGACAAACCTAACTTTTCATCCAGCAGTGACTGCCTCCTCATGAAAGTGTGCTGGCTTTCTTATTTTTGTCCATCAATAAGAAAGGCTCAGGGGTGACATATTCTTTTCTTTCCCCAGCCTAAACTTCTTTTACACAGAGGGTATTTTCTAGCTTTGCAAAAACATCATGCAATCAAGAGATCCCATGAACCATATATTAGCATATTCACTAAAAATGTCTGTCCTGTATCCTTGGAATTCAAAAGCTGGTGATGGTCACACCAACTGGAGCAGCATATCCTTGTGACTGCCGTCTGCACATCATCCATTGCTTTCTGATCACTGTTGACACAGTTGGGTTAGGAAGACAGTTTTCACTCTAACCCACTACCTCTTTATAAGAGATGAGATTTTTCTTTTTTTCTTCTCTCTCTCTCTCTCTCTCTCTTTTGTTGTTTTTCAAGACAGGGTTTCTTTGTGTAGCCATGGCTATCCTAGAACTCGCTCTGTAGACCAGGCTGGCCTCGAACTCACAGAGATCCACCTGCCGCTGCCTCCTTCCCGAGTGCTGGGATTAAAGGCGTGCGCCACCGCTGCCCAGCTGAAATGATGTTTTTCTTAAGGAAGATTTTACATTCGTTCTATCAGAAAGAGCGTGAAGAAAAAATGTTCTATCTCTCTCTTGATTTAGAACTCAAAGTTTTTCTTATCTGTCTGCCCACCCTATCAATCCTTCATTCTCACTGGAAGCTGATACAGGATAGAGTCTACTTTGGAAGACAATAAAGAAACAAACAAACAAACAAACAAACAAATAAATAAATAAATAAAGTAAACGAAAACCTCTTTGTGTCACAGCAGAGGAAAAGAAAGGATTCGAGAAAGAATATGGAAGGTGGTGGCATGTTCCGGTGCATCTGAGCTAGGGATGTGAACAACGTGCTTAGTTTTGGGGTTCTCCATTTCTGCATCTTTAGAAAGAAACTGATACTGCCACCACTGTGACACTGTCCTAGGACGGATGAAGTGACAGGTATGAGCCAGCACAAAGGAAGGACTTATCCCCTTTTCCTGACGTATCTGTCCCATCTTCTCTCTCTTCCCTCCTCTACCCTCTTCCTCTATCCTCCCCCCGCTTCTAACTTTTGCATTGTTGAGATGACCACAGTGAACCTTTCTTTACTCAAAGCCCAGTCCCGTGAGGCCTCTGCCACGGCAATGCTCCATCAGCCAATGCCCGGGGGAACTCTGTTAGACTCTAGACAAGAGGACATGTCTTTCCTTAAGCATATTAGGAAGCAACAGAAGAATTCCTAGTCACAAATCCACCTGCTGTACTTGTTCTCCCCTAGTCAAAGTATGCACCCATATTCCTTAAGAAAACGCCTTCCTAGTAACACTATTCTGTGACTTTAAGCAAAGGGGCTTCAGATGCCACATCCATAGCGTAACCTAAGTTCTGCCTCCGGGTTTTCACATTCCTGTTAAGGTACTTTCTGTGTGCTTCCACCCCATGAATGGCAATTCGTCTTCAGGGCCTTCTCAGTCTCTCAGAGAGCCGCCCCAACTCCACCCACTCCCTCCCCACACTCCAAAGTCTCTTTCTCTGTGTGAAGATAAGTAAGCTACCAGCTCCTGACCAGAGCTTCAGCGAAGGTGTTGGAAAGGCACTCACAGCTGCACTGCACAGCCCATGACGGGGACAGAGAGCAACCCACATGTGACCTCCTTCACAGCCAGGAGCCGATGGCCCTTCTGTGGATGCTCCGGCTTTAATGCTAATAACTATTGAGCTAAGTAGACAATCCCCTGCCCCAACAAAGAAACCTCCTTCGTTCATTCATTTATTCTATAAATGCTGACTGGGCACCTCTGTGTGTCTCTCCTGAAGTGTGTGTCCATGGAGGTGCACGCAGTCTCTTGCCCACTTAGAATCTTTAAAAAGTGTTCGCTTTATTACTTCCCTGTCACTATCACGGTTAAGTGGGAAACCTTCTGCTGGGACCTTAGAGATGCAGGGAACTCCACAAGAGCACAATGACTCTGGGCTTTGCTCACAGTGCTGTAAAGCGGAAGGACTGCTGCGTGAGACGGCAAGGGACAGCTGGCTTAGGTGCAGCTCTTCGAAGGACTGGCAACAGAGTTCAGGAAGGCTGTGGAGTAGAACATTCTAGACAGAGGCAAAAGCAAGTGCAAGAGACAAGTTGGGAGAGCGCTGCATGGCCCCAGAAAGGAAAGAAAATGAGCAAAAGAAGTGAAGAAGTTGCAAGTTCCTAGGCGATCAGCTGGAGAAGCCAGAAGCCATCTCTCTTTCCTGGGAAGAAATTCAGATTTCCCGCTGAGGCTATGGGAAGGTGTGAAAGGGGTTCAGGCAGGGGGTATCATGTTGAAAGCCTCCCTTGGGCTGATCTGGGGGCGGGGGGGGGGGGAGGGGTGGCTTCCAGCGGCAGTCCAAAAGAGAGAGCATGGCGGCTTGATCAGATGACAGTGGTAAAGATAGACAGCGACCAGGGGTAGGCTCGGACTTGTAGTCAATGTGATGTGAGGGGTACGATAAGAAGGAATGCAGGGGGCTGGGGAGATGGTTCAGAGGTTAAGAGCCTTGTCTGCCCTTTTTGAAAACCTAGGTTCAACTCTCAGGATCCACATGGTAGCTAACCCTCCATTAACTCCAGCTCCGTGTCATCTGACGCCCTCTTCTGGCCTCCATGGGCACTGCACACACAGGGTAAACAGACATAAATGCAAGCAAAACACCTAGACACATAAAAGGGTTGTTTGTTTTTGTTTTTGTCTTTAAGCTCTCAAAAATGTTTTTAAGAAAGGAATGGAGAATGACAGTGGACCTGGAGGTTGAGCAACTGTGTGTGTGACGATGCCCGGCACAGAGAAGATGAAGACGAGGTGGTGTGGGAGAAGGGTAGGGTGGGGTGGAAAGTGGAGTTAGGGCCATTTTGATGGTGGAAAGAGAAGGACAATTTGGACAAGCTATCCAGGCGGAGATTCCAGAACAAGAGGTGTAACTGGGCTTCGTTAGCATGGGGAAGAGAGTGAAAGGCACAGGGGCTGAGCCAGCCTGCAGGGCGGAACTGGAAGTTCATGGGGGAGGCACCTACCTGTGTTTCCGCTCCTCTGTTTCCAGCTGCTGCTGTCAGTAAGTCACGTGTCCCATTAATGTGCTAAGCAGTGTCTTCTTTCTGAAACTCCCCAGCTGTGTATCTCCAGCCCTGCAGGGAATAAGAAGGTGGCCGAATCTGAGCCGCCGGCCCTGGGTAGCTGTCATCCTGACAAAGCAAAGCGATCCAGATATGAACCTTCTTTGCTCAGTTTCTGTCTAGAGGACAGACAGGATAGCTTTATTCATTCATGTTTTCATTTCAATATCCATTGATCATCTGGTGTTGGACGCAGAAAACAATACCCCAAGACCCAGAGTGGGATGATTTCAAGCTAAAGAAACATCCTCTGCCCTCCTCCTGACCACAGCCTGGCATGCTGACACATGCACACACACTCTCCCAAAGCGCACAGTGGGGCTCTCTCTCCCCTAAAGCACACAGTAGGTCTTCCTCTGAAGTTCTGTTCTAGAAGCAATGCAGTCACTATGAAGTCTAACTAAACAGGAGGCTACTACAGGAAGAAGAGGCCGAAGGTCAAGCCCTGGCCATCGTCCCCGCCCTGAGACCCAGATTCTACCCACCGAACAGACAGCCTGTGCTTGCAAGGGCTCCTCTCTCTCTCCCTTGCAGCCTCTCTTCTCACCCCCCAGGACATCTGCCTCACCCTGGCTGAGTGTCTTCTTCCATCATTTGGCTCTTCTGAGAGGCTCACACTTGTGTGCACCTCCCAAGCCCGCAGAGACGGCCCCGTCAGTAAAGCGTTCAGTGTACAAACACAGGAACCGAGTTCAGTCCCTCAGGGCCCGTGAAAAACCCAAGCGTGGCCGCATGCATCTGCAATTCCCGCACTGAGGAGGCAGAGACAGGGGGCTCTTCGGGGTTTCCTGGCCAGCCTGTCTGAATGAGAGACACCATCTCAAAAGGTAGGGTGGAAGGGCCAATGAAATACTACAAGTGCTTGCCCGGAAAGCCTGACGGCTTGCCTTGAATCCCTGGGACTCACACAAAGGTGGAAGGAGAAAACCTACCCAACAAAGCTGTTCTCTGCCGCCACATATGCACTGCCACACTCGTGCCTGTACACACGCATCACACACATACACACTCAGTAATAAATCGATGTTTCTAATTTAAAAAAATAAGGTGGAAAGCAATTGAAGAATATGCCTGACATTGACACTGAATATGCCTGGCCTCCATATGTATGTATGTATGCATGCATGCACATACATGGGTACACATGCATGCACATGCACACACACAAACACACACACACACACACACACACACACACACACACACAGGAACACACAGATTAAAAGATAGCAACTTCAGACAACGATGTTAAGAAAGGGGGAACCCTTCCTCACAGCTGGTGGGAATATAAATGAGCAATAAAGATTAAGGAAAACAGTATGGAAGTTCCTCAAGAAATTACAAAAAGACCTACTGTATGATCTAGCAACTCTCAGGAAGTGAAATCAATGTGTTGAAGAGACATCTTCACACCTGTGTTCACTACAAGCAAGCAATGGCATCAACCTAGGTGTCCATCAGCAGGTGAGTGGAAGAAGAGACTTGCGTACGTAATTGTATGCACAATGCGATACAATTCAGCCATGAGAAGAACAAGATCCTGTCACTAACCATAACCTGGATGGAGCTGGAGAGCAGTGTGCTAAGTGAAAGAAGCCAGACACAAAGAGAAAAACACTACTTGGTGTCACTTGTATGTGGAATATAAAAAAAAAATGTAGGACTGGGGAAAGTTAACCAATGGTACAGAGTTACAGTGAATAAGAGGGTCTCATTGGCTAGTGCATGGACAGTGGCCAGAGTGGCAATGGAAGAAGGATTCTGAATGCTTTCCTCACTAGTAAGTGACCAATGCTTGAGGAGATACGTAGCTCTAACTTGGCTTGGATATCACCTAATGCACACATGTATCAACCCATCACATAATGCCCATAAGCATAGCTTTCATGTTTTTCTGCACAGATTAACAAGTAAATTCCATTTACATTTTTAAAAAGGAGGAAAGCAGAGGGCCTGGAGAGAGAGCTCAGTCAGTCACGTCATGAAAAGTTGGTATGAGAGCATATGACTGCAATCTCAGCACTGGGGAGGTGGGAACACAGGATCCTGAGGCTCCTGGCCAGCCAGTCGAGTAGAGCCGGTGAGCCCCAGGTTCAGCGGGAGACCCAGCCTCAAAACATAAAAACTGAGAGACAGTTAGGGAAGACAGTGTGTGCCAACCTCTGGCCTCCATGAATATGTGCATGTGTACACACACATACACACACACACACACACACACACACACACACACACACACGCACGCACACACAGACACATAAAACAGTACAAAATAAACTAGCTTAATAACTGTCTAAATATATTGTCCACGTTTACAGATGTTTTTCTCTTCAATGAAAAATGGAAGTTAACATCCTGGCAAACCGCAGGATTCCTTAGCAAAATGTTACTCACACAGTGTGGCCGCTCCTGCATCATGCTTTAAGCAGGCTTCCCAGCTTCATTCCTTCTTAGATCAACACAGAAAATAAAAATGAAAGTTGAAAAAAAGTGTCTTCAAGTTCTTACTCAAAACCTCTAGGGTGGAGTGTCGGAAGCCAGCTTCATCCTTGACCTTCTCATGTGCATTCAAGCCTGTCCAGTCAGCGCTGCACATAGGCAGCCACACAGCTGCATCTCCTGGCCACACAGCTGCATCTCCAGGCCACACTGCTGCATCACCCGGCCACACAGCTGCATCTCCAGGCCAAACTGCTGCATCACCTGGCCACACAGCTGCATCTCCTGGCCACACAGCTGCATCTCCAGGCCAAACTGCTGCATCACCTGGCCACACAGCTGCATCTCCTGGCCACACAACTGCATCTCCAGGCCACACTGCTGCATCACCCGGCCACACAGCTGCATCACCCGGCCACACAGCTGCATCACCCAGCCACACAGCTACATCACCTGGCCACACAGCTGCATCACCCAGCCACACAGCTGCATCACCCAGCCACACAGCTGCATCTCTCAGCCACACAGCTGCATCACCTCCCACAGTCAGTAAACACATGACTGGGCCTTCCTCGGGCAGGCCTGGTAGCAACCTTTCCAGTAAGGACTGAGAATGGCAAGGGCATGACTTGGAGGGTGGGGACAGTTCCTGGCCACATCCTCCGGCATCACCAGCTGTCAAAGCGTTCGGCAGTGCTCTCTGTGCTCTGAATTGGTAAGAGGCTGGAGTTGAGGGAGGATGATTAATTAGTGCCACAGACTCCCAGCACAATTGAATCCTCCTGATTACCAGGCATCACAGAGAAGCCCCCCTGCAACGTTGAAACGTTCAAGCACGTCGGCACTATTCTTTCGTGATAAGGACTGGAAAGAGGAATCTGTAATTGCTTTCTGAGAAACAGAGGCAGGGCCATGACTATTGTTTCAGAGGATGCGGTTTTCCAAGGCTTCTCAACTAAGAAATACTCCATGGTCATCACTGAACAATAAAAAGTCAAACTACGGGTTGGGGATTTGGCTCAGTGGTAGAGCACTTGCCTAGCAAGCGCAAGGCCCTGGATTCGGCCCTCAGCTCCAAAAAAAAAAAAAAAAAAAGTCAAACTATTAAACAAATTGTTAAATTAATTTTTTTAGGTCAGCACACAAAGTAGTGATTTTTATCACAGTGTCTTCGTACATATGTGTCATTACACTTTGCTGAAGATGTAATGTCTGCGAAATTTTTAAATTGACATTGCACACCCCTGTGATGTGGCACCAGAAAAGACAGAGTGACATTCCTGGGAAAGTGTGTAACTGGAAGCAAATTGTAAGGAAACAATCAGATAAACTTAAATTGGGAGACATTTTACCAAACAAGGCCTCTATCCTCTTTAAAAATATCAGTCATGAAATATAAAGAAAGACCTAGAATTGGCTGCAGATCAAAGAGCAGTGAAGGAACATGACCCCCAAATGCAATGTGGGATTCCCCCCAAAAAAAGAACAGTGGCTAGAAGAACACGTTTGGGTCATCAGCCAAGTTTGGATGTGGATTGTATTGTATACTAAAATTACCTTCACATGGATGTAAAATTGTCTAGATTTGAAAGCTCCCATGTTGAGGTATTTAATGTTCTTCGGAAATATTTGCTGATGGTATTATGGTCTCCACAATTTATTGACAAATAATTCAACAAAAACATAAGTAAAATGAGGCCATGAGATGCTTCAGTGGGTAATGCATTTGTCACCAAGACTAACAACCTGAGTTCCATCCCTGGGATCCACCCACACGTGGACATGGCATGCCATGTGTGAGTGTATGTGTAAAGCACTAGCTCCTCTTTCAGAGGACTCAGATTCTATTCCTATCACCCACATGGCAGCTCACAAGCATCTGTAACTTGAATTCCAGGGGGATTTAACACCATCCTCTGGACACCAAGCACTCATATAGTAAACAGACATACACACATACAAAACACCCATTTTATTATATATATGTGTGTATGTGTATGTGTGTATTCTTCAACAAGATACAATAATTCCTGTTTATTCTAGAAACTTTGAGAGAGAAGATCAAGTCTTGAAAATGGCATAAGAGATAAAAAATAATTTTGCGGCCGGGCGGTGGTGGCACACGCCTTTAATCCCAGCATTCGGGAGGCAGAGCCAGGCGGATCTCTGTGAGTTCAAGGCCAGCCTGGTCTACCAAGTGAGTTCCAGGAAAGACGCAAAGCTACACAGAGAAACCCTGTCTTGAAAAAACAAAAAAAAAAACAAAATAATAATAATTTTGCAACCAGTCCCCCTCTCTGTATTAGTTACGGTTCTCTAAGGAACAGAACCGATAGAATGAAGTGTGTGTGTGTGTGTGTGTGTGTGTGTGTGTTAAAATTGTTTAATTAGAGTGGCTTTCAGGCTGTGGTCCAAGCAGTCCAACAGTTGCTGTCTCCTGATGGAAAGGCCAAGGATCCAGTTCTGTCCATAAGATTCCAGGTCTCAGCAGTCCTGATCCGGTGTTGGAGCCCAGGGAGGCGCTACAGAGATGTCAGTCTTCAGCCCACATTGGAACCTGAAGAAGCAGGCTCTAAAACCAATGAAAAAATGGCTCAGGAGCAGGATAGATGAACTTGCCAGTGAGTGTGAAGCCAACAGACAAAAGGCAAAAGCTTCCTTCTTCTTTTTTTTTTTTTTTTTTTTTTTGGTTTTTCGAGACAGGGTTTCTCTGTGTAGCTTTGGAGCCTTTCCTGGAACTCACTTGGTAGCCCAGGCTGGCCTCGAACTCACAGAGATCCGCCTGGCTCTGCCTCCCGAGGGCTGGGATTAATGGTGTGCGCCACCACCGACTGGCGTGCTTCCTTCTTCTAAGTCCTTTTTCTGTGGGCTGTCACCAGAGGGTGGGGCTCAGATTTAGGGAGGGTCTTCTGGCCTCAAATGATGTGGATTTACAGTGGGTCTCCTAGTTCAAATGATCCAACCACCACTCCCCAAAAAAATCCCTCACTGGTGTGCCCAGATGCTTGGGTGTACGTTAATTCCAGATGAGATTAAGGTGACAACCAAGACTAGCCATCACACACTGTAAGGGTTTCCGGTAGGTCACATGACGTGGGGATCTTTCTGAGCACTGCTTTCTGACTCACATGTCGAAACCCAGACTGTGCCACACACAGGGCTTCAGAGAATGGCAGCAGCTAAAGTCAGGATGCTCCAATTGACTACGCTTGGAGCCACGGCACACCCTGCTTTCCTTCCTGCTGTGGGCTTGCAGTTGCACCCCTATTTCAGTCTCCCTCTGTGCTGAGGACACAGCCCGGACCGTGCCTTTACAATGACATAAGACAATTCACAGCAGTCATTCAATATTCAGACTCACCTAGGTCACAGACTATGCTTGTAAATATTCTCATGGGAGCAGGTGATACAGCTCAGCTGGCTGAGTGCTTGCCTGGCTTACACAAAGCCCTGGGTTCAGTCCCCAGCACCCCCTAAATCAGGCATGGTGAACTCTGCTTGTAATCCCAGCACTCGGCAATAAGATGAGGACATGCCTTGTGATATGAACAATGAACAATGTTTCCGTTAAATCTTTACTTTTTTTACCTACATCACTTAGATCATACTTAATCCAGGGAGTGGGGAGATGTTTACCATTTATTCTTTGTCTGGGTTTTTCATGGACAACTTGGGTTGTTTTTTTAAACCAGAAGCACATTTTTGCACCCCACCCCCAAATTCAAAGTGTCTATTTTATACCAGCCCACACCAAACACTTCAGGATATAACTCACGCATTAAAAAGAACAATACGGAATGTGAATATCTTGAAATTCATACTGCATAAGTAATGGCGGTAAAAAGCCAATGATATTTTAAAGATATTTTAAAGATTTAGTATTTATCATTGTAGCACGGTTTTTATGTTTGATGTTATGTGAAGCTATGAGCTCACTTCTGAATCAATGCTACTTTATTGCTCGCTGTTATATTTATGGAATGTTACTGTGAGCAAAGCTGAAGAGACCAAGTCTATTCCCAACATGACCTATAAATAATGTAAGTAAATAAACTAAGCAAATCTTCATGAAGCGATGCATTATTTACTATTTCTTGTTGCTGAAATATGAGTTTGAATTTTGGTGATGTATTAATGGAAGATCTTCGCTTTTTCTAGGCCTCCATGAGGCCTTCTTCACTCTGTAACTAAAGGCCATATTCTCTCCAGAAGCAGGAGCCAGAAGTTAGAATATGAAAGCAGCGTTTTCATCATAGGCCCATGATCTATGATTATCCCCAGTGTGTCTACATTCGTCCCATAGCGTAACTAGCTCAAGTGAGTGCCCTGCATACAAAGTTCAGACAGCTGGAGTTTGCAAGACCAAGTTACCAGTTGTTATGGTTAAAAGTGTACGAGGAGTGGCCTGGTGCCGACTGATCTCCATTGTCAACACGACTGGCTTTGGAATCCATCCTCGAGGAGGTATCTGTGGGTGTGTCTCTGAGTGTTTCTAGACTGGTGTGACAGAGAAGTCCCACCCTGAAGGTAGGGGATGTCATTCTGAACTGGCTCTCAGACTGACTGAAGAATGATCAAGAAGGAAGCTGGCTGAACACAGACAGCATCAGTGTCTCCCTCCTTCCTGACTGTGGACACAAAGTACCCTGTTGCTTACACTCCTCGGAACACAGTCCTGAGCTGTCCTGTTGCCATGCCCTCTGAACAGTCCTCTGAAACCGGGAGCTGAAACAAACCCTCCCTTAAGCGGCTTCATGTCAGGTGTTCGGGCGTAGCACTGAGAAAAGCAATTCATACGCCAGGGCTAGGTATGCCTCACTAATCAAAACAATTTTAATTTTCATATGCTATGATCCAAATGGGAGCCACTTAAATGCTCTTCAAGCAATAAAGTGTGATGACTTCTTCTTCCAAAATATTAGCTCTCCCCAGGACACCATGCCCTCGTTCACATTCAGATGTCAAGCGAGCAAGACAGGTGAGGGGCTCTGTGCAGAGATGGATGGCTGTGGCAGCAAAGTTGGGAGTTAAAGCAGCCCAAACCCAAACACACGAACAGGATCATTTCACAGTAACAAAGGAAGGAAGAGGGATGCTAGAAAATGGTGATGTCTCTTTAGAAAGGAAGGCTGGAGAATGCTTCTAGAAGGAAGTGATGTTCAAACTGGAGTAACCTAAATACGAACTTTTTATAAGAGAATTACCTCTTTTTTTTTTAATCCCCTCTCTTCCAGTTTGTTTGATACCAGCTAAACTTCACTGATACACAAGGCTGGGGTTTGAATGTGATCCCCAAAGCTGCCATATTGGAAACTTAGTTCCCAATGTTTCCAGAGATGGGGCTCTGTAAAGGGTGATTTAGGTGGTGAGAGCAAGCACTGGCCTCATAAAAGGCCCGATGCTGTCGTTGTGAGGGTGGGCTAGCTAATCTCCAGAGGAGGCTTGTCACAGGAGAAGCGTCTTCTTGCTTTCACCCTCTGCTTTGGGAAGACACAGGCCACCATCAGGCACCAGAGCCAGGCTCTCGGGCTCCAGAACTGTAGTGAATCTCTGTTCATTGTAAGTCACTCAGTCTCAAATAATCTCACATAAAAACACAAAACAGGTTCAGGTGTATAGGGAAAGTGAGTACCGTCCTAGAAAGGAAACATCACAGGGTAGAGTCTTCTCAGAGAAAGGTAAGGATGCTGGTAGACAGGTAGCAAAGGGTGGATGTCGCTCTTCACAGAGCCGGGATGCAAAATGACACTTACCACAAAAGTCAGAGGCAAGAAATGGATCCATCCAGGAGGTAGCTTATCAGATGATTACCATCAAAGTAAGGCTGAACCAAGGTTGTTGTAAAAACAAACAAACAGAAAAAAAAGGGTGTAATACGATCGTGCGTGCGTGTGCGTGTGCGTGTGCGTGTGCGTGTGCGTGTGCGTGTGCGTGTGCGTGTGTGTGTGTGTGTGTGTGTGTGTGTTTGAAGTTCCTGTGTGTTTGGGTGCACATATGTGTATATACACTTAGAAGCCAGAGGTGTCTTCCTTGGTCTCTCTTTACGTTGTTTTCTGGGACAGGGTCTCTCACTGGCCTGGGGATGACTGACTCAGTGAGCTTCATTCTCCCTGCTCTGCCTCCCCAGTGATGAGATTACACATACCATGATGCCTAGCTTTTGTGTGTATGAGTTCTAGAGATTGAATTCAGGTCCCACAGCCAACAGGTTACCAGTGGAGCCATCTCCCCAGCCCCAACTATGGGTATCTATTATGGAGTCAGAGGGACTTAGGGAAGAACTAGAGAGATACCACTGAGCCAAAGATGTTCTGGCTGAGAGGATAAGCAGGCAGATGGCACCCCACGTGCTAGTGAGGTCCCTGCTGGGTTCCTCCCGGACAGCATGAAGCTGTGACCTCATTCAGCCTCAGAAGGCCAGAGGTTTTGTTTGTCTGGGAAGGTTGTCTGCATTGCCCAGTCATGCCTAGAAGTTCTAGCTTTGCCATTCATGACTCTTCCCCCCTGAATTCTCTGAAATCAAAGGACCAGAAAAGATCACAGAGGTTGCTGAATTCCATGTCCAGCCTCTAAAGAGAATAAAGGAACAAACTATTCAGGACAGAGACTGAAGGTTTAGTTAGATGACCAGGCTCTAAGCATATTTATGAAGACGGGGTGGGTTGACTCCTGTTGCAATTACAGCACCTTGCACTGTGTGAGGCTAATGGGCCTTATTTTCCTAATGCCTAACATTTATTTCACGCTGTCTGCACCTGCTCTCTCTATGAGACTGCCGCTCAGTAAAATATCAGGGATAAGAGACCATAATAGGTGAATTCACTCTAAAGTAGCCAAGAATTCACAACAGTTTAATAGTAATCAATCAAAACCCTTACTGAAGATCTCCTCAGAGGGTGGAAATGAGATGGGAGAGGAGAAATGGAAGCTAGATAAAGAGTTAAGAAGAACTCAAGACCTTTATTTATTTATGGAACCCTGTTTGTTTGTTTGTTTGTTTGTTTGTTTGTTTGTTTGTTTGTGACAGGGTCTTGCCATGCAGCCCTGGCTGACCTGTCACTCACCATGTAGCCCAGACCAGCCTCAGACTCAAAGCAATCCTCCTTCTCTGCCTGCAGGGTGCCGAGATCACAAACTTAAGCCACCATGTCCAGCCTTATTTAACTTCTATTGACACGTGGGACATGTACACCTATCCTGCTTGCAAGTTAGTGAGATTTTCAAAACCTCACCGTGCTCAGGTACCCAGCACCTAGGAGAAACTGAGCACAATCAGCCACATCCTCCTGTTCCATTCCACCATCCTTGTCTCCAGGGGCAACCCCTTGGCTGACCCCTGACCCCACTGATAAGCTTTACCTACAGTGAGCTTTATGTAAATGGCTTCCTAGAGTGAATGTACTCTTGGATCTGGCTTCTGTTGCCTACCATTGTGTTTGTGGGCTTGTTATATGGTGGCATTCAGTTAGTTATTCATTCTTGCGGCTTTATGGGATAAGAAGTCATCTTGTAAATGTCAATATTTGACCCTCAAGACCGAATTCCAAGCATACTTAAGCAGGGAAACTATAAACTCACCCCTGGAGTAAAATTAACTCCCTTGACTGAAATCATTTTTACTTTGTTCATTGCCCACGGAGCTCATAATGCATTCTCTCAGACTCTTATTTAATTTAAAATTTACATCTGAGCTACTCTCAACATCACGATACAGACAGATAAGTTCAAGTCACGACCCTTTTCCTCTACTGAAGAAAAACAGCCAATCTGTTCTCCAGCTCCAATTTTCTTTCTGCTATTACAAGTGACTAGGCTTGAAGATACACCAACAACCCAGGGACCCTTTCTCCAGGGGCCTCAGCCAGCTCAGCCATTCAATGGTTGGCACTTGTTCACAGGTTGCAAGCCACAGAAAGGGCTTGTGATCATTATCTAGACAATTCTAAGCCATGCAAACATATACAAACAAGTCACAGGCTACCATTCTTCTCGTATTCCTGCGTGTGCTTGTCCATTCTCCCAGCCTGCCTCTCCTCTAGCACCTGCCCTACAGCGGACACCTAGGAAGAAGAGTGATATTACACCAAGAGGCCCCTGCTCTCACTGGAATGAAAGCCATCCTGAATTCTGCTTGAATGGCAGTTAACATGTAAGAAGAGACAGCTGGAACTCGAGATCGGTTTGACATCAGGCATCACGCCAGAACTGCCGAAGTGGTCATGGGCAGCTGAGGCAGGTTTCGGTTTACTCCATGACTTGGAAACCAAGGAGGTTTAAACAGTGGGATGTTCTCGGGACCCTTTGATACTTGTGGCTTATTGCAATAGCCTATAAAAGGTCTCAAAGGTTTTCCAAACTGGTGAGGGAAATCCCTTCCCTTTGGAACAAGCTCGATCCCGTGCCTACATTGAGAGTCTGGGTGAGAAAAGCAGCAAGTTCTAAGTCGAAGGATGTGAAATTCGGAGCCTGGCGTTAGGAGGTACAAGGCCAGCTTCCATCAGGAACATTTGGGGCAGGAGGCTACTTGACAACCACAGGACTCGGGAATCTAAGCTTTGCAAACTGTTCTCATCGACTGATGTATTCTTTTATTGCTCCTTTGGGAATTTCACAGCATGCACCCCAATCCCAATCATTTCCCAGTCCTTTTATGTCTACCCTCCACCCTTGCAGCCTCCCTCCCCAAAAGAAAATAAAAATAGATAGATAACTGAAAAACAAAAGACCCCCAACACGTTGCTCCTCTGCCTTTCCTGCCTCTCCATCACATAGTCATCTGTCATAGTGGCCTTGGGAGCTTTGGTGTGATACGAAGTAGACACTTTTGCTCAAACAGCTTTACTTGCAAATGTTCATTGCAATGTGTTGTTGGTCAGGTTCAAGGCCTCTGGCTGCTGGTACACCATCAATCCTGGACCCTCACTGAAACTTCTCTTGGATAGCCTGCTGTTGCCCCTAGTAGTGGAGATCCTGTGGTTCTGAAGGACTGGTACCTTCAGGCACTCCAACAGCTTGTAGATGGGGTAAATGTTAGTTTAGGGTGGGTCAACGCAAAGACCTGGATGTGGGTCTGGGTGGTTGTTGAGCTGGTCAGTCCGGGCCTCCACTGGGACCGACCCCTTCAGGCAAAGGTCAGGGCCAGCACTACCATGCCCACACCACTGAGACCAGTTCTCCCAGGAGGGAGCACAGCTCTTCTACTGAGGCAGCTGGTGTAGGGCAGGACCAGCTCTTTGGTGCCCAGGCCTCATAGACATCAACACAGATCCCAACTGTGGTAAGACCACGGTCCCAGACATGGCCCTCATCCATGGGCTGGACATCACCACGGCCCCGAGTAGCAGCACAGGCCACCCCAATCTGTATGGCCTCGGTGGCAACATGATCCTTGGGCACCAACATGGTGTCAGGTGTTAGCCCAGACCTGGGCATCTGCACAGCCTTCAGTGGTAACAGGAGCCATGGACATCATTGCAGACCCTGGCTGCAGTAGGACCACAGACCCAGACATGGCCCAGACTGGATAACATCATGACCCCAGGTGGCAGCACAGGCCACTCAGATCAGCATGGCCTGGCAGCAGCACATCCCTTGGACCCCAACATGGCCACAGGTGGCAGCCTAGAACCCAGGCATCCTTGTGGTCTTTGGTGGCAACACAGGCCATGGACATCAACACAGACCTGCTGTAGGACCACGAACCCAGACATGGTCCTATGCTGTGGATGATTGATTGATAAATAAAACACTGATTGGCCAGTAGCCAGGCAGGAAAGTATAGGCTGGACTAGCAGAGAGAATTGGGAGAACAGGAAGGCAGAGTGGGAGGAGGCGCCACATTGCCGTCCAGGGAGCATCATGTAAAGACAACAGGTAAAGCCACAAAACACGTGGCGACATATAGATGAACAGAAATGGGCTGAGTTTAAGTGTAAGAGCTAGTCAGTGGTAGGCCTGAGCTAATGGCCAAGCAGTTTAAGAAATATAAGCGTCTGAGTGATTATTTTACAAGTGGGCTGTGGGACTGTGGGGGATTGGTGGGATCCAGAGAGAGACTCTCCAGCTATAGTCCTCAGCAGCAACCCAGGCCCAGCATCATGACCCCAGGTTGCAGCTCAGGCCACTCAGGTCAGTATGGCCCCAGCAACAGCATGGACCTTGAATACCAACGTGGCCTTAGGTGGCAGCCCAGATCCCAGGCATCTGCAAGTCCTTCAATGGTTAAGACAGCCACGGACATCATCACAGACCCCAGCTACTTTAAGGCCACAGACCCAGACATGGCCCTCCGATGCGGCTTGGGCCAGATGTCACCATGGTCACAGGTGGCAGTGTAGACCGCCCATATCAGCCTGTTCCTCACGGTCATCTCATCTTCAGACCTGCTTCTCTCCATAGTACAGGAATCCTCTGCTTCTCTCCTCTCCCCTCTCTCCACCACATACCTGTTCATTATAGTGGTGTCCACCGGCCCAGGCCTCAGGGCACCGGGCAGGCCTGTTGGTTTGTTTGTTTGTTTGTTTTGTTTTGTTTTCGAGACAGGGTCTCTCTGTGTAGCTTTTGGACCCTGTCCTGGAACTCGCTCTGTAGACCAGGCTGGCCTCGAACTCAAAGAGTGCTAGGATTAAAGGCATGTGCCACCACTGACTGGCCTGATGTATTTTTTTTAACACTGGTCATTTGAGTTCTAAAGGAAAATTTGGGAGTTGAGAATCTGGGCTTTTAGAATTCTTGGGAAGTCTTAGTTCCTAGAATTTATCTGAAAATTATTATCTAACAAGAAGAGATTTTTCTAATTTTTAATACAAGAAATTTTAAATTATCAGGCAAATAAGTAAAGATCAAGCAGAGACCAGAAAAGATGCCAGTCAGACGGGATATACCTCATCATGCCCATTATCTCAAGTAATCATTTTAATGTTTTTAGTGAATTTTAATTCTAAAAGAAGTACAGGATCACTGGAACAAATAACACACTCCATCAACACATAAAGTCACCATTTCCCTCTTCACAGTAACCTCTTCCTACAGAAACATGGCATCAACAGCCTGGATCCACACTTTCAGACCTTTTCCTGTGCATAGAAAACATTGATATAAAACTTGGACCACCTTGTTCACATAATTCAATAGCTTCCTTTTTCCTTTAATTACCTCATACACACACACACACACACACACACACACACACACACACACACACACACACACACAGAGCAGACAGATGCAGATGGAACTCACTCTTTTAAATGGCGGTATAAAATTCCAATGTATGGATCTTCCTATTCGATAATTCTGCTGATGAACAGTGAGGCCGTTTCCAGTCTTTTTTGTTCATCTGTCAATAAAAGCGATGCTATAATAAATATCATGGTGCACATGTTCTTATAGATGGATGCTTTATTTCTATCGGGTAGAGCTGTGCTCATTGTGCGCGATGAGGACTAAAGGACATTATTCATTTTAATAGGTATCGACATATTTATCACTCTCTCGAATCCATTTGGCTTCATGATGAAGTAAAGGGTATACATTTTGTTTTCTTCCATATGGACAGCCAGCTTTGCAAGCATCGCCTATTAAAACATCTGCTCTGTTAGTAGGCTGTGTAGCACTTCTGATACCCAGCCGGTCTCATGAACACCGGGGCTTCATGTCTGAAGCTACTGTCCTGTCCTTCTGATCTATTTATCTTCCTTAACACCAATAACAAACTATTTCACTGTGGCTCTGAAGTTACTTTTAATATCTAGTAAGTTATTCTTTTACATGCTTCTCATGACTGTTTAAAGATACCTGTTCCTGCACTTAACTTTTTAAGTTTTACCTCAACAAACATAAATCCCCATTAAGATGATGAATGTAGTTTCCTTCTGGTCCCCAGTGTTTCCGAACAGACACGGCCAGGTCCAAGAACCACATCACACACATCAATCCTGAATAATGGCACAGATATGGCATTAAAAACAAACAAAAAAAAAACCCAACCACACAAATACGGCTCTCTTAAGGAGGTAAACATCAAGTTCATGAGGAATATGTGTTTTTCTGTTGTTGTGGTGGTGGTGATGGTGGTGGTGGTTGTGGTTGTTTGAGACAGGGTTTCTCTGTGTAGCTTTGGAGCCTGTCCTGGAACTCACTTGGTAGACCAGGCTGCCCTCAAACTCACAGAGATCCACCTAGCTCTGCCTCCCCAGCGCCGGGATTAAAGGCATGCGCCACCGCCGCCGCCACCACCACCCAGCTGAATATGTTTTTCTTTTCTTTTCTTTCTTTTAATATTTTGTTTTGTTTTTCGAGACAGGGTTTCTCTATGTAGCTTTGTGCCTTTCCTGGATCTCACTCTGTAGACCAAGCTGGCCTTGAATTCACAGAGATCCGCCTGACTCTGCCTCCCGATTGCTGGGATTAAAGGCATGTGCCACCACTGCCCGGCAAATATATGTTTTTCTAAGAAGCTTGACAAGAAGGGCCTGAAGAAGATATAATCCAACAATGCTAACACCATGAGTTCATGTACCAAGGGTATCAAGGCCCTTGCAGAGAGCCTGGGCCCAAGCCTTGACTGGCTGACATTGTCTGACCTACACTTGGGGAGCATGCCCATTCTGACATTGCCAAGGGTTGTGGGTTCTGGTAACCAAAGGCCAAGTCCAACCCAAGGCCCTCTGCCTCCAATTTTTGCGTTGGCCCAGGCCCCAGCTCACCTCCTGCTCTAACTCAGGTCCCCAAAGGTGCCCAGTTCTCTGAGAAAGCTGTAAAGCCTCTGTTTGCCACTATGAGGACAGAAGAACCCATAGGATCCCATAACTGCAATCTGCGGGTGGCCGGTGTCTGTGTGGTTTCTACAGATAAGCCTGACTTAGAAAAACAATTCTGATTGCAGTTGCAAATATATACTAACTTTAAATGAACTTTAAAAAAAAAAATGTGCGCTGTTAAATATTCCATGCCAATGATTCCCATCTCTCTTTATTCAATGTGACCTTTTTAAGGGTTCTTAAGGAGATACAAATCCATGAAATTACTCATAAATACTTTAATCTTTGCTGCTATTAGAAGTGGGGTATTTTTCCAAAGTTCATTGATAGCTAGCCGACACTAGTTTGGAAAAAAAAAAAAAAAACTGGGTCAACAAGATCGCTCAGTGGGTAAAGGCGCTTGCCACACACATCTGGCAACCTGAGATGGATCCCTAGGACCCACTGAAAAGTGAAAGGAAAGAATGGACTCCACAGAGCTGTCCACACTGTGACATGTGCCCACGCACACACCACGCATGCACACACAGTAACAATAAACAATTTACCATTTTCAAAACAAAAATTACAGGTTTTTTTCTACTTACCATATATCTAAATAACTTATAGCGTTATCAAATGTAACAATTTCTTTGTAGCCTCTTGGATTCACTAAATATCTACAAATAGAGAAGCTGTATCTCTTTTGGCGTTTCTGTCTACTGTTTACTTTTCCCAACTTATCTTATTAGCTAGAAAATGTAAACAATTTTGGTCCCAGGAAGGAACCCCTCTTTGTTCCTGATTTTCAACAAAGTGACTTCACCACTAAATCGCTTATATTTGCTTAAGAGAATCTGATCATTTTTCACATTTAAGTAAAATGCTGTATCTGAACTTTATACAGTTTTGTCAAGAATGGTTAATTACAAAAAAAACTGCAATATTAATTAATTCCATGATTTTTCTCCTCTTGTTCACTTGTTGACTTAAATATTACCTTGTAGGCAGGCACGGTGACAGACCATGCGGTCTGAGCATTTGGAAGTAAGGTAGCATGCAAAGTCGAGACCAGCCTGCCTTATAGAACTACTCTCTGTCAGAAATCAAAAGAAAACAAACATTTAAAAATAATAACCATATAGATTTTCAGTTATTAAATGTCTTTGCTTACAGAACTAATACTGCCTAGTTATAATGTGTTCTTCATTTTTATACAGGACTAGATTGGTGGACTAATGGTTACATTAGTTTTTTGTTGTTGTTGCTGCTGCTGTTTTGAGAGAGAGACAATCTGTTTTGTAGCCCTGGCTGTCCTGGATCTCAACATGCAGACCAGGCTGGCTCAACTCACAGAGATCCTCCTACTTCAGACTCCCAAGTGGCAGAACTAGGCTTGCGCCACCACACCCAGCCACATTAGACTTGTTTTGTTTTGTTTTGTTTTTCGAGACAGGTTTTCTCTGTGTAGCTTTGCGCCTTTCCTGGAACTCACTCTGTAGACCAGGCTGGCCTCGAACTCACAGAGATCCGCCTGCCTCTGCCTCCCGAGTGCTGGGATTAAAGGCGTGCGCCACCACCGCCTGGCCACATTAGACTTTTGACGTGCATATTTACAAGTGAAATCAATGTATAATTATCAGACTCTCCTAGTTTTGGGAAAGAAATGAAGGAAATTCTCCTTTTTTCTCCCTCTGTGGCCTAAAATATTTAAGTAATATAAAAATTTTCATCTTACTTCCTAACTCTTAGGAAAGTAGTAGATACAGTAATACTGTTACATACCTTGTAAACTTGGCAAGGCACTGGTACTGAGACTAGTGCCTAACTAAAGCCAAGCAGCCGCTCAGGCCAGAGCCAGGAGCACGACACACACTCCGACAGCAGGCCTTCTTTGGTCACAACTTTCTGCTTCCTCTCTCCTGGAATGAAATGAAGTTCTGACCTAAGCAAAGGTGAGCTTTGAAACCCCACAGCAGGACTGTCGATTGAGGAACATCCGGTAGATCAGCCACAAACCCTGCAAAGAAGAATTAGGAGCCGCTAGAAAGTGACTTGAGAACAGTCTCCTTGGTGGCTGGTCTCTTCTGCCACAGTGCAGAGGCAAAGAGATCACCGGCAGTGATGCAACACGGCGCATTCACAAGGGTGTGAAATCCAAAGTTGTGTAGACGGTGCACACACGACTTAACAGCTCAGAGGTTAAGCCATTTGTCCGAGAGCAGACTCTGGGACTCAGAGGTGATGGACCACTCCATGGCCTCGGAAATCACACTTCTTTTATGTTCTCTTTGTAAGATTTATCATTCTTATTGCAGCTATTTTATTGATTTGTGCTACTCATTGTTTGTTTGGTTGTCTTACTTCCCTACCAGAATAAAGGCAACATATGAGCAGGGGCCACATTGCCCCATTTTACTTACAAGGTGGACACAACAAAAAGGAACTCAAAATATTTGTTCTAAACACAGAAAAGCAGCTGGGCATGGTGGCACGTGTCTGTAATCCTAGAATTGGGCGGTAAAGACAGGAGGATTAGGAGTTCAAAGCTAGCCTAGGCTATATGAGACCCTGTTTCAAACCACCCTTACCCTCGTATACACACACACACACACACACACACACACACACACACACACACACATACAAGATAGGATAAAGCCGGGCTTGGTGATATACACCCTTAATCCCAGCACTTGGGAGACAGAGACAGGAAGATCTCTGTGAGTTCCTGCCTGATGTACTTACTGAGTTCCAGACAAGGCAGGACTACATAGAGAAGCCTTGTCTCAAACAAACAATCAAACAAACAAACAAAACAAAACACCCAGCAGCACACATTTGGACCTAAACTGATCCCTATTTGAAGGTCTATTGAAAGGGCACCATCTTTCTCTGTGGTATGCGGTCCCCATTGCACACAAACTTAGAAATCCCAGGTTGCTGAGGCCTCTCTCAATATCAAATGTGCAGCTCACCCAAGCCAGAGCTCTCCCTATCAATCTCATGCAATCACTTTATTTGACAATGACATTCTTTTTAAAGGCAAATCAGTGTGAACTCCCAATATCCCAAATTAGATCAAGCGCACAGGTTCAAATGAGTTGGTCATTAATTACTCACCGCCTCTCGCCTGAGTTTGAAACCAGCGGATCTCATTTTTCACTGGGCTGACGTCCTGAAAGGCACATTTGTCAGGAGACCTTCCTAGTTTTTTTTTTCCTTTTCCTCCATTGTTTCACTGAATCAACCAAAGCAATATTAAATAAGTTGCTAAATACAGATATTAGTTCATTTGTACCTAATTATTATAGGTAAATGGTGCAGTAAATGAGGCCCCCTCCACCCTCCTTAGCTTTGTTTTTTTTTAAAGCTTTTGTGATGTTCTCCAGGTAAATCCCATGCATAATGTAAGAGTGCCGATGTTGTTTGCATAATAAGCTATTTTCTACCACAGAAGCAGAAACATTTTATCGCTATAGAGAAAGCTCAAATTATGAATACATTTTCATATAAGTTGATTTATGTGAAAATTACAAATAAATGCAGAGCTGAGCTGCAAGTGAATTGTGTGTTCCCAGCTCAAGGAGTGGTGTTCTTTGAAATTAAAAAAGAAAACAACCCTACCACATTCTGCTAAGAGAAATATTTCTGATGTTATTCAGATGGATGCACATCCCATAAGAAGGTGGTCCAAGCTGGTCTGGTGGTAGCATTCTGAGGCTATAAACACTGAAACAGAGTTGTCTGGTGGCCTCTAAAGACATCCATGCTCTGTGATACATGTATTCTTCACATGAACTTGGGCTACATACGTTCTCAACAAACTTAACCACTTCTTTCAGGGGTTGAAGGAACATAGACTCCGTTATCACCCTTGAACCAAGCACAACTAGAAGCTGAATGTGTGCCATGAAGAGGCGCAGGACTCCAAGTCCACACTTCCCAGACACCCGAAGACTTTCAGAGTAGGATGTGCATTCTAACTCCAGGAAGAATCATCCCCTCACCATCAGGAATGGCCGCTTTACTCTTTCACTTAATGCAGAGACAAAACTCATGTGACTTGACCAGCTTCACTAGTTCAAAAAAACTTAGTCCTTACGCTGTGTCCAGATTTAGGCACCGAATGGCCAGGCAAGGATGTCTGACACATTTACCATTTTTACGACTTATTTGCAGGTCTTGTGTTGATTCTGCGATTTCCCTCCAATATTCTGCAACATTTATTCTTTTTAATTTGGGGGGAAATGGGGGTGGTTCTCTGTGTAGCTCTAGCTGTCCTAGAACTTGCGCCGAAGACCAGGCTGACCTCGAACTCACAGAGATCCACTTGTCTCTGCTTCCTGAGTGCTGGGATCAAAGGTGTGCGCTACCACTGCCCAGCTTCTGCAACAGTTATAAGAGATAGTAAGAAATGGTGGGTGAAATACTGCTTTCATACATTACCTTGGATTTCACAATCCGTAAGTATATCAGCATTAGGAGGAAACACTAACTTGGCCTACCATTCCTGCTCCATTTGGATGTTAGTATAGCATCAAATCTTAGATGTCAGCATAAAAGTCAGGAGCCTGAAGCAGATGATCCATCTATACCAGTCCCTTTTCTATTAGTCTCCACAGATTGAAACAGGCCAAGAATCCATCATACTTCCCTTTAAATGAGATAGAAAATTATTCACTTTAACAAACATTATCATGTGGTTTATATGGCTTCCCAATTCAGAAAGATAAGATGGAAGGTCTTTGAAGGAAAAATGCTGTGTGGTTCCATTTATACAAGGTGCCTAGAATAGACAACATTGGAAGCATTAATAAATATGGTTGCCAGAGGGTGGGGCAGAGGGGAAGGGGGAACCTACTTCTATTTTTTGTTGTTTTGTTTTGTTTTGTTTTTTGAGAAAGGGTTTCTCTGTGTAGCTTTGGAGCCTTTCCTGGAACTCACTCTGTAGCCCAGGCTGGCCTCAAACTCACAGAGATCCACCTGGCTCTGCCTCCTGAATGCTGAGATTAAAGGCATGCACCACCATCACCTGACTATCTTAAATTTTTTACATTTGTTTATTTCTGTATCTGTTTATTGAGGTGGGTGGTCATGTGCATGCAGTGGCATGCATGTGGAGGTCAGAAGACAATTTGCAGGTGTAGGGTCTCTCCTTTCATCATTTGAGTCACAGGCTTTGAGCACAAGGGCCTTTATGCCCATTAAGCCACCTCCCAGCCTACTTATTCCTTAACCGTACCGATGTGTCACAAAATCAAGAGTCCTGATGGAAGGACGGTGGTAATGGTCATACAGCAGTGTGAATGTACTCAAAGCCACTGAACCATACACTTAAAAACAGCTAAGGTGATGAGCTTTGTTTTATGTGTATTTAAGCACATGCAAAGAGTAGGAAGAAAGGATTCCTAGATGACATGTACAAAGAGTAAAAATTTCCTTTTGCTGTGGAATGTTGTTCTATATGTTGTGAATGTGTGTTGCTCTGATTGGTTGATAAATAAAGCTGCTTGGCCAATGGTGAGGCAGAATAAGGTTAGGTGGGACATTCCAACTAGAGAGAGAGGAAGGATAAAGGTAGAGCTGAGGAGACGCTGCTAGCCACCACCAGGAGAAGCAAGATGTAAAAAGTACCAGTGCCGGTATGCCACAAGTCACATGGTAAAGTATAGATTTATAGAAATGGGTTAATTTAAGATGTAACAGCTAGCTAGCAAGAAGCCTGAGCCATTAGGCCATATACTTTAAAATAATATAAGCCTCTGTGTGTTTTTTTGGGTCTGAGCGGCTACAGGACCTGGCAGAACACAGAAAACTCAGTTACATCCTTTCACGGGTATCAGATTTCTAGACCTTAATAGAACAGCTATTAGCCATGAATTCGTTCACTACTGGACATTTTTCAGTCACCTACGCTTGCAGGAAGAAGCTGCCCCTGCCAGGGATTCTTAATGTGCCTCTAACGTGGCTTTTTGTTTTCCCGTAAGGACTTCCAGAGCAACTTGCAAGACACAGGCCAAAATCCCCAAGCCATTCTTCCCCCTTTGGGTGACCTAGAGTAAACTGCTTATTTTAACATAAAATTCTTTAACCAGAGGTATTCCCATCTGCCACTTCTTTTTGAACACGCATGTATGCAGAAGCACCACTTCAAACTGAGCATGCTCAAAAATGCACCTGCCTCTACATGAGATAAGAGGTTACTTTTGCTTTAATGTGTGTGAACTGGCTTTGCTTGCTGGGGACACTGCGCTAACATTTGTCACAATGTGCTCCTCCTTACTTGTGACAAGAAGTAAACTTCTCTCAACTCTTTTATCCCCCAGTTGTGCTCAATGGCTTTGCATTCACCAAGAGGCTAAGCTTTTGAACTCCACTACAGATTTCCTACGTTAGCAACTACTATGCTCTACTATATACTATATGCTATATACTGTAGAAGTATATGCTGTATACTATATGCTATATACTGTATAAGTATATGCTATATACTATATGCTATATACTGTATAAATATATACTATATACTATATGCTGTATACTATATAAGTATATACTATATACTATATGCTATATACTGTATAAGTATATACTATATACTATATGCTGTATACTATATAGGCATATACTACATGCTATGTACTGTACAAGTATATACCATATACTATATGCTATATAAATATATACTATATGTTATATACTATATAAGGATATATTATATGCTACATACTATGTAAGTATATGCTATATGCTATATACTATGTGTTATATACTATTTAAGTATATACTATACACTATATGCTATATACAAGTATATACTATACTTAAACTCTGCTGGAAGACAGCAGAACCTGCTGAAGATACAGAGCTTCACCAAGAACACAATGGCATCAGCTCTACCAGCTCAACTAGAAAACAGCTGGAGGGAAACCATGGAATCACTGAGACTGGAGTTGAATCTGGTTTTATGGTATCAGCACAAAGTCTATACACCGGAGGAGGGGGTTTAAAAACCAAGCCACACAGGCTAGTCTACAGTAACCCCAGTAGGTTTCTCAGGCTTTAAGGTGCACAGGAATCACTGGGGGAGGGGCAGTACTATAATGCAGGTTCAGTTCACTGGGGTAGGACCTGAGATTCTGCATTTCAGTGTGTGTGTGTGTGTGTGTGTGTGTGTGTGTGTGTGTGTGTGTGTGTGTGTTCTTGTGGAGGCCATGTATGTGCAGGTGGAGGCCAGTGATCAACCTCCAATAACATTACTCAGGAGCTATTCTCTTGTATCTTTTGAGAGAGGTCTCTTGTCGCGTGGGTTAGGTTGCTGGCCAGTGAGCCCCAGGGGCCTGCCTGTCTCTGTCAGCCCAGCATTGGCATACAGGTGCATGGCACACCTGGCTTCTTTACCTCTGCTACATGGGTTCTGGGGATTGAACTCAGGTCCCCACCCTTGCCAAACAACCACGTTACCACTGGACCTATCTTCCTAGTCCCAAGAGTCTGCATTTTGTCTATTTGTTTGAAACAGGCTCTCACTATGTAGCTCTGGCTGTCCTGGAACTCACTCTGTAGACCAGGCTGGCCTTAAACTCACAGAGATCCACCTGCCTCTGCCTCCCGAGGGCTGGGATTAAAGGCGTGTTCCACTGTGCCCAGCTAAGATTCTGCATTTCTAAGAAGCTCCTGGATGTTTCTCCAAGCTCCTTCTTCTGCAAGCTGTTCTTTGAGTACCGAAGATTTGAAGATCTATGCACAGTCCTGGGTCTCCTCATCCAGGGGCCACGCTGTCACAATGATAACAGAAACAGCTTGTGTCTGAACTCCGTGCAATGGTTTCCCAAGGTGCTGAGACTTTTCTCCGGGTATCCTGTAAATGCTCCCCCAATCAACCTGTGACTCTAATCATGATAAGTCCCTCTGAATAAGGACCCCCAACTTCTGTCGGGGGTGCCTGCAAGCTCCGCGGTGCCATGTTCTTTGTGGATGCCTAAGGTTTTTCTCTTCTTCAATCTGTTGTCAAGTCGACCAACCAGACTCACATCAAAGCCCATTTGAATTCATTTTGTACCATTCCAACAGATTCTATTTCAAAAGGCTCTGCTAACTTCAAAAATAAAATTCATTACCTGGTCATTGAAGGAAACTGTTCTCAGGAATATTTGTGCCCCGCCACCCCCTAATTTGGTAATTCTATCAGGAAAAGCAATTAAGTTTGTCTGACATGACTTGTTTTTATAAATCCATGATGCTTACTGCTCTTAATTTAATTCTCCTCTTACCACTTATAATTTCATTCTCATCTGACAGTTCATATTTTCTCTCTGAGCGATTCTTTTCCCCATCTCTTACTAATCACAGAGAACGCAGCGAAGAACATCCGCCTTTGGGTGGGAAAGAGACTGGGAAATGTCGGGTGGTGCACACACAGGCTTGCCTCCGTGAGAGCAGGCATTTTCCCCTCGCCGTCTCTGCAAGTCCCCAGAGGAGGGCTTGGCACACAGATGGTGCTCAATAAATATTTGCTATCAGGCACCATGCCAGGCACTTGGGAGACAAGGAAGACTCTGACCCATGCCTTGCTCCACATGTCACATTAGTCGGGAGGCAGACACTTGAAGAAATAATTATAAAGCAATCTGGGGGAAATGGTATCGCGCCAAGAATGCCAGGCACTGGATCTCACAGTTCTATTTTCAATACTGGAAAAAAAAAAAAAAAACTTCCACAGAAAACAGTTGGCGGTTTCTGTCCTATGGACTGGAGACCTAGACGGCTTGTAATCCTGCACACACTACAGTGGAGTGAGTGAAGGGAAGGTCACCCCCGCCCCCCACGCCTCCCCCCCCCCCCCCCCCCCCCCCCCCCCCCCTCCCCCCCCACGCGCCCCCGGATTAAGTCCACAAAGGGGCTGGAGAGACAGCTCAGCAACTGAGAGAGTACCTGCCGCTCTTGCAGCAGACATTGGTTCAGTTTCCAGCACCCATGTGGTACCTTCCAACTGTCTGTCACACCAGTCCCAGGGGATCCAGCACCCTTCTCCCTTGTCCCTGTGCATTGTCTGCACATGGTGCACAGACATACACGCATCCACATAAAATAAATAAATACTTTTTTGGTTTTTCGAGACAGGGTTTCTCTGTGTCGCTTTGCACCTTTCCTGGAACTCCCTCTGTAGCCCAGGCTGGCCTCGAACTCACAGAGATCCGCCTGGCTCTGCCTCCTGAATGCTGGGATTAAAGGCGTGTGCCACCACTGCCCAGCAAGAGGGCACCAGATCTCATTATTGATGGTTGTGAGCCACCGTGTGGTTGCTGGGAATTGAACTCAGGCCCCAGGAAGAACAGCCAGTGCTCTTAAACTCTGAGCCATCTCTCCAGCCCTAAATAAATACTTTTAAAAGCAAACATGAAGAAAACCACCTCTTTCCTTATCTTAGACCGTGAGTTTCTCGGCATGAATTTGTCTGAGTTGAGGAAGGGCTGTGGGCTCTTCCTAAATAATGGGCGTGGAGAGCAAATGGCCAATAAACACACAAAGAAATGTTTGCCATAACTCATCATTAGGGATATTCAGTGAGATACACTGCACACCCATTAGGGTGGCTATTAACAAAGCAATAGAAAGTAACAAGTATTGCAGAGGATTTGGAGGAATTAGAATCCCTGAACGCTGCTGGCAGGCACAGAAGATGATGTCGCTGCTATGAAAATCAGTATTGTATGTGAGTTTCTCAAACAATTAAACACACAATTAGCACGGAATTTGTCCATTCCACGCCTGGAGATACGCCTGAGGGAAAAGAAGGCAGGCATTGGAGCAGACGCCTGTACTTACACATATAGCACCATTATTTACAGTAACAAAAAGAGACAACACACGTGTCCACTGACAGGTGGACAAAGACAATCCGTATATAGAAACAGGGTTCTGATTCAACCTTAAGAGCAAAGAGATGCACGTCATAACATGGATGAGTCTGGACGGTAATATGCTAAGTGAAATAAGGCAGAAAGGACAATTATATAACTATGGCTTACATGAGTTATCTATTGTTAAATCTCTAGAAGCAGGAAGTAGACTGGAGGCTACCAGGGGTTCGAGGCCAGGGGATTACTGCTTGATGTTGTAAAGTTTCTTTTTGGAAAATTCTGGAGGTGGGTGGTGGTGCTGGCTACATGACAACATGAACGAACTTGATGCTATGGAACTGTGCACTTAGAAGCAGTCAGTATGGTACATGGCATTTTATTACAAGAAAAGAAATAGGGATTTGCTAGTAAGCCTTCGGACTTCAGAGAGCTAGGGGGTAACAGCTTTGCAGAGAAACAGAAAGAGATTCTTCATGGTCCCACAGCTACCGCCATCACAGCTATGACTGATGTCCATTGTTTATCATTTTCAAGGCTCATTCACCAGCCGCTGGCTTTGTCATTTCAAACACGTGTAGCCCAAAGATTAAGCTTTGTTTGCAAAGTTACTCTATTTAGAGTACATAACATTCAGGAAGGTTCATGCATCCCTGGCATTTGCCTTAGAAGCAGAGTGTCTGTCTGGAGAGGTGAGGGTCATAGCGGAGTGTCTGTCTGGAGAGGTGAGGGTCATAGTGAGTTTCCTTTGCCGACTGGGGCAGAGCTGGGGTTCGGGTATGAGCATCATATTTTTGAGAGGGTATAAATCAGTCACACACATGATGATGGAAGCGCTTGAATCCCCATCATGGAAGCCATGGTGAAAAGCGAGTCTTCTGGTTCCTTAGTTTTGCCGTTCTGGGATAGTCTAGATAGTTGAGAACTGAGTCTGGTGCTGTTGAATCCCTCAGCCCTCGAGCAGGATGCAAGACAGCTAGATGTCAGCCAATATTGGCCCAGATCTCTGGTCAAAGTGCGGTGGGGTCTGAGTATGTCCTTCATGGTCCCCAGTGTAAAGCACTTAGAATAGAGCCAGGCAGTGGTGGCACACACCTCTAATCCCAGCACTTGGGAAGCAGAGCCAGGTGGATCTCTGTGAGTTCGAGGCCAGCCTGGTCTACAGAGCGAGATCCAGGACAGGCACCAAAACTACACAGAGAAACCCTGTCTCAAAAAAAAACCAAAAAAATTTTAAAAAAAGAATAGACTGACTGTGATGATTAATGTTCATTGCCAGACAGACTGATGTTAGAATCACCTAGGAAACACATCTCTATTTATGTCCATGAGGGGTGCTTCTAAAGAGCTTTAACTGAGGAAGACCCACCTAGAATGTGTATATGATAGTGATATGTAGACGAAATTTTAAACAGTCTTATTAAATAAGAAACACAAAGCCAAATACAGAGTTAAAAGCCAAGAGATTAGAGCACTAGCGAATAGCCTTTAGCTTCCCACTCGCTGCCATCCTTCCCCTGAGAGAGACCTTCTCCTGTGTGTCCTGTCTGTTTATTGCCTTTCTGTTCTGCCTTCTCATTGGCTCTAAACCCAACCACATGATTTTCTCATCACTGCCTGTCTATACAAACCTCCAGGTCTCTATGGTTGGTACTAGGATTAAAGGTTCAGGTCACCGCTTGACTGTGTCCTTGACCAGGGAGACTCTGCCTGCCATGTGATCAGATTAAGGGCGTGTGCCACCACCGCCAGACTTCTGCTAAATGGCTTGCTTTTAGCTCTGATCCCCAAGCAACCTTATTTATTAACATACAAATAAAATCACATTTCAGCACAAATAAAATATCACCATACTGATAGGCTGGGGATACTGGATTAAAAAGGCAAAAGCCAGCTGAGTACCCACATTCATCACCCTTTGCTTCCTGATGGCAAACGCAGTATGACCCACCACCCCTTGTTCCCACATCTTCCCTATCAGGATGAACTGTATCCCCTGGAACTATAAGCCAAAACAAACCTTCTCAAGTTTTCTTCTTGTCAGGCATTTCATCACAGGAATGCCCATCGTGAAAATGAGCCCAAGCACAACAGTTAAAGTAGTTTCTCTTCTGGGTGTCCAAAGAGCATAGAGTGTCACCATGAGGTCCCACGGTCAGCTGGGGTGGGAGGTGGGAGTCTCTGGCAGGTTGGTGGTGGTAATACCCAGAGCTTCTTTCTCTAGACACATCACATGCTTTCCTCTATGTTGAAAGACACGTTTCCAAGTGGTCTTGGCAACTCAGCCCAACTCAGTAAACAAGTGTGCTGGAACATAATGTCTTGACATAAGGAGGGAACACCTGCAGCAGACGCTACTGTCCCTCTTAGAGCAGGATGCTCTACAATCCTCGATGCGGAAAGACACGTTGCCTCCAAATACAAAAATAGTCCCACAGTGCACTATTGGTGGGGGTCTCTGAGGTGTGCTGTGCCATGAGGCAAACACAAGTGAGACTTCATATGCCTGTGTAACTTTCCTGAATCTCAGGGGACAGGCTCATAATGGCTCCCAGACTTTCACTGTCTCTTTGTGTCCATCTATAAGTAAAGTGATGTGTTATTTCATGGTCCCGCTGCACCAGATTCATGCAAGTAGTGGGAACTGCAACCTAGGATTCACTAGAGTAGAGCAGTCACCAGTAAACGAGTGTGTTTCACACGGATGTAGCTGGCACACCCTTTCATTCTACCAGCATACATGTATTCTAAAAAAAAAATGTAAGCTAAATAGTTTTTTTCTATTTTTTCAATCTTTATTCACAAAATTCAAATTTTTATTCAAATTTTATTCATAAAAATTTCAATTTTTATTCAATTTTATTCACACACACATATGTGTGTCTATGTAAGTATAGGCCACCTGTGTGTAACAAGAGATGGAGGGCAAAAGATGCTGTCGGATCCTTTGGAACTGGAGTTACAGGCAGTTGTGAGCCACCCAACATGAATGCTGGGAACTGAACTCAGGTCCTCAGTGCTCTCAACCACATCAATACTTGTCTCCTGTCCCACAACAGTTTTAAATAATAAGAAAAAGTCCTTTCTCACCAACACTAGGAATTTGCACATCACATTTGTTAATGGATATAAAAAGCTATTAAAGTCTTTTTGGTAGTTGGAATGTAATCAGCCCCCATAATTTCATGGGGAGTGGCATTATTAGGAGGTGTGGCTTTGTTGGAGGAAATGTGTCACTGTGGGTGCGGGCATTGAGGTTTCCTATGCTCAGGATACTATCAAGTAAGTCAGTCAACTTTCTGTTGCCTGCAAAATATAGGACTCTCAACCACATTTGCCTGTACACTGCCATGCTCCCATCATGATGATAATGGACTGAACCTCTGAAACTGTAAGTGAGCCATCCCAAGAAAATGTTTTTCCTTTATAAAAGTTGCCATGGTCATTGTGTCTCTTAACAGCAATAGAAATCCTAACTAAGACAGTCCTTAAATACAATTTCAACTACTACACATTTTTTGAAGCTCAGTTTCTTGATGATAATAGGGAATCTGAAGAAACAAGCTGGAGAGATGGCTCAGTGGTTTAGAGCACTTGTTGCTCTTGCAGAGGACACAGGTTTGATTCCCAGCACCCACATGGTAGCTTACAATCATTCATAACTCCAGTTCCGGGGAACTTGATACCTTCTTCTGACCTCTATGGACACCAGAATGCATGTGGTACCCTGCATACATGAAAGCAAAATAACTATACACATAAAATTTAAAAATCTCAAAAAAATTTTGAAGATTTTTTTTTTCATTAGCAAGTCTTTTTCGTTTTCTCGAGACAAAGTCTCACGTAGGCCAGGGTGGCCCTGAATTTCCTATGTAGCCAAGGATGATCTTGGACTTTGTGGATTTTAGGCAAACACTTACCAACTGAGCTACATCACCAAGCCTTCAATAACAAGTCTGGATTAAAAATTGTATAAACCCTTGCCAGGCGTGGTGGTACATGGCTTTAATCCCAGCACTCCAGAGACAGAGGCAGGCAAATTTCTGAGTTCAAGGCCAGCCTGGTCTACATAGAGAAATTCTGTCTCAAAAAAAAAAAAAGCAAGCAAAAAACAAAAAAACCAAAAATCATTTCCAGCATATACCTGGTAGTTCAAAGGCTGGAAAACATTGATTGAAGAATTGCTGTTGGGGCAGAAGAAATGACTCATCTGTCAAGAGTACTGGCTGCTCTTGCAGTGGACCTGAGTTCAGTTGCCAGCGTCCATATGGCAACTTACAGTTGGTCATATGGCCCAATGCCATCTTCTGGCTTCTGTGGGCATTAGGCATGCACATGGTGCAAAGGCATGTGTAGGGAAAACACCAATACACATAAGATAAAAACTGTTAAATTAAAAGAAAGAATTGCTAATGGAGGAAAGAAACATGGTGTCTTTGTCAATGTTCTATTGCTGTGGATAAAGACACCATGACTAAAGCAGTTCTTATAAAGGAAAGCCTTCCATTGGGGTTGACTTACAGTTTCAGGGGTTCAGTCCATTATCATCATGGTGGGAAGCATGGCAGCACACAGGCAGACGTGGTCCAGGAGAAGTAACTGAAGAGTTCTACATCTGGATCCATAGGCAACAAGAAGAGACACTGGGTTGAGCTTGGACTTTTGAAACCTCAAAGCCTACCCCGGTGACACATGTCCTTCAACAAGGTCACACCTCTTAATCCCTCTCAAGCAGTGCCACTCCCTTATGACCAAGCATTCAAATATAAGAGCCTATGGGGGCCATTCTTATTCAAACCACCACACACACGAAACAAAGTAGGACTGATAGAAGCCAGGAATTCAGTTGTTCCGAGTGTCTCCAGAAAGTGAATTTGGACTCTGCAATGAAGGATCCGGGACCATAGACTTCTGTCAAATCCCAAGTCAGCACTATCCAGAGACAGAGACCATGAGTGTCCCAACAGTATGATTGCTTGTCAGGACATCAGAGATGGGGATTAAAATTTCAGATCACATGACTGACAGAAAGGATTCACTGGTAGAGCCTCTCTGTTGTCTTTATCCTTTAGAAAAACATGTGAGGAGACAGACACAGACCGTAGCTCAGAATTCATCTTCGGGAAACTGCACACTAACATTACCCACTGGGAAAGTCAGTTCCCTCTGATTTCTGTCTCTCCTCAGTGCAAACAGTGGACTAGGGTACAGGGGCCCACTTGATCTCTGTAGGTCTTCTCAGCTATATATATTTATCAATCTAAGATTGTAAATAGAACTTCTTTTTTGTTTTATGATGGTAAATATAACTTCTTTTTGTTTTATCGCTCCCTATATAAACATAGAACAGCCTCTCTCTTGCAAGGTGGTTCATGTATTTCAACATTTACTAAGCATATTCTGTATGAAAAATGAGGGTATTGAAAAGCAAGGTGGTGGGCATCAGGAGAAAGAAATAGTTTCTCCACTCTCCTATAGCAACAGTGAAAAGGAATACAGACACCACTGTGTGTGCCTTGAACAATAAGTAGGGTGGATAAGGAACAATTACAATGACCCATGGTTTCCTAAGGGGACAGGAAATGAGCAAAGGATAAGCACGTGTGGCCCCAATAGCAGATGTACCGTTTGGCTCTGCTGAAACAAATCCTAGACGGCAACCCTGATAGACACCAGTGGAATTCTGGGAAACCAGCAGGTTCCTCTACAGACACACAGACTTCTCCTACGTTCTCACCAACGTAGCCTATTTCAGCAGGAAACGCAAGGACAATGACTGGAGATAAGCTCTGTACACTAAGGCCATCCAAGAATTCAAATGGCATCTAAGTACTAAAACAGGTCAGACAGCGACCTCTGTTCGTCTATCAACTCAATGGAATTGATTATCTGGTGGTGCTATAACTGCATTCGTTCCACTTGCCGTGCAGACGTCAGGATGCTGGGAAGGGGGAATTTTCCACCCAGCAATGCTCTTTGAAATAAATTACTGAGGAGAACTCACAAGCGGTTAACAGGAGGAGGTGCCTCGCACAAGGACCGAGACTTTATACTTCCTGCGGTCATGGAAATCATAAGCTAACAGAGCACAGACATATTTTACTATTCACAGGACAGTGTTGCGAGAGCGAACCCACAACATAGGGAAATGGGCACTACAAGTGGTCAATCACCACATACACCGCACAAAGGCATATTCACGTCGGGAATGGCGGCGGTGGTGGTGACACAGGGCACTTCCTGATTTGGACAAACTTCCCTCTAAGGTTGGAGGTATAATCTTCCTCTCTGACGGTTTGCATTGCATCTAAATAGTGTCTGTGTCTACAAATCATTATTCTCCACAAGCCCATGTCTGTCACTCAGCTGTGCATGAGCGTCGTTTCCACCCAGCTTTCTAACACCAGCTCGGTCGGTTACATAGCCTCTGTTTCCTCCCCATTTTGAATGTCTCTGTTGTTTATTGCTCGGCTCTGGCGCAGAACTTGTCTGAATGGTCTGGGTGCTTTCAATTGGGTCTTATCAGAGATCATGGTTATTGGAACTCTGTATTTTACAGCTTCCATCTCATTAATGCCAGCACTAATTTGTGGTCCAATCCAATACCACCCCCATAAGATCTGCATGAATACACACTGGATTTCAATCTGCCATTCAACAAGCACGAAGTCCTTTATGTTCATTATTAGCCAATCAAAGAGCCCCAGATTCTTTTCTCTGCATTTTTTCCATAGTGAAATCATTTTGTTATTATCCAAAGCAGTCACTTGGTAGGAAATATTCAGGAGGGTGGGGGGGGGCGGGGAATGACACCAGAACCAGCCTGTCCTCTGCTTCCTTTTCTTTACAAACACAACAGCTCCAACCTGGAAACTGATTCAAATTAAGTCATCAAGTTTTTGTCAAAATCCTCCTTCCTTAAAATAGCTCTTGCTCAGAACTATCTCATGATAGATTACAAGACATGCTTATTTTTCTCACCCTCCAAGGAGCAAAAAGATGAAACTAACTCATGCTCCAGCAGAGACTCAAACCAGGTTGACACACCCAAGCAACGCACTAGGTCAATGCCTTGCATGCTGGAGTGACCTCATTCTGATGCCTACCATTTTATTCTCCTGAATGCTAGGGCCTGGGGTCATTATTATGGAATTCTCCTTTATTCAATTTACATGGTTAAATGATTTCCCTTTCACATCATTTCAACCCCATGCATCATTACCAAAAGGGCTCCATTCCGCTGTAATGTTCTCCATTTCCTGTTCCAGCAAACGCCTTGGCCTTCGAGTTCCTCTCGTAATTTTCTGTTCTACAACAAATTTCAGTCACAAAATTGGTTCAAATAGACTTGGCTGCTCAAATTTGGAAATAAATTAAAACTAGGGAGAACACTAGTAAATAAACAGAAATAGCAACATGTTAGGGTGTTTCTCAGTCGGTGAAAAGATGCAGTAAAATTAAGGAGGGGGTTGCTTTCTGTTCTCTTATTAGTGACCAAAGACAGTAGACCTTGAAAGTGAGTCCTTCCTCAGAGAGTAAAGGCCTCTCAGCTATTAGCTTTTCACCTCTCTCTGAGTCCTCATTCTTCATGCTGCGTTACCTAACAAGTAGACTCTGGGGTGCAGCATGGATTTGGAAAGAGTTTTGACTTCTGTATACCCAGCCAGCTCCAGAGGGTCTGAGGCAGGAATACTCCTTCAGAGCTGCCCCCTGTCCAGGCAGAGGAACAGAACTTTCTCATCCCGTCTCAGGCACATGATGTGGGCTGTCTCCATGAAGCACCGTTCATGTTGGGCAAGAACACTAATTCCCAGAGAGCAACATCAGCCGGCCTCGCAGCCATTAAGAAAACAAATCCTTGGTCAAGCAGGTACTGAGAAAGATGCAGGAGAGCACTCAGCAAGGCACGTGGCAGCCCTTTAGCCTATGAAACACCTGATTAACTACCTGAGTCTGAGAAGGCTCCATGGAAAGATGTGTGCTAAAGCCGCTTCAGTTGCAGCTGATGTCTGGCCATGATCTGCAAAACAGATTATTGTTATGGGTTTAAAATACATGTTCACTCTTGTTTTCACAAAGCACAAACCTCTAACATGTGTACCATAGAAAAGGGTTGTCTCGTAGCAACTACTACTGTGCCTTTTGACTCTTAACCTCTGTAAGACTCGGCGTCCTCAGCAGTCAGGACAGGGTGACGATATTTACTGTACCTTCCTTACGAGGCTGGAAAAAGCAGCAGTTCACGTGAAACACTAGATAAATGATAAAAGCTTATGCAGACGGAATTTATAATATTTGGCAAAGAGAACACGCTCAAAAAGTGCACATCAAATGACTATAAGAATACGATAATAGCTTTCCCCATCTCCCCAGGAATCTATGGCCCCTGGATTCCTTCCAGCACATTGCCTGTCTGGGTGCCTCAGTCTAAAAGCTTGGGTATAAACCAAGTGAGATTTAGTGTGATGTGAAGGTACACCCTCTGCGGTAACAAATGGCACAGCTGAATGCCCTCCACCCTGACTTCATGACTTAACTCTCCAAAAACCACAGGAGGTCCCATGGAGCAACTGATACCATTGTTTTTGTTTTGTCTTAAAAAAAAAGGGGGAGGTGGGCTCTTTACCAATTATGTCTAAGCAATTGTATCCAGGGAGCTAACTTGTGCTGACATATTTTGAAGATGCCATCATCACAGGATAGATAAGGTCTAAAATCCTTAATCCTAAACCCCAAAACCCAGAACCTAAATTTAAAGCCCCAACCCATTTGGTGGGAAAACCTGAGCCTGTATGAGGCTGGTAATGCACTCCCTGTGGTGCATTTTGCTGAAGAAATATGACCATTTTTTACTACGAGATGATACCCTGGCCCCCAAGGGCAATCTCACACCCTCTACTACAGTGGTTCTCCACCTTCCTAATGTTGTGACCCTTTAATATAGTTCCTCATGTTGTGGTGACCCCCAAGCATAAAATTTTCATTGTGATTTCATAACTATAATTTTGCTACTATTATGAATCATAATGTAAATATCTGTTTTCCAATGGTCTTAGATGACCCCATGAAAGGAACACCCCCACCCCACCCGCCCAAAGGGATCACAACCCACAGGTTGAGAATCACTGCTCTAGTATAACACCATCCTGGAGGGCTCTCCAACACATGGGTGTGCTTTAAGGCTCCACACGAAATACCAGGTGGGTGTGCTGGCTGGTTTTATGTCAACTTTACACACATTAGAGTCACTGGAGAGGAAGGGGCCTCAACTCAGAAAATGCCTCTGTAAGATCCAGCTGTAGCCAAGCCTATAGGGCATTTTCCTAATTAGTGAATGATGAGGGAGGGCCCAGCCCATTATGGGTGAGGCCACCCCTGGGTAGGTGGTCCTGGGTTCTATGCAAAAGCAGGCTGAGCAAGCCATGGAGAGAGAACCAATAAGTACTACCCCTCAATGGCCCTTGCATCAGTTCCTGTCTCCAGGTTCCTGTTCTGTTTGAGTCCCTGTTCTGTCTTCCTTCAGTGACGGACGACAGTGCAGACATGTAAACTAAATAAGCCTTTTCCTCCCTGATTTGCTTTTGGTCACGGTGTTTCATCATAGCGATAGTAACCCTAAGACAGGAGGCATTGTGCTTTAAGTCCGAAACAGCCCCACAGACTCGCGTTTTGAACATCTGCGATGCTATCTGGGGAGACCGGAACCTTTAGGAGGCAGGGTCGACACAGACCACTTGGGGACGGCCTTCAGAGGTGATGATGGCCCAGCTGCTGCTTTCGGCCTCCCTCTGCTTCCTGGTGTGCTGTGCGGTGAGCAGCCTCTACCACAGGCTCTGCGTGTTGAGCCCCTCGGCCACGCCTTCTCCACTGTGTTGACTGAAAGCCCCTGAACCCTGGAGCCAAAATGAGGTTTTCTCCTCTTAAATTGTTTCCCCCACGTTCTTTGTCCCAGCAATGCAAAAGCAGTCGGCGTGACAGGCGTCTGGAAACAGCAACGTTTACTAAGGAATTGCCAGTGTGAGGCATTGGGCTATGGGCTTTACTAAGATCGTGTAGTTCTCACCCGATCTTACAACATGCAGCCATGCCTCTGTCTCACTTTACAAATGAAGAAATTGCGAGTATGTTAACTGCCCATGTCACAGAGCACATATGTGGGCGGACTGGGGTAAGACCATCTTGGTGACTCTGACAGAGCCAGTGACAGGCAGAATCAGTGGCCCTTGGAGACACATTTTAAACCTATGGGGCACTAGAGAGATGGCTCAGTGATCAAGAGCACTGGTTGCTCTTCCAGAGGACCCGGGTTCAATTCCCAGTACCCACATGGCAGATTGCAACTGCCTGTAACTCCAGTTTCAGGGGATCTGAACTCTGCATGCTGCACAGACATATATGCGGGCAAAACAACTGTGCACGTAAAATGAAAATAAGCAAATCGTTTTTAAAAAGAAAAAAAAAGACTCTATAATGATTTTAGGTATGCACTACCCTCATAGGAGAGAAACAGAAGGAATAAGTAAGATCTATGTACATGTGTGTGCATGGGGGGTGCAGAGAGAGGGAACGGGGAGAATGAGAGTTAGCTAAAGGAACTGGCTCACAAAATTGCAGAGCCTGGCAAGTTTAAAATGTCCCGAGTGAAGCTGGAAGCCCAGGAGAGAGCTGGGATTTCAGCTTGAGTCAGAGTCATCTGTGTGCAGAATTCCCTGTGACCATTGCTCTCCGAGGGCCTTCAGCTGGATGCCCGAGGACCACTCACAATCTTCTTTACACACGCTACCGATTAAACGTCAATCACATCTAAAACACACTTTCATAAAGACATCTAGACTGGTGTCTTACAAACACCCGGCTATTCCAGCTCAGCTACACTGACACATAAAATTAACCATCATACTAGTCTCAAAATAATCACAGCTTCCAATGACAGCCCTGGAGAGAGAGAGAGAGAGAGGCTCCTCATCACAGGTCTCCCGTCCCTGATTCATGTAGAAAGGGCCCTTGAGCAGACACGTATGAAGCCTCTCTATTTGTATAAAAAAAGATTACATTTACGGCATGGCATCTTTCAGTACAGTTGGTTGGTTCATGAGAGACAAAAGTCCATCTGGAAATGGGTTGAGCAAATAGGGAGTTTGTCTACAGCATGGGAGACCTACCTTCACATCTCCCGTCGACGGTGCTGAAAGACGAGCAGTTAGAAACAACTTGGCCTGTAACAACCAAATGAGAAGAGTAAGGAACATGCAGAACTCTTGGTGCTATGGTAAAAACAGGGTTTATTTTGCTTACGGTTCCAGGATAAAAGTCCATCACTCATAACGGTGGGGAGGCATGGCAGTGGTTGGCAAGGACGGCAACGGGAAGCTGAGAACTCACAGCTCGAACTACAAGCACAAAGCAAGGAGAGCGAACCAGAAGTGACTAGATTCTAAAGGCCCAGCCCCAGTGCCAGACTTCCTCCTGGAAAGCCATACCTTCTAAACCTCCCCAAACAGCACCACTAACTGCTCAAAAGGCCAAGGCTATGAGGGACACTTCTCATTCAAGCTCCCACGCTCCTAGCTCCTGCCGTAGGATGCCCAGTCCTTCCTACCTCTGAGTTACCGAGTAGCCTTTCCTGTTTAAAGTTTCCCAAACTGGCTTTTGCTGCTTAAAAGCAAGAACCTAAATAGATATTGGTGGGGAGAAATGAATTCATGTAAATAGAAAACTATGAATAAATAACTGAGGTGCTGTGGGATGGTCTGTATGTCAAATGTGTTGCTGATTGGTCAATGAATAAATCACTGATTGGCAGTGGCCAGGCAGGAAGTATAGGCAGGATTAACAGAGAGGAAAATTGAGAGAACAGGAAGCTGGGAGGGGAGACACTGCCAGCCGCCATCAGGATAAGGAAGATGTAAAGTACCGGTAAGCCACAAGCCACGTGGCAAGGTATAGATTAATAGAAATGGATTAATTTAAGCTGTAAGAACAGTTAGCAAGAAGCCTGCCACGGCCATACAGTTTGAAACCAATATAAGTGTCTGTGTTTACTTGATCGGGTTTGAGCGGCTTGGGACTGGCGGGTGAGAGAGATTTGTCCTGACTGTGGGCCAGGCAGGAAAACTCTAGCAACACTGAGGGGCTGGAGAGAGGGCTCCATGATTAAAAGTGCTTACTGCTCTTCCAGAAGACCCAGGTTCGATTCCCAGCACCCACACAGTAGCTTGTAACCTTCTGTAACTCCAGTTCCAGGGAATCCAACACCCTCTTCTGGACTCTGTGGGTACCAGGTATATATATAAGTGATACATAAACATACATGTAGGCAAAACACATTCACATAAAATAAAATTTGAAAAGAAAATAAGATTAAATAACTGAGAAAATTAGAGCTACAAAACAGGTGTAAATGTTACAAACTTTGCCAATATATAATATGATTAAAAATGGGGAGTTGGGGGGAGTTAAAGGAAGTAGGGGTGCTAATTTCCTCGTCTTTCATAGCGGGGAATTAAGAGACACCCACCTAAATGGAAAAATAGTTTAAAAGCCATAATGACTCCACATTTCTCATAATCATTTTGTAAATCTGAGAGCATTATTTTAGGGAATACCGACGACGAGGACACTTACATTCAAAAATAATAACTGATTTAACCAAAGTCTAACAGATGGCCCAGTCAATCAAAAGCTCAGCCACTTCACCTACGAAGTCCCAAGTGTCATGCTAAGGACTTACAGTGGTCCCTGACTTTGTGGGGCTTACTGTCTGCCGTGGGAACTAAAGAGAAGATGAGCAGAGAACTAATCGCAAAACTATAGCAGTGATGACTGCCACGGGGAAAAGATGAGGGCCTCTGTCTTAGGGTTTCCATGGTTGTGGCGAAAACACCACAACCAAAAGGCAACTTGGGGAGGAAAGGGTTGATTTGGCTTACACTTCAGCATGGCTGTTCATCACTGAAGGAAGTCAGGACAGGGACTCAAACAGAGCAGGATCCTGGAGGCAGGAGCTGATGCAGAGGCCATGGGGGGGGGGGGGGCGGGGCGGGAGGAGGGGGGAGGGAGGAGTGGGGAGCTGCTTACTGGCTTGCTTCCCCTGGTTTGCTCAGCCCACCTTCTTATAGAACCCAGGACCAGCAGCTGAAGGATGACCCCACCCACCATGGGCCGGGCCCTCCCCCATTGATCACTAAATGAGAGGATGCCTTACAGCTGGATCTCACGGAGGCACTTCCTCAGCTGAGGCTCCTTCCTCTGACGACTCTAGCGTGTGTCACGCTGACACACAAAACCAGCCTGTACAGTCTCTCAGAGGTTTGACAATGAAAACAAACATTGGAGCAATGACTAAAAAAAGACTAGCGAAAGGGAGGCCTTTGAGGGCCGACAGGTAAAGAAGGCAGGGGCTTGGGTAACGGGAGGGGAGGGTGTAGCAGAAGAGAAGAGGGAGGAGGGCTGGGAACCTGCGGACAGAAAGAAAAAGGTTCGTTTTCTCAATGGTCCATTCATCACTGACAGTACGTCGGAAGGTGTGGCGAAGAGAGGCAGGCTTGAGGGAGCAAGGGAGTTGTCACATGGGGGTTGCAGGTGTGCTTGGCAGAGTAATAACCTGGGCATGCCCGAGGTCTAGGGAGGGGCTGCCACCCGGTGCCAGCCAGTGAGGCCCCGTTGCTCAGGTCGGTGTGTAGGCAGATCCCAGATCAGCGTTTTGCAGGAACATGTGACAGGAGACAGAATCTAAGCTATCTAAACAACATTAATTATTCTGAACTCTGAACTAGACGATGAGGGATGGGAAGGGCGGAAGAGGGCGCGTGGGTTATAGAGAAAGAAGGATGAACAGCAGGCAAGGATATTAAATAGTGGCCACAGCAGGGAAGCGACGGAAGGAAGCCGTGGAAAGCCAGAGATGTCAGCTGAAGTGCCCAGAGCGGAGCCGTAACTTAGGAAATGTGCTCTGTGGTTTGGTAGCCGTGACAGTATGGAAATGAAGATCAGCTGGTGTTGGCTGGGGACCTACTAGTCACTGGAGTCATCAATTGTGGTGACAGGTGTTAGGGTGACTGGGAACTGCTGTTGGCTAAGGTGATGGTCTCACAGAGCCAAGATGGAAGGGTGAGCTCCAGCTCCTGGTCCAATGTCGGTGGCTTTCCCGGCAGCTGGGCTAGTCTGCTTCTTCCTGTAGGGGACTCATTTTGATTTCCTCAACTTTTAACATTTCATAAGTTTCCCCGAGGAGATAAGGAGATCATAGGATAAAGAGAACACAGCCTGGACATGTCAGCCTGCCTCTGGGTAAGGCTGAAGCCAGCAAAGTTGATGTGTTGGTGGAGAACCGTCTTGGCTTTTTTTTGCTTCCCACAAAGATGCCTCACTAGGGGTCATCACAATCCCTCATGGGATATAGGCGACTCAGGTAAGGCTTTACAGTGGGAATGTTCTGTCTGGAAGAGAGACAAGAGGCAGAATGAGGGAAAGACTAGGAAATGTGGCATTATGTCAACAGTTTGTGCCATACCACGTAACAAGTCTCTGCGAGTTGTGTGCGGTACACATTCAAAGTCTAGACACCACAGATCTGGATTTTTTTTTTCTGACAAGTCCCTGCAGATGACAATTAAGTGTTTTGTTCTGATTATCAATATATTTTGACAAGTATCTAGCTGGCAGAAGTAAAGTCACTTGAGGGAAAAGGTGGATTTTTTTTTAAATTCATATAAAGATGTCACACAGGCCAGCTTTTTTTGTTGTTGTTGTGGCTTGTTTTGTTTGTTTTTTGTTTGAGACAGAGTTTCTCTGTGTAGCCTTGGCTTCCTGGAACTCGCTCTGTAGACCAGGCCGGCCTCGAACTCACAGAGATCCACCTGCCTCTGCCTCCGGGGTGCTGGGATTAAAGGTCAATTGCTGTCTTTTATGGCATCTCTTGCCATTGATACACAACCTTATATAATAAGGATTGCAGGTGAAGAAAAGCTCAGGGAAGCTCAATGTGTGATTGTCAACCACACACTGGAATGAAGCAGAGCTGAAATGGTTATCCGGATCAGCCAATTCCATGACCCCCTTACTTTCCATCCTCCCAATATCGCCTCCCCTAAGAATCCTCAGATGGGAGAGGCACTCATGTCTCCCATCCTTACACTGCTGTGGACCCTCTCCTGGATGCCTTCACACACAACAGCAGGAAGGTCTTAGCTCTGTGTCCTCAAAATGAGGAAATAGCCCCCGAGAGGTTACCCACGATCACGCAGCTTAGCAGGCTGCCTCTCTCTCCCCTCCCTCACTGAGCACGCACCGCCATGAACATTTCTCCCACCCAATTTTCCTGAGCGTGAGCACAAAACAGCCTCTCTCCTGTCTAGAACATCCTTTGTATCTCTTTAGCACAATCATCATCAAAGATCATTTACAAAGTAAATAAGGTAGCGATCATCTGGGAATACATTGGTGTCCCCAAAAACAAATAAATGAAGAATGAGTTAGGAGCCAAGCAACAGCTTCATCTCATTGAATAAATTTCAAACTCTCCTTGTTGGTGCCTGTAGTTTTCATTTGGTTGACTTATGAATTTCACCCTAAAGATTAATTTGGCCCGCCATAAAGAGCATAAGAATTAATATTCAGCCAAGATATGAATCTTTCTTCATTTTCATTTTAGTGGAAATCAATTTGTTAAACTACTGTTGAGTGCAATTTGTTAGTTGTTCACTCCCACTTTTCTGCTCCAGTTGAGGTATTTGAAAACATCTGTGTGAACACTTTCTGTCAATACTCCCAGATTTATACTGCCGGCTTACGGTAACTGCTATCTCTGAAAGCATTATGAATTAAGCCCTGTGATACTGGATTTTATTGGTCTTATGCAACAGGAAAGAGATCAATTTTTTCTAAAGCTCACAGTAAGTTTTGTCTCTAGAGGGTGGAATATAGAAATGACCTCTAGATGGAAAGCATACCACCAAAAACCTGGGTGTGGCCTCTAGCACAACCTTCATTAACGATGACAAATGGCTGATGTAAACATTAGGGGATAATTCATTTTGTCTCATTATTCAGGCCAAAGTAGCAAAGGCAAGGCAGAGTGGAATAGTTCACAACACACAAGAAACAAAGAGAGAGAAAAGAGGAGGTCCCAGGAGAAGAGAGAGCTCCCAGGGACACATCTCCCAGGCTCTGGCGACCTACTTCCTACTGCTAGGCTCTGCCTCCTGAAGTTTCCAGAACCTTCCAAGATAGTATCACCAACTGGGGTCTGGCTTTAACCTAAGAGTCTACGGAGCTGGGCAGCAGTGGTGCACGCCTTTAATCCCAGCACTCGGGAGGCAGAGCCAGGCGGATCTCTGTGAGTTCGAGGCCAGCCTGGTCTACAGAAAGAGATCCAGGACAGGCATCAAAACATGGAGAAACCCTGTCTTGAAAAAAAAAGTGTCTATGGGGGATATTTCATATTCAGACAAGACCATAGCCTTCCTAATGTCACCTCATCTGACTAAGGGGCACATCCATGTAGTCTGTGGTCCATTTCCCCACAGTGGTATTCACTAGGCAGAATATTGCACTATCCCCAACCAGTCTTGAACTAACTCTCTACCCGACTCTGGGTCTCTACTCATTCCCTCTCTCCTCCTCCCCCCCGCCCCCCGTGCCCACAAGGGCTGATAACACCTAGTGGCACAAATGACTACCTCAGAGCAGCTTGAACACAGAGATGTCTTGTCTCTTAGTCCTAGGGGTTCATGTTAAAGACAGTGTCTGAAAACATCTTCTCCCCAAGGTGCCAGGGGAGGGTCTGACCCAGGCCTCTCCTCTAGGTTCGGGCAGCTTTCTGGCAATCTTTGGTGATCCTTGGCTTATGGTCACATCATCCCAAGTCCTGCCTCTACATTCGTATGGCATTCTCCCTGTTTGTACGTCCACACCTAAATTTCCCTTTTTCATAAGAATGCCAATTGCAATGGCCCATTCTCTACTCTAATGAAATAACCAAGATGTGGTAACTTCACAAAGAAAATGGGCTTACTCAGCTCACAATTCTGAGAGCCCAAAGGACTCAGGCAGGCGTTGATTGAGCCCTGGTGAAGCCTTTCCTGGATGCCTCATCTAGTACTAAAGGCGGTGTTAGGAGCAACCAATGTGGGGGAAAAGACCATACCACAAAACGGAACCCAAGAAAACCGCTCAGGGCTCAGGCTCCGTCTCAAGGCCTAGGGATCCCCCACAGGCTCCATTCATCTGTTTAAGGGCAGGGGCCTCACCAGGCCCCACCTCCTAAAGTTCCCAAACCTTTCACACCACCACACCTGCACTTAAACTTACCAAAGTTCCCAGCACTCGGGAGGCAGAGCCAGGCGGATCTCTGTGAGTTCGAGGCCAGTCTGGTCTCCAAAGAGAGTTCCAGGAGAGGCGCAAAGCTACACAGAGAAACCCTGTCTCGAAAAACCAAACAAAAAAAAAACAAAACAAAAAAAAAAAAAACTTACCAAAGTTAAGAAACTTCGGAGGCCACGCTCCAACCACATCCAAACCCTACCACCCACCTTACTAGATTTGGAACGTGCCACATCCCACTGTGACCTCGTCTTAACTAATTACATTGACAAAACTGTTTTCCAAGGAGGTCTAAAGGAGGTCTCTTTCTGAAATTCTGGGCATCGTGATTTCAGCACGTGAGCTTGGAAAGCACAATCCAAGTTCATAATCCCTCAATATGTACATATCCTGCCATCCCCCCTCTTACAAGTGAAACCAATACAATAATAATGCCCACTCGGGTTTCTTCTTCCCTTTCCCAGATTCTCACTGGAGTAGTCTTGCTTTCTTTCTGTCCTCAAACTCTCTGGTGCTGAGCTTAAAGACAGAGCATTGCATGTGCCAGGCTCAGTGCCCTACCATGTGGCTGCACCCCAGTGCCCCAGGCTGGCACTGGACGTTCTTGACAAGATTGTTGATAACTATTACTTTGCACATTGTCTTACCTTTCATTCCGATTTTGCTAAATGTCTCCAAGCCTGTGAAACGGAATCTACTCCTCCTTCAGAAGTGCTTCCTGTCAGTTTCATTCTCTTGAGCCTTCCCTTCCTGTTTCCAGGTCCCACGGCAGCATCCTCTGATGGCTGTCTGGGACTCTGTCCCATGCCACAGCTCTTCATTCACCCATACTCATGCCATCGACCACCAACTTCACGCTGATGTCCAGAGTCTGACATCCATCCATCCACTCACCCATCCATCCATTCATCCACCTACCTGCCCACCCATCCATCCATCCATCCATCCATCTATCCACCCACCCATCCATCCATCCATCCATCCATCCATCCATCCATCCATCCATCCATCCATCCATCTATCCACCCATCCATCCATCCATCCATCCATCCACCCACCCGCCCACCCACCCACCCACCCATCCATCCATCCATCCATCCATCCATCCATCTATCTATCTATCTATCTAGTTATTGACAATCTTGCTAAGAACACAATGCCAGTCCAGGGAGCTGGGGTACAGCTACATGGTAGAGCACTTACCATCTACCATACAATCCAAAGTACCTAAAATGAAACCTTCTTTCTTCTATGTCCTCTACACTGAAGAGTGACCACCACTGACCTAGACTTCCTCGGCAGAAAATAATGGTCACCACGTCTTCTCAGGGCCCCTGACCCTACACAGAAAGTCACACCTGAGTCTAACACATCTTCCAATAAAAGGCTTTGGGAATAAAACAGAAAAGGGAAAGGAATAAAAGAACTTGGGAGGCTGGTAGGACAGCTTGGTTAATAAAAGGGCTTGCCCCACAGCCATGACCTGAGTCTGATCCCTAGAACCCACATTAAAAGGGTGAAAAGCTACTTGGGGTGGTGTGTGTTCATAATCCCTGTCCTGAGGAGGCAAAGACAAGCAGACCCCTGGGTTTAATGACCAGCCAGATGTTGTCCATGGTTGTCCTCTGGGCTCCACATGAATGCACTCACACATATGCACCCAGATGTTCGCACACTCCTACACTGTGTGTGTACCTGGGCGCACGTGTGTGTGACACACACACGCACACGCACAAAGCAAAGGCCTTGGGAATGTGAGGCACATTTTAGAACAGGGCTTGGAGAGGACCCTAAATAACTTAAAATCTGGGTTATTCATACAAAGTGTCCTACTTTATGCCCATTGCTTCCATAAAACCCACTGACAAAAGGCACCTCAGAGGATAAAGGGGTTTATTTCAGCTTAAATTCCAGTCACAGCCCATCGCTGTGGGGGAAGTCAAGGCAAGAACTTCAAACAGTTGTATCATAGCTACAGTCAGGAGCGGAGAAAACCGGCTGCCTACGCACTGGCTTGCTTGTGCTCAGCTCCGTTTCTCCTCTCTCACACAGTTCAGGACCCCCTGCTTTAGGGAATGATGCACCCACAGTGGGCTGTCTCTTCCTACATCAATGAACTTAAGTAAGTATCCCCCCTAAAGACACGTGCCCCTCCCCAGTCAACCCAAAGTAGACGGATCCCTCCTTGGGATTCTCTTCTGAGGTAACTGTAGCTAGGGTAGACAATTGAAGCTAACCATCCCACAGGACTCACAACCCATTAAAGTTGCTCAAGGCTACAGGAGGCCCAGAAGGCAATGTTTCATCCTAACATTTCAGGTCCCACCAGGTATGCTGGTACAATTCCAGGACAGACTAAGAAAAAAAAAAGTACAAAACAAGAATTCTACCTCTACCCAGTGCTGGTCCCTTAAGCCTCTGCGCCTCTCCCCTGGACCCAGGGCGCATTCCTCTATGAAGCATGTTAAATATTAACAATGCTATGGTCCTTTCAAGGGCCCACAGAAAGTGTTTTGATTTCTTTAAAAGTCAGAAGAGATAAGCATCCAGGATGGATTAAACTGGCCAGGATACCAACCCAGTTGGCAATTGTTTTCATTTCATTTTATTTTATTGCATATGTAACTTTCCTGTTCTGCTTTCTTTCTCTGGCTACCTGGCTTCTAGCTACAAACAAGAGATTTATAAATTAATTCACACTGAAGCACTGAAGATTGACCATTTAACTGGGTAACCATCCAAGGAAAATTTGCTTCCAATTTGTCAAAAACCAAAGAGAACATCTTTAACTGTTTTTTCACCGAATCTTCTCTTTAAAAAAAAAAAAGAGTATAGAGAACATATGTAGAAGTTTCAGAGAACTTCAAAACACTTAATGATAGAAATAAAATCACCTATAATGTCAATGAAAATCACTACAAATACTTTGATTTTTTTTAGTATTCATATATGTGTGTGTTTGTCCATATTCATTTAAAAAGTTTTATTGATATATAACCAAAATTATGATCATCTTTGGTTACTTATAGTTTTATGTATAATGAGGAAATTCCTATAACATTAAGTAGCTTTGATTGTTAATTCCACTTCTCTATAAAGATTTTTGTCTGTATTTCCAGTTATTTACTTTGCATAAATACTTTTAAGTCCCATCCCCAAGACGGCAGTTTTAAAAGAAAAAGAGGCCTTTAAGGGAAACTGTAACCTAACACCATGGCTTCTCTGATAGCGGCTGCAAAACCGATAAGCCAGACAGAACAAAAGAACAAAGAGAGGTGTATTGCTTAAAGCCCTGGGGACAATTCCAATGTCGTATCCCCCAGCAAACAAAGGGGCCTTCCCGGGGAAAAGCATGCATCTGAATGCAGGAAGACCCCCAAATGTCACTGCAAGGCGGAGGAGTTCTCGAGGTACATTCTTCTGTATTTTACAAGCCGTTAGCGCATAGCCACACATACCCACGGCGTTAGGGTGGAGGTCAGAGGACAACGGGCAGGGATTGGTTTTCTCCATCCATCCTGTGGGCTCCGGGAATCCAACTCAGACCATCAGGCTTGGCAGCAAGCCCCTTTACCTACGAAGCCGTCTCACTGGTTTGACGGGTACATTCTTGGGCTTGTTCAGTTCAAAGCCCCGCTTCTTCATGCACTGCATGCTCAAAAACTGGTCGATGTGAAGTCTTCTGGGTAGAAAATTTTGTATTATGGGTAGTAAGGTTTACTCTAGGTCAACCCAAAAGGGTCAGTCAGAATGACTAGGAGATTTTGACCGGTTCTGTGTAAATTCCTCTAAGGAAGCGAAAAGCAACATTAGAGGGACAATAGTAGTCACACGCCACAGTCTTTTCTTCAGACCCGAGTGATTATTCTCAGTTGTGCCTACCAACGGACTGACGAGTCCTCCCTTTCAGAAGCTGTAGGCGTCTTTAGTAAAGCTCCGTGTAAGAGGGGAGCTTGCCTCATGACCTTGTGGTCGTCATCATCGTCTGATGCTTGATTCCGGCCCAGGCTCTGTGTAAACATCTGCAGCTTCACAGTGTCTTCTAAACATCTGCCGGGCCCAGGCCCCGCTTAAACAAAACTGTTGATTACTCTTTATCTTTCTTGTCAGATGAAGGGAGGGCCACAGAGACAGGCAGAGACAGGGGGAGAGGTCAGAGAACACTGAGCAAACAGACTCCAGAGCAGGGTCAGCCCAACCACTGAAGAATGTCAAATTCCATCAGTGTTTGTTGACTGCATTAGGACCTAAGGACATGTCTGGTCCTTCCCAGTTAGTGTCAATACATAACCTTTAATCGATATTATGTTTTACATTTTAAGGTCCAGAGAATGTAGGCAACGCTGTTATGCGTCTGTAACTAGATAGAAGTTTATTAGTTCAATGGTAAAACTCTTGTCTAGCATGTGTAAGGCCCTGGGTTCATTCGCCAGCATCTGCCAGAATAAAGGAAAAGAGCATGTGAAACTTTTCTCTGCCATGCAGACCCTCACACACCCTGAAGTAGTTCCTAGACAAATGACCCTTCCCACAGCCACAGAATGGAGGTGTGGCCTTGTTGGAGGAAGTGTGTCACTGTGTGGGCAGGCATTGAGGTCTCATATATAATCAAGCCACACCCAATGTCAGATCACTTCCTGTTGCCTGCAAGATGTAGGACTCTTGGCTCCTTCTCCAGCACCACATCTGGCTGCACACCACCATGTCCCACCATGACGATGATGGACTAAACCTCTGAAACTGTAAGCCGCCACCCCAATTAAATGCTTTCCTTTGTAAGAGTTGCCGTGGTCATGGTGTCTCTTCACAGCAGTAGAAACTGGAGCTAAGGCAGGGTGGAAGCTCTCCGTGGAGTGAGTGAAGCCATGCCAAGCTTTGGTTGCCTGGAACTTAAGGGGTGAATGGAGAAAGGAATATAGCTCAGTGGTGAGCGTTTGCCCGACATATATGAGTCCCTGGGTCCATCCCCAGCACCATACAAGTAAACTGAAAAAGAAATAAATCGAGTGGAGGCCAGCAAAATGCCTGACTTAGAACCTAGCAGGAAGTGGGGGCCTGTAAGTAAATGTATACATCCAGTGAAGTTTTTTTTATTCTTGTTCTTTAATGCACATGTGTACACACACACGTGTGTGTTGTGTATGTGTGTATGTGTCTTATGTGGATGAGCACACAAATATGAGTAGGTACACATGTACATGTGTGTGTGTTGTAGTGTGTGTGTGTAATGTGTATGCGTGTATGTGTTTGTGCACACAAATGAGTAGGTGCACATGTACATGTGTGTGGTATGGTGTGTGTGTGTGTGTGTGTGTGTGTGTGTGTGTGTGTGTGTGTGTGTGTGTAGCTTGTATGCACGTATGGGTTTGTATGTGTATGTGCACACAAATATGAATAGGCGAATAGGCGCACATGTACATGTCGGGGGTAATGAAGGCCTGAGGCTGCACCCTGTTTTCCTTAACTGGAAAACACTTTACTCACTAAGGCGGAGCCTCTCAGCTGACGCCTGAGCTCCCTGGTATGGGTAGTCGCCTACAGCTTGCTCAGGGGTCCCCATCTGTCTTCCCATTGCAGGGATTCCAGTCAAGCTGCCCCCCCCCCCCCCCCCCCGCAAGCTCTGGTCCCCACGCTCATGCGGCTAGTGCATTGCCCCCTAAGATCTCCCCAGCTTTCTCCTGAGGCTCCATGTGCTAGAGGAGTTGCCTCTTTTTAAATAAATCACATTCGAACCCATGAAGCTCGCACATGGTTGCTATTTAGTAAATGTCTGGCGACAGTGAGGCCTTTTCAGGCCAAGAGTCTCTAAGCGTCTCGGGATCTCTTAGACTGATGAAAACATTGGTCGTTAGACATCCTCCCCACCCCCCGTTTGCTTCTGTAACGCAAAGGAGAAGCAGCAGAAAGGACAAGTTCTGTCTGCAACATGTGGCATGTTGTTAATCCTCTGCTCAGCACATCTCCAGATCATAACACCAGGTCCTGAAGATGGACACATGCACACACATACACAGACACACACAGACAGACATACACACTCACACACATATACATACATACACACACATACAGACACACAGAAAGAGATGTACACACTCACACACATATACATACACACATGCATATACACACGTATACACACATACACACACATATACATACATACAAACACAGAAATACACACACAGACATACACAGACATACACTCACACATTTACATACATACACACACACACAGAGACACATGCACATACACACAGACATACACACACACACATATATATACATACATACATTCACAGAGATATGCACGCACACATACACACACACACACACACACACACACACACACACACACACACACACACATTTTACTTTATTTTATTCTGGTTTTGCTTTTGAGACAGGTTCCTGCTATGCATCCAGGCAGGCCTTTAACCCACTTCGTAACCCAGGGCAGCCTCCAATTACAGATCCTCCTGCCTCAGCCTCCTGAGTGCTAGGATGACAGGCATGTGTCAATCACTATGTGTGGCCAACACTCCACCTCATGAGATGCATTTCTGTTCTCTGTAACCTTCCCCCTGCCTTTCACTCCGTGATCGCCAATGGCCATGGTGGTACACTGACGTCAGGGAGGCTAACCAGTTAGCAATTTTCACATTTTCCTAACAGAGCACAACGCAGAGGATATTCATTTCCTATCACTTTCCACGCGTTTTCATAAACATCACATAAAAGGGTAATTTTAATTAGTTTTTAAAGCAATGAAAATCTTAAAAAAAAAAAAAAAAAAAAAAAACTCCCCAGAAGCCAATATGTGAACTAGACAAAAGTGGAGCTGCCCCGATTGAACACAGGTGAGGAACGGTAACCCTGCTAGCGACAACCACCCCAGCCTAACAAGCAGGGTCCCTGCCACTCCTGACAGCCTTGAATAAAACACACACCAGAGGCTGTCACAGTTCAGGAAAGACCTTCCAACCATCTCCTGCACAAGATTAAAACTCAATTTGGAGGGGCCTGAGACATGGCTCGGTGGCTAAGGGCGCTTGATGCTCCTGCAAAGGACCGGGGTTCAGTTCCCGGCTGCTCACTAACAACTGTCTGTCACTCCAGTTCCAGAGGATCTGACTCCCTGTCCTGGCCTCCAAGGACATAAAACATACATAAGGGCAACACACTCATACATAAAATAAAAATTAAAATCAAAAACTCAACAGTCCTACCTTGCCCAGATTACTCTGATCATAGCCGTCCATCTTTGCTGTCACAGCTCCTGCCGGGTCATTTGTCCCCATGAAGCACTCCAGGACTGTGGCAGTCCTTAGCATTCCTCCGAGAACACAGATGTCTGCTCCTCGGTTCCCGCTCTCTAGCTGAACAGTCTTCCCTTACAAAGCCACATTGCTTCTCATACTTAGTTCAAGTCTCCCCGGCTGCCCTGTGTAAGTCTGGACGCTCCCATCTCCCTGTTCTCTCTCCACGTCCTGCTTGGTTTTGTTTGTTTTTTTGTCTATTGGACACAAGCTACAGTTATCGGAGAGGAGGGAATCACAATTGAAGTAATGCCTCCCTAAGATTGGCCTGCAGGCAGGCCGGCCCGTGGAACATTTTCTTTCTTTTAATATTTTCAATATTATTTATTTACAAAACAAAGGAGCCAGACATCACAGGGCTTATATCTGTAACCCCAGCAGCACCTGGGAGATTCAATGGGTAGACTCTTAGGTTCAAAACTAGCCTTGCCTACATCACACAGCAAGGCTCTGTCACAAAACACACACATACACACACAATACAGATAGATAAATGATAGGTGGATGGATGGATGGATAAGGTATGTAGGTAAATAGGTTTGGGGAGAGAGAGATACATAGATCAGAAACCCAAATCCCTCAGCCCAGAGAGTCTTGTCATTCTCTTAACACAAGCTTTGTCAGAGCAGGAAATAGGTCCCAAGAAATGACATAGGCTATTCTGGACATGACTTCAACTCATGATTGGAACTGAAGCTTACCTGCTGGAGCTCTCTGTTCTAATTTACAGTTTGTCGTGTTATAGAACCCTTGATCTTAAAAGAGTGTGTGGTTTCCTTTGCCTGGGGCACTCTGAATGGCCGCCCCTCAGTTCTCCTGTCAGCTGTCATCCCTCAGAGATGCCGTGCCGCCTCCTTTCTCCCAGCCCAGGAGACTTCCACTGCCCCCACCCCACACAGCCTCGGGAAGCCTGGCCTTTGCCTTTACTGCTCATAATTCCCTGGATTCACTGTGTGCATTTGTCTGTTTAATAGCTGTCTCCCCCACGAGAGTATAGGCAAGCTCCAGATGGGTAGGAGTCAGGCTCCGTGGCTCACTGTTGTAGTCCTGTCCTCCAGCAGGAAGTAAATACTCAATCTGAAAAATAAAGAAGCAAATGAGTAAAACACGTGAATCATGTGCTGACACCACTGTAAGTACTGTGTGTGTAAGTGTATACATAGTGTGTGTGTGTGTGTGTGTGTGTGTGTGTCTGCACACATGTGTGCACACATACCCATGGACGCACATGTGGCACCAGAGTAAGGCATCAGGTGTCTCCCTCTGTCACTCTCCACCTTATCATCTTGAAACAGAGGCTCTCACTGACTGAGAAGCTTGCCAATGGGCTGGCCGGCCAGCAAACTTGGGATCCATTCCTCGGTGCTGGGGTCATAGGCATATTCACTCCTGCCCAACTTTTTATGTGGGTGCTAGGGATTCGAACTCAGGTCCTCCTGCTTGAAGAGCAAGTGCTCCTACCCACTGAGCCATCTCGCCAGCTCCCCACCGTGGCTATTCGCAAAAGGCCGGGCTCATTGAGGTAACAGTTTCCCTACACAAGATAAAAACAGTGACTCTTTGGAACAAGGCATGCCCATATTCCCATCCCAGGCTCCCTCAGCCAAGCATTCAAATTCTTGCAGTAGCACCTACATGGGGCAGGAAGCCCATGGGTCTCAGGCTTGAGGTCGGAGCCAAACTTACCTTGCGATTTCTGAAACTTCAATAGGAATAACAGAAATTAGGCCAACTGTCATTCCAAAGTTTTAACCAGACAGTAAACAAACAAACAAACAAACAAAAAAAAAAACAAGCAATGCATGTGAATGCCCAGAGGCACTGGGCCATCTCTTTACATGTGAATGCCCAGAGGCAATGGGCCATCTCTCTACATGTCACTTCTTCCTGGCACTAGGAGAGCCACAGCCTTGGGAGAATCAAAAGGCAGCAATACTGACATAGAAATTGTGACCGTTTCCAATGTGCACGACCATGAGGGTGGTCTCTGTCACGGATCTCAGCTAAGAAGAGCCCAAGCAGAAGAAAAGGACATGGCAGCCAGTAAGCTGTCTACAGCTGGCATGGAAACCTCAGGACTCGCCTCGGAGGACTCCGAGGAATATTTGTTAGCGCTGCTTCAAGGCCGAGGAGGACACAAACATGAAATCTGCATATCTAATGCTGTGACTTCACTTGTGTCTGGGAGGTCGTGATTAGCAACTTTTAGATAATAGCACACATTAACTCCAAGAAGAAGAAAGAGAATGGGAAGTTCAGAACACAAAGAGAATGGAGTGAAGGGATCTGGACAGTTAAAAAAAAACAAACAAAAAAACAAAAGCCCTCCCTGGAGACAGGGATCCCATGAGAACCACCACCATGGGCTCCAAGTGTCAAAAAAAGATCAAGAACTGAAAACTGAATGCACTGACAGCAGGCACCAGGCCTGACAGTGGCCAGCAGCACCACAGGCTTGGAAGCCTTCCCAGTCCTTGTTTAATCTCCTGGGAAAGTTTTTCTCCACAGAAATACATATTTAAGTCCACAATGAGGATGAAGACGCAAACAGATTTTTATGTTCCAGTGACTTTGCAAAAGGCCATCTATGCCATTAGCGAGCGGACATCTGTATTTATATAGGAAGGGTTCCCTGGTCATGGGCATTTGACCCTTGAGGAAATTGCTTCTGGTTCATCCGTTCAACAAATATTTATCAAGTAAGGCGCTGTTCCAGGTGCTTGGGCTACTGCAGCAATCAAAACCGTGTGCTTTCCTGGAGTTCACGTGCTAGGGAGGAGAAGCAGATCATTCATAAGGATTGGAGGAAAGCGAGGAAAGCAGATCATTCACAAGGATTGTAGGAAATCGAGGAAAGCAGATCATTCACAAGGATTGTAGGAAATCGAGGAAAGCAGGGGGAAGGTTTTGGCAGTTGGGTCTGCTGCCTCGGGGAGGTCTCACTGAGAGGTGGCATTGTGATCTCCTCCTGGGGCATGGTTACCCGGAGAATCTAACTACAGACTCAACAAACTCGAGAAGGAAGCGGTGTGGGTCAAAGGAGAGCCCCAGGCAGAGGGGAGAGCAAATGGAGAACATGAATTCCTTGATTTTTCCAGAAACAGCCACACATGATGGCGTATGATGAGGAGAGAGGGTGAGAGATCAGGGACAGACAAGAATGTGCTTGTGCTGTGTAGGATGCGGCCTGAGTAAGAAAGGAAACCATCAGATTGGAGCAGAGAAGGGACGTGACCCAAGGTACTTTTATTAAACTCCGGTGGCGGTAGAGCTACAGGCCCTGGAAGCCATAAAATGAAGGTTAAGACTTCCAAAATGAGAACCTTTCATCACGGCACTTGGGAGCCAGAGGCAGGCAGATCTCTGAGTCTGAGAACAGTTGGTATACATAGTGAGTTCCAGGACAGCCAGGGCTACACAATGAAACTGTGTAGCCTGAAGTTTTCTCTGGTCCCGTCAAGCCCCTGCAGTCCCATGGCCCACTTATAAAATAATCACTCAGAGGCTTAATATTATTTGTAACTGCTCAGCCATTAGCTCAGGCTTATTACTGACTAACTTTTACATTTAAATTAACCCATAATTCTTATTTATGTTTAGCCACGTGGCTTGGTACCTTTTTTCAGTTCTGCCTTGTCATCTTGCTTCCTCTGTGTCTGGCCAGCGACTACTGACTCAGCCCTTTCTCTTCCCAGAATTCTCCTCATCTGCTTGCCCTGCCTATACTTCCTGTCTGGCTACTGGCCAATCAGAATTTTATTTATCAACCAATCAGAGCAACACATATTCACAGCATACAGAAAGATATCCCACAGCAAGACCGTTTCAAAAAAAAAGGACTTCCAAAATGTTCCTCCATGCCCATCAACTCATCTTTAGCATTCCTATTGAAGTTTTCAAAGCTGAGCTGAGAGGTCATTTTCCAAAAATGCCCCAAACAGCATTTCAGTCACTTAAATATACTACAGAGATGGCCAGACAGCACAGGTTAAAATGAGTGTCTCTTCCCAATGTGAGGTTGCACGTGGATCTTAGGAACTACAGATCCTGGGCTGTTGCAGGATATTTGATCACACTGTGAACCCCAAGATGGTGTTATTTACTGGAAAAACCTGTTTCTAGTTGTGGTGTGGCTCAGCCCTAGCACACACCTGTAATCCAAGAGCTTTCTGCTTGAATATTGTTAACAGGATTAAATAAAGTCAACCATAGGTCAAGAGGTGAAGCAAGCAACCAGTTAACAGGAAATGAACATAGGATTATTAAGAAAAAACCATAGAGAGTAGAAGGAAATCAGTAGGACAGATAGACAGGAACAGAGGAAGTAGAAGGGAGGGACATTGAGTTTGAGAGGTTTGGGTTGGTATAGGGAAAGGGGGCTTATGGGATGTCGGTGGAGGAGGAAGGTCAGTTGGGTGTTTTCTCTGCCTCTCTGAACTAGCAGGCTCTCACCCCAGCATCTAGTTCCCGAGTCTTTGTTGGTAAAAATCGAATGATTGAGATTTTGTTAAAAACAACCCTGGACCATATTCAGAAATCAGTTGTAGTCTAGCCGGAAGTTGGGGGGGGGGGGCGCGTACAGTGAAAACATGGGGGAAAAAGAAATGAGAGGAAGAGACCTAATGATTCCTAAGGTTGAATCGTCATGAAATAACAAAACACTACTTCCCCAGACTGAAGCACACACTGCCTGTGAGGACATATGCAGAGCTACATAACAAACCCCTCTCTCAAAGAAACAAGAGTCCAGATAAAAAACCCCACAAAGCTATAAACTAAAAACATTGCAGCATCTGCCAGAAAAGACAGCGAAGAAACAAGGAACAGAGTTTCCATGCATGAAGAGGGTCAGTGAGCACAGAAAAAGTGCCCGGGGGTCTGGCCTGAGACTGCTGCTGCTGCTGCTGCTGGCTTCCTGGGCTGGTGTCCTGACTGAGGAAGGCCATGTAAATAAAACACTCCACACTACCTCATCACTCAAACCGGTCAGCTCCCTGTCCACACCCCTAAGCCACCGCTAGCATTTTTAGGAAGAAAGGAGAAAAAAAAAAGGGGGGAGGGGGTGTGTCTTTAGACAAGCTGTATGATAGAATTCCTTACTTACTGAGCATGTAAACACACATATTTTTTTTAAAAAGGAAAAAAAAAGAGAAACAGCAAGATGAACGTGAGTCAAAGTGTTGACAGTCACCATCTGTGGATAGTAGTATTATGGGTAATACTTTTGTTGTTAAACTGTATTTTTCTTTTTGCCTTTTCCACAATGAACTTGGACCATTGAAGGTTTCTTTTTAAAGCACGGAAGTGTAACATGGTTTCTAATACAAACGACTCACTTTCCAGAAAGTTCCTGTGAGCTGCTTCATGAATTAGACTGCATACTCCTGGCCACACTTGGAAGCAGCTCCTGGGCCACACTGTTCAGGTGTGCAACTTGCCTTGGGTTTTGGAATATACGGCAGGCAGGCAGCACATCCCTCAAATCCTAAGTGGACGGGTCTGAGCACAGCCCCGGCTTTGGGGATCAGAATGTATCTTCTAATCTCCTTAACAAAAAGTGCTAAGCCCTTAAGCTCTCTCTTGTTTCATCATAAACTGCCAATAAAACCGAGTCAGATCTACCTGTCTCTCTACCAGCCTATGGACTGATGTTCTCTTCCTCTGGGAAACCCTGACTAATAACAGCTAGGTTCACTGAGGACACTTGTTACCAAGTCCCCAGCTCTAAAAAATCAATTGTCAAAGCGCTGGATCCCAAGCCACGTTGTCTTGTCATAAAAATGCCTACCCAGCCTGCTCTTCACTCATCCTCCTGCTGAGCTCCCTGCAGCGAATTCACCTTCCCTCCCTGCTGAGAGGCCTGGGATATGCAAGATGCATCAAACGAAGATAAGCCTTTTATCAATCCAGGGCTCCCTTAGACAGCCTCTCACCCGGCACCGAGTGCTGCTAGACAGACTCATGGAATTCCCTAGCAACTGAACAGAAAGAAAGAAAGGAGCCCTGGGAAAAGGGGCACTAGGCAACTACGGGTTGGGGAGGGAGGGAGTTGATCGCTCAGAGGAGAACAGCATTTTCCGGGCTACCTCAAAGACCCTGGCACCTGAGAAAAGAGCAACGTGACAAATATGCAGAGTGTCGTGTCTCTCACCCTAGGAATTACCAAAGCAGCTAAAAACAGCAACATGCACCGCATAATCTCTAACCTCAGGGGACAGGGAAACGGGAGAATCGCAGTGTGGATCTCATTTCCTTGTTAGGCGCATTATCATAAGTGGGGGCCTCTGTCCCGAACACCACACTTCACTAACGTTCACTGGGCTCGGGCTTCTGAAATATTGAATTCCATAGTAATTTTATTTTTTGCTTTTGACCTTTACTGTTTTGCTCATTTATCCATAAACATGAGCTCCTGAACCAATTTTAAATTAAATAGCTAAGGTTACAGCCTCAGGCCATCCAGAGAGGACTACACCAGCAGCCCACAGAGGACCTCACTGTGGACCTGAGGTGTTAGTCTCCATCTTCTGGATACCTGGGTGTGAGATTCCCTGACGGAGATCCAAGCCTTCATTTATCTTGCCCCTCCAGTTTGGGAGGAGACTTAGGGAATGTCTGTTTTCCTGGGAGGGGACGGCAGAAGAGGTCTCCTGATGTTAACTTTCTAAGTCCTCAGCTCTTGTCAAAACATTATCCTGCAGGATGCCTCTGTGAAGGAGACTTGTTAGAACGACCCTGCAAAGCAGTTAAAAGTAGCTCATTCAACCAATTTTGGCAACTGAACTATTTTCTGAAATCCAGAATAGCAAATACTTGGGAGCCAGACAGGGCCAAACTAGGAGATCCAGGAATCTCAGTGTAGGGTGGGTGTCATTCATTTACTGAAACCCTGCCAGCCAACGGGGCAAAGAAAGACCGGGGTGGATTCTGAGTGGCCTCACCTACCCTCCTTGTGTTCCCCTCGGGCAGGGGGTAGGGACAGCAGGCAATCATGGACTACTCATCCCATGTAAGAGTGGGGCTCGAGGGGTCACTCTGGTTCCGCTTGGAAAATGGATGCACTGTCATGCCTAACCCATCTAGGGTTATACAACCCACGCAGGATATCCCACACAAGGGTGGAATGAGAATCTGCATCCGGGGATCTGGTTCCCAAGTTTAAGAACTTTGTGCGGCTTGTAGAACCGGCCAGGAGCATATGCTGACTGTCAGAAGCCCTGGGGGTACACACCCAGGACTTAATCTGAATCGGCCAATGAGGAGCAGGGGGGAGGGGGCTGGAGGAGGGAGGGGCAGGAGGAGGGGGTTGAAGGAGGGAGGAGAAGGGAAGGGGGTTGGAGGAGGGAGGAGAAGGGGAGGGGGTTGGAGGAGGAAGGAGCAGAGCGAGAAGGGAGGAGCAGGGGGAGGGGGGTCAAAGAAGGGAGGAGCAGGGAAGAGGGGGAGGAGGGAGGAGCAGAGGGAGGGAGGGGCGGGCAGGGAGTTGGAGGAGGGAGATGCAGGGGAGGGGGTTGGAGAAGGGAGGAGCAGGGGGAGGAGGTCGAGGAAGGAGGAAGAGCTAATCTTTCTAACTGCTCTCCGTGCCCTGCCGGGCACTGATCAGGTTCCTCAGAACAATGCAGCCAAGCGCACACTAGGATTGTCCCCTCCACAGATGGGGACACCAGCTCAGAGACACAGGAACCCAAACCTGCTGCAGAGTGAAGCAGCCGATGTGGCTCCAGAAGGCCGGGCTCCTAACCTCTCTGTGGAACTGCTTCTCCCAAGAGTGCTGAGCACAGTCCACAACCTCCGAATTCCAGACTCTACCACTGGACTTCACTCCCCCACTGCATGCAGCAGTTTATGAGCTCATACCGGGTGGGGGTGCTCTCAACATTACTCCACAGGAAATCAAATCTGTATTTGAAAGTAGTTCTGTGAAGTCCGGAACACCTACGCTAGCTTCAGCTCTGAAGACCTGTGTGCTCCTAAGTTCAAGGGTCAGGTTCTCTACGACCGAAGTAACACCCCCCCCCCCCACACACACACACACAGTCTGCGTGCACTCCCGAGTCTGTGAACAAACTAGTCTGGATCAACCCCTCTGAACTCCTCCAACTAGGGAGAGCAAAATCAAAATTCATCTGATCACCACTTCTGACATCCATGGCCTTTATCCCTTCATTCTGCCTTACAATTGCACAGGAGGCCATCTACTTGGCTGAGGGAACATTTTTATCACTCTCAGAAATGGTTTTTATTCAAGTTTGAAAGAGAAACATTTCATTTCCTTTCTCTCAAAGATACAGGAGAAAGCAGGTGTGTTTGTCTACCCAGGATTCCTTGGTGAGGAAACCCTATCTCCCCATATGCAGTCCCAAGGCTGTCCTGAGGACCCCAGGTTACCCATGGAATGATTCAGTCAATAATGAAAGGTTCCAGGACAGCTGGGGCAGCTGTCTTTCTGTCGTAGATTGTGGTTGCTGATTGAGAGGTGAGAATTAGATGGAGAGAGAATTCTGCAATGGGTGAGCCTTTTTCTTGTCCGAAGGACATCTTCCTTCCTTAGAAACCTTGGGAATGGAAGGACCCAATAAATTCCCTCTACCTTCAATCTAGTCTGACTTGGATTTCTGTCCCTTGCAACCAAGTGTAATAATATAAAGAACTAAACGTTTAAATTGCTGCCTTGACCTCCCACGGAAGGCGCCCACCTGTGCCAAATGCATATCCCTCTCTTAGAAAGGTCTCGGCTTCTTTTATACCAATAAACATGTTGCCTTGGAGCCTCGGTCCTCTGCATTGAACTCATTTCTTTCTTTTGGGCTCTGTCCCTAGCACAGACATGAAGAAAATGTGATTGCTCTCTAACTGCAGTACCTTTATCCTCAGAGATGTGTATTTAGTCACAAATGACAATGTGCCCAGGTATCCCAAGTGCATCCTGGTCTTCCTAGTGATCAGCCTATGCCTGGATGTGTACAATGCTGTTACTTCAAACAGTGGTTCTGAAAATAACTGTGTAGTCAGGCATGGTTGCTTACACACGCTATAACCTCAGCACTGAGAAGGCTGAGGCAGGAGGCTGCCAATAGTTATGAGTTTGAAGCTACCCTAGGCTATACAGTGAACACCAGAACAGCCAGCCAGACTAAAGGGGTTTTTGTTTTGTTTTGTTTTGTTTTGTTGAGACAGGTCTCATTCTGTAGCCCAGACTCACCTCAAACTCATGGCAATCCACCTTAGCCTTACCAACTGTTGGGATTTTAGACATGAGCCACCATACCTAGCTTCCTAGAGAGATTTTTAAACTACCAATGCCAAGGTGTCATCCCAGAGATTTGATTTTAATCTAGAGAAGCGGTCCATTTATCAGTATTTTCAAAATTCTTTCCCAGACAGTTAGACTGGCTGATTTCATTATATTTAAGCATATCTTTAGTGATTTTTCTACGGGCCCAAATTAGACTAACTTTGCTGCCCATGATTTTTGATGGTGGGGCTGGAAAAAAGCAGGGAACGGTTTGTCCTTAGCATTCCCTGCAATGTTGCCAGATGTGTGGTGATGTCTGTTTGCGGAGGACACGCACATTGGCCTTGTGTCCTGTGGCCTACTGAGAGCTCACTGCTATGCCCATGCTGTGTGCACCTTTAAGTCTTCCATCCAGATTGATTAAATTATAAACATTCTGAAAAGCTTAAAAATCGAGATTTGACCTCCCCCCTTTTTCATTCTGCTAAATAGTAAAGATCGGTGCAACCTAAATAGTCTATGGTACATGTATTAATTTACCAAGACTCCAGTAAGAAAGTACTATAAACCAAACAATTTCAAAGAAACTTGGACACAAAGACAAATACAGTGTGAAATGCCGAGTGAAGGTAAAGGCCGGGACCAGGGTAGGGACCCTGGAGATTGCCAGCATCCAGGCAGCAGAAGGTAGGGAGAGAAAGAAACCAGTCCTGCTGATGCTGTTTGTTTGGGTCCTCTTGCCAACTTGACTAGACTGAGAAACGTGTCAAGCGCGCCTCTGGCTGGGTCTGCAGTGGGTTTCCCCGAGAAGACTGGATAATAAGGGTGCCGACCTGAAGAGTGGGCTGATTCTTTGCTGGGTTCTTGATATAATGGCATTATTGAAAGGAGTCAGAGGATGGGAGGTGGAGCCGGTTGCGTGAAGTCTGTCAACGTTCTCGGGGGAGGGAGGGTGTCTTTTTTTGCTCTTGGGTCTTCCGGTATCGATCTCTGCTCCCTGTCCAGCATGAAGCTACAGCTCTCTTCTCACACATGCTCTCCATCTGTTGCTGGAGCCATGCCGCTCTGCCCAAGCACACAGGATCAAGCAATCACGAACCAAACCCTCTAAGACTGTGAACCAGATACGTTCTTCCTCCTTTTTAAAGTGTTTTGATCAAGTACTGTGTTCAGAACAAGAAGAAAAGTCAATAATACAGATAGGGTCTTGCTGTGCTCGCCAGACTGGCCTTGATCTCTTGGTCTCTAGTGACCCTGCCTCAGCCTTCTTGGGTGTCTGGGCTACATGTACCCAATATGGCATGCAGCCTGGGTTTTGGACTTCTAACCCCGAGAACCCTAAGAAAATAAATCTTGTTCAAGACACTGTCTGTTGTACTTTGCTCCAGCAGCCCTAGGAAGCTCGTAAAGTGCCTAAGAAAACAAAGCAGCTAAGACCTTGTCAACAGTCACCTTTGATGTCACAATGGTCAGGAGAAACCCCCAGAAGTCTCAGTGGCAAGAAACAGTAACTCATTCTTTTTTTTTTTTAATTTATTTATTTTAGTGTGTGAGGACAACTTGCAGGAGTCGGTTCGCTCCTTCTGTCCCATGGGCCGTGGAGATTGAACTCGGGTCATCAGGGTTAGCACCGAGCGTCTTCACCCCCTGAGCAATCTCACTGCCTAGTAAGTCATTTTTAATCTTCATGCAACTCTCGAAGTCAACACCAGCTGCTTTACAAAGACAGAGAAGAGATTTAGAACAAAACAGCGCATTTCCTAGCCCTGAAGGCAGACCCGAAGCATCTAGCAACCTAGATAGTGAAAAAAATTACTTAGAACAAAATTAATTTTTTGCAATAAAAACGTATTTCTATTGGTTTCCACATCAGCTTTGTTAGCAAGCTATGAAATACCCCAGCAGCCAGAAAAACCCAGTTGCTTTCTGGGCCGGGGGACAAATGGCATGGATTAATTTATATATTCTATGTGTTATCACAAAAACTAAAGTTGCCAGTATCTAGGGATGTATTTCACTGCTTCACTCCGGGACCCTCTCCGTGGAAGGCCATGCTCCTGTGACTGTGAGATCAAACCTTGGCTTAAACACTACAACTGAGTATGACCTGATCATTCAATTACAATATAGTCCTTAGGTAGGGAGAGAGCTAGCAGAGGCCAGGGAAACTGATCTTGCCATAGTAACCTGAGAACTGGCTCACACACATTTTATCACTCTGCTATCTATCTTCTAAACTCTCTTTTTTCTTCTTTTCCTACGCTTCAACATCCCGTTTGTTTTCTTAAATATCCCAGACATTGAATATTTCTGTTCATGGTGATTTCTGCTCTCGGGGTAGAGGGATGTTTCTTTACGAACTGAAGGAAAGTAACGAAGAAGAGACTAAAAGGTTAAATTTACACATCTTCACCAGGGATGCTGGCTACTTTGGTTAAACAGAAGAATTTCCAGTTAAACTCTTCAAATTGGCTGTGAGTGTGGAGAAATCTCTTCAACTCTTTGTTCCCCAGTCCTCTTTGCTTCAAGGGAAGTGATGCTCACACTGTCATACTGGGGGTGTTCACGGATGAAACGATCCATCATCAAGACCCAATTAGGCAATGGCGATCAATGCCGACACTTCAGAATCTGATAAAAAAAAAAATACATTCTGCACACAGCTGACAACCTCTGGGGCCATGCCGACTAGCAAGGAACAGGCAGGCTCCACCAGGATGAATGGACACAGGAACTGAACAGGCAGAAGGAACATGGAGGCGGATGGCTCATAACATCTCAGGAGCATGCATGTCTACTCTGCACCAGACCATCTCCAGTTCTCACGGGAACCCAGGTCCTAGGCTCTGGGAACCTGAGACCTGGGCTCCAGTTCTCAGGGGAACCTGGGTCCTAGGCTCTGAGAACCCAGGGCCTGGGCTCCGGTTCTCAGGGGATCCCAGGACCTGGGCTTCTCTCATGAATCTAGAATACTATTAGTGAAAAGAACCAGTAATTCGATTTTTAAAAATGAGTGCCCTTATGCACTCTTTTAAAAGGTATCACCTTCCCAAATAGGCTCTACAGACCCTCCTTTACAGAAAGGAGAGGAAGCTGCCACAGACTCCATTCGGAAGAGAGAATGAGGAGAAGATTGAGCCTCCCTGTGTAATCGGAAGGGCCAACAAGGCAGGCGAAGCAAGCGAGAAAATTTAAGTTCAAAACAGAGACCCCCTTTCCACTGCTCAGAGCTGAACACAACAGAACGTGTGCGTCTGTGTTCTCCTTCTCGCGTGACCGCTGCCACTGTGTCCCATGTCCACCTAGCGTCTCCTCCAACTGCTTCCACAGCCCTTAAACTCATTCCCTCACACAGCAAGTTCACTAGGCCTCTACCGTGTGCAAGGCACTATTATTCTACACACTGTGGACAAGTTCACCAGGCCTCTACCGTGTGCAAGGCACTATTATTCTACACACTGTGGACAAGTTCATCAGGCCTCTACCGTGTGCAAGGCACTATTATTATTCTACACACTGTGGACTCGGCAAACCTCCCGTAAGGGCCTATAATCTCCTCTCAAGAGCATGACAGACAGTGCCAGTACCAGAAAGGAAGGTGTGTATGTGTGTGTGTGTGTGTGTGTGTGTGTGTGTGTGTGTGTGTGTGTGCGCGCGCGCACGCGCGCGCAGGGTCACAGCTGTAAGCAGGGGACCTAGTGAAGGCCTCACTGAGCAGGGATGCCACAGCGAAGTCTACAGGAGATATGGAAGAGCTGTGCGGACGGTCACCTTGGGAAAGAGCACTTCCCGTAAGATACCTTTGCCCTGTTCGAAAAGACCAGTAAGACTGGAGTGGGGACAGGAACAGAGAGGGAGAAGGAATGGCCTCGAGAGACCAGGGGTGGCGGCCGCAGATCATGAGGACCTTTCGTCAGCAACTGCAACTCTGCATTTCACCCTGGATACAGGGGGCGGGGACAGACGGACAGATGGATGGACACGACAGTGGAGGGGAGAATGGAAGCCGATTATACGTGTGGGGTTTTTGTTATGTTTTTGTCTGACAGACAGAGTCTCACTATGTAGCCCTGGCTGTCCTGGATCTCGCTCCGTAGACCAGGCTGGCCTCGACTTGACAGAGATCCGCCTGGCTCTGCTGGGATTAAAGGCGTGTGTCACTACATCCGGCAGAAGCATGGTCAGTCACCCAGAAGCGGCTGGTTTGGAAACGAACTGTCTCTTCTGCTAGTCAGATCCTGTAAAAAGTAAGAAGACACAGTAAGGCACACCCACTCTCAGCCACTTGGCCCCGGAGAATAAAATTTACCTCCACGCAAAAACCCCACACGATTGTTCAGAGCGGGCGCCCATGTCATCGCCCCAAACTGTTAACAGTCCCTCAAAAGAGGACTGACCAAAAGCCTGTGGTACATCCCCACCACAGACTACTACTCAGTCGTGAAAAGGAAGAAACTATTGATTGTAGCTGGAAGTTTCTCCCGTCCTACCCAGTCTGAGGTCCCGTGTTTCTCTGGTCCCCACCTGGCCCCATGGTGGAGATGAATTTTTCCCACCCGAGTCCCACAGCCGCTTGGTCCCAAGTAAACACACAGACTTATAGTATTTACAAACTGTATGGCCTATGGCTCAGGCTTCTTACTAGCTAGCTCTTATAACATAACTCAACCCATTTTTATTAATTGTTGTATCGCCACATGTTTGGTGGCATCCCATTACATGTTGCTCCTTGGACAGTGGGGTGGTTTGGCGTCTCCCTTTACTCTAGTTTCTCCTTACACTCTCTCTCTCTCTTGGATTTTCCCACATGGTTCCATCCTGCCCTGCCATAGGTCAATGCAGCTTTATTTATTAGTCAATGGGAGTAACACATATTCATAGAGTACAGAAAGACGTCCCGCAACAACTGATGCATGCAACACACATGGGTCAGTCTCAAGGATATTAAACTAAGTGAAAAACCTCAAAAGGACATAGATTTCATGCAAAGGACATATCGAGAAGAACACAAGGTGTACTCCTTGCAAAAAATAGATGAAAGGTACCTGGAATTTCTTTATATCATTTTTTCAACCTCTCGTGAATCTAAAATAATCTTAAAAATGCTTTTGTTTTTCTAAACAACATTGCAGGAAAAAAAAAAACACTGTGTTTCATGAGGACACTGTCACGTGGAATGACACTCTTTTTTTTTTAGTTTTTTGAGACAGGGTTTCTCTATGTAGCTTTGCGCCTTTCCTGGAACTCACTCGGTAGCCCAGGCTGGCCTCGAACTCACAAAGATCCACCTGGCTCTGCCTCCCGAGTGCTGGGATTAAAGGCGTGCGCCACCACCGCCCAGGCCTGACACTCATTTTTGTAGTCAGCAGGCGGGGCTGAGCGCAGGTGTAGGCTGAGCAGAAGAACACCAGGACTTGGTCTAACTGCGATGGGGACTCATTTTTGTAGTCCCCTGGCGGGACTCTCCCAATGTCTTTCGCTGTTTTGTTTTTAACTTTTCAAGCTTAGAGAACTGTTAGGCATCGGAAAAGGCTCCCTCCTTTGCCCGCTTCCCCTGGAAAATGAATCTATACATTCGTTAACCTTCCTTTATTCTACACTAACGTATAATTTCCTTTGAAACCATGAGGCTACCAAGTAAGCCAAATAAAATCTTTAACACCTTTGCTTTTGTGTCTGTATAAGAGTTATGGTTGTACCTTTCCTGAAAATTAGTTTTTAAGAACGTAAACCTGGTCATGTCACTCCCCAGCTTAACTCCCCCCGCCCGAGTCCCACCGCAGTTAGAACGAGTCCTGGTGTTCTTCTGCTCAGCCTTCTGCCATTTGCCTCACACTCCTAACCTCTTTCTTGCCTGTCTTTCTGCTCCTCCAATCACCCCATCCAACGGCTGTGGTACCTGTTGTCCTTTGCCCTGGATTGTTGTTATGGATTGGTTTTCTCCCAAAGTGAACTATCAGCCATTTGTCAAAGTTAACGCCCGTTGTCTTAGTTGGGTTTCCTCTGCTCTGATGAAACACCATGACCAAACACAACTTGGAGAGGAAAGGGTTTATTTGGCTTACACTTCTACATCACATTCTATCATCAACGGAAGTCAGAACAGGAACCTGGAGGCAGGAACTGATTCAGAAGCCATGGAAGAGTGCTGCTTACTGGCTTACTCCTTATGGCTTGCTCAGCCTGCTCTCCTACAGCACCCAGAACCACAGGACCAGGGCTGGCACCACCTACAGTGAGCTTGGCCATCCAACATCAATCTATAATCTAGACAACGCACCTATTAGGTGCATTTGGGGTCTGGTCTTCTAAACGACTCCTCTATCTTGTGTCAAGCTGACATAAAACTAATCAGCATACAGGCTTCAGGGTGTACCTCAGGTGACAGAGTACTTACCAAGCAAACACAAGGCCCTAGTTCGACTCCCCATCAGTACAAAAACTCACAACCATAATCCCAGCACTTGAGAGGTACAGACAGAAGAGTCAGAAGTTCAAGGTCATCCTCTGCCACATAGCAAGTCTGAGGCTCCCTGGGTAACATGAGAGAAAAAGAGATAATATGAATGAGAACACTCTTACCCCATTCTTCTCAATAATTATGTCTCTCAACAAATATTTTTAACCTGGTGACTAATTTGTTATCTGCTCCTCATTCCCTCAGTGGCCCCCAGAATCTGTTTCACCATTACATCCCTCAGAACCCATAAAGACACCTAACACATAGTAGACACACAGTACGTATTTTTGACTAACAGCTGGGTGAACGGATGTTGTATCTGGAGATAGTGAGATCTCCATCTCTGGCAGCCAAGCAAGGTTTGTACAACCACGTGTCAGAGTTGTTACAAACCACAGACACCGGTTCAGTCAGACTGTGTCCTTCCCTTCCAGGCCTGTGTGTCTGACTCCAGAGTCACCACACCCTTCGGCTCTACAATAAACAAAGCCATTCCTCAGACACTTTCCATGGAAAGACAGTACGCACACTCCGCCTGCTGCTGCAGCATCTCAGCATTAAAATGTTGAAGCTAATCAGACATTTAATTTCAAAGTGGAAGGTCATTATCTTGTCACAAAATTTTATTCCAATTACTTTTTTTTCTATTATACGAAATGAATTAAAAGTAGCACAAAACATTGGGAGATCAAACAGTCAATCAGAAGCTCATTAAATATCATTGAAATTGGTGCAATAAAAAGCATTTCCCATGGCTGAGTTATTATTTAAAAGCTATATTCTGGATGGCTCAAGGAGTTGACATCCTGCCAATCAAAAATGTACCCTGTCCACATACAGCCCCTTGGCTTTCAAAAGTTCACCATCTCTTATTTTTGAGATAAGAGTAAATATCTAAAAAGATTTAAAGCAGGAATGTAATTGCCATCCTAGCAGACTCTGTAAAGCACCCAAGAACAGGCAGCAGCAAAGTCACTGTCCGATGATTTAGACCACCGAGCAGAGCAAGATGTTTACTGAGTGTTACTTACAAAGGACTGTGCAAGTGCTTGGCTCTATTACATTTGTACCAAGAGTTGTAAAGCAACGATTTGCATTCAAGGGGAAAAGAAAACAGCTTATTCTTAGCCAAAGACGAGTGACCATGGTCCAGGACACAGATTTGGTCTTCTCTGAACAACATGTTCCAGGTAGCCACAGCCACGGAACAAGGAAGGTGATAAACAGATACACAAAAACACTAGACAGCTGTGGAGGAGCTACTGCCAGGCAGAAAGTCCTTTCTACAGGTTGAGATGCTAGAATTTCCTTAGCTTAAGAGATTGGCGGAAGCCAGAGGTCCACGAAGGTTAGTGACACACTGAGAGCTTAATCTGGTCACAAGGATGTCAGGCCAGACACAGGGGTTGAAAGTAAATGGCTATGAAGGATCCTAAGAGGCTCGGAGTACTTTTGGCCCTGAGTGTCCATCAATCCACAGCCACAGTGTTCTAGTCAGCCAAGGTCAAGCAGTCTGAGGATCTTTACTACAATAGATGCCTCCTCTTCAGGGAGCTCTGCTGTACGCTTCACACACAGTTCTGAGTTCAGAATAACCCAGGTGGGAGGAGCAGCAGTCCCAAGTGTAAAGGGGTATACAGCTCCACACTTGGGAGTGAGTGTCCATTTTACTTTCTAGGGGTAATTAATAAGAACTTGACTGTTTTTCTTTCCCTCTCTTTCTTCTGAGGACTGAACTCAGGAGACCTGTCAGGATTCTTTTCGGGAGCTCTCTCTCAGCTAAGAACGCCATTTCCTGTGATGCTGGCTAGGGAACTTCCTTGTGTGAAGGTATGAAAAGTGACCACTGGGGGCTGGAGAGATGGCTCAGTGGTTAAGAGCACTAACTGCTCTTCCAGATGTCCCGAGTTCAATTCTCAGCACCCACATGGCAGTTAGCAACTGCCTGTAACTCCAAGGTCTGACACCCTCAAACAGACACACATATAGGCAAAATAACAATGCACATAAAATAAAAATAAATAAATTATATTTAAAAAAAATTTTTTTTAAAGTGACCACTTTACATTTCTAACATTTTTTCTTCTGGAAGACCTTTTTCAAAAAGCAAAGCTAAGCCACCTTTTTTTTTTTTTTTTTTTTTTTTTTTTTTTTTTTTTTGGTTTTTCGAGACAGGGTTTCTCTGTGTAGCTTTGCGCCTTTCCTGGAACTCGCTTTGTAGACCAGACTGGCCTCAAACTCACAGAGATCCGCCTGGCTCTGCCTCCCGAGTGCTGGGATTTAAGCCACCGTTTTAATTCATTTCTGTGATGCTATAATAGAATTCCAGAGATGGGGTAGTTTATAAACACTCTAACTTCTAGTTCTGGAGACTGGGAAGCCCAAGGGTGCAGGTCTCTTAGTTAGAACTCCTCTCCTATGCTGTAACATGGCAGACAGCATCATGTGGGTGAGGGAAAGCAACAGATGCCCTGGAAGCTTCTAGACCTTTACTCCACATTCATCCCATCCACGAGGGGACAGCCCCGAGGACCAACCACCTCCATTGAGCCTTACCTCTTAATTCTGTCACACTGGGGATTGTTTCCACCACATGATATTGGGGACACATTCAAATCACTAGTAATTCTGCCCCTGTCCTCCAAAATGCAAGTTATTTTCACATACAAATGACAACTGTCCATCTCAAAAGCCCCCAAAGTCTAAATTCATTCCAGTGGCAAGTTAAAAGTCCGAAGTCCAAGACTGGCATCTAAATCAGGTACTTTAATTCATCCTGAGGCCAATTCTTCTCCATCTGGGAGTCAGTGAACTCAAACACTGTATTATCGACTTCCAAAATACAACTATGGGCCGAGAATGGTGGCTAAGGTCTGTGACCCCAGCACTCAGTAATCCCAGTGCTTAGGAGGCCGAGGCAGGAGGATCACTTCAAATTTTAGTCGGGAACTCTGCTACACAGTAACTTTCAGAGCCATTCTAGGCTACAGTGAGACCCTATCCCAAAACCACAAATATGGTGAGATGGCAAATCCAAATCCAAAGGGGTGAACATTTAATTGTTTTGTTTTGTTTTGTTTTGTTTTTTGAGCCAGGGTTTCTGTGTAAGCTGTGGAGCCTGTCCTGAACTCACTCAATAGCCCAGGCTAGCCTTGAACTCACGGAGATCTGCCTGCCCCTGCCTCCCGAGTGCTGGGATTAAAGGCATGCACCACCTCTGCCCAGTGAACATTTAAATCTTAAAACTCCAGAATAACCACCTGCCACTTCCTAGATGCCCTAAACTGTTTGGCCCCCAAAGCATCAGGTACCCATTGCTCAGCCTCTGCTTTCAGCTTTCCCAGGATAGGGCTGGACACCAATCACTCTACAGTTTGGGGGAGGCCTTAAAGAGGACCTTATTCCCAGGCCTACATTAGGCACTGCCCGAGTTGGGGTTTTCTGTGGTAACCCTGCCCCTGTGACAAGTCCCTGCCTGAAGTCCCAAACTGTCCAACATATCTTTGACCATTGGTCCCCCAGCTTTACACTGAGTCAGCACACACAGCTACTTCAAAGCTCACCACTTCTGCCCTTCTGATCTAACTTGGCCCAGCTTGAGGCATATCAGGAGTATCCCAGGAATGCTGCGCCAGAACGCAGAAGCCTTCCAAGGTGGCTCTGGGCAACAGACACCTTTCTGGAAACCTTGTCTTCACGGTGCTGGCTTGTCTCAAAGATCTCAGTTAAGGCCCCTGTCTCATTATCCTGATGAACAGACCCTGAGCAAGGGAATCCCAATCATCTCTTGAGTAAAGGGTTACCGGCTCTACCCACAGCATTCTCTCCTGGGCATGCTTTTTCACTCTTACCATGCCAGGCTGCAAATCTCCCCATCTTTCTGCTCTGCATCCCCTTTAATTATAAATTCCATCGTTAAATCACGTCTCTGGTCTCTCAGCCAAAAGAAGCCATGCAGCCCTCTGAAGGCTTTGCGGCTGCTTAGATATTTATTCTGCCAGACATTGTACTTCATTGTTCTTTATGGAGAAGCTTTGCCTTCCACACACTCCGAAGGCAGAGTTCTGTGGAACCAAGATGGCCTGTACTCCAGCTTCTAAAGCTTTGATTCCCCACTCCAATTGGAGACTCATTAGAATGCCCTTCGCCATCAGCCTGCCCTGCCTTCCTGCCTTCTCTCCTCCCTCTTTTTTTTTCTTTTTTTTAGATAGGGTGTGGATATGTATTACAAGTCAGGCCTCTTGGTCGTGCCTCCCAAATGAGTGCTAGATTAGGGGGTTAGCGCTGGGATTACAGGTGCGAGTCACCAGACCTCACTTTTCTACCATTGATCAAAACTGCTTAACTCATTGTAAACATCCCACGCTTTCTCTATAGTTCTGCGTTTTCACCAGAGTCACCATCAATGCTTCATTCATACCAACCTAGGCCTTTTCACGTGTATGCTCCCCAATTCTTCCATACTCTACTACCAAGCCATTCCTACATTGTAAAGAAACCGTTGTTGCAATAATCCCCTACTCATTACCTTTACAAGGTTTGCTTTGTGCTGTTATAGCAGCATACCATAAGCTAAGCAATTTACAAAGAATGGAAAGTAGGTGGGGTTTTTTGTTTTGCTTTGTTTTTGCCATTCCAGAGGCTGAGACGTCCAGGGTTGATGGGCAACAACACCTGCTTAGAAACTTTTTGTTGTAACATGCACCATAATGTGGCAGAGGCCATCACCTACATGAGCACCCGAGAATTCAAACTCACAACCCCGCTCTCTTTTATAGCAGGCACCAATCCAGGCTTGACATAGCCCTTCTGTAATAAATGCCTGCCCTGGGGCCCCACCTCCCTAGACTAAAAGGACTAAGTTCCCAACATGTCTGTTTAGAGATGATCCCAACCATAGCAACCACTCATTTCAGTATTTGCTTTTATAGAAATGGCCACTTGGGCTATAAATGATAGATGGTCCCTTTAGCCAGTAAAACATAAGGAACTACCGCTCCCAGTCTCTCAAGCTGTTTGAGTGGCAAGGATGGCATACATTTAGAATAATTAAGGGCCAGAGAGATGGCTGAGTGGTGAAGAGCGCTTGTGGCTCTTGCAGAGGACTCAGGTTCGATTCCCAGCACCCACATGGCGGCTCACCACCATCAGTGACACCAGTTCCAGACCCTCGGGCACCAGGCACCCATGCAGTGCACATACACACACTCATGCAAATAAAATTAACAAATCCTAGATAAATAAATAAATAAATCTGCATAAAAGCGATAGCTCCACCACCCCCAGGGACAAGAAATCAACTCTTTACCAGAGGGCTGAAGGTTTTCTTCCCACCAAACCCCACCACCACCACCACCACCACCACCACCACCATCGCCACCCTAACTTCTTTTCAAAAGCTAGGAGTTACCAGGGAGCGAAGTGGGAGGGAAAAGATTTCAGTACAAAATCCAGAGCTGCTCGGTAGAGAGGAAAGTGTGGGGAGGCTTGTTATCATTTATTTCCTCCGTCTATCATTCAGTTTCGTCTGCCTCCCGTCTCAGAAGTCACTCCCCCATTTCTCACTTATGTGCCTAAGAAGCATCTCTCTGGCATCTCCCTCTCTGTCTTTCACCAGCATTTCATTATTTCTTAACTGTCCCTCTCCCTTTCTTCCTGGTGATCCACGTGTCCTCATTTAGCAGTTTTCAGAAGCCAGGGAGAAGAAACGTTGCAAATAATGTTAAATATGATTAATATCTTGAATTCCTTGAAATATGACATGCATGAGTTACAATGAAACCTCTTTTATTTCCCCATGAAATGCTTTTGCATAATGAGAAAGAAAATGTCCTCTATGCCCTAATCAGCCCTGACAGTTCCTGGACTCCCAAATACTTTTATTTATGGCATTATTTATTTCATCTCTAATAAATGGAGGAGGGGTACAGCACCATCTGAGGAGCTTGCAGAGGAGAGGAAGGCAGTCTGGGGACGAGGGGGTGGGGGGACAGGCTCTGAAACAGCAAGGAAGACTTCTTCCGAAGGAAGGGAGATCTGGGAGATGAGAGGTCAAAGACCCGGACCCCAGAAGAAAATGGGTCACTTTCCCAAGACTAAACGGATAGCTCTGAATAAGAAAGTAATTCCCAGATTGGAGGGATGAGGGTCATCCATCAAGGACCTGGATAATGATGAACGAGGCTGGCACCCAAGTTTGGGAGGAGGGGATGTTGGGACTAGAGTAGGCCCAAATGAAGGATGTTTCCTTTGGGATAGAAAGGACTGACTGGCAGCGGCCAGAACCCTTCCTTGTATTTCAAGGACCTTATGAGGCTCCTCCTGTAAATTACTGGAGTCTTCCTTCATTCAAACAAGTATTAAGATCCTGTGCTCCCCAGAACCCCGAGCCTGGTGGCGCCAGTTAGAATGAGCAACGCAGGAAGAGAGAACGCAGGAAGAGAGATCCCAGGCCACCTTGGTCGTGCAAAGTATATGCATAAATAATAATAATGTTCAAGGCAGTCGCCATCCCCGAGGGAAGCGTGAGGTCATTTTGTTCCCTTTAATCGCACGGTCTACCAGCTATTTTAAATTCTGAAGACCTGCCTGCATCCGAGCAACTCACTCACACGCTCCTCCTCCGTGTGGATCTGGATAATTCCCTTTAATCTTGCAGAGCCTCAGCTTTCAAATCTGTAGAATGGAGAGAAACGACGGCGCCCCCTCTGGCTCTCTCCCAGCCCCCTATGGAGAGCAAGTGAAAACAGTATGCAAGCACCAGGCCCTGAGCGCTTTCATGTTCAGCCGCCAGACAGCAAGCAGCCAAGACCCTAAGGCCGGACAAACCTCCCAGCAGCCCATACCAAGTCCTTCAAGATCTTCTTTTCCGAAGGTGGGGGGGGGGGGTGGAGAGAGAGTGAGTGTAGCTTCCTTCTAGAAGAACTTACCGTCCCACCCTTGCACTCCGGCGACCCCGCCCTAACTTCTAGGTACCACCCCCTTCGTGCACTCCGAGAGTTGGGAGGTCACGCAGGAGGGCGCCGGGAACTCGCTCCCAAAGCTCGGACCCGGCCAGGCGATCGCGGCCGCCTCACGTCCACAGCCGAGAGACCCGGGACCCCCACCTCTTCCACCTGTCCCCACCAGGACGCCCTCCAGGTTCCGTTCTCCCCCCCGACCCCCGATCCCCCGCTGCACCCACCCCACCACCCCCACCCCCAGCTCCCCGCCAACCGGGTCCCCTGGGGCCGCGGCCTCCCGTCCCCTCCTCCCCCACCACCACCACCACCACCACCACGACCCTGTCCGAGACTCCGATCGCGCGGGCCGCCCGGGCGCCAGGCCCCGCCCCGCCCCCCATCATCATTAGCAGATATTACCCTAAACACTTGCTCCTTGCCTCCTTTCTCCCTCCAGGCATTGGCGAGGCGGGCTGTCAATCAGCGCTGGGCGGCAGCCCCCCGCGCGGGGGCTCGGAGATGCCAGGCTCGGCGACAGGCAGGAGCGGCGGCGGCGGCGCTGGCGGCGGCGGCGGCGGCGGCGGTGGCGGCGGCGGCCACGGCTCAGACACACGCCTTCCCGCCGGCGCGCGCCGGGGCAGAGCAGGCGACCGGGCGGCCGAGCCACCCCCGGAGCCGCGCGCGGGGCGGGCAGGGCCTGCGGCTCGGCATGGAGCCCGAGATGCAGGCGGCGGAGGAGGGGCCCAGCGCGCCCCGCATCTACAAGCAGCGCGGCCCCTACAGCGTCCTCAAGACGTTCCCCAGCAGCCGGCGGCCGGCGCTGGCCAAGCGCTACGACAGACCCACGCTGCTGGAGCTGCCGCCCGCGCGGCCGTCCCCGCTGCCGCCGCCGCCGCCGCCGCCGCCCTTCGCGCCGCTCGCCGCCGTGCCCATCAGCAGCAGCGAGCCGCCGCCGCCGCCGTTCCCGACGCAGCCGTCCTACCCGGCCGGGTCAGGCCGGGCCCCCGCCGCCGCCGCCGCCTCGTCGTCGTCGCCGTCCTGCACGCCCGCCGCGCCCCCGAGCCACCCGAGGACTCCGGCGCCGCCGCCGCCGCTGCCGCCGCCGCCGCCGCCGCCCACGGCCCCCGCCGCCTCGTCGTCGTCGTCCTTCGCCGCCGTCGTCAGGTACGGCCCGGGCCCGGTGAGCGGCGCGGGCGGCCGCGGCGCGGGTAGCGACGGCGCCAGCCTGGAGCTCAGTGCAGGTACCGAGTCCCGGGCCGCAACTTTTGCGGAGCTCCGGCGGTGGCGTGGGGGACCCGGGGAGTGGGGGGGGGGTGGAGGGGGTGGGGTGGGGTGGGGGGGTCCGTTGCAAGTATCGGAGTCCCCGGCCGCAACTTTGCGGAGCTCCGGCGGTGGCGTGGGGATCGGGGGTTGGGGTGGATTGGGAGGGTGGAGGGGTCCGGGGAGGCCTGTGCGTGCACGCGGGGGGTCGGTGGGCCTCGGGAGGCCTCGGGAGCGAGTGCAGCGCTCGGGCAGGAGTAACTTCGGAAAGATTCCCGGCGCCGCTGCGGGGCCCGGGCTTCCGACGGCGCGCGCGCCTAACAGGTGGCTCCCGGGTGCGGGCTCGGGCCCAGCAGCTGGGCCGCCGCCGCCGGGAGGGCTGGGTGCGGGGAGGGGGGGGGCCGCGGGGATGGCAGGCCCTGGGGGTGGTGGATGCTGGGGAGGGGATAGGCCCCGGGACAGCAGGCCGAGGCGACTCCACCGAGACGCCCATCTCATCCCCCGCCGCTCGACTTTTTCCACACTTCCCCTTTCCCGCCCGCCGCCTGCTTCTCCTTCTAGGCGGTTCTTTGACCCAGAAGGGCCTGTCCTTCGCCCTCTTGAAGATCCCCGCCTCCCTCGGCCGGACCCGGGCCACTTGGTGGCCTCCGGAGGTCTCTGGGTTTCTTTTTCTCTGTGCGCTCCGGTGTTGATGGCGCACACCCCTCGCTTTATCCGTGGCGAAGACACGTAGGTCTTCCGCTCGCAGTCGGCCGTGGACCTGGTGCTCGGCTGGGTTGTGGGCGGGCGGGGGGGGGTGTGTGTGTGTGTGAAGTTTTGTTTGTTTGTTTGGTGAGGGTCGCTCCTGCTCCAGCCGCGGGTTCGAGGGCATCCCCAGAGCAGAGTTCCAATCCCCACCCACCCAGCCTGGGAGACGCTGGTTTCTGTGTCGCTGAGTCGCGTGGGGCTCGCCCATCCAGAGGTCGAGATTGCTATCTCCTCCTCCAGGGAGTGCGAGAGCACTGAGCATGGCCTGCACCGGCTCTGCTCCAGGGGGAAGGACATAACAGCCGCGTTTATGGTTCATCAGAACTGAAGTCCCTGCTCAGGCCTTTCAGGGCACTTAGGAGCCTCCCAGCTTCTGATTGTCAGCGAATCTAAGACTTTCTGGTGGTGTTTTGTTGTTGTTGTTGTTGTTTTGTTTTGTTTTGTTTTTTCCCCTAGTGACAATAGGCGGGCATTGTCTCTGAAGGAGTTATAGATGCCCATGCTAAGAGCTCCGCTGTTTGTCAATATTTTGACGTGTGAAGGATTGGTTTGGAGAGAGAAAATCCAATTACAGGTTACAGTGAAGAGTTGTTGCTGTCATATCCCCCCTGCTTTGGAGATGGTAGAGATTCTGTATCGGGGTTCTTACATGGCTTCCTTAATGTTTCTGAGGTGATTTTCTTTCTTTTTCTTTTTTTCATTGCCCTTACCCTAGTATCCCACCCATTGTGTTTCACATTCACTTTTAGGCCCTCCCCAGCTGTTGTGTTCTGTTTGGTTTTGGTTTTTGAAATAGAGTCTTGGCTGTTCTCACACTGGCTTGGAACTCATTATTTAGAGGCTCTCAGGCCTCAGTCAATCTCTATACCACTTGAGTGTACCCATTAGCCCAGCTCAGCGTTTTTTGTATGCTGTCTTTCCGTAGTTTGGGTCCTTTTCCCATTGCCTGTATTTTACACTCTGGTATGATGTTGGTTCCAACCACAGCTTTGGGGATGAACCCCTTCTCTGCCTGCTTCTGTCCTCGGGCATGCACTTTGTTCACGGCGGTTGTCACGGTCTTTTCCTTCCTCCAGAACACTGACCACCGACTCCTTCCTTACCGTTTTCATCCATATGTTGCTCTTCCCTGCCACAGTCGCCGGGTGATTTCTTTCAGCCTCAGTTTCTTATCGTCCTTTCCATGGCTGCTTTCATTCCGGAAGTCTCTCTGCCATCTTCATTTGGAGTTTTTTTGGTTTTGTTTTTTCTTCCTCTGAGTATTTTTTCTAGTATCCTATTTTAGTTTATCTCTGTTGCAAGTTAGAAACCATTGTCACTGAATCTAAAGATAGGAAGGGGCTTTTTTTCCCCCCAAACTTTCCCATATTACCAGTTTTCTCAGGGCTGTTCTGGTCTGGGGTTTTTTCTTGTGGAGGTTTTTTTGTTTTGTTTTAATTGTTGGTTTTTGTTTGTTAGTGGGGTCTCCAGGGTGAGGTCGATAGGATGGGAGCGTGTGCTGGATGTCTACCTAGTGGTGTTGGAAAGATGGGAATTGGATCGTAGGTTTCTTCTGTGTGTCACAGAGAATGTTCCGGACGCAGAGGGGGGAGCCGTAGAATTAAGGCAATATTAATCACTAATGGACAGACCCTCTCTCAACAGGCACAGTGATGTGAGTGGCCATCAGAGGGGCAGCCACATGGAGAGCTGATTGGTTCTTGGAGGAACTAATGGGGCCACTTTGAGCCAATGAGCTTGTGTGCTCACCAGGGCCGGTTAAACACACGGGGCGGGGCAGGTGGGGCTTTGCCTGTTGCCATCTCACATGTAATTGTGGTGAGGGTTCGGGGCCACCTTGTCAGCTGAAAATAGTCCAACAGCAGTGTGATGTGTGAGCTCGGCATAGAAGAGGGATGGCTGACCGTCCAGGGTGAATGTGGGGAAAAGATGAAAGGGTTGAAGTGAATCTTATCTGCCATTAAATGCTACAAGCCATTAAGAAAAGAAATACGTGATTAAAAATAGATTTTTCGACATTCTTATAAAAAAATCTCATGAAGAGTATAATTTCCCTTAAAAGGGGTAATACACCATGGTTTTTAAAAGCATATTTTTCCTCTGTGGGAGGCTTAGAGTTAAAACCCACGTAGATCTTGATATGCAGCCTAAATTTGGCATCAGGAAATGGGAAATTGCATCTTTAAGCAGAGTACAATCAAAAATGAATTACAATAAATCCTATATAATTGCATAGGTCATTCTCTTTAATGAGATTTTATTAACCTGACTGTCAAGCTTTTGAGTCAGGCAGATATTTTATCTTCTTCAACTGATAAAAGTGTCAGCCATAAACCACCATATAAATATTCATAAATCTACACATCTGTGGCAGCCTATCAGCATCATTCTTTTGGACATTAAAAGCATTCTAATTACTTTCTGTCTAGCAGAGCTGAAATGCTGCCTGTTCTAGTATGTGCTTGGCAGGCATGATTGCTTTTGTTTGCCGTCACAAATAGCAGCATCCTATTTTATATACTGATGGTCCAGAAAATATTCAGGGATTGACTGAGCAGGATGCATATTAGGAAGCACCACCTGCTTTTGATAGCACCGAGTATATTAACTCATCTGTTAATTTTTGACACATCATTGATTTATTTATTTAGAAAAATTGCATCCTGTTTTGCTGTGTTGACGTTTGCCATTATGAAAAAAAAATGGATGGCATTTTTTTTTTAAAAAAGACATCCTTCACTGATTCAAGACAAGGGTGCTGTTTTCCAAGACGCTTTAATTTCCTAACTTCCGTCTCCTGTACCACACCATGTAGTCCTCTTAAGAAGAAGTTAATGTTTTAAGGGAATCCTCTATTCTGAACTAGTTGGGAGTCCTTTGGTAGATGTAATGTGTGGATACATAATAGGTTGCTAAAATTTTTCTGCTCCTGCATCTTTAATATTAACATATTTTACCCTTGGCTGAGCTAAAATCAAAAGGTTGCCACTAATCTTCAGTTCTGTGATCTCCCTCCTAGAGACGCAATTCTCTTGAGGGGTCGGCTATGATGGACACATTCTGTGTGCAGCTTTCCCTGGGAAGAAGGCCGTCAAAGTAGAGAGAAGAGGCGATGTTTGATTGCCTGCTTCCCATCCTGCCTCCTAGGCTGGATTCAGATCACACAAGTGCAAAAGAATTTCAAGAAATGAAAATCTTAATTAAAAAAATAATAATAATAACCATGAGTTTAGACTTCAGAATCAGGGTGGGCACAGTACACAACACAGTGTTCTCTCTCAGTGGGTGCACAGTAAAGCATACTAAATTAGTGGTCATTCAGAGGGCTGTGGAACTGTGATTTATTAACATTGTGGGGAAGTTAGGGATAGATGTTTTTAAAGTCCCTTTGTCCACTCTTGATTTTGTTTTTCTCTGCTATCCCCTGAGTATGGGGCACTCAATGACGAGAGACTTAAAAAAAAAAAAGTTAAGAAAATCCATGTTTATGCTTTGCTCACTTAAGACAGTGGTATTCATAGGAAACGGAACTTTTCTCCATTTCTTAGCGGTAAGGGGCTTGCACAGTTCCTGCATTTCTGACTTAGTCTGTCCAGAAAGCTAAAGTATTGCTGATCGTGGTACACATTGCCCTTCTCTCCCCCTACCCCACCCCGGCCAGTGGTGATATTTTTATCACACTCTTTTGTATGTTGGTGTTAAAATATACTGCCCAGATATTTCAAGGTTTTGAAAAGAGGGAAAATTCAACCTTAAAGGTTCACAATTGCCGTTTTTCTATGGATCAGTTCTGAGAGCAAATTCAGAATGATGCCTTTTCAGGTCTGCAGGCAAGAACTATTTGGTGACCGTCGCTGTTCCCTGATTTTCTGAGTGCACTTTAATAGATTATCTTCATAATGTAGTATATTACATAATGATTTTTTTTCTCAGCATGTTATGAGTTTATCCTTCAATTAAGAAAACAAATCATGCTTGTCCCTAAGTCAGATTTTTTCCCCCTTAAAATCTATGCTGTAATGCGATTCATCAATATGATTAAAACTACTCAGGGTTTTGTAGGACACTGAACAAATGTATTTGAGCAGCTCTTTCTAGATGGTTCTATTTAAGCCTTTCCTTTTCATTTGTCCCTTTGTCAAGGTTATGTTAAAGGTGTGGGCTGTAAATCAGTTGGGACTGCGCTGATTAAAATGCAAACAGTAAATACAACTTAAGGTCTTGCGTGGGATTATAGGATTAAATGGTGAAAACTGCTCTTGTGCTAGAATTGAGCCTTCCCGATCAATACCATCCTTTGATTTTACCAATAAAAGAACAAAAACAGGGAAGTAAAATAAGGAGAGTGGGACACCTCTCCACTTGTGTGGGTCTGTTGGCTTCCTAGTTTGGTTTAGGTCAGTAAAGAAATGGCACCCAAGGGTCGGTAGGACGGAGGACATGGGTACAGCCCAGGACTCTGCACCTCATCAGTGACCAGGCTTGTGTCAGGGTTCTGAGCTGCCCCGTGGTGTCTGCCAATTCTCCTTTTATCTGCACCGGGATGGTCCACACTTCTGAGCTCTGGCACCATGGTGTGTATTTGACTGGAGAACTCAGGTGAGGGGCCCAGCGTAGGCCTTCTGAGAGGTTTGTGGAAGGATTCCTAGGTCTTGACCTAGTCACAGGAGAATCTGAGGAAGGGTAGGGTAGTGTTGCTCTCCGGAACAGGAAGTAGACCGGAGAGATGGTTCAGTGGGTTGGAAGTGTAAGGACCTCGGTTTACATCTCTAGAACCCAGGTAAAGCCAAATGCTGTAGCACCCCTATAATCGAACACCCCTGTATAGAAGATAGGAAATGGCAACAGGAGAATCTCTGGGTGCTGTTGGGCAGTGCTCAAACAAGGTAGAGGTGCGGACACCTGAGATTGCCCTCTGACCTTTACATGTGATGTGGCACACACCTCTCTCAACACAGGTGGGGTTTCTTTATAAGAGAAAGTTAAGGAAGTATACCAAGAAGAAAGCAGTCTGGGATTTCAGTCTCTCAAAGGTGGTGGTGGTCTTGTGCCCACCTCCAGCCCCGATCAAGTAAATCTGAAAACACTATAAAAACGAAAAGTTCTGTATTTATCGGCCTCCCAGACAACCATGGGGGGCAGGTGGGAGGCCAGAAGTCACCGCTGGGTGTCTTCCTCCATTGTCCCATCCTGTTTGTTATGTTTGAGAACTCAGGTATATACAATGAAATAGGACCGCATCTACCCCCGTCCCGTTACCCCCTCCCAGTTACCCCCTCCCAGCTCCTCCTCCCTGTCCTGATCCACATGTGCATCTCCCCACTGAGTGTCTTCTCTTGTAATAATCCACCAAGTCCGGTTAACGCTGTCTACCTGAGCGTGGGGATGTGGCAGTTCACTGCAGAATGAACAGTGTGCTAGTGTCCACACCCCCCAAAATTACTCTCCATCAGCTAGCAACTGCCAGTAGCTCCTCAGTTAAGGGTGGGGCTTTTTGAGTCAGGAAGTTCTTGTACAGACAGCCACCCCATTTGCCTGAGCCAGGGTCCCTTACCGAACCTGGAGTTTACTGTTTAGCTATACTGGCTAGTCAGTCAGCTCCAGGTCTGTGCCTCCCCGGTGCTGGGATTAGAGGCGTTTGCTGCCCTGCTGGCTTCCTGTTCAGGTGCTCGAATTGGAACTCAGGTCCTCCTGCTTCTGCAACAAGCTGTTCACTCACGAGCTGTCTCCCCAGCCTTTGCCTTGTTTGTGGACAAGGTCTCACTGATTAGACATGAGGCTAGGCTGGCTGGCAGGCAGGCCGGGGAGCCCCAGGGCAACCCTTCTGTCTTCCTCTCCTAGTGCTGGGATTACAAGCATAAACCCCCACATCCATCTTTTTATGTGGATGCTGGAGATAGAGCTGGGATCCTTGTGTTTGTGTGACAAGCACTTTCCCAATTGATCTATCTCATCAGTGGTATGTATTGATCCACTCTTGAGTGGGTATATTTGAAGCACTAATAACCCGACTCTCCCAGCCCAGTGTAGTCTATCCTGTCTTGGACAGAAGAGTTTGGCTCAGGACTCCCCAGAATGGTAGCATTGTACAGACTTGGGGGATGGATACTTCCTGTGCACTGGGGGCACTGCTGGGATTTTTTTTCTTTTTATGTCTTCCAGTTAAGTAATTGAAAGAGGACATTTGGACCACCCTTCCCTAATACCTACTCACTTCATGAAAATGTGCTAAGAAAAAAAAAACAAAACCTCTTTTCCCCTGCCTCTTGCCACCACCCCATTTTTCCTAAGAAGGGGCCTCACTGCTGCCCAGGCTGATCCCCAACTCCTGGGTTTAAATGATCCTCCTGTTTGGCCTCCAGAGTAGCTAGGGCAATGCATCTGTCCACGGATAACACAGACTGCTAGAGCTGTGTTTTCATTCCCCATACATGCTGAGTTTTCTTGGGGGTTTTTACTGCATCTGTTTTCTCAACCTCAAAGAAGACCTAAGCATCTCACTATTTTTTACTTAAAAGAACCAGCCGGGTGGCGGTGGCACACGCCTTTAGCCCCAGCACTCGGGAGGCAGAGCCAGGCAGATCTCTGTGAGTTCAAAGCCAGCCTGGTCTACAAAGTGAGATCTAGGACAGGCACCAAAACTACACAGAGAAACCCTGTCTTGAAATCTTTTTTTTTCTTTTTCTTTCCCAGGCCACGTAAAACAAAAACACCTAGCCAGTGTTTTTCAGAGAAAGCTAGCTACATATTTATGACAAATAAGAGTTTCTGGCCCCTGAGTTCTCCAATATTTTGTTTGTTACCATTATTCTGCATAAGGAGAAGAAATCTGCTGAATATGGCCTGAAAAGTGTCACTCTGTACTAGTGAGATGTGTCTACATGGTGACAAACAGGAGGAGTCCCCTGTTTCAGTCACATTTCAGGTGCATTGGACAACATTAAATAATGCTTTCAGGATTTGGGAGAGGTTTTTCCTTTGTCTCTGTAGCAAGCTGGTTGGTTTCTCTTCCCTTTTTACTTTCCACTGCTTGACAGTGTGCTTAGAATTGAGGTCTGGGGGCCTCGTGGCAACCACGCTTTTTGCCCCTTTGGAGAGACTTGACAGTCCGGTGTAAATGGCTCTGAGCAGAGAGTCAGCCCATTTTCTTTTTTTTTTTTTGGTTTTTTTTTTTTTTTTTTTTTTTTTGGTTTTTCGAGACAGGGTTTCCCTGTGTAGCTTTGCGCCTTTCCTGGGACTCACTTGGTAGCCCAGGCTGGCCTCGAACTCACCGAGATCCGCCTGGCTCTGCCTCCCAAGTGCTGGGATTAAAGGCGTGCGCCACCACCGCCCGGCGTCAGCCCATTTTCAGATGGTGCTGTCACATCACTCTACACACTGACACGAGTTCCAGATTAGGAAGACTGTTGAGTGCAGGTGTCCAGTGACAGTTTTGCTTCACGCTCATCCTCTTGCCTGTAGAGCCCTCTGGGTTACCTTAGATTTCTGGTGAGCCCTTCACAAGGACTCGGCTCTCTTCTCCAGTTTGCATCTGTGAGCTTCGTGGTCGTGGCAGGGATTGTCTCAGCTGATGAATAGCAAGGGCAAGAGGGCACTCCAGAAATAGCAGTAATGATTGCAGTATGGCCTCCTATCAATGAGGAATTGAGTCTGCGGTGGCCCGCTCGATTCATTAGAGTAAGGATATTAATGAAGTCAAAGGTGTGAGTTCAGACCGGTGCAGGCCAGAGAGGGCCCTCTCCGCATAGTTCCCAGCCTTTTCTCACAGTTAGGGGTTGGGGTGGCTCAGGCACCCACTGGTTTCAGAACAATGGGGAGCTGTGTGTCCCTTCTGTGGTGGGTTCACTGGGCCTTTTGTGTTGGAAGGTTAAGCTGGAAATGGAGGACTTTGCTTCTTCCGTGCCTGCCTGCTGGTCACTCATGTCTCTCTCCTTCCATTCCAGAAAGCCGTATGATCTTGGATGCCTTTGCCCAGCAGTGCAGCCGTGTTCTTAGTCTCTTAAATTGTGGAGGAAAACTTCTGGACTCCAACCATTCTCAGTCCATGATTTCTTGCGTCAAGCAGGAAGGCTCTAGTTATAATGAAAGACAGGACCAGTGTCACATCGCAAAAGGGATCCAGAGTCAGACCTCTGACAGCATAGACATAGAGATGCAATATATGCAAAGAAAACAACAAACTTCTGCCTTTTTGAGAGTGTTCACTGACTCTCTCCAGAATTACCTGCTCTCGGGGAGCTTCCCAACTCCCAACACCTCATCAGTCAGTGAGTATGGGCACCTGGCTGATGTGGACCCTCTCTCAACCTCCCCGGTGCATACATTAGGTGGCTGGACCTCCCCAGCAACGTCTGAGTCCCATGGTCACCCTTCCTCCTCCACGCTGCCAGAGGAGGAAGAAGAAGAGGAAGAGGAAGGCTACTGTCCTCGATGCCAGGAGCTGGAGCAGGAAGTTATCTCGTTACAACAAGAAAATGAAGAGCTCCGACGGAAATTAGAGAGCATCCCAGGTATGCAGCCACACTTTGAGCAGACAGCAGCAGCTCGAATCCATAGTTGTCCTGACTGCCTCGGTGTATACATGTGTGTGCGGCTTTAGTGATGGGGGTGAGAGCCAGGGTGTTGAAAAGTTGAAAAAGCAGGATGTGTAAGATGTCCTTGGCTTGCCCAGTCCAGGCAGAAATTCCAGGACAAGCACTAACCTGTCTTGTCTGTGTTAAGTTACATGCTTTTGGGTTAAGCCCGAAGCCCATGGAAGTTTCATAGTCCTCATGAAAGATGTCTCCATCCGTATATAAGTAATTCCTGGATGCGATGCCTCGACATTGATGTGCATCAGCTGTTAGAAATCTGAGAGCCCTTTAAAAGTGGTCTGTATTTACCACGGCCTTTGTGTCCCCTGGTACAAATGTGAACAAAACCGCCCTTGCGTTAGCGGGATTCGGTACTGAAGAAAGGACATGGTCTTTTCTGTCCAGCCCTTTCCCTGGCCTCCCTTGCTTCATTGTCCAACCCCGTCCCCGAAAAGTTCATTTAGAAATTGTAAACTAGTAGGTCAAAGATAAACCATTAATTAAACTGTTTGTGACCCTGATGTGAAGCAGTTCCTGCCTCTTAAACACCCTCCATTTTCATAGTATTAGAGTTGGAGTTGTCTTAGGACAAGACCTGAGTTTTTGCTGTTAGTGCTTTTTTCTCTGCTGTGAAGAAAAGTACACGTGGGCTGGAGAGATGGCTCAGCAGTTAAGAGCACTGGCTGCTCTTCCAGAGGACCAGGGTTCAATTCCTAGTACCCACATGGCAGCTCACACCTATCTATAACTCCAGTTCCAGGGGATCTGACCTCCTCACACAGACATACATGCAGGCAAAACACCAATGCACATAAAATAAAAATAAGTACAGCATTTAAAAATGGTTCTAAAAAAGAAAAGCACTAATTTCACTTGCGTCTTCGACTTCATCCCCGTGTGTGGGAGACTTAGATTGACACCACGATTATTAGCTACATCAAGATCTCTGAGCTGTTTTAATCACTGACCCCTCCACGATGATAAAGGCAGGGCCACATCCCCACAATCTTCACGTTTATGGTTAACTGTGTACTCAAACAGCTATACTCATATGTTGAAAATACAAAATACATGTAAACTGGTTATGCCTTCCGTTAAAGCCTGGCTTTTTGTATGTGTGTGTGTGTATGTGCCATGTTACTGGTAGCTCGTGTAGAAAGAGGGAAATGCTGAGGACAGCTCCCATCAGTTTGTTAGGACACAGAACAGAGTACCTGCAGTACCACAACTTGGGAGGTGGAGCCAGAAGGATCAGGAGTTCAGGGTCATCCTTGGCTATGGGAATTTGAGGCCAGCATGAGCTACATGAAAATCTGTCTGGAAAATGAACACACACACATATGCATAGAGAGAGCCAAGTTAAAAATTAAAGATTCCCTTCCCTGTTTCTTAAAGGACTTCTCCCAATGGAGCAGAGGTTGGGCTCAGAACGTTGTGGGATCTGACTGTGTGTTTGTCTTGGAAGGAGAGGCCAGGGAAGTCAGTCTTCCTGATCTTCCCAGCCGGCTGTCATGCCTTCAGGAGACCCCAGAAGAACCTGGGAAGCTGTGTGAAGCCACACTGTCGCTTGTATCCCCGGGTCAGGGAGAGGGGTCACAGCTAGCTCACTGTGGTTTTACACACTGCCAGCCCTGCAGATACGGTCCACTCACTAGAAGTTTACCTCCAGCATTTATCTTATTCCCATCCCTCTTCAGGGCAGAGAGAAAAGCATGTCGTAGAGATGGGCCTCTGTGGAGGTTGACATCAGCCGTTCAGAACCATAGCTAGCCACTCAGAGCAGCCTCCTGGGTTACACGTTCCAGAGTGTAGGAAGAGGTGACATAAATGTCCAGAATATTAGTCATTTCTAGTCATAAATATGTGGACATGTTCTTGACCTGTCAAATTTGGGGTTCATCCAGATCAGGTGCTGGTGGCCTGCTAGTCACTGAACTTCCCAGAAAGGCGAAAATGCTACAATTTCTTGAGCACCCTTGATGATCAGATACCGAATGACGCTGGCTGAGGTAGTCTAATGGTCACTAGAGTTACTGTGGCTACCCCGGGCTTGTTGAGGAACTTTCCATGAACCTCGAACCAACAGCCATTTCACACAGAACTGTGATTACTTTAGACATGTATGGAGAGCTGGGCATGGTGGTACATCAATCCCAGCACTGAGGCAGAAGCCAGAGGGTCAATGTTCAGGGCCATCTTCAAGTACATAGCAAGTTTGAGGCTGCCGTGGGCTACGTGAGACCCTGTCATCCTTATGTCTGTGGAAACCCAGCAATACACATGAAGAATCAAGGTATGAATTATGTACAGATAAATGAAGACCATCAAGCTGATTGGTGATGACCTGTCGAATGTGGTCACTATCAAGAGAAAGAGATTGCAAGTGTCACCTAAAGATAGAAACTTGACCAAAAGGCAAGGGTGGCACTGCCCTCTTGCCTTCCTCCCAGCCTCCATTGGGTGAGCAACAAGTTGGGGATCATTCAAGAACCCGTCCTTGACTCTCAGTGACTGCAGTTTTAGGAAAACTCGCCTCTAGACACCCACTTGAAGAAAAGTACAAAGTGATAGGTGGTTCCATGTGTGTTGTCAAGCAGTGACTCTATTTGTCCCTGCTCCCTAATGGGCCCAGGGGGACCCCACCGTCCTAGAGACAGTGCGTTCCCATAGGAGGACCTGGGGCCGTGTTGTAGACTACCCTATTTGACAGTCAGTGTGTGACAGCGGACATCCGGGACAGACAGCACAGAGGAGAAGACAGCAGAGAAGGAGGAAGGTGGGGAGCAGTTGAGCAGGTGCTGCAGATAGCCCAGTGGGAACGCAGCAAGTGTCTTCAGGGTCCCCTGCCGGGACGCGGAGGTTCTTGCTTCGTTGTCTCCCCTGAAGTAAAGCCTGGAGCAGAAGTGAACTAAAGGGGGCGGGCCCATCATCGTTCACTTGGGGTCACAAGAGGAAGGGAAGGTGTTCGATCCAACCCAGAGCAGTTGAGGGAGGGCCGTCCACCAGTGCTGTGTGTTGCTGGTGAAGCGTCTGCCAGCCAGAAGCTGGGAGGTGCTCACACTCCCAGAGAGGTCCTTTCGGGTGCCGGCAGCTCACCCCAAGGAAGTGACGTTGGCACTTTTCCTTTTGTATTGGATCATTCCGCTAGGAATTTGGAAGTTTGTCCCAGTTTTTTCAGTTTTTTAGTAAGAGATGAAAACAGGTTAAAAAGAAGAAACTACAATAAATAAATAGAGCCACTTGGACCAGGCATATGAAGTGCTTGGGAGGAAATTAGGAAGCACTGATGGGTGGAGCTTCTCAATGGAGAGGGGGTCAGGTGGGGTATCGTCTACTGAGCTCCCAGTCACAGTAATTAAGAGTGCTCATGGGGAATGAATATAAAAATTCCATATTAATCTGACATGCCAAGAAATGTAAGCCGGGCGGTGGTGGCACATACCTTTAATCCCAGCACCCGGGAGGCAGAGCTAGGCTAATCTCCGTGAGTTGGAGGCCAGCCTGGGCTACAGAGTGAGTTCCAGGAAAGGCGCAAAGCTACACAGAGAAACTCTGTCTTGAAAAACCCAAAAAAAAAGCAAAAAGAAAGAAAGAAAGAAATGTAAACCATACCCATCCTTATGCCCCAATGAGAAGAAGTAGCACCATACATCACAGTTGTCTGTTACAATTATTTTTTAATACAAAGCCCATAGATATCAAAATAAGAAAACCTATGGTGGGGTGTGTATTTGGATTTTATTTTATTTTTTTAAGACAATCTGGTTTTCAGGCCGACTACCAGTTCGCTGTGTAGCCACTGATAGTCTTGAATTCCTTCTTCCTGCCCCTGGAGTACTGGGAGGTGCTTTCAGGGTTGTTTTCTCCTCCAGTTATATGTGGTGCTGGAGAATAAACCCAGGGCTTCCCATGTGCTAGGCAAGCACTGTATCCTCAGCCTGAAAAGCTGTCCTAAGATCACCAAGTGCACCACTTAAAGTAACTTTAAATTAATGGATTCACTGAGACGGGTTTCCTTGTATGTCCCTGGCTGGCCACTTGCTCTGTAGACCAGGCTGGCCTTGAACTCGGAGCTCCGCCTGCTTCTGCCTCAGATGTGCTGGGATTAAAGGTGTGTGCCACCATGCCTGGCTTATTTGGTTTCTTTAAGATGCCACGCATTGGCTAGGTCGGACGGGCTGGGGAAGTGGTTCTGCAGTGAACAGCACTCACTGCTTTGGAACCAGACAGTACCCAGGTTTGGTTCCTGGCACCTACGTGGCAGCTCACAGCCAAGTGTAACTGCTGTTCCAGAGGACTGGACTCCCTCTTCGGGCCTCATGGGCACCAGGAACACGTGTGGTACACACGAATGAAGGCGAACACATACAGAGTAAAAATTCAGACAGACAGACTGGACCAGACATGAGTAATGCCCCCTGAACACTTCCCTCGGCCTGTTCTTCTGTTGCTGGAAAGTCAAGTCGTTTCCGTTTCGGAGTAAACACAGAGTGGATGTCTTCACAGGGTGGCAATTTTATTTCCTTTTAATGTGTTCAAAGAAGGGAGATTGATTCCAAGTCATATGGTGTGTTGTGCTGAATTTCTTTAGAAACCCCCCTAGTCTGCATAGAGAGGACAGTAGTCACTGTCACTAACAGTGAACAAGGGCTGCTTCTCTCCACCCCCTCATCCACGTGTATCACCTTTGGACTTGATGATGTCCATTCCAAACGTTATGAGATGGCCTGGCAGTGGGTTTGTGTTTTGTTTTCCTTGTTAATGACTTCCGAGCACCTTTCATTGACTGCATTTTGACCATTTTTATGTCTTGGGAGAAACATGTTGGGTCCCCACCTGCTGCCCTCTTTGAAACAGTCAGCCCCCAAGTCCCCAGATTATATGTGTGTACCACTGTGCCTGGCTCCTGCCTGGGTTATGTGGAGGGGGTCGGGGCAGGGAAGGGAGAGGGAGGGGTTCTCACTGGCCGGTAGCTCATATTTAGGCTAGGCTGGCCAGCCCACCAGCCCAGGGATCCTTCTTTCGACACCTCACCCAGCCCTTCACATGGGAGCCAGAGCTGCAGCCGGGTCCTCATGCTTGTAAGGAAAACATTTCCTTGACCTGGCTGCCTCCTCTGGTAGGAATTTTATGGTTTCTGGTCTTACATTTATTTAGGCCTCCTCTGTAGTTTTTAATATTTACGGTCTTTTATGAATCGGTGGTTGATTTTTGTATATAAGTTTTCAGTCTAATTTCTTAATTCAGTTTCCGGGGCTGGAGAGATGTGTCATACAAAGGTTAAGAACACTTGGCGCTCTTGCAGAGGACGCAGGTTCAGTTCCCAGCACCCACGTTGGGGCCGCTCACAACTGTCTGTGACTCCACTTCCAGGGGTCCAACACCCTCCTGACCTGCAGCCCACACCCACATGGCACCCAGACATTGCAGCACACACATGTGCTTACTCACTCAGGTGCATACACATGCACAAAACAAAAATAAGCCTTTAAAAAATATGGAAGAAAATTCAGTTTTTCCCAGGATTAATATTGCCAGTATTTTTATAAAAGCCTCTACTTCTCCCAGGCATGCTGGCACACACCTTTATTGCCAGCACTGGAGAAGCAGAGGCAGATGGACCTCTTAGTTCAGGCCCAGCCTGATCTATAGATGGAGGTCCAGGCTAGCCCAGGCTTCATAATGAGATCCTGTCTTTATGTGAACAAAAGAAAAACTTACTTTCATCCTTTTTGAGACAAGGTCTTAGTATATAGCCCTCAAATTTCTGATTTTTCTGCCTTCCCCGCCTGAGGGCTAGGTTTATAGGCACAGGCCATTGCCCCTGCCGAAGTTCTGTCATTATGATGTATTCTTCTAACTCCAGGCTCACACCACCCGTCCACTTCATCTTACAGACAAGGAAGTTGGGGTATAGTAGACGGGAGAGCAGCTGTAGATGGGAAGTTACGTAGTCCAGGCTTTCTGACTGGGTGTCCAGTTTGTAACCCTCCAGCCTGGAGTGAGTTCTCACTGCCAGGGTAGTTAACGTTGTCTGATCACCGTATGAATTAGCCAAGGAGTTAGTGAACACTGGCATTACTTCTGGCAGAAATACAAAGCTTAGGCCTCTGAGGGCCTTCTGTACAGTGCCGTCAAGTAAGAAGTGTGCGACCTTGTTTCTTCTGTGCGCTGGCTGTTGGCACTTCGGCACCACGGTGGAGGGCCATTTTAAAAAGGAATTCCCAAACAGAAATATAAGGGACATCCCTAAATAAACCACGACAGGGACACTTGCTTCCAGCATAAAAACTGAAACAAGACCGTCACAGCTGGGACATTTGTCAGGCGACTCAAATTCCAAACATTTTTGCACGAGTCGGCAAATGGCTTGTGAAAGTTCCGGTTTGGGGAGTTCCAAGCATACCTTAGCAAGCAACTTCACAGACTTGCGAATACAGAATCCAAGAAGGAGTTGTGACTCACTGAGCTGCAGGCGCAGAGCTAACCCCACTAGTTCCCTGGGTCATTAAACGGGTAACCAGTACTACCAGTTAGGGGTGAAGGGATTGTGAGCACACTAAAGCCCCCAAGAGTAGCTGCATCTGTAGACGGGTGCTGCTTGATGGCTGTGATCCTGACCGTCATTTGCCCGTGCTGAGCCTCAGTGGCCCTTCTCTAAGGCAAAAATAACACAATTATAGGACTAGCGAGTGTTTGACTCAGTACGTCTTCTCATGAACACAGCATCACCTCTAAGAAAAATTGTTCCTGACGCCGTAGGCATGGCTCAGCAGTTAAGAGCACTTGTTTCTCTTCCAGAGGACCCACGTGGTGGCCCACAAACATCATAACTCCAGTTCCAGGGGGTCCAGTATCCTCTCCGGACGTCCACAGACACCAGGCATGCACATGGTGTGCATACAGACAAGCAGGCAAAACACTCAGACACATAAAACAAATCTTAGAAGAAGAAAGAAAAATCGTTTCTAGATGTTGGTAGAGCAAGTCTGTAATCCAAGAGCCAAAAAGGCTTGGACATGAGAGAGTCCAAGACCCTTGTGCGACAGATATGTAGTGAGCCCCCATCTTAACCAAGAAAGGAAGCGTGAAACTTGTGTGCCTAGCAGGACAGAGACTGCCAGTGCTTTTCCAGATTAGAAGCGGTGTCTGACTTCAGAAAGAGGCCAGCAGGCCTCAGGTTGGTGTCTGCTGCTTGTAGTCAGTCTTCACTTCTCTGGGGTCCTGTCCGGGGGAGATAGGGTCCCATGACTACCTGTGTAGCTGAAGGTGGTCCTCCTGCCTGCTTCTCACGAGAGTTGAGATTACAGGCCGGGCACCACTGTGCGTGACTTTCTTCCTGAACATTCTTAGAGACTTTTCAACCCTCAGTGCCCACAGTACACCAAATGTCCAACTTCACTCGACAGTTGGGACTTCTGGGCAACCAGACACTTTATCTGACCCCAGTTCTTTCCACCCCCAAAATGTGCTGTCTTTTTCTTGAGAAACTCCTGTGCATTCTTCAGTGCCCAGTTGAAACAAGACATTCCTCCTTGTGAGAGACCTTTCTTAACCTCCAAGCACACCATACATACCTCTGTTAAAGTTGTTTTCAAGCCTGTGTTTACCTTGAGTAAGTGTCCTGATAAGGGGCTATACAGTGCTTGAGGGCAGAGAGGACACCTATCATCTTGATGTCCCTGTCCCTGTTGAAACAGGGCATTGTCTTTATCTGAACTCCAACCATGCAGCTGTAGGAGGCTAATACTTAGTGCTGACCATTTGGTTTGAGATATTTCTATTGAGGAACTTATTATATGTTACTAAAATAAATATGGTGAGGCTACATGAAGATTATTAAACATAACAGCCAGGGTTGTCAGCAATTAAAAAAAATTCAACTTTCCAGTAAAACTATTGAGTAATATTTTGAGGAGTTTGAAGTCTTTGACTAAGAAGACAGACAAAATAGTGCTTGAGGAGAGGAGATAAACTGACCAAGATTTCAGCTGGGTGTGGTAGCATGGGCCTGTAATCCAGTCATTCAGGAAGCTGAGGCAAGAGCATGGCGAGCTCCAGGCCAGCCGAGGCTACATGGCTAATACTATTGGTACACTGAAACTGTTAGCTGAAGACCCGCTCGGCCTTAATATGGGAAAACCGAAACTAACAGTTTCTTTAGAAGAGGCTTACGTGAAAGTGGCTTACCCAGTCCAGGCACTGAGGTCGCAGCCGAGTTAGGAGGCCTCTGAGGCACTCACTGGACTGCGGCACTTGAAAAGCTGGTAGCTCCCAGTTGGCTTTGCTTCTGCTTCACGTCATTACCTCAGTTGTTCCTCACAGTAACTATGTGGAGTAATCATTCCAGTCGGACAGGCTTGAGCACGGGAGCTCAGAGAGGTCAGGTAACTTGCCCGGGGTTGCATAAATCAGGTCAGAATCGGCACACCTGAAACAGCAGTGCCCAAGGGCTACTGTAGAAGTCTTCCAGTGTGGGAAGGACCCTGACTGGGTATTTAGCTGTTTTCCCTTAGAGACTAGGGGTAGGCAGGGGTCTCTTTCCTGTTGTCCCAAACCATCCTTTTCCCTTTCCACCTTGTCTGTCTTCAGATTATGTGATGAGCATACAGTCTGTGTTGATCATTTCCCCTCCCCTAACTCCTCCCAGAACCTCCCCAGCTTTGTGCTCTCAATCCCCCCCAAAAGTAAGTAAACAAATATCAAAACAAACAAGCAAAAGACCAGTAAGACAAAAAAACAAAATGAGACAGCAAGTCCATTTAAAAAAAAAAAAATGGGCCGGGTGGTGGTGGCGCACGCCTTTAATCCCAGCACTCGGGAGGCAGAGCCAGGCGGATCTCTGTGAGTTCGAGGCCAGCCTGGGCTACCAAGTGAGTTCCAGGAAAAGGCGCAAAGCTACACAGAAAAACCCTGTCTCGAAAAACCAAAAAAAAAAAGAAAAAAAACATGGGGTTTGTTTGTGTTGGTTGGTATACCCACTGAGCCTCCATTGGAGAAAAAGGATTTCCCCTTTCCCAGGTTTTCGCCCCCATGTTGAAAGCCAGCTAATGTGTGCCGTTGCTGTTCCTCCCCACAGTGCCCTGCCAGACCGTCCTAGATTACCTAAAGACAGTGCTCCTGCACCACAACCAGCTCCTGCCGCAGCCCGCCGACCAGCCCACCGAGGTAGGAGTCGCCGCGGGGAAGAGGGGCGCAGGCTTGCAGGTGGAATTCCCCCGGGGGGGGGGGGGGAAGCCTGCTCACAGCTTCCAGTCTCTCTGGAGCAGATGGCTGACCAAGCACATTGCTGCCTGCGGGGAGTTGGTGGGCCTGTTACCGTGGGCGCATACTCTGGAGAAAGACCACGTGCGGACTTAATTGACAAAGAGTCATCTGCACTTGGAAAGGAAGGGGAGCCAGCAGCTTACATTGCATAGGCAAGTCTCCCCATTCCTTTGGAGCAGGGAAGTCGGAAATGGAGACAGCATCCAGCATGCCTTCAGGTAGAGCCCTGCTCTCCATGTGTCTTGCTCTGGGGTGTCTGACATTCTCTGGGGCTTTGACGTTATATCCCAGACAGCACACACAAGCTGTTTTCTTTCTCTGAGCCACAGTAGAAGCAACCAGTCCCCCATTGTATAGGACAGTGGTCCCTTGATGCTAGGGTGTTTAACAGACTACGTATTTACCAAATTTTCAAAGCTCGGTCTGGAGAATGTTCCTACCTTCCTGTTTTCAGACTTTAGAACATGGCTTTGAGTCTCCTTGCCTTCCTCAGTTACTGTACCTCCTTCCGTCTTCCATCAGAGCATGCTCCCAAAGCACCCTCTGCCAGCACTCCCATGCCACACGGCCACACATCTCCTACACACTCCTCATCCCCATTAGCACCCTAGTGCCTCTTGGATTCTGAGAACCCTGGATTCTCAGTTGATGCTTTCTGAATGATGACTCACTTTAAAATGATTAAACATGTCTAAGAACTGTTCAGTGATCTCCACTCTGTTTTCATTACCCTTCTACCCTATAATCTCACTCCCCTCACTGCTCCCCAGTGATCTGCAGGGACCCCCTCACCCCCACCCCTGTGCCTTTCCTGGGTGTCTGGTCCAGGAGCCCTTTTCAAGCCTGGTTGCTCAAGCTCGCGCTTCCCTCCTGGGCGTTGTGTCAGGGCCATCGTCTGGCTGGCTGTCCTTGATGCCCCTGACTTTGTCATCCGTTGTTCCTGGGTTCCTTCCTTCCTCTCTACTGTCTCAGTCAGTTTGTGGGGTGCTCTTCCTCCTCCACCTCCTCCCCCCCTCCCCCTTCTCTGCCACTTGAAGTCTAAAAGGTCCCACAGCTCAAGTCCACATCTGCTTGGGCTGGCGGTGGGCGGCCCACACCCTCCTCACTCCGCACCACCTGCTCCAGTCCCCAGCCGTCCTTGCATTTTCCTTCTGGAAAGGCCTCACCAAACCCAGGCAGAAGCTCCTCCCTGTCCCTGGGTTTCGTCTTATTCCCAACATTCCGTGTTCATTTTCTCCTTTCTGGTCTTAGCACTTCTTACCTCTCTCTTCTTTGCACAAAACGAAGTTATCTTTCTCAATTAAAGACCAAGCCTAAATTAAAATCCATAATTGAAGACTGCATTTGTTAACCTGACATTTTATGGTATAAAACACAAGTGAAATATGTACTTTGTCCAGGAAGTGTCTCTGGCCGCCCCTCCCTGCCTGTGCTCAGAGCACATTGTAAACCTGTACAGTGAGGGCTGTTTTCAGCGTGACTCCATAGGTGAGGGTTAGTAACCATGGCTAACTGAAGTGCACGATCAACCCCCCAAAACAGAAGGAGGGGCTGGGAGAGTGGCTCAGCTGATGAAGTGCAGGTGGGATGCTCCAGCACCCACATGGAAAGCAGGTGTGGTCAGGGCGTGCAGCTGTAACCCACCGCACTTGGGAGGTGGGGGGCAGGTTTGCTAGCCTGGCAGCCTTGCCAGTCTGTGAGCTCCAGGTTCAGTGAGAGACCCTGTCTCCAAATACAGGTGGAAAGGCTGGGCAAGGTAGCACGCATCTGTAAGCCTTTAATCCCAGCACTCATGAGGCAGAGGCCAGCCTGGTCTACAGAGTGAGTTCCAGAACAGCCGAGGCTACAGAGTGAGACTCTGCCTCAAAGAAGAAAGAAAAGAAATGAAGTTAGGGTGGGGAGTCATTTAAAGAAAACCCCAACATCGAACCGTGCCCTCCCCGTGTATAGGCATAGAAGTGCATGCATACCCCCACACAAATAGGTAAGGACAGAGGATTGCCTGTGTTTCCCTTGCATAGGGCCATTTAAACTTCATTGCCTGTCATCATCATTATTACTATACTGTTTTTATTGTCATCTCAGGCACCTGAGAATTTTCTCATTTTTATTATTTATCACATTTTATTCCTTTTAACTATGCTAAAACAGGATTATAACTCTCATCCATAACCCACAGGGCTTCCTAGGTTGTGTTTGGGGCTATAAATTACTGGTTCTCTTTCTTCTGTTTCTTGATAAAATTACCTCCAAATGGTAATTCTGCATTTTATGAGATCCATGTTTTATGTTGAGCTGCTGTGGTTTGGAGTTGCATAGGACTCTGCTATGATTTTCTCAAAGATTTGATTACCAGCTCCCTAATCACGAACACCCTCATCTTGAAATGGACACAGTTTAGGGGCACAGCTCAGTATTAAGGGATGAGTGAAAAACTCAGCCTTCCCCCATCCCACCTCACTTAAGAACTTGTGACTCTTTGGGGAAGGATACAACCTTGGTAAAATAGCCATAACTTTTCCTTGAGGGTAAGCACCCCAACCCCAGGGAAACAGGTATATTAGGATGATGATGATAATCGTCATAGTGGTGATGATGGTGGTGGTGGTGATGGTGGTGATGGCGATGGTGGTGCGGATGATGGTGATGATGATGGTGGTGCGGATGATGGTGATGATGATGGTGGTGAGGATGATGGTGAGGATGATGATGATAGAAAATAAAGAGTTCAAGAAGTAGCTGTGGAGTTTTCTTCTAAGGTTAATGATGAATGTGTTCACAGGGACTGTAAGAGGAGGGGTTTTGATTTTTTTTCTTAACCTTCATTTTTATTTTTCATGTGTGGGTATTTTGCCTGCATATGTCTGCACTGTGTGCATACAGGGCCCATAGAGGCCAGAAGAGGGCATTAGATTCCCTGGGACTGGAGCAACAGATGCTTGTGAGCCACCATGTGGGTGCTGGGAATTGAGTGCAGGTCCTGTGGAAGAGCAGCCACTGCTCTGCACCACTGGGCCATCTCTCCAGCCCCTGGCTTTAAACTCTTAACTACATCCACTGTTGCCAGGCATCTGCTTTGTGCTGGTCACGTCAGTAATCTTGGGCCACATCACTCACTTGGCCAGTGTACTGCACCTGCTTCGTGACTCGGAGAGGTTACTGCATGGAGCACACACGTCCCGGCCCTCGGAGTCTGTGGTGGGAGATGGATGGACACACCTCAACAGAAACTGGGAATCTGCAATTGTCCCTTTGTTTTCTTATCTCTTTTGAGACAGGATCTCACTCTGTTCACAAAACTGCCCTAGAGTTCACTATATAACTGAAACTGGCCTTGAACTCTGAACAGATCCCCTGCCTCAGACTCTAGAGTGCTGGGGTTACAGATGTGAATGGCCATCATGTTTGGTGAATGTGGTATTGTTGACCCCCTTTTGACAGTAAAGAACTGAAGTTGAGAATAGTCTCTCCAGGGCTGAACCCATGGCCCAACTTTATAATTGCGTTGTTTGGGTTTGGTTCCGCTAATGGGTGTTTTGTTTTCACCTGTGTATGTGGACCATGTGTTTACCTAGTCCCCTCAGGCCCCGGGGCTCGAATTACAAATGGTTGTGAGCCGCCATGTGAATTGAACCCAGGCCCTCTGGAAGAGCAATTGGTATTCTTAACATCTGAGCCATCTCTCCAGTGCCAGTCCCTCCCTGCCCCTCCTCTCCAATTGCACTGCCTGGGGCCGTGCCTTAGACTGATGGTTAATTGTTTGTTCAGTAAGTAGTGCAGCTGTTCGTAAGGGACTTCTGTAAAATGCTTTAGGAGGAGTGGTCCTGGGCCAGTTGGGAGTCCACCCGCCTCAAGCTCCGCCAACTGCCTGGGTGGAAAGGTCATTTGCTGGAGATCCACTAAGCCCCTTCCTGTGTCCATGAGGAGCAGTGGATTATTCTCCCTTCTGCATCGGCCATGCGGCTCACCACCCTTTCCCTCAAGTAGGACTCTGTGGTCTACAGGCTGGCTAACCACACTGCTGGCCTGGCTCCCCCATTCCTTCATGTCGAATTCTCACCTCCTCCTACTGAAGGGCAGCAGAAAGAACCCACGAGCCCTGGGCTCCTGATTTCTGATCACACGTGTGCACAAGGTCCCAGAGCCCAGGGTTTTGGATGCTACCACCTGTTGACTACCTATGGCCACTCCAACAAGTTCAGGTAGCTTTGTCAAAGTTAGTAAGCCATGGAACCCAGTTCATTTTAAAGCTCGCCTGTCTTCTAAATTCGGTGCACAAACCGTGACCTCAGCTGCCTTCCTTAAAGGGAACTAAGTCTCACTGTCACGGCAGGAGAACGTTGAAGAGATGAGTTTCTGTGTGCACTGTCCAGTGCCTGCTTCCAAGTCAGATGTATCCTCGCTGTCCTGCTCTGGTGTTCTTCCCAATACCTGCTCCATGCTTAACTAAGCAAGCAGTTTTTGAAATACAACCCTGCCAGACTCAAACAGTACGAAATTTATAACCCGCAGTAAATTTTCAGAGTTGTAAAACTGAATGGGTTTCCCTTTTTTTTTTTTTTTCATTTTGTACACCTTAATTACTGGGGAAGAAGTTTATTAAAACTGAGATCATGGGTTAATTAATTTGTCCTGGACTGTAGAATTTTATGGACAGCCAGAACTAAAGTAATGGTTGCGTGGGTGCAATTGACTAAACACGGCTTATAAATGTTACAGAAGTCCCCGTAATTAGTCCCACTGCAGCCATTTAGCTTGGGAATTTTACAGCAGACATAAATTATGAAGGTGAAAAGTAAGAAAATTTTTAGTTGACACGTTGGCATTTGCAGAAGCTACAATTTGAGAAAAGCTGTTTTGCATTTATTTTTTTCCAGTTTCCTCCTTTTAAACCCACTCTTTTCATGTTTGCTCTGTTATACCACGACAGTCGTGTGTGTGTGTGTGTGTGTGTGTGTGTGTGTGTGTGTGTGTGTGTGTGTGTGTGTGTGTGTTCGGTGCCTCAGACACAAGTCACGCCTATCGAAATAGACTGCTCGGCACCGTTTCTCTAGGAACAGAACTGGCAGCCAGAGGATGCAGGGGCCTGTTTGATCACACTCTTCAAAGTCATTTCTGCATATCTAATAGATTGAAAGGGAAAGTTACAGGTTATATTTAAAGAGTGCTCCCTGTCATTGGATCTTGACACATTTTAACCTACCTGTTAAAAGGCGAGTTATAAATAGCTCCTCTTTCAAAGGTGTTCATTATACCTCATTGGCTCTTGTTATAGAAAATGCAAATGTAATTTGAAAAGTGCCCGTTCTGAGTGTGAGCAATTACTCGTGCTCTTCAGTGCCCGGTTCATTGTCGGCATAGCCACTTGCTTTAAAAGCGTGTTTGCCTTTGAAATGGAGATCATTTGGCTTCTGGCTGGCTGGCTCAGTAGGTAATGAGAAAATATTTTCCTTTTCCAGGGAAGCAAGCAGCTGTTGAACAACTATCCTGTCTACATAACGAGCAAACAGTGGGACGAGGCTGTAAATTCTTCCAAGAAAGATGGGAGACGGCTCCTCCGATACCTCATCAGATTTGTTTTCACAACCGATGAGCTTAAGTACTCATGCGGCCTTGGGAAAAGGAAAAGGTCAGTGCAGTCAGGAGAGACAGGTCCTGAAAGACGCCCTCTGGATCCAGTTAAAGTCACGTGCCTCCGAGGTACCGCATCCTTCCCCTCAGTGTCCATCATCCGTGACCCCATTTCACTGCATTGGCTGTGGCTCCCCACACAAGTGTGCAGCCCTTACTGTATTTTGATTTTTTTTTTTTTAAATCTTTGCACCAAGACCTTCTAAGCTTCATGTGGCCCATCTCCTTGGTGTTGAAAAGCTCTGTGAACGGCTCTTTCCTTTCGCCTCGTCTTCACATAATGGTACAAAGGCATCACATAGCACCTCATGTTTCACGCTTTCCGTTCAGATTTGCTTTGCTGCCAGAGAAGGCCACATTCAGCAAAACTGGAGCATAGGAAGACAGGCACAGGGAGAGAAGAGGGGCCATTTTGTAATTGGCTATAGGGTATTTTGCTTCCATGGGCCATCATCTGGCTTGCTTCTTTAGTAATACATGCAAAGTATACCGGAAGTAGACTTTACCCATAAACCCTTTTTAGGTTTAAAAAAAAAAAAAGAGCGTCTATGTTAAAATTCTGCTTCGCTGACACAGTTTTGTCAGTATTTTGGGTGACTGCTTTGGTCTCCACAGTTGCAGGTCAGGCAAAGGTTGGGGAACTAGCAGTTTATGGGACAGGTTTCAGCAGACACAGACAAGTAGGAACATGATAGGGTCCCCAGAACACTGCTTGTCCTGGAACACAAAGCCAAAAACACACCAGAAGACCCTTCACAGCTGAGTACTCATTTTATTGACTAGAAAGACATGTTGATTTAATCTGGATAGGAATCTAAATTTTTCCTAGTGAAAGTCACAATTTATTAGGTAGGTAGGTAGGTAGATGGTAGGTAGGTAGGTAGGTATAGATCACTCTTAAGGCTTTAACGATTGGAAGGCTTGCCTCTTCTCACCCCAGGACACAGCCTTCTCTTAGACATTGGAGCTCTGTAATCCCTGCTGTGGAAGTATACATGTCCTGTTGGGAAGCAGCTAGGCATCTTTAGCTTACCCCACAGATTCCTGTTGGGCAGGGACTGAAGGGTTGGTGCATGCATGGCTCTCAGTCATCCTACATGACTCTTATGCAGGTGCCCCCTGCTTGGGGAAGTCACTGCCACGAGAACACCACCATTAACGAGTATCAGTGCTGTAAAGCGATCGGTGGGCTTTAGTAGGAAAATTCCACTTACTTAGCGTGACCAGCTGATGGAAATTTCTAGAATCTCTGTTATTTAGCTAATCGATCATAATTCCCCTGATTCCCCAGCATCATCAAAGGTGGTAGCATTGCTCACGCAGCGGCAGCGTTGGGCTTGGGCTCCTTACTTGTGCAGCCAAAGTGATGAAAACTCAGTCAACCATATCCCTTCGGGGGAAATGGTTCTCAGGGGGGAAAACGCTTGCCGCATGAGCCCGAGGGGCTGAGTTCATCCCCGGGATCCGTATCAAAAGCTGGGCAAAGAGCAGTTAAGGAAGACACCTTTGTCTTCAGCAGCAGATACTCCCTAGAGGTTTAGGGTGGCTTTTGCTCTTACACAGGGGAGCACTGGCGGGGGACAGGGGTGGGGGTGTTGTAGGTTGGTTGTAGCGAGTGACAGTCGTGGCATTGCCCTGGACCCCACGTAACATGTCTGGTAGATAGAGCAGCCTTTCTGTCCGTCAGCATCTGTCAACAGAGGAGCCAGCTCTTTTCTCTCTTACTGTTGTTTGTTTCCCCACAGAGTTCATTAGGATGCACTGTACCTCCAACCCCGATTGGTGGATGCCCTCGGAGGAGCAAATAAACAAAGTGTTCAGCGACGCCGTGGGTCACGCCCGGCAGGGGCGGGCAGTGGGGACTTTCCTGCACAACGGCGGCTCGTTTTATGAAGGAATGGATCACCAGGCTTCCCAAGATGAGGTCTTCAACAAGAGTTCCCAGGATGGATCGGGGGACTAGCGGACAGTCTTCCCACCCACGCAGCGGCGTTCTGTTTTGTTCTGTTTCAGAGTTCCAGTTGTGAATGTGCTCTTCCTTGTTACCTTAGCGTCCAAAGCATGTTACTCTGTCATACTTCACAATTCTCGAGCTTAAGACTGTGACCCACTGCCACGGTTCCCAAATAGAAATCCAGCTGAGGGGTCTTTGGGAAGTCTCTGGCACCGGCAGTAGATTTGGGGTGTATTATATCACAGAGGCAAAGGTTCAGTTGACATAAAGTCTTTACTAGCTAGACATTGAGGATGTCTTCTGTCCCGAGTCTTCAGGTCAGCCTGGCCTCCTGAGCAGAGCTGGTCTCCTGGGAAGGTTCAGTTAGTGTTCCTGCGCATGGGGGAAGGGAAGACAGAGTTGTTTTAAGGGACAAGCAGCAAGCATTTTCTTACTTAGTTCAAGTAAGTCTTGTTTCAATTTTCCAAAGACACAGGATTGGTGACACTGTAAGCTTCCATATATTACAACTTACTGATTAGAAGCCAGAGAACAGAGGCCATGTCTATGGATGGTTAAGTGGAGGTCAGCTATTTTTCTGTTATAGACAAAACTCACTGTGTTGATCAGAAAGGCAGCCTGGTTTCTGTGGTTTACAAGCAGATTTTCTTTATATCTTTAGGAAACGGGATCTAAACCATTTTCACATGCCTCCTTTCATAAGTTCCTTGATGCACAGCATCCATAGCCTTAAGTCATACTTGGTCAACAAAATGCCAGGGTAGCATAGGGTTCAGTGAGAATGCGCACTAGCTAGCTGTTTGGTAAGATCTTCAAGCACAGGGCATGACTGATGGCATCTGCTGCTGGTCAGGGGTCTGGCATTGTGGACATGCAGCTTCAAGGCCGTTCTGACAACTGCAATGGCTTGTTGGGGATTTCTCTGAAACTTGAGGACCTGTCTGGACTGAGTGGAGCTTTAGAATAGGTGAAACTTCTGTTTCCATTGTCATGGATGAAAACGCCTCATCCAGCTGTGCCTCTCCTCTCCCCACAAGTCCTCTGCAGCCTAAGCTCTGAGTTACTGTTCTGCTTCCCTGGTTAATCTGTGGAAATGTACGTGAGGTTAGTGGTACCCTGGGAACCACTTCCCAGCAGAGGCTACAGAGGTGCTATAATCCTTTCTGATAAGGATGAGACTCACTCTACCAAACAAGTCAAGATTAATGTTCTTTGTGGACCCAAGAGCTAAATGGGCAGCATTCACTGAAGATTGTGAATGTCAACTACAAACACAGTGAACAACTTTGAAAATGGGATAGAAATTCAGTCTGTATCCATTTAGAAAAGGACTTTTGGTGAGGCTGTTTTTGCCAAAATAAATCACATATCTTTTATATTCAATATTTAGCATCAGACTTTGAACAAATCAGCTGAGCAGTTTAGAAGTAAAAGAAACTGAGTAAGTGAGCTGTCATTTACAGTGGATGAGAGCAGTGTCTTTGGCAGTCCAAGAGAAGTGGGTATTTCTTAATGTGTGATCAGAGGTCTGGGAAGTCTGTCCTAGGAAACTCCCAATGCCATAAAGCCTTGGGGGAGCCCGCCATCGCCTCATCTGCCTTCCCATCTCCCCTTTGCACTGGGCTTCAGTTCCTCTTCCTCCTGGGTACATGGTCCTTGCTACAGCAGCCATGGTTAGCAGGTGCTTTTAAGGAATGCAGACTTGCAGGCTGTAGCTTTCCCCTGTGAGTTTGAGGTGTCTGCACACACCTTCTGTGCACCCTCTTGGAGCCCGCTGTGGTGCAGGTTGTCACTAGGGGTGACAGGAGCATTTGGGGCACCTCTGAGCCTTTGTCTGACTGCAGCTGTGGGGCCGGGACTGGAACCTCCAGACAGGCTGTTGTTTCTGCCGCCTGAAAGGGCGCCCTTGCTGCTAGGCCGGCCACCGCCCTTCTCCTGAGCTGCTCCCTTCTCCCAGTGAACGCTCTGTCAGCAGTTGCCCACAAGTAACCAGTTCTGAAACAGTGGCGTGATGCTGGCCATTGTACGCATGAGGACGCTAAGAACCGCAGCGCTGACCTCCTCGGCATCTGCAGCCAGTTTCCATGTGTATCCTGGGCCCAGGACCTGCGGTCTTCAGCCCCAGTCAGGTGTCCGTTTTTCCTGCCTCTCTATGCAACTGCTGTTTTCTTTAGCTTAGTCCACTACCTGATACCAACAGGTGATCCCTTAGACCTGTCTCAATACTCTGCTGGCTTCTTCCATTTAAGGCTGGGGTGCTACTCAGGTCATGATGGTTTCCTGGGTGGTCACCTGAGTGTTAAATCAGCCTGCAAAAGGTGCCATCTCTGGCAGGAATTCAGAACTCACCATGGATCAGACTGCTCTCATTTCTCCACAAGCCTTTGATTTAGTGTTTGGAGGTCTGAGGATGTTGTCTTGTCAACTTGGTTTGATTTTCCACGTCATTCTGGCAGTCAGACACATTGCTCTCCCAACACAAAACTTAGCCCTCTGTCAACTCTTAGAATTACCCTGAGTCATTTAGTGTTGGTTTGAAGGAGACTTGAGTTAAAAACAGCTCGGGATGCAGCTGTGCCGTTTCATCGGTGAGAAAAATGTGGTTGCCAGGCTGGCGTGACTAAATGTGACGTTTTCTGTCAGTGATTAGGTAGGTCCAGTGTCCCGGCTATCAGAAGTTCCATAGTTAATAGTGACATCGTCATGGTGTATTCTTCATTTTCCAAATTAAAATGCCTGCCTCTCGGTGATTGATGCCCCGGGCACAGATCTTGCCAAGAGGAGGCTGACCCTGGGATGACCTGTCAGGGACTGGGACCAGGAACCTGTAGAAGGGAACAGTGTTCAACAAGGATTTGATAAGGTCACATGTCTCACCAGCCTCTTTGTGGGTGTACTGTTCAGCCTCTCATGGTATCAAAAAAAAAAAAACTGAAGCGTTTCAATTTGTAGCTTTTTTTTTTTTTCCTTGCTTGAAAGTGTGTGTGCCAGGCCTTAGCCCTATTCCTCGTCCATCACAGCATTTGGGGGACTTTGACCATGTGTTTCATAAGACTTCCCTAAGAAGGTAGCCGAGAGCATAGGAGCACAAGAGTGCTGTCAGCTCTTGGTCAGGTGTTGAGGGATGCATGTCACAGTGGGTGGTCCATGTGTCATCCCTGACCCTATCAGGATGGTAAGGAGACATGTAATTACGATTGTATTTGACACAACTACTCTACATGGCATTAGGTTATGGTCACGGATAGCAATAGGACTTTATTATTACTCAGTCCAGTAGTGATTCTTGAAATATTAGATGTTTACACAAAGTCTAAACAATAACTCAGACTTAGGAATCTGCAGGTTTGTGGTTTCTACATATCTCTGCCATTTAATGACTTGTGCCTCTTTTCTCACCTCTGAGAAAGTGGATGGAGCTCGTGGGAAGATGTGAACCATGTCCAGAACACAAGCGTTCACTCATTTGAGTTCTGTTTCTTTTTTTTTTTTTTATTTTTCTTTCTTTTGGTGAAGGGGGTTAAACATTCAGTCTGTGCTCGTCTAACCCTGACACCCACTGACTACCTCCTTAGTTTCTGTATAGACAGTAGTTCCCTTTTTTGGTTTGAAGGTCCTTTTTTGGTGACTTTTTAGAAAAGGTTTTAAATGTATAGTTTCCTCTGACAGTGCTGTACCATCTCACAGTACAGGTCTGTGTTCATTTGTGACAGCTTTCACATGTGAATCTGGAGAAATGTCATAGAAAATGGTTTTGCACATACGGAGTGAGTCTTGCTGGTGTGTGTTTATTGTGGCGACGCTTGCCAAAGCTGCTTGGCAAACACGTCAGGAGGGATGCTTGAGTCACAACTCCAGTGCAAATGTGTCGAAACAGCAGTGTGTGTCATTATGATGTATTTTTGTAAACACAGTGGTGACTTCTGTCAGTCGTATAAGTACTGGATAAAAATAACACTTGAAACACTGGAGGGAAATGTCACTTAGCTGATCACAAAGCTACTTTGCATTATCCGCCAGGGGGCGTGTGCGTGTGTGTGTGTGTGTGTGTGTGTGTGTGTGTGTGTGTGTGTGTGTGTGTGTGTGTTTTACAGGAGAGGGAAGAATTGACATCGGCAATGTGGAGGACAAAAATAATACTCATCACCGCTTTTTTAAAAGTGAAGTTTAAAACTTTAGCTGATGCATTTACACATTAGAGGTCTCTTGCACACTCTCCATAGTATATTGAATTTTGGGAAATAGTGAGAACTGGAATTCTCATATTTAGTGACTGGCTTTGTCACCCTTGACTATTGAAGGCAGTAAATTACCAAAAACTTTGCTTCTGAGCTTCCATGGCTGCTGTAAGGGCTGTGCTTTTATTGAATCACAGTTTCCCAAATGGCAACGAAAGGATATCTGCTAGCGAGACCCATTCTCAAACCTGGGTCACTCTGAATAGTAGCACCAGTACAGGTGGCCCGATGTGCCTCCCTCCACATGTTGCAGAACGGTTGGGTCCCATTGGAAAGCACTCCCATGGCAATAGTTAACTACAGCAACCTAAGTGTAACTCTTGATTTCCTGTGTGCTAGTAGCTTCGATAAGCACTTTAATGCATCCTTCCTTATAACCTGCACAGCTGCCCAGGGTGCTCACTGGAGGTCACTTTGAGCTCAGTAAGCAGAATGGCCCTTTCTGTTTGCCCTAATCAAGCATCGCTCTCAATGTGTGCCAACACTTTGGAGTGAACTTTTTTTTCCTGATGCTATCGAGGAAAAGCTGGTATTTATATCACTAAATCTACATTGGAAGCATGCAGGTGCTTAAATAACAAGTATGTGGAGCCCAGGCCTCCAGGAGTTCTTACAGGGCTGGCATGAGACGTGGCCGGGGTGACATCCTGTGAGGGAGACCGGAAACTTAAAGGAAATGGACACATCAGAAGTCTGGCTCCTTTCCACTGGTGTTCTAGGTGCCCCATACACACTAGAGCATCTTGGGGAGCGCCTGGTGATGGCCCTGGGTATCGGCCAGCGTTCCCATCTCTGTGTGTGACTGGTTTCGCAGCCTCCTGGGGACACTCGGTGATTCCGTGGGACGGGCGGCTTTAACTGACGATGCCACTGTGAGAACTGTAGAGACTGTGTCAAGAATATAGTGACCTGTTGAGTCTGCCCCCGTAGTTTTAGCTTTAACATCCTCTGAGAGCATGCCAAAGCCACGAGGGGCCCGGCTTCTGCCTCTTGGGAGCAAGGCCTGCTGGAGGTGGGCAGGGACTCGGTCACTGTTCGGCCTGACCCTGCCCAGGCCAAGCCTCACCTCCATGTGGCTCCTCTGCAGAATGGCATGTAGCAGCTAACCCTGGGGCCAGTTGCCTTTACTCTATTTTCTATGATGAATACTTGTGGAGAAACTGTGATAAATCCATTGATCCTAATATTTTTATTGTTGGAGTCCTGTGGCTTCTCTGAATACTTTCTATTGGATTGTACTGTGTAGAATTCACACACACTAGGGATATGTGAATAAAGCTAAAAATGCATAGTATAATATAGGATAGCAAAAATCTTTTGTGAACAATTTATATAGAAGAGTAAGTTGTTTTTTAAGTGTTAGGCCATTTCTTTTAGGAACCTAAAATGTTATAAGAGTTTTTTAAGCATTCAATATTTTTAATTATAAGAGACATTTGTTACTAGAGCTAATTATTTCAGGTGTTCTAATTGGAATATTGATTTTCTTACCTCATATACCTCTAGAATGCCACATGTTCTGTTGGGGATAAAATTGCACAATAAATGTCAGGTTATCTGTTAGATGTTTTAACTTGCTTTTTTTTTTCTTTTCGGCTGTGTGTGCATAGTATTTTTGCATGTGTGTAGGCATCCTCGTGTGTGGGCATGTGTGCACGTTGTATGCGTCTTAAGAATCCTCCTCTGGGTCTACCATATTATTTTTGAGGCAGGGTTTCACAGTCAATCCCAGAGCACATTGATATGGCCTACCTGCTGGCCATTGCTGTTACGAATCCCCTACCCCTGCCTTCCAGACCTGGAATTCCAGGTAAGCCACCACACACACAACATTTGTGTTGAAGTCTGGGGATCTAAACTCAGATCCTTCTGCTTGCACAGCAAATGTTCTGGCCACTGAGCCATCCCACCTCCCAGCCCCTGGCTTGCTGTTTGCCTCTTTTGACAGTTCATTTTGTTTTGTTCTAAATGTTCCTGGTTGCCTGTTGAGAGTCCTTTCCCCCTGAAGCTAAGGCTGTCCTGCTTGTCTCTAAATGTAAGGAATGTCCTATGCTGAACACCCAGATAAAAGCCAGCAGGATGGCTTGGCGGGTAAAGGTGGCTGGTGCCAAGCCTAAAAACATCCAGTTTGATCCTCTAGACCTGCATGAAGACCTGCATATGGTCTCTATCCTCTGGCCTCCATGCATACCATAGCATATGCATATCCACACACATTAAATAAACAAATGTCATTTTAAAAAGTCCCCTAGTCTGTTATGCCAGGAAAGTAACTAGAAATTCATCTGACCTACTAAGTGGGACAGCAGGGAGGAAGTGACGTGTGATTTGAAAGAACATGCGCCATCAGGAAGCCCATAGAGCTGAAACTCACAACTCCGAATCCGCAGATATTGCCTGTGTATGGTATTTGAACAGTGTGCGAAGCACAGAAGCAAATTGGCTGTGGCCAGATAGGGACATGGTTGTGGCTTCCCCCTTAATTACCGCAGAAAGTATGCCTGACCACCATTACAGAAATACAAGATTGGACAAATGTTATTTCATGAGCCAGATGACGTCAAAAGCTAAAGTTTCATTTTCAAGGAAATACAAAGGTCTTTTATTTTTGCCCTCAAGTTTCAAAATTTTAGCCAATAATTTTGTCTGAAAAACAATGCTTCAGTCGAAGTAATTTTGGTTAGAATTAGAACATGGGTCAAAATGGAGTGAAAGATGCTCTCTAGCACTGAAAGGATGGAAGATAACGGCACATTTGTGGATAAACCTGATTAAAAGAAAACAATCCAGTACAAATACGCGTTATTTCTATGCACAAGCAATAGGCAGTCTAAGAAAAAAATGAAGCAGTTCCCCTTACAGTAGCAGCAGAAGAATAGTATACTTGAAACTTAAACAAAATAAATTCCAAACATGCCAGGTGGTGGTGGCTCAAGCCTTTAATCCCAGCACTCGAGGCAGAGGCAGGTAGATTTCTGTGAGTCCGAGGCCAGCCTGGTCTACAAAGCGAGATCCAGGACAGGCACCAAAACTACACAGAGAAACCCTGTCTCGAAAAACAACAACAACAACATATATATATATATATATATATATATATATATATATATATATATATATATATATATATATATATATACTGAACACTGCAAACTATAAATCAGGAAACTTTAAGACTTAAAGGTTCAATAAAGGAGTGGACTGTTAGGATGCAGTGATCCCAGCTCTGGTCAGTAAGTAGCAGGCAGCTGCTGCCAGGCTAACTGCCAAGGGGTCCTAGGATTCATGGGAACAGAAAGCCCCCCTCCGTCCCCAACAGAATGAGGGCTACATTTATGGTAATTGTCAATTAACATGTTGAAATGGTTCCTTGGAAGAAGAGCCTTTGAAGCAAGTGACATGGACAAACGGGATAGCCACCTCCTGCAGAGATGAATTGGGATCCAGTATCTAACCCCTGGAGGGGAGCTCAGCACTCCCTGAAAGGGTATGCCCAGAACCTAGTTCCCTTGGTGTTTCTAGTTGATAGGAACCATCACAGAACCCAAGAAAATCAAATAGGTTCTCAGGTGTACATAGTGTTAGGTATGCCGTGGTTAAAAGTGGAAATAATACACACGCCCAAGTGACGCGGGTAATGTGTGTATCTCCATACATTGACTGTTAAAGGCTGAGCGCTGACGGCACTGTACTACATGGATAAACCTTCAAAATACAGTAAGTGAGCAAAGTCAGACACAGAAGACCAGCTCTTGCACAATTACACTTCCATGAAATGCCCAGAATAGTCAAAATTCCGGACAGGCACAGCCTAGTGCTTCTCAGGACACCATTGGCCCAATTAAGGAACCCGATGTAAAACAGTCCCTTTGAAATTGGTTACACACTCACGCAGCGTGTTTGTCTGCAGCCTGATGTGCCTCAGGAGTGGCCTACCTAGTTCTTGGCAAACTGTGCTGTAAGCCGATGGCTGGGTAACTGTTAATGATGAGGATCGACTAATGATGAGAAAAACCCCATGGTCCACTGGCAACTTGTTTCCAGAGGTGAAATTGTCCTGAGCAGGGGAAATCATAAAAGTCTGTGACTGTCAGACACAAGCCAAGTTTGACCAACATGGCCACAGCCCGGTCACTTACATCATCACTTCCTGTATGGTGTGGTGTGCTACCAAATGCTGGCTGGGTCACTTTCTCCTCACCTTTCTCTCTCCACTTCAAAGTCTGTTGGTCAGACCTCACCTAGCCTGTCTTAGTGATACCACGCCTGGTGTTCAGCCGGCAGCTGCAGAGAACATTTGAACCCAGGACTTTAGTAGAGGGTGAGCGCAGGGTGGCCTGAAACTCCTCATAACTCGCTGGCCAGACTGGGAGGGCACTGGCAGCTGGAAGGGGCGAGGCTGGCAGTGGGGCTGAAATTGTAGAGGGCTCCCTGCTGGGAAATCCGATCTCCATGCCATCTGAGGAGCACGATGGCAAGGAAGGAGCCAGATTGGGGATCAACTTGCAACCACCCTTTTCTTTCCCATCTCTAATTGAACACACTGGAAGCCTCACGGTGTGAACAGCCCACTGTATCCAGCCAGCGCCCCACCCTCCCTGTGCCTGCCCCCCCCCAACACAGGGAGGCAGAGGAAAAAGACACAGATAAGAGGCGAGGCAGGTGACTCAAAGGTTTCTGCACCTGAGAGTCGCTTGGCCTGTAGTCATTGGAATGGTTGACTTTTACGGATCACTGGGTTAAGGATTCTATGATCTTCCTTCCTTCAGTCTTCCTAATTCATGTCCCAGTCCCGTTGTGTGGATGAGGGAGCTGGTGCTTGGAGGAGCTCCAGTGTGAAGAGGTAGGAGACTGATTCTGCTTGGCTGCTTTTGGCCTCTCAGTCCTCAACGATAGTCTCTTTAAGACTTTCATCACTTGAGGTGAGGGTGTGGTGATTATGAGGCCGGTGAAACAATACCTACCTGGAAGTCTCCCCAGCTCTGGCCGATCCAACAAGAATGCGTCTTTCTCTGTGACCCCCAAGGCTGGACCTCAAAAATCCCAAACGTGTATGAGTATTGCGGAGGTCATTGTTCATAGGCAGTCTGTGTTCATACCAGGAGGCCAAGGAAAGAAGTAGCCTTCATGTTTGGGGTGGTTTGAGAGAAAATGGTCCCCAAAAGGAGTGGCATTATTAGAAGGTATGGCTGATGGAGGAAGTGTGTCACTGTGGAGGCGGGCTTTGAGATCTCATATGCTAAAGCCACTCCCAGTGTCTCAGACCACTTCCTGTTACCTGCATATCAATATGTAGGACGCTCAACTCCAGCACCATGTCTGCCTGCATGCCACCATGTCCCACCATGATGATAATGGACTAACCCTCTGAAAATGTAAGCCACCCCCTCAAGTAAATGTTTTCCTTTTTTAGAGTTGTTGTGGTCATGGTATCTCTTCACAGCAATAGAAACTCTAACAATGTTAAAGAAATATGCCATACAACATGGTGAGACCCTGCCTTTAGGGGGTTGGGGGTGGGACAGAACTGGAAAGATGTTGAAAGTGCTTGCTGCTCTTGGAGAGGACTCAAGTTTAGTTCCCAGTACCCACATCAGGCCACTCACAGTCACCTGTAACTCCAGCTCCAAGAGATCTGATATGCTCTGTGGGCACAGCTCTTACACACCCACTCATGGACACAATCATATACACATGCTTTTTAAAACTCGGTGTGTGTGTGTGTGTGTGTGTGTGTGTGTGTGTGTGTGTGTGTGTGTGTGTGTGTATTTGTTTTTTTGAGACAGGGTTTCTCTGTGTAGCTTTGGAGCCTGTCCTGGAACTCACTCTGGCTGGCCTTGAACTCACAGAGATCTGCCTGCCTCTGCCTCCCGAGTACTGGGATTAAAGGCGTGCGCCACCACTGCCGGACAAAAATAAAATACTTTTAAAGGCAAGCATGGGGGAGTATGCTTGTAATCTCAGCACTGGAGAGGCAAAGATAGGTGATTCCCAGGGCTCGCAGGCCAGCCTAATCCACTTGGCAAGCTCCAAGCCAGTGACAGACCCTACCTGTCTCAAAACAAGAGCAGGCACCTGAGGAACAACATCTAAGGCTGACCTCCCGTCTCCACAGACAGGAACACATGCACACAAAACATCAGGCTTGCATTGTTTTGTCAATTAAAAATGCAAGTAAGTAAAGTTGTTATGGAAAGGGGGCATGCTTACATCTTTGATTAAATAAGCAGGGTGGGATAAAACATGCCTGGAATAAAGTGCCTTAATCCTTGTACTTAACAGTTGTCAATGTTTAACAAATTGGGTTAAATCATGGTTTCAAGCCACAGCTTTGATGTCCACATTCATCCTCCTTTCACGCACACAAAGGAATGGAGATTAATTTTGTTTCATGGCATTTCCCCTCCCTGTTCTTGGTATAAAAATAAATATTTGTCAAAACACAGGAATGTTTAAGAATCCCACTAATGAGGGACTAGGGTGCACTCAGAGTACTCACCCGGCATGCAGGGAGCCCTGGGTTTGAGCTCCAGCACTGCATACTTGGGGCTTCATGGTACATGCCTGCAATCCAGCACTGAGGAGGTGGAGGCAGGTGGATCAGAAGCTCAGCATCCTCCTCCCATACATGGCGAGTTCGAGGACAGCCTGTGCCAAAGAGACTGCCTCAACATTGGTATCACTAACGCACATGGGATGGAGTGGGTGGAAGCAGGAAGAACAAAACCAGTGGAACTGTACAATGGATATTTCTCATTATCAGAGATTTAGTCTTCATAGTGAGGCTTAAGGCACGTTCGCTTCCGTCCAATTCTAGGGGAAAACTCGGATCTGATTGAGATGGGGAGCCCAGCGGTACGGATGCCTGCTGTGTTTTCTAGTCTGTCTGTGAGTCTATGGATGAGAATGTGTGAGTGTATGCGTTTGTGTGTCTGTGTGTGGCTGCTTATCTGTCTGTGTTTGAGAATGTGTGTCTGCATGTGTGTTCGTGTATCTATGTGGGTATGCATCTGTGTATATGATAGTGTGTGTCTATGTTACATATGAGTGTTTATGTGTGTGAATGTGTGTGTCTTATGTGAGTGTGTGCCTATGTGTGAGTGTGTCTGTGTGTTTATATATGTGAACATGTGTTTATGTATGTGTCTGTCTTGTGTGGGTATGTGTCTGTATGTATCAGTGTGACTGTTTATGTGTTTGAATGTGTGTCTGTATCTATGTGTGTCTTGGTGTGTATGAATATGTCGATGTTTGTGGGTCTGTGTGAATATGTGTAAGTGTATCCCTGTGTGGGTGTGTCTATATTTGTGTGTCTGCACTCTGTGTGGTGGTATGTCTGACTGCACTGTGGTTGTGTGGTTGTGTGTCTGATTGCACTGTGTTTTGTGTGGCTGTGTGTCTGGCTGAACTCTGTGTGTGTGTGTGTGTGTGTGTGTGTGTGAGAGAGAGAGAGAGAGAGAGAGAGAGAGAGAGAGAGAGAGAGAGAGAGAGAGAGAGACTGCAGTCTGTATATCTCTTATCTCTGTGTGGTGATGTGTCTGACTGCACTCCGTGTGTGTGTGTGTGTGTGTGTGTGTGTGTGTGTGTGTGTGTGTGTGTGTGGCTGCACTGTGTGTGTCTGACTGCTTGTGTATATTTGTGTGTCTATGTCTGTGTCCAGCTGGCAGTGCAGAGGCACATTCAACTCAATCACAAACCTGAAGAATTGTGTTGATTGTGGGATTTAATGTTTTGTGCTCATTGCCTTTTGGTTTCTGATACATTTTGGGTAGATCTTTTTTCCTGCAACTACAGAAGAATGTTGCTGTGGGATGTTCTGTATGCTGTGAATGTGTTGCTCTGATTGATAAATAAATAAATCCGATTGGTTGATAAATAAAAAGCAGGTTGACCAGTAGCTGGGCAGGAAGTATAGGTGGGATAAACAGACAAGGAGAATTCTGGGAAGTGGAAGGCTGAGTCAGGAGATGCCAGCCCGCCCTCCAAGGAGCAGCATGTAATGACACACAGGTAAAGCCACGGAAAACATATAGATTAACAGAAATGGGCTGAATTTAAGTGTAGGAGCTGGTCAGTGGTAGGCCTGAGCTAATGGCCGAGCAGTTTTAGTTAATATAAGCCTCTGTGTGTTTACTTGGGTCTGAACAGCTGGGGACCGGGCAGGACACAGGAAAACTTCAATTACGGAATGTCAAAGCCCAAACTAGACACTTACTATGTGGAATATGATAGTTAAAAATTGGTAAGGATTGGGGCCTTTCCAAACCCACCTTTCTCCTTAAGGAGACATAAATGGAGGGTGGTCTCATGAGTCCCCTGAATCTATGATACTATAACTTTTCTGATAAGGACACTGGTAAAATGTAGGAAGGAAGCCATTTCTTCCAAGCATCATTAGCCTGACCAGGAAATTACACTGGAAGAAGTAGAAGTAGCAACCTTCTAATTAAAAAAAAAAAAATTACTATGATGTGGGAAAGCAAGACTCACAAAATTCCAGAACCTGCCCAAGTTCATGCGATACACTAAGCTGAACAAACGCAGAACGATTCGGCCCATCCCTGGGAGCCGGCTGACTAAATTCTTCTGAGTGTCTCCCCCCTTTTTCCTTGGGTTCCAGGAAGCCTACTGCTGCATCCCAACCACAGTTACCTTCCCTCACTTGTCTAGAGCGCTGGAACTCTCTGTCTGCCTCTCACATCTGTTCTTTGGAGTCATCTTTGCAGGTTTATTTTAATTGTGCTTTCTTAGAAGTGCATTCAAATGCTTTCTATAACCTAAGTTGTTGTAGTAGTCTGATGCCTAAACTAACCTCAGAAGTGAGATCTCTCTCCACCCCTCCCAGCTACCCACTCCCAACTCTTAAGCCACTAACACAGACATCCCCAGCTATTTCTGCAGCTTCTTCCTGTGGGTCTGTCTTGTCAATCACGATGTCGCTTTCCCACCAGGCTTCTGTACCTGTCTGTGGTGGTGAGGAGAGTCTGAGCTATTGATAAAGTAGAGTCTAGGAACCCACCTGGGAGGTGGTGGGTCTGCACCCCTGCCACTCGTGCGTACACACACACACACACACACACACACACACACACACACACACACACACACACACACCCGAGCCCTGGTTCAGGGCCTTGAGATGGAACAAGGCTTGGGCCAAATCCACGTCATCTGAGGAGCTAGAGAGGAAGCAAGTTGAGGAGGGAGAGATAGCTGTGGTTCCAGCTGTTGAGGGTCTCCAGGCTGGTTTGCTGTGGAAGTGGAAGTTAGTCTCACTTGACAAATGTTGGGAAGCTAATTCTAACTTTAGCCTTTCCCTATCTGAAAAAAAGACGCTGGGTTCTTAAAGGCTTACTCCTGTCCCCATGTTAAGAATTCTACCAGAACCTTCTCTGCACAGTGCCATTTTTTTTCACACTGGGCTTGCACCCACGGCCTCACACATACTAGGCAAATGCTCAGCCACAGTTGCTTTCCTTGGGATGTTATTCTATGGTGTTTAATTTCTTCCAGCCTTTGTCTGTAGTATAGGGAGGCATTACAGCCAAAGACGCTGGCTGCTCTAGAACATTACGATGGCATGCCCACAGTGCTGTCCAGAACGAGGGCATCAGAAAAACATGGCTAAGACGCGCCATAAGCAGAAATCCAACTAGTACACAGCAGTGTACTGTAATCATCAAGAGGAAGCAGTTTGGCTGGGCAGTGGTGGCACACGCCTTTACTCCCAGCACTCGGGAGGCAGAGGCAGGTAGATCTCTGTGAGTTTGAGGCCAGCCTGGGCTACAGAGTGAGTTCCAGGACAGCCAGAACTGTTTCACAGAGAAACCCTGTCTCCAAAAAACCGAGGGGGAAAAAAAAAAAGAGGAAGCAGTTTGCCCACCCCCCATAATCCGAAACTCTAATACAGAGACTGTTTCAAAAGTATGCCACGTCTCATTCTCAGAGAACTGCTAGTATTAAAAGGTGGTACCCCTCCACAAAAAAATACTTGCAAGGGAATGTTTTAAAGGACAATTATTGCATGCTAGGAGCATCCTTCTCATTTTGTTAGCCAGACAGGCTTGCCCATTTATATTGCAAGCAGGTACCCACTGCAGACTGCCACCACGGCTCCCTGCGTGCTCTGCGTGGCCTCTGCTCTCTCCCCTTCCTCCCTCCCCTCCCATCAGAAAAGCAGATGGATCTGTTTGAGCTTTCACTCTGGGCAGTAGTATCTGTTCTGTGAGCAGATGTCTCCACTGCCTAAGCAGTCAGAACCTAACCGGGAAAATGCTTGGGGAGACTATTTAAAATTTTAAATCAGGCCACCAAATTGTGCATGTGTGTGTGTGTGTGTGTGTGTGCGTGTGTGTGTGTGTGTGTGTGTGTGTGTGTATAAATATATATTACATCTATATAAATAGATATTACAAACAACCATACAATAATTTAATTGTTATATTATTGTTATCTTTTTCTTCTAAACGCCTGTGCAAGTGGTTACTTCCTGGCCCCGGCCCTGTGGATCCAGATGCTTATGGCCAGGAGTATGATGGACAGGATACAGGGGGAATCCTGTAACCATTCCAGAATGCACAGGAGACCTTTTAACCATCTATACTGGTCGCTGGGTTCAACCCTGAGGCCTCTGCTTGGAGAAAATCAAATGGCTCGGCAAAGGTCAGGGCTCATTGAACCAAGGACATGAGTCTTGGTGCCAGGCCTGCCTCAGTTTCTTCTCTGAATAGCCTATAGCTAATGCAAGAGTGCCTTAGTGCACACCATAGGCTGCAGTTATACTGCTTACAGCTTACTTCACAGCCTAGAAAAGGCTGGGAGAGAGGGCAGAGGGTTAATATGAATGGGGATCTGGGAAGTAGGGGGTTAATGTGGTCAAAATATATTGTATGAAATTCTCAAAGGCTTAAATAAAAATGGCATATTTAAAAAGTGACACATACTCATAGTAAAACACACAAATAAACAAACAAAACCCCTGCAGGGCTAGAGAGATGGCTCTGTGTTGAGAGCACTCGGCTGCTCTTTCGAAGGACCAGAATTCCCAGCACCAACGTCAGGCAGATCACAAAGGCCTGTAGCTCCAGATCCAGGGGATCTGATGCTCCTTTGATCTCCTCTGAGTACCTACATACGTGCTCACATACATACATACATAAATTTTTAAAAACTGTTACTTTAAAAAACAAATAGTCCCCCACCCATATTTTAGATAGAGCACCTGGAGTGTGGGTTTGTTTACTTCTCCCATGGAATCTATGGATAAAGACTGTCATGGACTGTTCCCAGCACCCACGTGGCTGCTCACAACCATCCCAAACTCCAGTTCCAGGGGATACAATGCCCTCTTCTAGCCTCTTCGAGCACCAGATATGCACATGGTAAACATAAACACATACAGGCAAAACACTTACACATAAAATATAATAAATCCATTTTATTAAGCAATTTTTTCATACATTATATTTTGGTCATATTTCCCTTCCACAGCTCTTCCCAGGTCCTCCCCGACTCCCTGCCCACCCAACTTTATGTTCTCTCTCTTTAAAAAAATCCAAAAAATCCAAAAGTAAACAAAAACTAGTAAGACCCTCCCAAAAAAATGCTCAAACATAACAAAATGAAATAAACCTGCCCCCCCAAAAAAAACCATGGAATTTGTTTTGTGTTGGCATGGGACTTACCCTGGGGTGTGGTTGATGTACCTAGTGACTCCATTGGAGACTGCTAATTTCCCCTTGCCCATCAGGTATCAATTGCGAATAATCTCTCGGTTGGGATGGAAGCCTGTATCCGCTTCACCCTCTCAGCGCTGTGACCCATCTGGACCTTTGCTGGTCTTGTGCATGTTGCCGTAGTCTCTACATTCATGAGTGCATCAGGTCTGTTGGGTCTGGAAGACACTGTGTCCTTGGCCTCTGGCTCTGACCATCTTTCTGACTCCTTCACAAGATCTTGGAGCCTTGAGGAGAGGGGTTTGATGAAGACATCCCATTTAGGACAGCGTGCTCCAAAGTCTCGCACTCTCTGCATAATGACCGTTGTGGGTCTCTGTGTTATTTCCCCTCCACGGCAAAAAAAGAGAAGCTTCTCTGATGAGGGTTGAATGATGCACTGATCCACGGGTATAACAATGTCATTAGGAGTCATTTTATTGCGGTGATCTTCTAGTACAATGGTTCTCAACCAGTGGGTCACGACCCCTTTGGGGTTGAACCACCCTTTCACAGGGATCACCTAAGACCACCAAGGACACAAATACACTGCAATTCAAAACAGTAGAACAATTACAGTTAGGAAGTAGCAACAAAAATCATTTTATAGTTGGGGGTCACCACACCATGAGGAACTGTATTAAAGAGTTGTAGCATTGGGAAGATTGAAGACCACTACTGTAGCCAGATAATAGTAGTAGGGTTTCCACTAGACCCATGATCGATCTGGTTTCAGGTTCTTCTTTACAGTGCCAGGTATGAGTTCCATCTCATGAAGAGGGCCTTAAAAGTAATCAAAAAGTGGTTGGTTGCTCTCATCAGACTTGTGCCACGATTGTCCCAGCATGTCTTGCAGGCAAGACATTGTTGTACATCACAGTGTTTGTATCTGGGTGATAGTGATGGTTACTATTCTCCTCAAGTGTCACAGTAGCTCCCAGCATCGTGAAGAATAGTCAGTAGGGAAGCTTCTAGTTTGGTACCAGCTCCACTTCTCCACAAGCGTTGTCTTCAGCAATAGAGTCTTACTATCAAGTTGTGGGGCGTAACCAATAGCCTTGGCAATAGCCTGTGATGTTTCAGGGGAAGGGCGGTCCATGGGATCTCTTTGGTCAATGACTCAACATGATGTAACTCATTCCAGGCCCTGGAGGTTTTACTTGGTGGTATGATATGTCTAACTGTGGCGTTGGGGATTGACACAACCTCATTTAAAGATGCATTATAAAGCTATAGTAATCAAAACAGTGTGGTACCAACCCTCAAAAGACAGAAAGATGAATAAATCCAGTGGGGAAAAAATCTTTTTCCAATAAAGAGTACTGCAACAATTAGACATCCAACTTGCAAAACTAAAAAAATTGTGTAAGCAGAGACCTTACAGTCTTTTGTGAAGTTAACTTAGCTGCATGGGAAACACAAAACTATAAAACTTCTAGAAGATAACAAAAATCTATGTGCTCCTGCACCTGGCAATGACTTCTTAGATACGACAACAAAGATGATTTGTAAAAGAAAGAATTGATAGCTGACTGTTAAAATGGTAAAAAGATGACTATATCACAGTCTGCAGAAAACATTTACCAATGGCAATTCAGAATATACATGGAAAGAAGATGACTCGGTTTCCAAAATGGGCCAAATACCTTTTCTGACAACTCACCCAACCTGCCACACGGCTGCAGGGATGGAGGCACAGCTTGGATGGAGGAGTGCATGCCTACCATGCACACAGCCCTGGTTCAACACAAACTGGGAGTGGTGGTGCGCACTTGTAATCCCAACACTGAGGAGATCAAGGCAGGGGGATCAGAAGTCTCAGATCAGCCTTAGCTACATCAAAAATTTAAGGCCAGCCTGGGCTACATGAGACCTTGTCACAGAACAAAGGAACCCTCTCCCCAAAGAACAGCTGAGATCCAGCACTCGGAATGTTGTTGAGGACGCAGCAATAGGAACACTCACTCACTACTGATGAGAAAGGGAGACGGTGCTGCCATTTGGTAAATCAGTGTGACATTTTCTCAGAAAACTCGACGCATCATGCAATCAGCTATCACCTTCCTTGCTAATTACCCCACTGGAGTTTTACAATTCCAGAACAACTCACACAAACGTTTCTGGCAGTTTCCATCTTTATTGCCTAAACTTGGGGCGATCCAGAATCCCTTCAGTGAACGAATGGATAAAAGCTGTGGTACATCCAAATGGAATAGGGATGAGCAAGCAAGAGTAAGCCGTGGGGTCACAAAAAGACATGGCAGGAGCTAAAATACACATGACTGGGTCAAAGAAGACCATCTTACAAGGTTCTTTAACCCCAACCATATGAGATTCTGGACAAAACAAAACTAGAGAGACAGGAAAAGCGTCAGTGGTTGTCAGGATCTGGGGGAAGGGGAGGGATGAGTAGATGGCTCACAGAGGACATTTGGGGCACTAAGATTACTACACATGGAGCTGGGATGGAGGCTGGGCCTGGGGGTGCCTGTGACCTCAGCAACTTGGGGGTCTGAGGCAGGAGGACTGCAAGGCCGAGGTCAGGTTGGGGGATATATCTTGGTGGTAAGCTGCTTGACTAGCATGGGCAGGGCCCAAGGTTCAAGCCACAGCACAAGAAAGGAAGGAAGGAAGGAAGGAAGGAAGGAAGGAAGGAAGGAAGGAAGGAAGGAAGGAAGGAAGGAAGGAAGGAAGGAATAAAGGAAGGGTGAGCTCTGCTGGATACCTGTCATTATAAATCTGTCATCATGCACAAGAGCAGACGTGAGCCCGAAAGTAAACTCGCGTTGATGTGTATTATGTCCATGTAGGTTTGTTAGTTGTGACAAGTGTTCCATTCCAGCGTGAGCCGTTGATAACGGGTTAAAGCCTTGTAAGCCGGGAGGAAAGCTAAATTGTTCTTTTCATTTAATGAACCCACAAATGCTCTAAAATAGCATTCGCACATAAACAAATAACTTTGCTCCAAGCACGCTGAAGTCTAAAGGACTGCTGCATGGCTCACCCGCACTACCATTGCCAGCTTCGGACGCGGTGGTTGCGTGCCAGCTCCGAGCCTTCCGTATGTGACAGTGCGTAGGGTCCGTAGCCGACAGGGAATTGCCCACAAGACCGTTCTCTAAACGTGGACAGAGAACAGGCAAGGGAACTTGCAGCACTTCTCTAGTGTACTTGGGGGGCAGTGTGCATGTGCGTGTGCGTGTGCGTGTGCGTGTGTGTGCGTGTGCGTGTGCGTGTGCGTGTGCGTGTGTGTGTGTGTGTGTGTGTGTGTGCGTGTGTGTGTGTAAATGGTTGTTCTGTGGCCGGCAACGCACACCTTTAACCCCTTGAAGTTTGCCCTACAATGAAGTCTGCTGCCTCACGAAGTGTGACCGTCTCACGCTGCTCTTCCACTTCCCGTCTCTGTCCTTTGTGCTGCTGTGTATTTTAATTTTCCATGTTTTTTTTTTTTTTTTTATAGGATTTTAACTCAATTTCCTTGTGGTTAAAGACCATACTTGGTGGAATTTAAACCGTGCTAATTTTATTAGAACTTGTTTTCGGTTAAGCAGATGGTCTTTATTGGCAAATATTCCGATCACCCTTCAGAAGACTGCCAATTTGGGATGGGAGTTACTGCAAACGTCAGATGAGGGTATTTGATGTTGTTATTAACGCCCTCTATACGCTCTCTGATTTTTCTGACTACTTATTTTGCTGATTGTTGCATATGGGTGTCTTGGGGGGGTTTCTCTGTTTAGACATAAATATTTAAGATTATTTTGACCTCTTGAAAAATTAACCCTTCAATCATGATGGTAATTTTTATCCCTGATAATTTTTATAAATATGTCCTTCCTTCTGATGCTACTATATGTATTCTGGCTTTTTCTTTTCCCCACTGACCCCCTACCTCAGAGGGGTCTTTTGAGACTTATGTGGCCCTGGCTGGCCTCGAACTCACTATGTAGCGGAGCTGGTGTTGAACTCTTCCTCTTTTTGTCTCCACCTTGCCAGTGCTAGATTTACACGTGTGTGCCACCGTGCCCAGACTTTCATTGTGAGTGGTGCTAGGATTGGGTGAGTTACAGCGGTTTTTATAGACTTCTGATCCACTCCGATGATCTCTGTTTCTAAGTGTTTAGACCATTTACATTTAGTGTGAATATCAATGCAGTTCCATTTAGATCTCTCACATTACCATCGGTTTTCTATCAATCCAATACCCTTCCTCCTTTTTTTCCTTCTTTCCTTCTTTCTTCCTTCCTTCCTTCCTTCCTTCCTTCCTTCCTTCCTTTCTTCCTTTTTTGTTTTGTTTTTCGAGACAGGGTTTCTCTGTGTAACAGCCCTGGCTGTCCTGGATCTCACTCTGTAGACCAAGCTGGCTTTGAACTCACAGAGATCCACCTGGCTCTGCCTCCTGAGTGCTGAGATTAAAGTCGTGCGCTGCCACCACCCCCAGATCCAATTCCCTTTTTATTTAAGGTTTCTTCCTATGTGCTTTGTTTTGGATTGTATTTTTCCTTATTTGATGCCCTTTGTAGGCTTATTAGATAAACCTCTTCTTTTCTTTTCTTCTCCCTCTTCCTCTTCCCCTCCCCCTTCTCCTTCTTCTTCTTTCTTCTTCTTTTTTTAGTAATGTCTTCATAAAGTTTATGGGTTTCCACTGGTGTGTCGTCAACTTATCCCAGTGTGCCTTCAAGCAACATTCTACATCCAAGGGCACACGTTTTCTTCAAGTAGCAGGGTGGAATCTGTCACCTGACGTGCCTCCAAGGTATGATATGAGTTGAAGTAACATTTTATTTTTGAGACAGAGTCTCATGTAGTCCAGGCTGGCCTTGAACTCGCTATATAGTTGAGGATGACCTTGAATTTATGGTCCTCCTGCCTCTACCTCCCAAGTGCTGGCTTTACAAGCATGAACCACATGCTTGCTTCATGTACAGAGCTAAAACCCAGGACTTCGTGCATGTTGGGCAAGCACTCTACCAACTGAGTTCCAGGCTCAGCCCACTGTTCATCTTTATTGACTATGAATACTCAAAATGAATCAAGATAATAAAATATTGAGATTGATTCTTTAACCAACACATTGGAACTTCTGTCGGCAGGTGTAATCTTAATTAGTCTTAATTACCTTGAAGGAATATGAACTTACTTGATTTCTTCTTTACATTGATTTATTTTTTTGGGGGGTGGGGCATCGCCGTGCCACTGCACACAGAGTGGGATCTGGGGATCAAATTCAGGTTGTCAGATCTGGTGGCAGGTGCCTTTACCCACTAAGCCATCAGTCCATGAATTCATTTTTTTTTTTTTTTCGAGACAGGGTTTCTCTGTGTAGCTTTGCGCCTTTCCTGGAACTCGCTTTGGAGACCAGGCTGGCCTCGAACTCACAGAGATCCGCCTGGCTCTGCCTCCCGAGTGCTGGGATTAAAGGCGTGCGCCACCACCGCCCGGCCATGAATTCATTTTAATAACCTTCATGGACTGAGTGGGGATGCAGCTATGAAAAGAACTAGTGAGCCACACACATAGCACACATTTTATCACAGTGTTCCTCCTTTTTAACCCAAAATAATAACCTGCTTACTCATCCACCATATTCATCAGCCTTGGATTCACTAGTTTTGGCTGCTTCCAAAAAAATCAAGTTTATCTTCAGAAGATGAAGCTACCCATCATTTCATCAAGCCTCTTTTTAAGAAGTAATGATCCCAGACACTCCCATCAAGTGTCAAGCAGGTGCTCCAAACATACTGTGAAAAGGCAGCATTGTTAGGATAAGTTTTAAACCAGCCATCGTGATACACTATTGCTACCCTCCTGCTTGGGTGGATTGGGCAAGGAGTCACAACTATGAGGCCAACATGAGCTATATATCGAATTCTAAAACAACATGGGATATGTAGCAAGGCCTTGTCTCAAAGAGACAATCATTTGATATTTAATAAAAAATACTGTCAACATTTTTTATGCTCAAACCTTGGGAACTACCTGACTTATCTCCCAAATAAAGAAGGTGAGAGTGCCTTCCCATTATGATTTGGATCTTAACTGCCCCTTTTAGGCAAAAGAAACTCTCCCGTGTTGAAGGCTTGGTCCCTGTTACATCAGTGTTCAGAGGTGGGCCCTCAGGAATGTGAATGGGTCATGTGTGTTTGACGGGTTAGGCCACTTATGGCTCACAGCTTAATGGATTTGGGGAAAGGAGGCCTTGTCCTAACAGTAACAAGAGAAGCGAGCAGTTTTGCTCACCTTGGTCTCTCCACCACCATGATATGCCTCACCCCAGGCCCCAAAGCAATGGAACCAGCTGACCATGGACTTATTACCTCTTAAATTGTGAATCAAAACCAATGTTCATTTCAGGTTGTCAGGCAGGGATACATGCCTAACACAAATTCTTCCTCAACAAGAGAAGTCACAGTGGCTTTTCTTTAGGACAATGTTTCAGTCTTACAGCCACAATCACGATCTATGTAGGACTCTTTGGATCTCTTGTAGGAGGAGGAGAGCTACTCCTGCACCTGAAGGCTGGATTGATTATCTAGACATGGGAAATCTAGGCCTCGGTACTGGAAGCACAGTGCAGGAGCCCAGAGCTCGGTGGGAACATAGACTCTCTCCGCACCTGCTAAACTTGAACATGTCCCTTTAACAGGATCGCCAAGGGGTTTCTAAAAACGGTAAAGTTGAGAAGCAAGGCGCTCTCTGGTTCTTGGAAAGACATAATTTACAATACCGGAGAACTAGCTAATGGGGATAGGAATTTTTTTCTGATAGTAATGACTGTCCTTATGAAGAAAAAGTTAATTCCAGAATTATGTCAGACTATAAACCTCCAAGAAGCCTGCAGTGAAGTTAGTTGGCCTGGAGATGGCAGCTGAGTAAACCACCCTCTAATCTGAAGACACTGCCAGTCATTCAGGGCGGTTCTGCCCGGACACCAGGCCAGGCTCCAGGACACGCACACATGTCCCAGGAGCCTCGGAGAAGGGAAGGGAGTTGGAGAGCTCCCGGAGGACCCTGGCCAGGCTCAGGCAGTGTGGGAGTTCCTCTGACTAAATAAGGTGAAAAGCAGCTGTGAATCTATTCCCTTCTGGAAGTCTAAACTTTTTCCGCTTAAGAATCAGCCCTATCTGTATCCCACGTGACTGCCTGCATAGCTTCCAATTGCTTCCCCCCCACCCCGAGTTTAACAGCCTTCTCTCCTTTCTTCCCTCCCCAAATCACCCTCAAGCTACATCTAAAATTCAATAAGAAGAATGACAATAAAAACGGGTTTAGGGTTCCTCAGATTTACTTAATATCTCTACTGAGAGTGGATGAATCACAATCCAGAAGGCCAGCAAGAAGCAATATCTTGAAGCTACACTTGAAAGGAGACAAGTTAACTATACGGAGCTAGGGTAGACACCATCAACGTTTCAAAATGGGACTGAGACTTGTTCCACCCGTTGAAATTCTCCAGATGCAGCAGATGGGTGGCCAATGGTGTACATCTGTTCGAAGGTGAGGAACAATTTCTTTTATTTAACACCAAGGAAGAGAGGTCCTGGGGGATGAAAATGCATTCCCCTATCCCCTCTAGATAGAATAAGGTTGCATTAGCCTCAGACAGGGCCAGCAAGAGAAGAGCAAACATGTCCGGTTCCAATAATACTGTTACCAGGATTAGAGATTGCTGGATGGGACTTTTCAAATCAGATGGCATTAGGCACAGATTTTCAAAGACTTTAAATAAACTTCCCTTCAGTCTCTCCTTCCCCCTTAGAACATTTGTTCCATGCTTGCCAGTGAAAGGGGTTCAAGATTAAGGCTCCTTACGCCTTAGCTTTATGACACTCCAATGTTTTTAATTATCTCAAGATGAAAAAATAACCTGTGCTTTTCTTATTAAAATTTCATTTACGAAATCTATAGATCTGAAAGTGGAAATTATCTATGCAAAAATATAATATTCAATACATTTCTTTTCAATCTTTCTTCTATTGAGATAATTTTTAATAATGTATCTGGGTTTTGTACTTTAAAAAGGAATCCTAGGCACTTTGAAAAATATTTTGTGTGTTTGTGTGTGTGTATGTATACACACATATGTGAGGGCCTGTGTAGGCCAGAAGACTGCATTGGATTCCCAGGGACAGTTATTGGGATCGTAACTCACCCAGCTTGGGTGCTATGAACCCAACCTGGATCCTCTGGAAAGCAGCAAGTGTTCTGAACTGTTGAGTCCTCTCTCTAGTCCTAAATCTTAGGCACATTTTAAAACTGAAAAGACTAATAGATATTCATGAAAGCATTTCTTGGTGTCCCATGCCAATTCCAAAACTCAGCAGTAACAACCTACATTGTGCACTGCGCCCTTGGAGTCTTTGCAAGTTTCTTTTCTTTCCCGTGTAATCCATATGTGTGCAGCGTGTTAACATGACGGAGTGGTTGTAACAGGGAGTACAAGGGCGCAGTGCACAATGTAGGTTGTTACTGCTGAGTTTTGGAATTGGCATGGGACACCAAGAAATGCTTTCATGAATATCTATTAGTCTTTTCAGTTTTAAAATGTGCCTAAGATTTAGGACTAGAGAGAGGACTCAACAGTTCAGAACACTTGCTGCTTTCCAGAGGATCCAGGTTGGGTTCATAGCACCCAAGCTGGGTGAGTTACGATCCCAATAACTGTCCCTGGGAATCCAATGCAGTCTTCTGGCCTACACAGGCCCTCACATATGTGTGTATACATACACACACACTCCCTGTTACAACCACTCCGTCATGTTAACACGCTGCACACATATGGATTACACGGGAAAGAAAAGAAACTTGCAAAGACTCCGACATAGTACTTCTCCCTCATCTGTTGGAAGTATCTCCTAAGACTCTTGCGACATCTCAAATAATCCCAACCTGTGTAAATATGCTCCCAACAGGGAAAGATTAAGAATAAAGCTGGGAGCACTCAGGAGGCAGAGCCAGGCGGATCTCTGTGAGTTCCAGGCCAGCCTGGGCTACCAAGTGAGTTCCAGGAAAGGCGCAAAGCTACACAGAGAAACCCTGTCTCGAAAAACCAAAAAAAAAAAAAAAGAATAAAGCTGGGGACGGTGTTTTGTGCCTGTAATCCTAGCTCTTGGGAGGCTGGTGAAGGATTGGACAGTGAGTTTCAGGCCAACCTGAGTGGGTATGACAGCTGTCTAATAAAACAAAAGAAGAAATACTTTGGATGTAGTCAGGAATTATGCTGGTTTGGTAAAGTGAAGGGCATAGCTTCTCCTCCAAGATCTAGGACTTCAATAGCCCTGGGGAGTTGGCTAGGTTTCCAGCACCAGGAGTGGGTTCTGTCTTGTTGAGTGGATAGTAAGGTCAATTAGAGAGCTGTTGGTTACTGCGAATACTGTACCACTATTGCACCTTTAGGCTCCCATCCTATACTGATCATCACTGTGGTTCATAGGCATCAGAGCTGGTTAGGACTATCGATTGCTGCCCTTCTTTGGAAGCTCTCATGGTGCCTTCTGGTACGGTGAAAGCTAATCCTCAGGGAATAGGCTTTTTTTTTTTTTTTAAATTTTGCAATACAATTCAGTTCTACATATCAGCCACGGATTCCCTTGTTCTCCCCCCTCCCGCCCCCCTCACCTTCCCCCCAGCCCGCTCCCCATTCCCATCTCCTCCAGGGCAAAGCCTTCCCCGCAGACTGAGATCAACCTGGTAGACTCAGTCCAGGTAGGTCCAGTCCCCTCCTCCCAGGCCAAGCCAAGCGATCCTGCATAGGCCCCCGGTTTCAAACAGCCGACTCATGCAATGAGCACAGGCCCCGGTCTCACTGCCTGGATGCCTCCCAAACAGATCAAGCCAATCAACTGTCTCACCCATTCAGAGGGCCTGATCCAGTGGGGACCCCTCAGCCATTGGTTCATAGTTCATGTGTTTCCGTTCGTTTGGCTATTTGTCCCTGTGCTTTATCCAACCTTGGTCTCAACAATTCTCGCTCATATAAACCCTCCTCATTCTCGCTAATTGGACTTCCAGAGATCCACCCGGGGCATAGCCATGGATCTCTGCATCCAGATCCCTCAGTAGTTGGATGAGGTTTCTAGCACAACAATTAGGGTGTTTGGCCATCCCATCACCAGAGTAGGTCAGTTCGGGCTGTCTCTCGACCATTGCCAGCAGTCTGTTGTGGGGTATCTTTGTGGATTTCTGTGGGCCTCTCTAGCACTTTGCTTCTTCCTATTCTCATGTGGTCTTCATTTACCATGGTCTCCTATTCCTTGTTCTCCCTCTCTGTTGTTGATCCAGCTGGGATCTCCCACTCCCCCAAGCTCTCTTTCCCTCGACCCTCGCCCTTCACTACCCCCACTCATGTCCAGGCTGTTCATGTAGATCTCATTCCATTTCTCTGTCATTGGGCGATCCCCATGTCTTTCTTGGGGTCCTGTTTTCCAGATAGCCTCCCTGGTGATGTGAGTAGCAGTCCAGTCATCTTTGTTCCACATCTAGTATCCTGCTATGAGTGAGTACATACCATGTTTGTCTTTCTGAGTCTGGGTTACCTCACTCAGGATGATTTTTTCTAGATCCATCCATTTGTCTGCAAACCTCATGATGTCATTGTTTTTCTCTGCTGAGTAGTATTCCATTGTGTATATGTACCACATTTTGTTTATCCATTCTTCAGTTGATCCGCACACCTGTGAACATATAATTTTTGACAAAGAAGCCAAAAGTGCACAATGGAAAAAAGAAAGCATCTTCAACAAATGGTACTGGCAAAACTGGATATCAACATGTAGAAGGCTGTAAATAGATCCATATCTATCACCGTGCACAAAGCTTAAGTCCAAGTGGATCAAGGACCTCAACATAAATCCAGCTACTCTGAACCTGCTAGAAGAGAAAGTGGGAAGTAGTCTTGAACGCATTGGCATAGGAAACCACTTCCTAAATAGAACACCAGTAGCACAGACACTGAGAGAAACAATCAATCAATGGGACCTCTTGAAACTGAGCAGCTTTTGTAGAGCAAAGGATACGGTCAACAAGGCAAAGCAACAGCCTACAGAATGGGAAAAGATCTTCACCAACCCTACATCTGACAGAGGACTGATATCCAGAATATATAAGGAACTCAAGAAATTAGACATCAAAATGCCCAACAGTCCAATTAAGAAATGGGCTATAGAACTAAACAGAGAATTCTCAACAGAGGAAACTCAAATGGCCAAAAGACATTTAAGGAATTGCTCAACATCCCTAATCATCAGGGAAATGCAAATCAAAACAACTCTGAGATACCACCTTATGCCTGTCAGAATGGCTAAGATCAAAAACACTGAAGACACCTTATGCTGGAGAGGATGTGGAGCTAGGGGAACTCTCCTCCACTGCTGGTGGGAATGCAAGCTTGTACAACCACTTTGGAAATCAATATGGCGCTTTCTTAGAAAATTGGGAATCCATCTCCCCCAAGATCCAGCTATACCTCTTGGGCATATACCCAAGGAATGCTCAACCACACCACAAGAGCACTTGTTCAGCTATGTTCATATCAGCATTGTTTGTAATAGCCAGAACATGGAAACAACCTAGATGCCCTTCAACTGAAGAAGGGAATAGGCTTTTAGGTCAGATCCCACTCAGGGGCCTTTGGGTTCTGTGTCTGAAGTACATGTATTTTTTTCAGACTTACCTTCCACCTCTGGGAGACAACCAAGGGTAATAGTCTGTTTGGGGAGTCTTCTGGACAATGCTGATCAACAACCCAGAAGGGGTCTTCTCATGCCTGGTGTGGGGGTTTTTATTAGACAGGAAGATTTCACTACATATGTATATACAGTTTCATATAAATTATATGTAGTTTTAGGTAGATGGATAATATGATCCCTTATGATTTTTTGAGACTTCCTTACTGTTATTTTCCCACCTCCCTCCTTATTCTGTATTTATTTTCTTCCCCCTCTCCAATCAAGGCCCCGCCTGTTTTTCCCACCTCTCCCTTCAAATTACTTGTAGCTTGCTATTCTCCTCTGTGGCTCCTCTCCCACACCTCAAAGCCCCCTTTTACTTTTCTGGTTTCTGCAGTTGCTCCAGGTTATAGACACCCATCTAAAGGCTTAGAGCTAGGAACCACAAGTAAGAGAGCATGTGAAATCTCTCTTTCTGAGTCTAGTTACCTCACTCAAGATGATCTTGCCTAGTACCATCCTTCTGCATACAAATTTCATGACTTCATTTTTAACTGAAGAGTATGTCATAATGTAGATGTACCACATTTTCATCATCCATTTCATCAGCTGAAGAACATTTAGGTTGTTTCCGTTTCCTAGCTATTGTGAATACAGTAGCAGTGAACATGTCTGAGCAAATGCATCTTTATACTCACAGATAAATGTAGTTCTCACCTGTGATGGTAATGAAAATGGCCCCCAGAGACTCATAGGGAGTGGCGCTACTAGGGGGTGTGGCCTTGTTGGAGTAGGTGTGGCCTTGTTGTAGGAAGCCTGTCACTAGGGGTGGACTCTGAGGTTTCAGAAGCCCAAGCTAGGCCCAGTATGCTACTCTCTCTTCCTGTGGATCCAGATGTAGAACTCTCAGCTACCTCTCCAGCACCATGTCTGCCTGCATGCTGCCATGATTCTGGCCATGAGGATAATGGACTGAACCTCTGAACTGTAAGCTAGCCCCAATTAAATATTTTCTAAGAGTTGCTGTGGCCATGGTGTCTCTTCACAGCAACAAAAACCCTAAGACATTACCCCTCATCAGAGAAATTTGTTATCCAATACCAAGTGACCAGCTCTAAGATTATTTACATACAAGTAACATTGTACAGACTGAACAGGTTATATTTATATATTTAGGAATATATATATATATATATGTTTGTGTGTGTGTGTATGTCAACAAAGAAAAAAGGTCATGAATTTGAGAGAACAAGGGGGGATGCGTGGAAGGGATTAGAGGGAGGAAAGGGAAGGGGAATGATGTAATTATAATTTCAAATAATAAAAGCATTATTATAAAAAAGGAAAAAAGGCTAAAAATAATAACTGGGCAGAGATACAGCTCACTGGTAGAGCGCATGCCTAACATAAGCAAGGCTCTAGGTTTAATGCCCAGGATCATGACAATAATTAATAAGAGAATTACAATGTAATTTTTTCCATTTATTTGAAAGAGAATCTCACTGGAGCACAGGCAGGCTTTAACTCATGGCAATCCCCCTGTCTCCGTGTCCTCACTATTAGTGTTATAGGTGTGAGCTGCTACACCCACCTCAACACTGCAGCTTAGTAAGCCTGCAGCCACCACTCACTCTTGTACCTTGGACCACTGTCAGGTAAACAGATCCCAACAGACCTGCCATAGTACCATAGCTATGTGATAACTGACGTGCTACCCAGTGACCGGAGAGCAGGGTTTAGACACCGGGGTCAAAGGCAACATTCACATCCTGGATGGGATGAGGCAGGACACTGATGTCATCACAAACACAGAACAGCAGATAACTTACAATCACGAACTGTCCACTTCTGGAGTTTCACATTTAATATGTTTGGTTATTTTAGGTAACAAAACCCACTGAGAAGAAATTACAGTAAGGGAGAGAAAGTGTGTCCTGTCCTATAAAGATGCTGACTTACTGAACTGCTCTCTCCACGCTGGTAAAAAGCCTCCCATTGGATCCTGTTGCTTAGTGATTGTGACGCTCACATGCAGGTAGGGTTTGTTCTAGCTGATGGTTAGAGGCTTCCGCCTGTGATGGGCTTGCTCCATGCTGTCAGCTCTGTTGTGAGGGAGAACGTGGTGGCATGGAGGAGCGAGGGAGTGGACCTCATGGCAGATGGGAGGCAGTGCCACAAGAAGGGCTGGACAAGATAAGCCCTTTAAAGGCATGGTGCAAGTGATCTGCTCCCCGCAACCGGACCCCACCTCCTAACAGCCACTTAGTTCTCATGATCTAAGCAACTCTCAGTAACACCAACTGGAGGCCATGCTTTCAATACAGAAGATTTGGGGGGGGCTAGGGTTGGGGAGCATTTTATATTCACACCCTAAATCCATGCTTCTAGAAGTGGAAAGACTAGGTCAAAGGGCATGGCTTTTTTTTAGGTACTTCATATCTACTACAAAACTATTTGCACACCCATCATCAGCATGTCAGAGGAGTGTCTTCATACAGTTTCGCCATGTGAAAACAAGTATGAATTCACTTAAAATGTTTTGGTAGGCATACTTTTACTCTATTTAATGACCTTCTACAGAGTCCCCTCCGTGTTATAGCTTGTGTCTTTTTCCTCTTCTACCCTCTAGAATCAACCATCGAGCATGAGATAGTATTCCATCTTGGTCAGAGTTACCGAGTACCTCTCATCTCCAGAGCCAGGTCTCGAGAACCTTACATTCTGGTGGAGATCAGCAAACGTACACCAGGAAGTGCTAGTCAAAAACCAGGACCCAGGAAATGCTAGTCAAAAATGAAGCAGGGAGAGATGGAGGAGATGGGAGGGGGAGAGGGCTTGCTGTTGGGTACAGGGCAACGTCTCATTGACGAGGCAGCTACAGAACAAACATTTGACGCAATCAGACAGGCAGCACAGGTGTGTGCAGACCATTTCAGGAAGTTCAAGTGAGCCAAGCACGCTTAGAAAACACGAGCAGCCGTGGAAAGCAGAGAGGAGGCCAGTCTCTGAAAGATGTTTTTGTTTCATTTTTCCATTCCTTTTTTTCTGCTGGGGGTTGGGAATCACTATTCTAGTGTTTTCTTAAAATGAGTGAACTGTTATGTTTATGAAAATCCAGGAATTTGCTTAGGAAGTGTAAGTGAATGAAGAGAAGCAAACACATGTTAATTCTTTATAGATGTTGCTCAGGATGTTCCTCTTTAAGTGGGCTGAGATTAGGATTCTAGCATCTTCTATAGTGGAGCTAGCCCGGCCATCACTGGTCTGTGGCGAGTTAACAATTACATGGCCTTAGTGGCCCCAAGAAAGCCAAAGGCCCCAGCCACATGCTGCCCTGGTTCTTAGGTGAAGGGCTGACCAGCATCAGTATTCATTGCCCTAGACTAGTAGGAAGTAGTCAGCTAATGTAGCTAGTAACACTATGATCACTCTCCTTCGAGAAGGGTCCAACTGGCACCTGTCCATCACAGCTGTTCAGTACATTTTTGACATAAGTGTTTAATGAACACAGAAAATATGCCAGTGAGATGTCTTAGCAGGTAAAAATATAGCCATGCAAACATGACAGTTCAATCCCTAGAAGGCCCAAAAAGAGCCAAACACCACCAGTGGTGGTGGTGATACACGCCTTTAATCCCAGCACTCTGGAGGCAGAGGCAGGTGGATCTCTGAGTTCAAGGCCAGCCTGAAATATAGAGTGATTTCCAGGACAGGGAGGGCTACACAGAGAAATCCTGTCTCAAAAGAGGGGGAAAAAAGACAAACATAGTGGCATCCATCTGTAATGCCAGCATTTCTACAGCAAAGTTGGAGGTGGAAACAGACTTGCCCAGAATCTCATAGCCGGAAGTACACAGTACAGCATCGGACACAAGACAGACCCTGCCAACAAGGTGGCAAGTTGTCCTCTGCCCACCACATGTGTGCCATAGCATGCTCCCCACCCCCACAAAACAAATGACAAAAGTGACTTCATTCTATACGCATGGGTGTTCCGCCTGCACATATGTCTGTACACAACATGCATGAAGTGCCTGAAGAGGCCAGAGGAGGGCACTGGATCCCCTGGAGTTATAGAAGGCTGTGAACTGCCATGTGGTTGCTGGGAATGAAACCCGGGTCCTCTGGAAGTACAGCTAGGGCTCTTAACCACTGAGCCATCTCTCCAGCCCCTAAATTAAAATGAAGAAAATGTGGTAAGAAAGTTGGATGTATTCAAGAGATTCCTCGCCTTTTCAAATGCTTACACTGGTAAGACTACTCAACCCGTTAACGCTCTCCAGACCTCAACCTGATCCATCAGAGTTCCAAGAGTGGCTGAAAGTCCATTTCTTCTAAACAGGAGTTATCCGGGCAGATGACAGCACTCACTGGACAGTAGCATGCCATTACAGGGAGAGTTCTTCCAGGCACAGACATAATTTACACATTCAAGAGTTCATTTCTTGTAAACCCGAAACTCCTTTTGCATTAGCTGGGCACATCTGCTTCAGTTTTTACCTGTGAAAGCTTTTGGTGACGTTTGCATACTCACCAAGTGCTTAGGTAGACACTGAGTAAACTCACATGAACCCTCAGAATTACATCACTTACCAGGCTGGGCAGGAAGTGTTGAGGGCTCAAGAACATATTTTAGGGCCGATTTGTTCCTGAATGTTTAGCATGATTATGAACAAGAGATGGGAGTTCAAATGCTTCATTTTCAAAACGACAAATATACTTGTACAAAATAACACTAGTTGGTATCCTTAAATGGCCCACAAGCTAATTATTTATAGCAATACAATTTTGTCAGAGCCAAGCTGGACCGTGGAGATGGATCTGTAAATGAGGCGCTCGCTTGCCTTTCAAGTGTGAGGAGGACCTGAGAGCTGATTCCCAGGGCCTCAAACAAGCTGGGCAGCCCGATGAACACCAGTAACCCCAACAGTCACGGATCTCTGGGACAAGCCGATGAGCTAGACTAGCTACAATTGGTGAGCAATGGAAGACAATGTCTTTTTCAGGACTACACACACACACACACACACACACACACACACACACACACACACACTTGTATGTGCACCTACACACATAAACTTGCACACCACACATACATACATATGGGGGGAAAGGGTGGTGTGGTTTGAGTGAGAATGGCCCCCATAGGCTGATATATTTGCACACTTAGTCCTCAGTTGGTGAACTGTTTAAGAGTTGCCTTGGTCATGGTGTCTCATCACATGCATGAACCCTAAGACAAAAAAGCCTCTAAACCCAGCTTAGCTTCTATTCTGTTGTGCAGTGGAGATAGCCAGATAGAAAAGGCATTAGGGACTACTTTACCACATTGGAAGGAACTGCCTGTGACAAGAGAAGGACAAGAAAGGCACTGTGCACTGCAGCACAGTGGCCAGTAATCACACTGGCTACAGAGCACATAAAATGTGACCAATGCAACCGAGGACTCAACTTTTAGTTGGAGCTCCTCTAAACAGAACCCTACTGTGAGTAGCTACCCTATGATGAACACAACACGCATCCTCCTGGAAATGCAGTAACTCTGTTAACACAAAACGGTGAGCTGGCTGAGCGCTTTTTATTTTTAAATTCTAGTTTTTCTTTAAAGAGATTTGCTTTCATGTGTTTGAGTGCCTGCATACATGTATGCATGATGCACTCGGGGGCCAGAAGGGGGCACCAGATCTCCCGGAAGTGGAGTTATAGATGCTTGGGAGCAACAGGTGCTCTTAAGAAGCTGAACCCTCTCCGCAGCCTTGCCGAGGACTTTGTAAGTATAAGAACCTCACTAGTATACAGAACTTGACAGCCCTGTAGACCAAAGGAAAGACAGAGTACATGTGTGAATACACACTTGAAGTACTCACAGGCCACATCAACTGCTTGTGACATCAGCTGTTCCTGAGTGAAGAAAGGATTGGGCTTGAGGACATTCCCGATCAATGCAGAACAATTACAATCACGAATGCTTTATCTATTCAAATACAATCTTATAATAATCTGTAAAACTGGGAAGAGGATATAACTGTAGCTCAGTCTAAAGGAAACATTTTTAAATTGATGCTGACTTCCATACTTTCTCGAGGTTTCTTTCCTATGGCTCAGTGACACCAGAATTAAATATAATACTATTTTCTGTGCCCTAAAGAAGACTGAAATCTCAGAAGTGGTCAGCAGATGCCTCAGTGGGTTTGCTGATGACCTCAGTTTGATTCCCAGAATGTACCCAAGTACAGAGCTGATTCCATAGTTATCTTTTTACCTCCTTACACATACATACACCAAATAATAATAATGAAGAAAATCTCAGGAAGACAGTGTAGACTGTTCTGCCCCATCCTACCTCACCACCCCCAGCACAAACTTCCCAAACAGCACAGAGTCTGAATTGAAATCCCAGCCCGACCCTTACCAGCCTAGTGGTCACAAACCATGACTGTACCTGTTCCATCGCCTATAAAAACATGAACATTAGTCTCCTTTACTGGCTCTTTGTATTAAATGTATTTATACACCTAGAGTAGTACCTGGCATGAAGCGCTCAAACTCGGCAGTCAGTAACTATTAAAATACAGATGTGTTTCACCCTTAAGTCTATTTTAGAATCCCTGTGTAAACCCTTGCAGGCACACATTCTGTATTTTTCTCCAAAGTTCTAAACTGTAATGCTCCTATTTTCAACAGGTTTTTAATTTGGAGGGAGAACTACAGCCTCTCAAAATACCAATGATACTGAGTAATTAGCTTAGTTGTTCATGAAAAAGAATAGACAGCTGGCTTCCTTTGAGAAGAGTGTAAAATCCACCCTGAGCTTCAGCAGAGGCTGGCTCTAGATTGGAGTCCTGAGCACTGAGGGTTCAGCTCTGTAGAGCACAGGTTAGCAAGCATGAGCTCTGGGTTCAGTCCCATCACCACACCCCAACAACAGCCTACCTAAATGGGAAGGAAATCTGGCTTTACCAGAGTCTACAATAGCATGTAACCAAGAGACAGAACCTTTTGGATTTCTGCTCTAGCAAACACAAGATATCCTAACCAAATACTAATATTAAATTAAATTCCATAAAACCAAGAAAACATTTATAATGTAACAAGGATAATAAATGACAAATTCTGTTAGAAGGTGTGATTGTGATTTTTTTAGGGTAAAATGTGACATCACACAGTTTAGCTCTTTAGCATATAAGATAAAGAGCATACATATTCAAAAAAACATTAATTTATTAGAGAAAAAAATCCCAAATTAAGAGGTGAATTGCTCTTAGTTCCATATCACATTAAGGAAAATAAATCCTGAGGGGCCAGGACCACCTTAATCTGTCAGTCAAGTCAGACAGAGGAAACACAATGTAATAGAAATGAAAATTTCCTCTTTCCATAAAACCAAGCCTAGGGAGGCAACTTAAAAATTGCAAATATAAAGGAGCCAGACCAATCTTCAATATATATGCTTTCCAAAGTTCCGTCTCAGAGGCAGGATGAGGGATTCAGCGGCAACAATCTCTGAATGAACACTCTACCTTCAATTCTTCGCTTCACTGACTTCTGACAGTTTGGCAAATTGGGGGTCATCGTATTTTAGAGAAATGTCACCAAGGCTTTACAAATGTGATCTGAGAAGATAATATAAACTCCAAATGCCTGTGCCATTCTCTGTAGCTTTTCTGTAGGTCTTTCTTTAGATGGTATAATTTTAGCAAAAGTATCCTCCAGCTACGAGCTAACTAAAATGGCACTGAAAAGCTGTGTAGCCCCAACCCAAACCTTACCTTTTGTTCTCTGGAAGATTTAGGGGTTGGGTATATTTGGCTACTGGAAGATGAGGATTACCTTTCTTTTGAGAAATTCTGAAAAATTTCCAATGTAATTCTAATTCAGGGGCTCCTTAGCATACATTCAGGAACCTACCTCTTGGACAATGGATGCTCCACTTAAAAAAACGTTTCTTGGGCTGCCCACAGGGTAGAAGTGCTTGCCCCACAAACCTTATGACCTGGGTTCCACCCCTGGAACCCATGTAAAATAGCTGGCTCAAGTGTGTTATCCCAACCTACTACTGAGCCACGGGAGGCAGAGGCAGGAGTCAGCCAAAGCTTGCCTGTGCAGCCCAGGGGCAGAAGTGAGAAACCCTGTTTCAGGTGGAAGCAGGACCAACTGCTGAGGAGTCCCCTGACCTCACACACATGCTGTAATGCACATGCCCCCCCCCAATACACACTATGAATAACTTCATTGTCATTTTAAAAACATTTAAACCAGGAAGTTTGTACCTCTTTCTTTAAAACTAAGGTCTAGTTTTTCCAAATTCTCACTTTTGTTTTTCTCTAATTAAATACTTATCCAAGTCTTGCTTTGGTGCATAGCATTTAAACACACACACACACACACACGTGCATCCCAGGGCATTGGGCTTAGCAGCAAGTGCTTTTACTAAGCCATCCCACTGGCCCTGGTTTACCACTGTAATTGGCTTTAGTTCAAAGAAAACAAGTAAGATCATACATTTTCTGGTTTCACATACACTTCCAGACATGTTACATCCTTTTATGTCAAATTTATATAAAAAATCTTTAAAATACCAGAACGAGAAAGACATATTTGCAAATTATCATTTAGGGTTATATTCTTAATCTAAATCAGATTTGAAAATTCAAAGAAATACGAGGAACTGGTCTTTTTGTATATGTATGTACATATGTACTTATTCATATGAGGACAGTGTATGAATATGTAAGGGGAGGGGTCAAAGGACATCCTTGGTCCTTGAGAAAGTCTCTTTGTTGATCACCTCTGACCTCTGTGCACATTAGGCTAGCCTGCCCTCGATTTTCCTTCACCTCACAGGAGCACTGGGGTCGCAGACCTGGGACCCCACACCCAGTCTTCCACAAGGTCACAGCAGGCACTTCTTCAGGGCCTAAAAATATGCTCTTTGGGGCTGGAGAGATGGCTCAGAGGTTAAGAGCACTGGCTGTTCTTCCAGAGGTCCTGAGTTCAATTCCCAGCAACCACATGGTGGCTCACAACCATCTATAATGAGATCTGGTGCCCTCTTCTGGTGTGCAAGCATACACACAGAACACTGTATACATAATAAATAAAAATCTTTAAAAAAAAAGTATAAAAAAATATGCTCTTTGGAATAACTTCTAGACATCGTTTTGAGGGGCTTGAGAAAGGATTCATTATTGTTGCCCAATTATATGGAAATTTCAAAAGAATTTTACTAAGAGGAAATTGGATACAGCTTAGCACGTTCCCATGTGGTGATGGCATGGAATGATGAATGACAAGTGTGAAAGGTAGGGAAGAGACTGAAGCCACAGAGAGTCATGACAGGTAAATACAGTGAAGAAATAAGGACCTGAAACTGTAAGAAGAGAAACAAGTTATATGTATTACTTATGCACGCTGTAAAACTGTTATGGGCTGTGGACCAAGCCCAGGCTCCTACATACCAGGCAAATACTCTACTCACGAGCTCCACTTCAGCACAACCATTTTTTCTTTAAAAAAAAAAAAAAAAAATCAATTTTATTAAATATATTTTGGGGCGGAGCATACCATGGCACACAATAGAGCAGTCAGTTCTCTCTATCCATATGTGGGTCCTGGAGCGCAGACTCAGGTTGTCAGGGTTGGTGGCAAGTACTCTTACCATGAGCTATCCCTCTGCTGGCCCCAATTTCGTATCTTCAGAGAGCCTAGGCTCTATGTAGTGAGTTCAAGGCCAGCCTGACCTCCACAGGAAGACTCTAGCTCAGAAACAAAAACAAATGGGTAATAAGCATGCTCCCTATGGTTACACAAAGCACATTATCAATTCTCACGATTTTCTGCCAAGTGTCATTTCTGGATCAAAAACTACTGTGACCAATCCTTCAATCAGAGATTTATTTTTTGTTTCCACATTACAGTTTGATGTAATTCACAAACTCCCGTCTCCGAAAGTCTGGAGACACCGAACTCACAGAGATGTTGGTGCTGTGTATCCAGCGCTCACCCGAGAGCAGCCACTGCTCACGTGAACAACGCTCGCTGCTCTCGCACATCTCGTGACCTGTTTGGGCGGTGACAGCTGCAGCTTTCCACTGAGTCTTCAGTTACCACACTGAGTATTTTTCCCTTGATACCTCCAGTCATCAGCGAGCTATTCGCTTACATAATGTGGTGCAGCTGATATGCTAGCTAAACGCTCGCCAACTTGGAGTACCGGACGTCAGATGCCCAGCTGGCCCTGACAGCACACAGACCCACAACACAAGGTTCCGTGTAAGAGATTTACTTCTCTCTCAAAGCAAAAAGGATCCCACAGTTCAGATTTACATAAGTAGTGCCTTCTTTTAAATAAATTAAAAACAAAATGCTATCCTGCCTGTAAAATTATAAATATTTCTAGTCCATTTTACAGAATGTTAAAACATTTACAAATGCATTATTTCCCAGTAAATAAACACTATGGCACTGAAGCCAGTTTAAAAAAAAGTCATACATGTAGGATTATGTCTTTAACATTACAAAAATTAAACCAAAAAAGGAAAAAAGTGAAGGAGAAAGAAGAGATTTTAGAAAATAGCAACTACTATGATCTACAGATGCAGAAAGGTCTTCACTCCATTCGGTAAGTTCTGCGCCATTTCTGGAATGACCATCTCTGGATAATGGAGTTAGGAGAACGTGCCTCTCAGTACTCGGGTCAGAACCACACAGTATACAGAAATACTCTCCCAGCAAAGACAGACCTCAAAACACAGTGACTGTTTAAAACCACACGACAAGGTTTAGCCAGAATATTCAAGATTAGAAGACTTGGATGGACTAAAAATCTTCAGTGGTAACCTAAGTTACAGGTCCATGGGGAACACTTATTTTACCATGTTAAGAAAGGAAACATGATTTCATGGTTCAATACAGACTGGCTAAAATGAGAAACTGTGGGTGATCTAAGCAGTCAATGTCCCTACAGAAGCATGAAGACATGATTAGAAGAAAGGAGTTTTAGTTCTGTGGCCTCTTCAATTGCTCAGCACATGAAATAGGCCATCCATCTTCAGGAGCACGGCTTCTGGACGGCACAGATTCCCCTACAGTGTGGAGGAAGATGTCTCAATGTCCCAAGTGACGCGTTCATCAGATCTATAGGATCTCTAGATCGACGTGCCGAACTTCAGGATTTCGTTTCTAGAAAGAAAAATATCTCCACATTACTCACAGCAAAACAACCCCCCCCCCTTTCTTTTAATTCTTTCTGATTGCCAGAGCAACTAAAAACATTTGCTACACTAGCCAGTGGAATCTATGCGTAAGAAAAAAAATTAATGTGAATATACTATGAACAGTACAGGAAGTAATCCCACCTCCCTGAGTCTGTTCATGTGTTAATACAAAGATGCTTTACAGATCTCGTATATGCCAATCATGGAAGCGCTAAAAACCGTAATGCCCCTTTTCATAGTGAAAAGAAAATCACTGCAAAACAATACCAATCAGAACTAATAAATTTCGAACACTGTTTGCTATAGTTTAGGACTCGTCCATATAGTCTAGGGCAAGCACTGTGCTAAAAGGAAGTGGAGATGGGTGTTTAAATAAGTCTGTCCTCCTCCAACACACACACACACAATTAAAGATATAGTGGATAGCGGAGCAACCCAGCTTCGGAACGGCAACTGCAATCACACAGACGTTCACTGAGATGTGCAGACTCCGGTCTGCACAAGTGCTTGTCTGAGTAGTGGCTTACACTAATTTAACCTTGTGACTTTTGCTGTGGGATTTTGTTTGTTTGTTTGAGACAGGTTTGTTTGTCTCTCCACACAGCTCTGATTATCCTGGAACTTACTATGTAGATGAGCCTGGCCTCAAACTTACAGAGATCTGCCTGTCTCTGCTGGGGATAAAGGCTTATGTCACAATGACCAACTATGTGAAAGTTCTTTACAATGACGCAATTCAAACAAACAAACAAACAAATCAATAAATGGCCTTCCTTGACCAGGAGGCTAGACTCAGGTTAGCCAGGAGACAAGTAGAATAATATTTCATGTTCTTTAATCAAAGCTATGAAGAAGCATCCGAGACTCATTGCAGAGGTGGATAAGGAAACCCAGCTATATTCTATTAAGACAGCTACAGCTTCTAATCCTTTCCACTAAAGGACTTTTGCAAAAAGGTAAAGTAACTGGAGATGGCTCAGTAGGTAAGAGCACTTGTTGCTCTTACAGAGGACCTGGGTTCAGTTCCAAGAAACCACAAAGAAGCTCACAACTGTCTGTAACTCAAGTTCCAGAGGATCTGATGCCTTCTTCTGACCTCTGCAGACACTTTTTTTTTTAAAATATAAATGTGGTACACAGATATACACACATGTAGGCAAAACACCCACACATATGAAGTAAAAAAAGTAAGCCTTTAAAAACTATGAAGCAACATTACTAGTAACACAGCTAATAGAGTATAATTCCCTCCAATTAGAAAGAAAGCACTAAATAATGTAAGGGCAGGTTAGTGCTATACTCTAGTTTTCCTACTTTCTGACTAAAGTCTGAAGTTTTCCTTTTATTTTTCTCTAGAACTTTTCAAAATATTTTCTATTTAAAGACAAAATATCTTTTACAATCTTAGATGCAGAGTGGGAAGAAGAGTGATAAAAATACTGAATTTGGAGTTGAATAAGAGGTTCACACGGTGACTCTCGACTTCACTGACTACGTCACCTAACTTCATGAACTTACCAGACCCTTGCCTGCACACTAGCAGGGTGAGATGAGTCCACACGCACACACCAGACACATTCAGCATGGTGTCCACACAGAAGAAGGACTCCCGAAGCAGCTGTCTCTATCAGAAGAGCATTTTTGACTGTGTCTTACCTTCAGCTCCTTCTCCAGCCTGTCTACCTCAGCTCCTAGAGTATCAATAATATTTTCTCCATGCTTTAGCATAAAGGCCTCTAACTGTTCAGGAGTTTTTACTTCTTGAATTTCCTATAAAGAAAATGAAAGCAGAAAACAGAATTTTAAAATTACAGTGGTACATGTACAATTTGTAGCACCATTAAGCTTAATGAAAAAAAAGAACTTTAGGCCAAGGCAATGAATCCCTTGTTTCTAAACAGCTCAGAAAGAATGCTATGCAGAGTGAGCACCACAAACTAAAGGGAAAGGCTGTTCATCAAGTACTACTAGGACAATGACCTCTTGTAACAGTAAAAGTAGCCTCTACTTCAGTCTAGTAAGTAAACAATTCAAAGTAGATGAAGCCACAAAATTTTCACAAAGTGTTTTTATGATAAAGTGATAAGAGAAGGACTTTTACGCAGGATGAGCAGCATAGAAGAACCTGGCACAGTCCTAGGGGATCTGAGCTCTGGAGGTAAGAAACGGGGAAGGAACTCAAGGTCTCTGGGTGTGGTGGAGCACACCACAATCTTTCAATTGGAGGCCATCCTGGTCTACATAGCTAGTTCCAGGCCAGCCAGCCCTACATGGCGAGACTCTGTCCTTAAGAAAAAACAAAAGAAAGACAAGGAAAGAAAAAGATGCAATAGAAACTTTGTTATCCTGGATATGAGAGAGAAATGGACACACTTTGGAAGTTAACTGGAGTTATCTATGGACGCTAAAGAGTGTATTTGGTAGTCTTCACCTACCTTAAGTTTAGCTGTCCATACCTACCCTAAGGAGACTTACACACATGACCTAGGACACACATATGAAAATGCCACCAGGCATCACCTCTTTTTCTCTCTGAGATAGGATCCATTTAGCTCAGGATGCCTCAAAATCATGATCCTCCTAACCTTCCAAGTGCTGGGATTCTAGTTTTGTGCTACCACACCTAGCTTGTAGCATCATTTCTAACAGTTTAACATGGAAAACAGGATATGCAAACCGTATCATATCATATTCATAGAATGCAACAGCAGTGACTGGAAATGATCTCAAACCATATAAACTAACAAGGCATCTCGGTCATGCTGTTATGCAGTTGTATAGTCATACAATATAAAACCATTTATATTATACATTTATACCATACACTGTGGAACATTCAACATGTAATATATTACACTAAAAACATGTAGTCTAAAACTCAGACTGGAAATTGACAGGTATCAAATTTAGCATAATAGTTAACTCTTGGGATGAAAAATGAGATTTAGCAAAAAATTAGGCTTAAACTGTTTTGTAATGATTTCTTCCAAGACCTTACACAAGCATGATACATTTTGGATGCCGCTAACTGAAAATCCACACTGTGCTGAAGTCTGCAACTCTGTGAGCATTACCATGACATCAAAAGACCTTGGGCAAGGATGGAGCTCACGTGGTGGGTGTCTGCATGAAGCCCTGGGCTCAGTCCCCAGCACACATAAACCAGGCATGACGGCACATGCCTGCACTCCTAGCACTAAGGAGGAGGAGCAGGAGCTGCAGAAGTCCCGTTATCCTGAGGTACACAGTGAGTTCACGGCCAGCCTAGGCTACACCAGACCAACCATGTCTCAAACAAACAAAATGACAATAACAAAGCCCAAACACCAGGCCTTTTGACTCTGGATTAGGAACACTCAACATATGCAAATATTAAAAAAAATGAAATGGGAAACATTCAGTTCCCTAGTATTTCTATAAAGGATACTCAACCTACACAGCAAATGTTAAGACCTGACAAAACCAAGTAGTAATATTTGTTCTGATTACTGTTGGCTTCTATAAATTGTCTCTTAAATTATAGCATTACCCTTTTATCTCTGAGGTTTTGTTCCAACAGTTCAGAAGTTTGCTGAAACCACACAGTGAAGACCCTAAATATCTTACTTTTTTTCATATACCAAAAACATACGATGATAAAGTTGAATCAATTAATTAGGCATAGTAGCTTAACAATAATAATAAAATACAACTGCAACAATATACAAGTTATGTGAACACAGCTCTCCTCTCCCCACACCAGCTCAGCTTGAGTGGCACATACAGACTGGACATGTTGGGAGACGGGATAATTCATGTCCTAGGAACCAACAAGTTGCTCAGAAAGGCAATTTAAAGCTGATTCTTATTTCTGGAATTTTCTACTTATCAGTTTTGGAGTCTGATAACTTAATCTACAGAAAATAAAACAGCAAAGTGGGCAGGTCTGCTATTGGATTCTTAATAAAAAGCAAAGATCAGATTCATGGGACTTCCTATCTATGGTTCTGAAACCTTAGACAAGCTAATCAGTCTATTGTTTAAGTTCGTCTGTATGTTAGCATGTTACTTACCCTACAGGGTTGTTGAGTCGCTTACATAAAACATGTAACAAGTATTAACATTTAAGGATTAAGTCTGTTCTTTTGGCTGTCTCCTTGGACCCATTGTAAATAAAAAGCTCTCTATCAGACTTGGGAACTAAGAAGTCCATAGACTCTAAGACTATACAGACAAAGAGTGACTTTAAAACTGTGGGCTACAGAAGAAAAGGATGAATACACAAACTTACTTGCAGCATGTGGTCAAAATCTTGCTTTTCCAAGTATGATCGTGTAACAACTCGTCCATCAAAATCAACTTCTGCCTTAAATCTGACTTTCCCTAAGCCCATATCTGTGGCTTTAACATCATGGATTGCCCTGTGATGAATAACAATGCAGGTAAGTCTGAGTGTAACACCTCCATACTCTCATGGCAGAAATTCCGGCTTCCCCAGAAACACTACAGACCACTTACCACCAAGCTCATTGCTTTCTAAGACCGACCATCTAGTTTGGTTTCTGTGCATAATGCCACACAAAAGTGTAAGTGTAATAAATACCGTTTTATAATAATTTACATACATGAGTTATGTTTGCATATTAAAAAATTACTAATTCTAAAGTGCTTTTCTAATATTATCAAGCTAATCTTATAAACCTTCCCATAGTCTATCCACTTACCAATTTCCTAACAAAAAAACAAACACCAAAGCAGAAGCTTTGTTGGTAACAGTATCTTTGAGTGTGCAAACCTCCTCCCTTCCTTTCCTTTCCTGTGACCATGAGGTTCAGCAGTGGGGGCGAGCTCCAGCACAAGTGTACTAGTGGCCTGTGTGCTGGCTGGCATGCACGGTCTGCTCACAGTCCCGTAGTTACTGATAGAACAGGGTGACGAACTACTGTGCTGACTGCTGAAGGCAATGATGAGCGAGCACAGACTCAGGCTCACTGTAGCGGAGACTGGAAGACCAACGCTGAATGAACGGCTCTGATTAAAACCCAACACAAGGTGGCGTCTGTATTTACTCAAGTGTTTTCTCAAGGTCACTCAGCCAGTGCACTGGCAGACCAGGGCTCCCCACCTCCAGGAGTCTACTGCACAGTTCAGCCACCCAGAAGGGAATGCAGATGAAGCAGCAACTGATTCTCTTCCTTCCAACCCTAACCCCAGGGAGCAAATCTTCCCTAGGGAATTGTTGAGAAGGCCTCTACCTGTGATCCACTTGTGATCAGTCTGATATGCTTTCTTTATAGAATACATAAGAGATAAAATCTTCCCTAGAGAATTGTTGAGAAAGCCTCTACCTGTGATCCACCTGTGATCAGTCCAATCTGCTTTCTTTATAGAATTTGTAAGAAATAAAGCCTCCATCCTGAAAACAGAGTTGTGCTAGAATGCCACCATAAGAAAAACTCTACGTGCTATCACAACACTGGATTCTAATTTCTGAATGATCTCGAACTTCCTGGGTCCAAGATTCGTAATCCACACAGAGAAGCTTTATCAACTCCCCGGGATGACATGAGAATAAACGACTCAATGGCTACAAAGTTATAGACACTCAAGTTAAAAATAAAATCTGTCCAGATTGGCAGATGCGATCTCATTTACTCACTTGTTTGCATTCTGTCCTCACAGCACGCTGTGATGTGTCTTTCTTTGTTTAATACTCAGGGAATGGCTAATTCTATTCTGATGTAGCTGTTCCTTATGTCCTTGCCGCTAACTGCAGATAGAAAGCTCTTTGTGTCAAGCAGCCCCTGAGATGTTCCTGCTGATCAATGGCTCCTCTATCCTGTGTGATCCCCTCTCCTCAAATGCAACCCACTTCTGGCCAAGAGAACACAGCAGAGTGATGAAATGTCATGTCCCTTATCAGGCAGGCTGTCTGTTGTGATTTTCTTGTTCACATTCACTGAGTGCCCATCAGCTTACACGTTTTGACTAAGCACACTGCCGTGTTGGAGAGGCTTAGGTGGCAAAGGATGTAGTCTTGCCAACATCAAAAAGCTCAAAAGCAGCTCCTTTCCCAGGACACAAGTCAATCAACACCTTGACTACAGCAGGGGAGCCAAATAAGCCGGGCCTGAATCCCTGACCACAGATACTATCAGATAATAAAATGTCGCCTAAACCACTAAGTTTGGGGCTAATGTCAAACTGCAATAGGTGCTAATACACTGTTAAAAACAACAACTGCAGGAGCTTCGCTGACTGACATGGGTAGTTTCTAATGCTACAATCCACATACCTTCATTCTTGCAGACAAGCCACATTTGCTTGAGTTCTTTTACTAGCTTTTACTTAGAATAATGCAAAAGTGCACCCAAATAAACAAAAAGGGACAGAAATAAAGTCGAAACAGATAAGTCAGTAACAACTGAAGACCTCAATATCTTCATTCCAGAAAAAGGTGAGATAATCAGTAGGAAGACTGAAAGTTTTAAAGGTTATAAACCAACTAACTCTACTAACATCTACAAAATACTCCCTGCCTAGCAGAGTATTTCAAATGCACACAGAATACCAACACAGACAGAATCTATGCTAGGTGAGGAGCCAAATCTTAGACATGCCCCTAAATACACACACACACACACACACACACACACACACACACACACACACACACACACACACCCCCCCAAAAGGGAAATCAGTATGTTAGAGAGACAACTGTACTGCCATGCTGATTACACTATGAAGATACGGAATCAACCTAGGAATTTATAAATAGGTGAATAAAGAAATGGTAGTATATATAAACAACGAGATATTATTTTGCAAAAGAAATCACTTGAATCATGAATGAACTTGGAGGATGTTAAGTAAAATAAGCTGGACGTGGAAAGACAAATATTCCATGTTCTCACTTATGTGTGGAAGCTAAAAATGCTAATTTCCTAAGTATGGGGAAGAATAGCAGGCTGAGAAGGAGGGGAGACGAGGGGAGATGGAGAGAGGCTGTGGTAACTACACGGATGAGTGGAATGGAAAAATTAACTCCCGGTACTCTATAGCAGTGTATGCACAGTACTTAAAAATGGCAATACATAATTGTATACTTGAAAAAACAAACACTATTTTGGGATTTCAAATGCTCTCAATCCAAAGAGATAAATGTTTAAGGCAATGAATGTATCAACTCCCAGATCTGACCATCACATGCTACAAAAATTTAGTGAAATATCATAAATATATACAATCATTATATGTTAATTAAAAATAAAAATAAACATGAAATTTTAAACAAGCAAAATGAGAAAATGCTTTGAGAGGAGAGAAAAATGCTACAGGAGAACAATGCCTGGGTGTAGAGAAAGCAGAGGCTGAGAGACAACCTCTATCTGTGACCGTCTGCACTAAAAAGTTAACAAATCAGTTGGAAAACTTATCCTATTACCTGAAGACAATGGGAACAGAGCAAACTAAACATAAGGCAACCAGAAGGACAGGAGTAATAATGATTGAAGAAGAAATGAACGAAAGGGGAGATGGGAAAACAAAGTCAGTTAAACCAAAATCCAGTTTGAAAACCAAATTGACAAACAGTTATTTTTAAATAGTGTGTGCATGTGTGGGGTGGAGACTTGTTAACATAATCAGAAACAAGATATGGCATTGTTAACCTTAAGGAAAAAACATTTCAAAGGAATCATGTACAAAACCCACATATTATACATGTAAAGGAAAGGTTTCTAGAAAACACAAACTTCCAAAGTAGCTCAATAAAAAACATCATCTGAAGTCACTTGCCCCACAGATGCCACGCCCAAGGTTTGTAACAAGAAAAAAAAATGTGTAACAGTCTATAACAAATAAGGGAATTTATAAAAAACAAAACCTGACTCATACAGAATAGCTCATGTCCAAATGGTTTTATGGACACATTTTATCAAAGATTTTTAAAAGAAATTGCTGACGGGGGCTGGAGAGATGGCTCAGTGGTTAAGAACACTGGCTATGCCGGGTGGTAGTGGCACACACCTTTAATCCCAGCACTTGAGAGGCAGAGCCAGGCAGATCTCTGTGAGTTTGAGGCTAGCGTGGTCTACAGAGCAAGATCCAGGACAGGCACTAAAATTGCACCGAGAAGCCCTGTCTCGAAAACCAACAAACAAAAAGAGGTCTGGGGGTACAGCTCCTCAGTGCAGCCCTGCCTCTCACGTGTAAAGTCCTGGGTTCAACAGTCGGCGGAGGCACCACCACCACCGCCGCCGCCGCCGCCACCACCACCACCACCACCACCACCACCACCACCACCACCACCACCACCAGCAAGGTAAAAAGTGTCTGGGCAGGAGAAGCATTTGTGCTTGTGTGAGACATCCAGAGAGCATCACTAGACAAGGCTGACCTTACAGAGGGGTCGTTCTCCAGGAGTTCAGTAAGCCGCTGTACTTGCTCTGGTTGGATGGATCGTCCTAGGAGTGCTTCTGTGTTAGTGTAGATGAGGAATGCTGAGACCACACCTAGTAAGGTGCCCACACCCAAGGAACCAAGGCTGTCATACAACGGATTGCCTGAAAGAGTCACAGAAGAAACCACAACATTTCCTATCATTCCAGTGAGCTTGAGAGAGCAGACAACCAAGATACCTGAAATTCACTCCTGGCTCCATTATTTACCACCTCCTTCAATGGCTGCTAATAGTCTTACTATTAGCCAGGGCAGGGTGGTGTATGCCTTTAACCTCTGCACTTAGGAGAGTGAGTTTGAGGCCAGCGGGGTCTATATAGAGCAGTGATTCTCAACCTTCCTAATGCTGTGACCCTTTAAAACAGTTCCTCTTGTTTTGATGACTCCCAACCATAAAATTATTTCATTGTTACTTCATAACTGTAATTTTGCTACTGTTACAAACTGTAATGTAAATATCTGTTATGTAGAATATCTGATATGTAACCCTGAGGAGTCAAGACCCATAGGTTGAGAACTGCTGATATGGGGTATTTTAGGCCAGCAAGGGATACATAGTAAGAACCTGTCTCAAAAACAAAACATACAAAAAAACCCCAAACAAACAAAACACCACTTTAGTGTTGGTGCGGCATGTGTCTGGAGGTCAGGAAACTGTCAGGAAGGACCTGGTTCTTTTCTTCCACTATGTAGGCCCCAGAGAATGAACTCAGGCCCTGAGTGCCTTTTTCTGCTGAGCTATCTCAATGGCCCTTATTTAACTTTTAACACTTTTAATAAACTTTTATTTTATTAAAAATATCAGTTATGTACTCATTTTATTAACATGTAGTCGGGTATATAACACAAAAAGCAAATATATCTCTCCTAACTGATCTACTTGTAAAGCACAATCCATTATAAGAGTTCCAATTTTGGAATTCAAAATTAAATAGTGCTCTTTAGAAATACAAAGTTAAAAGAACTGGTCATTAGCATAGCCTTTGATCCCAGCACTTAGGAGGGAGAGGCAGACAGATCTCTTCTGAGTTCAAGGCCAGCCTGGTCTACATGGCCAGGTTAGCTAGGTCACACAGTGCAACCCTCTGGAGGGGGTGTTCATTAATGACTTATAACCAAAAGCAGGTAGAGGCCAATCGATCATCAGCTGATACTTTCTGAACACTTCAGGTGACAGTTCACACCAGAGAATGCAGCAGCAGCAGCTCACCATCTGACGTGATTTTCCATAAACGAGAAAGCATGGAAGAAGTTAACCCCAAGAGAATCCGACCTCACTAGCTGAGTGAACACTCGAACAGCTCTTGTCTTAGAAAACAAAACAAGCTTTCTGTTCCAATTTACCTGTTAGCAGTCAAGACTTAGACAGCTACCAAAAGGAGCAGGGAAGAACCTGAAGAAAATTAGGCCTATGAATGCAGCAAGAGGTCATTCCTGAACTAGGAGCAAGAAGACATGTGAACAAGAGCTCCAGTGCATACATACCTACTAAAGTCTCTGCATTATCTTTTTTATTTTTTTTAAAGATTTATTTATTATGTATACAGTGCTCTGCTTGCATGAATCCCTGCAGGCCAGAAGAGGGCATCAGATCTCATTACAGATGGTTGTGAGCCACCATGTGGTTGCTGGGAATTGAACTCAGGACCTCTGGAAGAGCAGCCAGTGCTCTTAACTGCTGAGCCATCTCTCCAGCCCCTCTGCATTATCTTAATGATCCATGACATTACTACATACCAGCAGCACTGTCACAGGGGAAGGGGGTTAGAGTTCAGAGGGACCACGACTTTGACTCCCCACTACTAAGGCTTCTAATAATCTACTGTTAATGCCTTTATTTCTCATCTGGAGATAAGAAATCTAACTCAGAGAAATCTGCACACTTTTCCTGACCAAATTATTTTATCATTAGACTTTAAAGTTAGACTACAAAGTGATACATTTCACTGTGGGATTTTCATATCCATGTTATTCCATCATTCTTCATTAACCCACCCAGCCTGCCTGCTGGTCCCTCCTTCCTGCTGAGCAAAGTTCCCTTTGCTCTCATGTCACAGGAGTTCTAATACCTTCTTGCTCTCCTCTTCCTCCTTCCTAAATAGCTCTTCCTCTCAGCTAATGGTTTTCTTTCTGCTTTCAACAACACACACACACACACACACACACACACACACACACACACACACACACACACACACACACCCCGCGCGCGCGCCTAGATTCTGTGGATAAGAGAAAATATGCAGCATTTGTCTGAACTAGGCTTATTTCACTAAACATGAGAGCCAGGTCCATATAAATACACAAATAAAAAATTTAGTATGGAATTAATAGATAATAATCTATTGGCTTAAAATTGTTCAATGATATGACCAACTCTCCATATACTCGAGAATTAAGTAGTAGAAGAAAATCACGCGTAGTTTACCTGTTATAGAGGTAAGGCCCATGCAGGTGGCCGCTATTATCACTCCTAAGACAGCTGCAGTGTCCTCCAATAGTATAACATTTGTACTGGGATCCCGACTTTCCATGACTTAATCATTGCGGAAACAGACAAGAAAAGAAAACTTCTGAAATCTTAATTTGACACTATCAGAAGCTATTTCAATAAGTACTCGTTTAAAATCAATCTGTTAATTAACACAAGAATGTATGAGAGACTGTAGTTTTAAAAACCCTATTTATTATCTTAAATGCTAAGAATAACTTAGATAGTAAAATTATCTTTCCAAATTATACAGGTATATGCAGAAATGTAACAGCTCACCTAAATCAAGTCCAAATAGAAAATATCCCCATGCTCAGAAATTCTTTTTAACAGAGCTAATTTATCTTCTGAGAGCCACATACAGAAGACAGTGAGACAGTTTTTATATCACTTGTTAGTGACAGAGTAACAGCACTAAATATGTTAAGCAGGAAAAAAAAAGAAAAAAGAAACACCCGGTTCTAAACTACATACCATACTTATAAAATGATGTTCCTTTGGCCTGAGCGCTCCTGCGAAGTTCATTTATAGCAACAAGAAGTGTTGCTGAAAGAGAAATATCCTATCAGCAATGAAGAAACTTCATGTCTCCAAACTTTAAAGACGACATTTCAAAAGGTAAATAAATAAGCACAGCATGTGAACACCAGAGTTGGCAATAAGAAAAGCTCTGTTAACAGTCACCATCAAGACTCTAATTAACCATTCTAAGACAATGAATCTATTTCAAACCATACTAGCTAGCCATAATTACTACAGCAATAGCCTTTGCCAACTGAGCAGCCACTGTTGGACGGCACTCACTAAGGATCATCACTTCTGATCCTTCCAAGCTTTGGAGGTCTATCATTTAAGGAAAACCCTATACATGTTCAGTTATAACTTGCCAATCAGAAATCGTACTAATTTTAAAAATGGATGAGGAACTAAGGAGATGGTTTGGGGGTAAGACCTCTGCAATCTTAAGACTGGAGTTTGGATCTCAGCCCTCATATAACTACGAGGCATCTGGCAAACACCTGTAACTCCAGCTCTGAGGGATCTGGTGCCCTATTCTAGCCTTTGCATGCTCATAGACACGGGCACCCACACACATACACATGCACATATACCTACATATGAATAAATAGATCTTTTAAAAAGATGGAAGAAGGGAATGCCAAGTACAGAAAATAATAATCTTTCAGAGATAAATTAGGTAGTTTATGTTGGTATTAGAAACTATGTTATAATATTTTGAAGCTGCATTTCAGAAACTATTCTTATTTTAGAGACAGCTTTTTTCTGATTAACACTGCTAAAAACAAATTTAAAAAGTCAGTACCATTATGTTTTTATATTTCTAATGGTCTCATGAACACAGCCTACTCCCCTTGCCTCACCCATACAGCAACAACTACAGAACATTACAGAACCTTTCTACCTTGAAAGGCAGACAAAGCTCAGGTTCCTAACTCCACAGTACTAATACAACTTGGCAAACTCTAATGAATGGGTCATCAAACATACTAAACTGAAAATAAATCATTTTTGACAGTACATACCTCCTTCGGACACCAAAGATCCTGCTAAAATACAATATGCCTGGAAAATAAGAATTAAGACAAAACAATGAACGAAGTATTCCACTAAAGAATTACAGCTGCTCATATGTAAAATTTGTAATCTCCAATAACATTGAAATATAAGTTCTAATTCAAGCTAGATACTAAGGATCTTGTTGAGAAACAACTCAGCGGAGGAGAATAAAATATGGACAGAAGCCAGGTGGAGTCATGTACGCTTTAAATCCCGGCACTCAGGAGGCAGAGGCAGGCGGATCTCTAAGTTTGAAGCCAGCCTGGTCTATAGAGTGAGTTTTGGGAAAGCCAGGGACACAGAGAAACCCTGTTTCAATGCTCCCCCCACTCCTGAAAAAAATGTTTTAACTTAAAATACCCAAAGTCAAGGATTCTGAAGTATTGTCTATTAAAGCAAGTTTTAGTCTATTGAATCCATTATTTATAAAGTGCCTCATTCCAACAGAATCCTACTCAGTTACTCAAAGACAAAATGTGTTAGAAACGTGAAGATTTAAACACAATTAAAAACACACCCCATCACTTTCTAGCTTGAGAGACTGCTTCACCCCCGTCAAGTGATGCTATTCAAATTAGATGACGCTAGGGCTGCGAGGTGTGGCTAAACACGGTCAGAGTGGGAGAGGCAAGTTTTGTCCACTCAACTACACAACATGTACTATGGTGAAAAACCAAAACAAAGTAAGAGACTAGCCTCAAAAACGTAATTAGAGGGCTAGACATGGTGGCATTTGCCTGCAATCCCAGCACAGGGAGTGGAGGAAAAGAATGAGGCCTGAGTTCTAAAGTTCAAGGCCAGTCTGAGTGTCAAAGCAAAAATACTTTGTCTTAATAACCAAACAACAAAAATAAAAACAAGCTGAGTTTAACTGGCTTGTTATTATATAGATATGTATGGGATAACAGAAAGTTAAAATAAGACTAATTATGTGCTATTCTATGACCAAAACAACAACAACAACATGTTATAAGTTCACTCACACTCCAGAATATTCTAACACCAGAATGAACTCTATAATCTTCAGAGACCTCTTTCTAACCACCAGACCACACCTTGGTGTTACACCTAGCACTGCTGAAGACAAGCTGGAGAGAAAGGAGGCCAAAGGTGAACATTTCTGTGATAAATGTGTTGAGCTGCTGAGATTGTTCAACAGGCTTACTAAGTGCCCCAAGGAGTTTGGAGATTATAGCCAACTGTGTCTGATGCACCCGTGAACAATAATCTGCAGGCAAGGCTACTGATGGGGGCCGGAAGGAGAGAAGGGAAAAAAAGACAAACCACAGAGCCCCACAGAGAGTAACATGTCTCGTGTACAGTCGTAGCCATGGGGCTGAGTTGGAGTCTTTTGGAAATATCTAAAAGGCATTTTTGCCAAATGCCTGGAAGCTGAGTACATGAGTACTCTGTGTCTATCAGAAGCTAAGAGGGAGTATAGGACCAGTCTGTGTCTATCGGAAGCTGAGAGGGAGTACAGGACCAGTCTGTGCCTATCGGAAGCTGAGAGGGAGTACAGGACCAGTCTGTGTCTATCGGAAGCTGAGAGGGAGTATAGGACCAGTCTGTGTCTATCGGAAGCTGAGAGGGGCAGTAGACAACCAGTATGTCTATCCAAGGAGTCAGAGCATCAAAGCAGCCTATTCTCTAAGACATGCCCATGAAAGGAAGGTAGTTTAAAGACCTACAAAGGCCAGAGCAGATCAATGTTAGTACTTCCTGTTACCTACCCAGTGTTGGGCACCGCCTACTGAGCAGAAGAGCTTTGGTGTAACAAAACTGACATTGACTATCTTCCTTTCCGAGTTCCTCAGGGCAGCCCCACCCCCCCCACTCCCCACCCCACCCCACCCCACCCTCCCCACCCCCCCCCACCCCCACCCCCACCCCATCTCCCCCTAGCCTGATGGAGGCCTCAGGGGAAACACAAAACAAACAAACAAAGCTCCTTTTCATTTTGCTTTAACATTAAACGCAGTTCCATCTTTTGACAAGTGACTGCAAATTGTAATTACTGATACGAGGCTATTCCTGGCGCTAAAAGTGAATAGAGTTCTTTTTTGTTCTTCAATAGCATCTTTAAAAAATTTGTAGAATTGCCCGAGATTTTAATCAAAGAGGACGTGCTTACTAATTATACCTATAGAGATTCTACTGTTTAACATCACCAAATTAGGGGCTAGAGAAATAGCTCAGCAGTTAAGGGCACTGGACCCGGTTGGATTCCCAGCACCCCAAGGCAGCTCACAGCTTTTTAACTCCAGTCCTAAGAGAGGCAGCATCCTCTTTTGGCCTTTGCCTGCATCAGACATACATGTGCTGCACAGACATACATGTAGGCAAACACATAAAATAAGTAAAAATTATTTAAAATCACCCCATCCATGGATTCAGAAGTCATAAATACTTACGTGTAAAACAGAACCATATATAAATAACCTGTGTGACACCGCCAAGAGGCACATTATTCCTATTCTCTAATATAATACAAGAAAGTCATAGTACTTCATATATGAAAGTGGGGAAAAAGAGGATTACCCATAGAAGGGATTCCATTGGTTGAGGATGAAGCAATCCCATGATTCCATGGTACCAAGAGAGTCCTGCCCCCATCATGAAAATACCAACACCACTAATCAATGAAGAAATATAGCGCATATTTGAAAAGCCGTACCTGGAAGACAAAAAGAACATATAGTGTGGAAAACAGTATACTAACTTTCAAAATGTGTTTAATAAGTCAATGAAAATGAAAAACCACTCTTTTTTTAAAAATAAAGATTTATTTCTTTATCATGTATACAGTGTTCTGCCTGCATGTGTCCCCGCAGGCCAGAAGAGGGCACCAGATCTCATTACAGTGGTTGTGAGCCACCATGTGGTTGCTGGGAATTGAACTCGGACCTCTAGAAGACTAGCTAGTGCTCCTAACCACTGAGGCATCTCTCCAGCCTGAAAAATCATTCTTAGACTATTAAAATGGTGTAGTTTTGTATAATAAACACTGTAAGCACAAAGTTCAAATTTCATAAAACAAACAAAAAAAACCCGCACAATATACAAAGTGGGGGGGAAATGCAAGATCTTTGAAAATATATAAAAATAAAGTAATATTACTTAATTCAGGCATTTTCTCATCTCTATTTCATATAGTCTACTTTGATTTACCAGAACTACTTTATAATTACATTCCACAGATGTCAGGAAAATTAATCTTTTCTTATAATTCATTATGTGTATTTTAATTACATTTGTGCTTTGCCTGCATGTATATCTGTAGGGTTGTCAGATTCCCTGGAACAGGAGTTATAGACAGTTGTGAGCCACCATGTGGTTGCTGGGAATTGAACCCAGGTCCTCTGGGAGAACAGTCAGTGCTCCCAACCACCGAGTCATCTGTCCAGCACCAAAATTAATGTTTTAAAAATACATTAAGATATTTAACGAATAGGGCAATACTTCAATTTCCTTGGATTGCAGCTTCTAATTGAATATTGTGGTCCTGTGGTTAGTCTATGATGTTTGTTACCTGTAATTTTGCTGCTTAATACTGAACAATTTAACATGAAACTCACTGCTGGTTCTGAACAGTTTAATAAACAGCTGAACCAATAACTTCAGTTTTCTGCATGTTTTCATGGATAATTTTTGAAAATACTAATTATTCTTCTAATCATTTTTGGTCAAAATGAACCATTAATTTGTACTATTTTAAGTACCAATATAGCACTATTAGGACACTTGGAAATTATGACATACTATGAGAAGTAGACTCATTCACTCATAAAAACGTTTCCTGAGAAATGTACTCTTAAGCCTAAACAGTACTGCACTCTCTGGTAGATACACTTTCAAACAACGAATCCTAACTTGAGAGAGTTAATGGGGCTCTCTTTGTGCAAAGACGTAGTCTAGCCACAGAGAATCCTAGTTCATTGATGTGACAATGGTTTACAAATCTGACTTAGAAAACTTAATTTTTTCTAAAGTTTTCTCCAAAGTAACACCAACTATATGCCAATTTAAACCAATGATTAAGTTACACTGCTTTAATTCTATGTATTGTCAAAGCACTGTAGATTCTGTTTTTGCTTTTTTTTTCCCCCCTCCTTTGTTTTGTTTTTCAAGACAGGGTTTCTCTGTGTAACAGCCCTGGCTGTCCTGGAACTCACTCTGTAGACCAGGCTGGTCTCGAACTCAGAGATCTGCCTGCCTCTGCCTCCTGAGTGCTGGGATTAAAGTCCTGTGCCACCACGCCTGGCTTGCGCCACAGGCTCTTACTGAAAACTTGTACTATGTAGATCTGCACTGTCTACTACAGTAAGTCACTAGTCCTGTGTGGCTAGTCATATCTAAATGTCCTTAAACTAAATACTATCCAAAATTTAGTTACAGTACTGGGTACTGTTAAAATGAGCTATTGGAAATAACTTAAGACGCAATCTTCAGAACATAAAGTTTAAAACTTTTACCCTCTTAGTTAAATTTTTTTGGTGTGGAAAATCAGTAAGGAAAGCATTTTTTCAAGAGATAGTAAAACACAGTAGATGTGTAATTAACATTTGCTCTCTACACTAGAAAACTCATAATTCCAGAATATTAAAAATGTATTGTTATTATTAAAACAGTAGTACCCTGCTTTCAAGTTAAGGATAGGTATTTACAAAGCACTAAGATGGACACTTTCACAAATAAAGGTGCACTTTCTGCCTTAACATTGATCAAACTGTATTAATGAAAGTGGTTAAAATAACAATGAATATGGAGCTCAAACATTTGGGTGGCTGTTAATAGATGTAACAAAAATAAACAGCCACATCCAGTCACTGCCATACTCAAAGTAACATATTTAAAAAAAAACCACTCACAAAAAAAACCCACTCACTTCACAAATACCTAATTTTGAAATGTCATCAAAATATTTCTCAATCATAATAAAAGCATTAAAATAAAAGTAAGTATGAAGTGTGAATTTTTAAAAGGTTAATATCAAAACTTTAGATTACATAGCCAATTAAGTTCGAAATGAAATACACTTTATTTTACACAAAATAAAATAGAACTCTAAGTTTTGTTATTATCAAGTATGGAGAAGATCTCCAGGCTGGATTAGAAAACATAAAAATCGATTTCAACTCCATTTTCAAACTATGACTTGACTTTATTTTGACCTTCACACTTTAGACAATACAAAGGAAATGACTCAATCTCAATCTGATGCTATATAAAGTTCGGACTTCTCAAATTCCTTGGTTCTTATTTCAATGACTTATAGCAAATTCAAATCAGAGGTAGTGTCCTTACGGGTGAGAAGGGTCTGGTGTTTGGACAGACTTGCTGATACCCAGTGCTAGCAAACCCTATGGAAAAGAACAAACAGTAAGCAGTGATTACCAAGATGGAGAATACAATGACTAAGCCAATATGGAAGATGTAAAGGATAACAATAAAGAAATCATATATGCACATCAATGTCTAAGCAATCATAGTATGAAAAATAAATCCTAGTATAGAAAAGCAAAGACAAACCCAAGGGGATTCAAAACAACGTTTATAAGGATGAAAAACTTGAAAGATAGCTGGGCATGGAGGCATATGCTTAAACTCCTAGTACTTGAAGCAGGAGAATCAATTTTGAGTCTATCTTGGGCTACAAACTGAGACCCATCTCAAAAAACGAAACCATACCAAACTAAACCAAGACAATAACCACAAAGGAACCTAAAATTCCATCAGTAGGGAAATGCAGTGCAAATGATCAACCATAATAAATGACTTCTACAGCAGTTTAAAATAGAAAGCTAGGCTTCTGTATTGACATGGGAAAAGCTCCCAGAAGTCCTATTCGGTGAAGGGGTCTTAAATGTAGGCCAGTCTGAGCTACTATATTTCAAGGCTCTGTCACAAACAAAACAAGGAATAACCCCACTGGCATTATGATTAGAATTACATTCAATCTATAGATCGCTCTCTTATCTGCAGCAAATTCTCCCCTACTCCACTTCTCTCTCCTTTGTGGTCCTGGGGATCAAACCTCGGCCTTACATAGTCCAAGGAAGCACTCACAACTGAGCTGTGTCCCAGCCCTTCTGTAGATCTTTCTAAAACTCTCAGCAATAGTTTATAGTTTTCAGTGTCAAAGTTTTGTGCACCTTTTGCTAGATTTATTCTTAATGTTTTCGATACTAATATATACACATGTGGAACACAGATGTACATGGAGGCAGGACACTCATAAATATAAAATAATAAAAATAAATCTAAAATAAACAAACAAATAAAAAGAATCTCTTCTATAAAAGACTATAACCAAACATGTAGTAAATGATAAATTTATACTTCCTATCTCATTGTTGGTAGTTCTTAAAGCATAAAAACTTACTACAAAAAATTTACTTATATATTCATAGTGATCTATATCACATTTTAAAAATTATGGTATAGTTCCTGATCCATCCACCTCCACATGCTGGAGTAACAGGCATGTACTCCACAGCCAGCCTATTTCTGTATGCTGCTGTCCTTCATTATTATTCAAAAATTAGTTACAGAACCACTTAGGGAAACTTAAATTTTCTTTCTTTCTTTTTTTCTTTTTTGAGACAAGGTCTCTCACTATGTAGCCCTGGCTGTCCTAGATTTCACTCTGTAGACCAGGCTGGCCTCAAACTTACAGAGAGCTGCCTGCTTCTGCCTCCTGAGTGCTGGGAATAAAGGGGCAAGCACTATAATACTCACATCTCTCATATAAAATAGACAGTATTTTCAAATAACCTACTAGTATCCTCCTATATTTTAAACCACATCTCTATTACTTCTCATGCCTAATACGATATAAATAGTATAGACATTAACATTAAACTCTGTTGTTAAGTATAGTAACAGGGGTGGGGGTGGGGTTGGAGAAATGGTTCAGCCATGCTCTTGCAGAGGATCCAGCTTCCATTCCCAGCAGGAACATGGTGGCTCTGTAACTCTAAGCCCATGGGATCTGATGCCCTCTTGTGGTATTAGACATCCATAGCGTGCACAGACATATATGCAGACATAACATCCATAAAATAAGCAAATTTTAAAAATAGAAAGAAAAAAAAAAGAATAGTGATAAGGGCCAAAGTCTGTACAGTATAGAGCCACCTGCTGCCTCCCTATTGTTTGAGACAGGGTCTCTCCATGTAGCTCTGGCTGTCCCAGAACTCACTCTATAGACCAGGCTAGGTTCACACTCACAGCTCTACCTGCCCCTCCCTCCAGTGCTGGGACTAAAGGTATGCTACCATGCCCATTCCTTTTTCGTGTTTTTAATCCACAGCTGGTTGTGAGGATATGGAATTACAGATGCAGAACCCACATATACAAAGGCACTGTTCTTAAATACTCAGATTTAAAGAGCTGCATTTCCCCCAACACCAACTGCTGAGTATTTTTTAACAAATCACTTTCTGACTAAAGCCTATTAGGAAATCAGTTTAAAACTAATGAAGCATTTCCTCCTTACCTGGTTACAAGTATCAGATAATGAATGTATAGCTTCTGAGAACATACTTGCTGAACCCGTATAAATCCAGGCAAGGAATTTAAAGAAGCAGTTTAAGCCATTACTAGAGAGAAAGAAAATAATTCAGCAAATGGTTATTTATACTAGATTCTATTAAAAGTAAGTTAAAAAGAACTCCCTACAGTTCAGGTATAGATATAAAGGTATGGAATATGAAACCAGGAAGTATGTAAGAGGCAATGCCATATGTGGAGGACTTTGTCTTCCTAATACTGTATATATTATTCCCCAGGTCATCTTAAGTACTGTTAGGATTTTAAGTATCATCTGTAGACTAACAATTCACAACTCTAAATCTCTAGCCTAGATCTCCCCCAAGCTTGAGACCAATATTATACAGTAGCAATAATCTTATAAGTACATATTAAGGATTGGGTACTATGCTAATTAGTTTATATGTTACATACATTCCTCACAAGGAAGGCTATGATTATTATCCCTACTCTACTGGCAGAAAACTGATCCTGTTGACTCTCCTCATGGACATCCTTACAGACACCTCAGACTAAAAGCCAAAAATCATTTTTTTTCCTCCTGTCCTTCCCCTGCTTCTGATGTACTGGTAGAGCAATATTTACCCACTGTCCAAGCAGAAACCTGGACATCATTCCTGACAACAATTCTAAGTAATCTAATTAGATATCATCATCCTTAGTCCTTATTGGAAATTCTTTCCTCCAGTCTAGGGCCCTCCAATCCTCCAAGGATTATATATTATACATTTCCAATCTTCTCATAATTTCCAAATTGTATTTTTAAGATGTTAAAAAAAACTACTGATTTACAAAATTAATGCTTTTATATAGGTTGTCTTAGTTAGGGTTTCTATTGCCACAATGAAACACCAGGGCCAAAAAGCCAGTTGGGGAGGAACATTTCCACATCATTGTTCATCAGTGAAGGAAGTCTGGACAGGAACTCAAACAGGACAGGAACTCAAACAGGACAGGAACCTGTAGGCAGGAGCTGATGCAGAGGCCATGGGGGAGTGCGGCTTACTGGCTTGCTTCCCCTGGCTTGCTCAGCCTGCTTTCTTATAGAACCCAGGACCAACAGCCCAGGGATGGCACCATCCATCATGAGCTGGGCCCTCCCCCATTGATAGTCACTAATTGGGAAAATGCCTTCCAGCTGGATCTCCTGGAGGCATTTCCTCAATGGAGGTCCTTCCTCTGATGACTCCAGTTTGTACAAGCTGACACACAAAACCAGCCAGCACACAGCCTAAAATTAACTAGCACAATGGATAAAAGGGAAACAAAATAGGAATCAAAAAGCCAGAGAAAAGAAGGAATTTATAAAAACATTAATAAAAACATTGTTTCTTCCAAAGTTAAGTGGGAGAAAATGCAAACACAGATATACTCTTTAGCTGTGACCTGACCTGGCCTGGGGCAACACTGGCCAATGTAACTTAAAAAATGACTCTGACAAACTCCATTTAGTATTTTCAGGGAGAAACTCAGATCTACATCAAAAATATGAAAACCCCAGTACAAATGTCCATACGCTTCCCTATCACTTCACTGGCCATGACATAGCTCCACTTCCTCCTAGAATAACAAAGGCTCTGTGCTGCTGGCCACCAGGTAGGACATCTATATATTCAAGGACACACATATTAAAAGGCATATATTTCTACTTCAAAAGCCGTGTTTTCCAAAACTCACATGCAGATGGCAACCATCACCACTTTTCCGGGTCCCTTGAGGAACACTGACACAGTCCTGGAGCGAGGCTGTAGGACAGGAGCACACAAAGTCTCTCAGAGACGCACAGCAGGAAGAGCTCTGACAGGCATAACACTTAGTCCCCCCTCCCCCCCCTCTGAACGAGGCTTCCTTTCCAATTCTGTTCATCCGAATTCTCTTTAAAAGGAGTGTATAGTCTGGGCTTTGAGAGATGAATGTTAGAGAGCATACACTCTCCTTGCAGAGAAAGCAAGTTTGGTTCCCAGCACCCATGTGGGTGGATCACAACAGCCTGTAACTCTAGCTCCAGATGATCTGACAACTTCTGTCCTCTGAGGGCACCGCATCACATGTACATACCTGACAGCCGCGCCCCCCCCCACCTGACATAACACATACGTGCAATTAAATAAGATAGAGTTGAGAGTATGTAGCATTTGGGTACTTTTCCAAACTCTCAGATGCTTATTCTGTTCCTAGAGTTCCCAGCCTGCCCGCTTCTAGGACAGACCTGAAATGGCGACAGAGAAACTAGCACTGAAGTGATCAAATGTTTTGACCTGAAATTCACACTCTAAAGTTTCCCATTTCTTGAACAGCTCCTTCACTTTAAAGGAACAGCAAAGGGTAACAGGTCTGCTGCTCTGGCTTAACTGAGTGTTCGCTCAACACCAAAGACCTCCAGTGAAAATTGTTTAACTGCCTAACAGACCAACAAGTGGAGAAGCATTGAGGAGAAACAGTTCCTGTTGTTACTGAAATATATGCTTCCTTCTCGTTTCTTCTCCGTCTTTCATCTCCCCAGGAATGCTACCGCTGTCTAATGCGATCTCAGTCTAGCCTGTTCTTTTCCATACCTGGCCAAGCATCACCTTTTCTACACAAAGCTTTCTTGACCACCCAGAGTCAAGCTACTATAAATTTATTATTGTACTTTACATCTCTATTAAATTTATAGAGTTATCTTAATGTCATTTATTCACGATGCTTATTGTGTAGCTACTGTATATCTGGCACAGTTCTAGGTGCTAGGATCCTTTACTCTAATAGATGAGGCCAGAAGAAATCTGTAAAGAAATGCCTAACATCAGATAGTGAGGAGATCACAAAGAAAAGAAAACAGATAGAGTGGTAGTGGGGGGAGTATTATTTATCTACAATAGTCAGGAAAAGAGGCTTGATGACAAAGAAGCAATCATGAAAAATCTAGAAGCACGTGTGAGGAAGTTTATAGCAAGTCCAAAGACACTGGAATAGAAATGAGCTTAGCTGAAATCAAGGACAAAGTAAGGCACGTAGGGCCACTGTGCTGAAGCCCAGGAAGCAAGAGAAATGGCAGGAGTAGAGGAAGAAGGAAAGGGAGGTGGCAGAAAGGGAGGGGGCAGTAAGAGAGCGCACATAGGGCCATACACCACGGAACTTGGGAGAATACATTTTGAATTTGATGCTACTGGCAAAAAGAAACCACTGGACAATTCTAAGTAGAGATAACACAGTCTAATTTATGCTTTCAAAAGATACAGTTTATGATGTAGAGAAAAAGCAGTAGGTGGAAAAACTAACTAGAAGGGTAACCATGTAGGAGATGCTAAGAATTTAGGTTAGGCTAAGGTTTCAACAGGGACAAGGTAATAGGCAGCCATATTAGGAATCTGTTTTGGAGAAGATGACAGTGGGCCATACTAATGAATTTAAAGTATAAAAGGGCCCATAAAGAATCTAATGGGAGCTGGGAAGACGGCTCAGTGTTAAAAGTCTCACTTTGTATGCTGGCTAGTTTTATGTCTGCTACAACCTATCTGAGAGGAGAAGCCTCAACTAAGAAAATGTCTCCAGAAGACTGGGCTGCAGGCAAGACTGTAGGGCGTCTTCTTAATTAGTGACTGATGGGTGGAGAGAAGCTCATTGTAGGTGGTACCATCCCTAGGCTGGTGGTCCTGGGTTCTAGAAAAAAAGCAGGCTGCCAGATAGTGATGGTGCATGACTTTGATCCCAGCACTTGGGAGGCAGAGGCAGGTAGATCTCTGAATAATAGGCCAGCCTGGTCTACAGAGTGAGTTCCAAGACAAGACAGCCAGGGATACACAGAGAAACCATGTCTCACAAAACAAAAAAGGAAATAAAAGCAGGCTGAGCAAGCCATGATGAGCAAGCCAGTAAGCAGCACCCCTCCATGGCCTCTGCATCAGCTCCTGCCTCCAGGCTCCTGCCCTGTTTCTGCTCTGACTTCCTTCAGTAATGGACTATGGTATGGAAGTGTAAGCCAAATAAACCTTTCCTCCCCAACTTGCTTTTTGGTTATGGTGTTCTGTCACTGTCTAACACTGACTAAGACACTATGCAAGCATGAAGACCTCAATTTGGACCTCTAATAAACCATGTTCATACAATGTGCATCTGTAATACAAACACTGGGAAGCAGAGACAAAAGGGGATCCTGAGAACTTGCTGACAAATTAGTCTGGCCTAATCTGTGAGCTCTGGGTTCAGTGGGAGACCCTGTCTCAAAAACTAAGGTGGGAGAGCAATAGCGACAGATACTTGACGTCAATCTCTGGCCTCTCCATGAGTACACACATGTATATGCCACCTCTTCACTCCCAAACTAGTCTCTAATGTTGGAAGATCAGAAAACTAAGTGGAGCCCTCTGCAAAGAGGACTGAGCAAGAGAAATTAATGAAGAGCAAAGATGGTTTGGGGACCCTAGTGAGCAAGGAAGCTGCTGCTGGTGGACTTCAACCCTCCCTCCCATCTCTGGCTGCCAGAGGAGGGTTCCCTCCTTCCCCCAGCTGCTGGCCTCTGTACACATCCTTCCCTCTCTCTACTGCTCCCTGGAGGTTGTAATGTAGTAATGGAGCTAAACAAAATCTAGGGAGGATGCCTGGTATGCCTCCTAGAGTTGGCTACAACAACAAGGACGTGGGGCAGGGATGTGACAGGAGTTGAGATTGGATCTTGCTATGTGGCTTAAGCTGGCCTTGAACGTGCCATGCCTCTGTCTCCACCTCCCAAGTCCTGGAACCTACTAACATAGGGTTTAGACTCTTGAGCCATAGGTGAGAGCAATCTGTAGTACAGTTGGAGGTTTTCCTGGGACTTCACTCTTGGTAAACCACATAGCTGATGGCAACTCGGTCCCTCTTGCTGGCTACAGCAGGTCTTGAAGCGTCAGGATGTTCCTTTCGAAAAGTGCAATAATTACCAAGACAACAACTGTAACTCAAACGTGGATTTTATACATGCAATTTGGCATGGAGTGAGACTGTTTTAGTGGTAGGAAGGCAAACTGCAATTGTGTTGTCTCTGCAGTTCTGCATTTGTGCATGTCTGCTGCTGTGCTTTGTTTGCCTTGAGCTAGCTCTGGAGCCTAGAATGTAAAGGACACATAAGTACCACGTGGATAACAGCAAAAACAGGAGCTTCTACCTTAAAGGTCAGGCCTTAAAACACAGCCCAAAGCCAGCTGCCCCTGGTTTTGTGCTGAACTGCCTTTGGGGCAAGTGAAGGAACTGTCAGGGTAAATCTTGTGCACGTGGCTTCAACTTCACTCCGACTTATACGACAGAAACTCCAACATGGTCTAGATTTCCACTATCTCTTGTTCACTGAAAACTGTAGTGTGTATATTTTTATTATACTGGAAACATGTCAAATTCTTTGTGAAGAGATGGAAACAATAAAAAAAAATACAAATAGTGAAAAAATATTGCTTAAAGTAGAAAACAAAGATTTTTTTAATGGGAAGGTTGAGATAAAGGGAGAGAAATAAGACCTTTAAAATCAGACAGAATGTTCTAAGGAAAACTATTCACCAAACTCAAACCACACTGCTAAAGGATGGAGAGGAAAGAGGAAAACATGTCAGCAATAACCAGATCAGAAATAATGACAAGGCCCCAAAGGATCTACCAGGAGAATAAAAATCTGGAGAATACGAAACCACGGAGAGCTAGGATCCACAGCCCTCTTGGCAAAGAGCTTAGAAGAAACTGTTTATAAGCTCCACAATAAAAATCCACCTAAAGCCGGGCAGTGGTGGCGCACGCCTTTAATCCCAGCACTCGGGAGGCAGAGCCAGGCGGATCTCTGTGAGTTCGAGGCCAGCCTGGGCTACCAAGTGAGTTCCAGGACAGGCGTAAAGCTACACAGAGAAACCCTGTCTCGAAAAACCAAAAAAAAAAAAAAAAAAAAAAAAAATCCACCTAAAAAAAAAAAGTTAGAGAATCCCATCTTTTTAAAGATCAGAATGACAAAACAATGATAATTATTGAAGCTGGATCTCTGTATCAATTTTTTATATATGTGGAATTTTCACAATTAAGTTTGTTTTACGTTGTTACAAAGTATTGCCACCACGTCTGATGATGACCTGAGTTCCCCAGACAGTAGAAGAGAAGAACAGACTCCTGTAAACTGTCCTGACCTCCACAGAAGCACCATGGCCTATGTTTAAAGACACCTCAAATGTGAGCGAGGACTCCTGGGGCAAGCTGCATACACTACTCAAAGCAATACTGTGGCTGTGGAGCTAAACTTACTCAGGAGACAAAGGTACTTGCAAGGTTGTGAAGGACTAGCCTAAGAAATTCCAAGTCAGGATCCTAAGGAAAGGCATAAGAAAGCAGAACCAATTAAAGGGGAAATGAATTAAAGGGACATTGCAAAATTAGATTATCAGAGGGTGAGCTACTGCTCTGATGAGAGAATGCTTTTGGTAAAGCAAGGACACTGTGACTTTATCTCTTGCTGTTAAGAGTTCCCGTGAGACAAGTGTAACAGGAAAAGAGTCTGCATCCAAAATAAAAAATATAGATGGCATGTAATTCTAGCAAGCAGGACTGTCCATATGAACAGACATAAGGGGCAGATGTCACTGGCCTAAGTTATTCCACACTATAAGGAAGTCACCTTGCAACAGGAGAAATTCTAGCTCCCAAGACAGGAGAAGACTGCGACCTTCACAGCACATCTTCAGTGCTGCGTCCAGAAGGGCTCAGAGAGAAACCGGGATCCGAATGAATGGAGAGAGGGGTACTTCGAGTTAAGAGCCAACTACAGGGGTCAGCTGTGTCCAGTTCTGAGCTGTATGAAAGGGGGTCAAGTCTCAAATGTTACCCAGAGAAAAGACAATTTGCATAGGCAGCCTTTGCCCCAGTTACGCATTAACTTGGTTTGCTTTGCGAAAAAGTCTCACTCTTTAGTTGCTGCTAGCTCTAATTTGTGGTAATCTTCCTGCCTTAGCCTTCCACGTGCTGGTATCACAAGCATGAGTTATGAGACCCAGCTACAGTATTTAACTCCTTTTTTCTCTTCTTGTGAGAGAGAGTGTGTGTGTTTCTTTTGAGCATGACCTCACTATGTAGCCCTGGCTGTCCTGGAACATAAGGAGATCCTTCTGATTCTGCCTCCTGAGTACTGGAATTATATGCCACAAACCATCAGAGATACCCGCTATTAAGTTCTTAATGGGAGATCCCTCCCAGTCAAGTAGAAATGGAAAGTCTACCTGGACATAGATGGCTTTGTATCTTGAACGTTGTTTGTGACTTTGGAAAGAATCATGAGTTGAAAACTCAATTGGACTGAATTTAAAAGACAAGAGGAGGTGAGATACTCAATGAAAACTTTCTATATTTCTCCTAATACTAATTCTTTCTTGTGGAAAGGAGAGCATTTGGGAGCATGTGTAGAGAAAAGTCTATTATCTGATGATGAAAACAGAGGTACTCAATGACTGGTCCAACTTAAGGCCTACACCATGAGCCCCAAGTCTGACACTGCCTGGGTGGCCAGGAACCAGAGGCAGGACAGCCAGGAACCCAGGACAGAATCAAACACGACTGGCCAAAAAAAAAAAAAGTCAATGAAAGGATTCCTAATGATATTGTTATGCTCACAGATCGCTGCCTAGCCAAACTGTCATCAGAGGGGCATTGTCCAGCAGCTGATGGGAGCAGATGCAGAGACCCACAGCCAAACACTAGGAGAAGCCAGGGGAACCCACAGAAGATGATGAGGAAGGACCGTAGGAGACAGAGGGTTTGAGGACACCATGAGAACATGGCCCACAATCAACGAAGGCTCATAAAGGCTCACAGAGACTTCAGTGGCAAACACGGGGCCTGTACGGTATGAGCGAGGCCCTCTGCTGGTACCTTACAGTTGTGTAGCTTGGTGTTCTTGTGGGACTCCCAACAATGGGAGTCGGGGGTGGGGGTGGGGGTGGGGAGAGGCTGTCCCTGACTCTTCTGCCTGCACATGGGACCCTTTCCTCCTACTGGGTTGCCGTGTCCAGCTTACTATGAGGGCTTACGCCCAGTCTTACTGTATCTTGTTAGACCATGTTTGGGGGATATCCTGGGGAGGACCTGCTCTTTTTCTGAAGGGAAACAGAGGAGGAGTGGATCTTGGGGGAAGGAGAGGTAGGGGGAGGGACTGGGAGGAGTGAAGGGAGGGGAAACTGCAATTGTGATGTAGCATATGAGAGAAAAATAAAAGTTAAAAAAAAAGAAAAAAATGAGGTACTTTCAACAAATTAAAAATAGTCTTTGACTTACAGGACTACTTCTCTATAAACCATCGCAAATTTAAAATACCGAACACTGAAAATGCATCTAATCCATCTAACCTGACCATAACATACCTAGCCTGCCTCAAATGTGTTCAAAACTCTTACATCTGCCTAGCACTGAGTAAAATCACCTAGTACAAAGCCTATTTGAATGAAATATTGACTATAACTAACTGAATACTACATAGAAATTAAAAACAGGATAGCCATATGCTTATGATTCCACACCATCAAGTCAATAAATTACAAAGTGAACCACTTTATGTCAGGAGCCACTTGTACATCTGTTTTGTTTTTCCATGAAGTATGTAGCAGAGTTGAGAGCTGAGAGGCAAAAGGTAAGGCTGCAGGAGATTTGGGAATAGAGGGAAAGGCATACACTAAGCTATTTCACAGTAAGAGAATATACTAATGAAGTCACATGAAATGTCCACTGACTGTACAGTCAAAGAATAAAGAACAATCAAACTGGCTGTGTAATTCTCTCTTTCAAGAGATGCCTTCATGTGCAAAAGCAGAGCTGGCAGCCTCAATGCTGACTCAGAACTGGAGTAGAAGGATGAAGACAAAGGCAATTAAGGAGCTTTTATATCCATCCATAAGTCTGTGTATGTATGAATGTATATGCATATGCATGAGAGATATAAGATATGAAAGACAGAAAACCCTTCTAAAAAGTAAGCAAACAGTCTCCTTTATCTATATATGCTTAAGAATCCTAGGAAAGCCATGTCACAATTTTAATTTCAAGAAAACTAAACACAAATGAATAGACATTAATTCAGTTAATTACAGTGTGCTCAAGAAAAATGTTGGACTATGACCAAAGACTTGCTAGAATTTCTTGGATTATGATCATAGACATTTAACATTGTATTGAGTTTGTCAAATAACATGTACGCATAATTAAAACGATATCCTCACCTTTGTGTTTCCCAAGAAATCACCATATTCTCTTAATATTCTTTGGTTTCTAAACAGCCCTATAGGAATCAGAAGATAAGTTTAGGTCATATATATTCTTACTAATCAGTCTACATTAATACAACTATTTTTTTAAGACTGTGTTAAATGGTTAAGGGGGTAGCTCCATAACTAGAGTGCTTGGTTACCATGTACAGAGTTCATTACCCAGAACCATGTATGCCAGGTGTAGCACACACCTGTAATCCTAGCATTCAGGGCTGTAAACAGGAGAATCAGGAATTCTAAATTAACCTTGGCTATACAGCAAATTTGAGGCTCACTTGAGTTATGTGAGACCCTGACCATCCCCCTCATCTGAAGGAATGTATTCAGGAGGTTTCTTTCCACAGACATGGAAAAGTAGGATTACACTGGTATCTATGAAGAACAAGATGTACAAGTATATGTATATGCACGGTACCTTCCCATTTATGTTATGTTAAAACGTGTGTGTACAGGCTGCTGGAGAGATGGCCCAGCAGTTCAAAGAGCTTGCTGCTCAAGAGAACCAGAGTTTGGATCCCAGCACTATCACCCATGTTGGGGAGCTCACAAATGCCTATAATTCCAACACCAAGGGACTGGATGCCTTCTTCAGGACTCTGGGGGCACCTGCACACACATATGCATAGACTCACAAAGACATGCACACATACAAATACATAAAATAATCTTTTAAAGAGTATATATGTAAATTTTAAAATGTATTGGAAATATTCTGAAAGGAATATCTATCAATAACTGTTATCTCTAGGAAGGAATATAAAAGTATTATAGAAAAAGAAAGAAAGCACTCTATATTTCTGTATTTGTTTGGGAGTACTGGGAAATCACACTGCATTCTTTTTGAGTCATAAATACATAAACTTTTGGTATCAATAAATACATTTATATAATTGAAACCATGTAAAAAAATAAATCTTCCAGTGCCCTAAACCTAAACTCCAAAACACTAAACTCAGCTCTCTGAGAGCCTCACTGTGTCTGTAGTTGAAGGATAGTTTCTTATTTATGCCTGACTTTGATAAATACTTGCTGAATGAATGAATGAATGAATGTGGTGGCTGAATCAATACTTTCTATAACAAAGTAGTAACTATCACTTTCATAATGGTAATCTTTAAATCAGGTCCAAAGTGTTTCCAGTACTGTTCAGCAGAAACTACAAAAAGTGTTTTTTCACTTCCTCGTATCATCTTAGAAAGGTATCAAGAAAACCCAAACTGATTCTGTTTTTTAAAATAATTCCCACAGTGAAAACTGGAACTTGCTGGAGCGATCGAGTCAAACCCTGATGCACAAGCACTAGAGACTGGCCAGCTATGGGGGCACAGTTCTTTCCTAGATGTTACAAACCCAGCCTTAAATTAAAAATACTTACGTTCTCTGTATTCTATTTCTGCTTCTTTACGCAATTTTTTCTCTCTGGCAAGAGCTTCAGGGCTTCCCCAAACTTCCAAAGCTCTGTGTATACATACACGCATGGTCACCACCAAGAAGCATTTTAAAGTACTTTATTATAATTGTATTTAAATATAAATGAACTGTAACTATATAAGAAGCTTATTTTAAAAAGCACTTAAACTTCTAAGTCAAATCTAAGCAATTCAAATAAACTCATCTGCAATGTTCTTACAAATGAGGACATATTTACTTAGCTAGTACATATAAGAAGGACAAGGTGCAGATAAAAAGCAAACATCATTTTAGAAATATGTCATTTGGAAGACTGTTGAGAACGTTATTATAGCCCCAAAGGCAGCATGCACTCAGCCGTGAAGGAATCGTGCTCTTACTTTGCTTCCACATCTGACCTCAAGAACACGGTAAAGGACTCAGTATCATTGTGGGGACTTCGTCGTCTGATTTTTCGAAGTTGTTCTAAATCACTGGAGAAAGAAACGTGTTGAAACGATTCAGATAATGCCTATAGCTTATAGATTAACGACTGTGAACAATTACAGTGACCCCCATCTTGAAAGAAAGGACCTGTACAGTTCTAAACATCAGTTTGAAGACGGCATTTTTAATATTAAAAAATAGTCTGGATACAGTAAAATAATAATAATCGCTGATGAAGAACACTATAGATTACATAGAAGAACACCACATCGACTCCACTCCCACACCTATAACCCTGAACGCACGGGATCTCATCAGAAACTTCACAGTCAGGTGATAAAGAACACTACATAGACTCCACTCCCACACCTATAACCCTGAACGCACGGGATCTCATCAGAAACTTCACAGCCAGCTTGATCACTACTTGGTTGGCAGTTGCAACTCCCACATTGAGACTTGTACTATGGGTATAACCACTGGCACTTTTAAGATAGGTAAAAATCAGAATACACACGAGTATCACCACATTATTTGCAGAGTACTACATTGAAAGAAATTACTGTACCTGGATTTAAGACAGAACTCATTTATCGCTCTTACTCCAGTGATGAAATTATTCTTAGTGTATTTTGATCCATACTCACTTTTCTTAAGGACCGCTTTGACTAAACCAGAAACATAAAGAAATACATAAGTATGCACACTGAAAGTCCTACTGGAAAGTGAATACTTGTTGAATTTCACAGTTGTTATTTTTTCTTGATGTATAAGATGGTATTGAGAAAAAAGAAATGTCTCCCCCAGTATAGAAAACTAGGATGAATCATAAATCTAGCTTTTATCTCTACAGTTCATCTCTAATTGATGCTAAAATACCAACCTTTATCTAGTAGACACATTGTATCAGTACTGTTCTGTCTAATGCATTAAAACAATTTAAGTTGCTTTGGGTCTGTGTACAAATGAGATTTCAATAAAAATTACAGAATAGTTCAGTGTTTTATAAACTGTGGAGTGAAACCAGCATTCATGAACAGTCAAAACAGAAAGTAATAAAGGATACTGAATATAGAATAGGAACTTTAATAAAATGTTTTGATTCCCTTATATATAATAATCTATATGTTTTCTAGGTCATTAAGTAACATTTCTTGTTAAAAAAGCTTAAGGCCAATGGATAATTTCACACAAGAAGACTGAAGAGAACTAAGAAATACTTCTATCAATCAAAAATGGCAGAAAGTTTACAAATTATAGGAAAATATTGCCTTCTACTAAACAACTGTCTAACTGTTGGGTACCAAACTGCCAGACACAAAAATATGATACAGATTATAGTTTGTGAGTTATAAAATTATATACTATCTCTCTATATCAATAAAGCATGTAAGCAGGATGGCACATGCCTTTAATCCCAGCACTTGGGAGGCAGAGGCAGGTGGATCTGAGGCCAGCCTGGTCTACAAAGCAAGTTCCAGGACAGTCAGGACTGTTACCCAGAGAAACCCCATCTCAAAAAACAAACAAACAAAAATTCCAAAAACAACCACAACAAAAAAATAAAGCATACAGAGTAAGACTTTCTGTCACATGACGTATATAACTATACAAACATCTGAACCATATTAAGACAACAGAGTCTTGTGTTCTGCATTAAACTGTCACCTGTTCTCTCCATATCAGAGGCTCTCTCTCAATCCTAGTTTTCCATTTTACTTCCAAATTGAAAGAGCAAAATTAAATCTAAAATGACTAATTTCTGTGGGTTAAAAATAACCCCCTGAAAACAATAATACATCAGCACTAAAATTAAATGCACAATACATCTTACTAAGAACAATTCAAGAATGAAGTTTAATACAAAAGCCAAAACTTTATTAGAAGAAATATATGAAGGCATTCAGGTTACTTTCTGCCTGAATTTCAAATCTCCAAGAAACTTTCTTTCCATCATTCTAAAACCAAAAAGCTGGCTATGAGCTATCCTAGTACTAAAAGGAAAATTATAACACTCCTTAAAAGGTTTCATTCTTTAAAAAAAAAAATCCTTCAAGACAGCTAGTAACTCCTGCTGGCCTATCCCAGTCCAGATTGTGGATGACGGAGGCAGTGGTCACTGCTATGCCAGCACTATTGTTTTTAATGGAAAGAAGGTTTCACCACGTAACTTGGGACCCCGCCCCAGCCTCTGACAGGCTGCAATCACAGGCAAGGCACATGCACACAGTCCAAATGCTGATGACTCTTGATTACTTAACTATCTGCACGTGTAATCTTCAAAGACCCCCTGATGAGGAAGTTTTATTTTTTACCATCTTATGGAGAAGCAAGCGAAATGTCAGAGGGTTAAATAAGTTGCCTTGGATTAGACAGCTGGTAAGTGTGAGAGCCAAAACGGAGGCTGTTTCGTCTGACGCCACAGTGCGGCAGACTGCACAGACCTCCTGAGTTCATGAACTAACAGCCAAACTCCACCGGAATTTAAACACACTACAGCTCAAGGTATTGGCCTCTTGTTCTTTAACAACATTGCTTTTCTAAAAATAACAAAACAAACTGAAGATTTTGGTTCCTTACACTTTTAAAATATTTGTCATCAAAATGAAAAATAAACTTCAGCGTAAAGTAGCATACAAATAGGGTAAGAATGTATGGCCAATCTATTTAAATAAAAGCAAACTATAACGACGTTCTCAGAATAACAATAAAGACCTCCACATAAGTTCTGTATGTTTATATATACCCACACACTAAAACATCAAATAAAATACATTTACCTCTTACTTGGAGAGGATCTTGTTTAAGTGGAGCTTTGAGTTCTGCGCCTATATTTTCTGCTGCAAAGTTTATTAAAACAAGTTTACATTAAAGTTTTCCAATAAAACTGTGACTTATTACAATGTATAACAATGATCATATTATCACAAACTATTTGAATTCACTCTATAAAACATAAAGGTGTCAAACTTCACATAAGCTATTTATCCCCTCATTAATGAACTACAGGAGAAAAGGCATGGAATCATGTCAAGAACTAGAGACAAAGCATTCAGTAAACTCAGCATCTGCACACACGCCAAAGCCTTTCAGAAAACTGTCAAGGACTTGTTTTAAAGGGTAAGACAAAGCATTGATGTGTTCCATCTAATACTGATAGTGTAGGTGCATTTAAAATGGAAAACAAGGGCTGGGAGGTGGTGGTGCACGCCTTTAATGCCAGCACTTGGGAGGCAGAGGCAGGCAGATCTCTGTGAGTTCGAGGCCAGCCTGGTCTACAGAGCGAGATCCAGGAAAGGCGCAAAGCTACACAGAGAAACCCTGTCTCGAAAAACCAAAAAGAAAAAAAAATTCATTAAAATAAGCTTTAGAACAAACACGCATAGAAAAACAATTATGCATTACCATTAGATGTATGAAAAGGTGATTATTTCATTAACTGAATCCAAATGAAACCAAAGAATTCCAATCTACAACCATTACACTAGGGAAAACGAAAAACCACAACACCCAACTTAGGTAAAGGTGTGGAAGGATGGGAATATGGCTGCTGGTGGCAACAGGCACAAGCAACTATCAAAATTATGACCCAGTCATTCTTCCAGATCAATAGAGCTAAAAAATCCTTGCACAAGAGTAACAGAAGAGAGGACTGTGGTATTCATGGCAATACTCTGCTCTGTTTCAAAAACTGCAAACAACAAAATGCCCAGCAGCAAAAGGACAGACTATGACTGTTACATTCATTGGTCATTTTATACACAGTGGTGAGAAACATAATAATGGCTATCTTTATTTAAGCTCTCACTGTGAGCTAAATACTACTGTTGTGTCAACTTCTTTAATTCATGCAACAAACAGCCCTCACAGTATTGCTATAATTATCTCTTTGAAAATACCAACTACACCAATACACCAATAGTCAGGATAAATCTAGAAAAAATCTTAATGAAAATACAAACAAACAAAATCTCAAATACACGTAAAGCTATCGCAACAAAGTTCAAAAAACAGACTAAGTAATTTAGAATACACAAATATGCTAAGCTATTCCCTTCACCTCCCTTTTCCAAGATGTATTTGTTAATTATGTGATGTGTATGCCTACGTGAGTTCATAAACACCACACGCATGCAGGAGCCTGTGGAAGCCAGAAGAGGGCATCAGATCCCCCGGAACTGGAGGTTAGGCTGTGAAGCCATCTGATAGATACCTCAGTTCGCTTGTTTGTGTTTTTATCACACACACACACACACACACACACACACACACACACACACACACACACACCCGAGCTGAGGGCCGAACCCAGGGCCTTGCACTTGCTCTACCACTAAGCTAAATCCCCAACCCCTTGTTTGTGTTTAAACCAAAGCACTAAAGCAGCAAACTTCAGGATAACGACCTGGATACACATGGTAAGCGCTAATCAGAGATGGATGCTATCAAAAAGTTCTTTGGCCAGTTAGTGAATTCCAAGATTCTAATTTTACTTTTAACTTTAAAATAATATTACAATGTATAAATATATAACACATATATTAATATATGTATTTAAAGTTAATTTAAATTATTAAAGATACATAAAATATATAAATATAAATGCATAAATATAAAATATATTTCGCAATAAAAACTTCATTCACCCTTAAAACATTTTCTTTACTATGACTTCATTCAGTGAGAGGATTCCATATTTAATCATAGCTTCATTGTAGACAATATCTACTCAGCATTTAACTGGTGCCGTGCATTATCCAACATACTTAAGTGGCCTACTATATTTAGTTCCCACAAAATCACTTTGGCATAGGTATTATTACGAAGAAACTGAAGCAGAGAGAAGCTATATTTCCTTTTTATGAGCAAACAGGTAAAGAGGTCCTATAACTGCACAGCTGATATCTTAGACCTGGAAACTGTCAGGATCGAAACCTAAGACATTTCTATTGGTCCGATGTGCTCTGTTAATCGTTTCCTATACTGCCTTCATGTTTACAATGATATCTGATTCATAAATAGGCAGCTGTGCATTTTACAGTGAGGCAAAACGAAGGAGCTCACAGCAAATACTGAGTAATTAGCAACATGAAAGCCATGGGAACCTCCTGATGAATACTTTCTGTGGAAAAATGAGGATGGGGCAATGGAAGAGGCAAGCACAGAGAAAGAATACCATCCGGTTTTCAGTAGAAGCTGAGAGAGAACAGAATCAAGGAAGGGCTGACTGTATTTCAAGGAAGGGAAAACTGCTGGTACGTTAGAAGATAAAGCACAAGAACAAGTCTTGGGGCAGCTGACGGGGAGAGGACCAGAACACAAAGGAAGTCTGTGTTTCCACCTCTTTGCAACATGCGCACATTTAAATGATATAGCACAGCATTAAATACAACCATTTGATTGTGGTGTTTGTTCCCAGGTTACTGTCCTTTTTCTTTGCTTTTATTTTGTATTTCACATTTCCTGCCATCTGTTCTTAGAGACAATCGATTTTCCATATGTTCCTCCCATCCCACCCTCCAACTGCTGGTTTGGACTTTATAAACTTATATTTATATTCTTTAATTTAGTATACATAGAATATTTCCTGTAAATCTTTCAGCCTCTGCAAAGAATAGTCAGTATCTCCACTCTACTCTATAACAAGAAAAATCTTGCATACCACTCTAGATTAAAGTTTTAATATTAAATACCAAAAGAACATTTATTATTTCTATTATTAATACTTAATTTTATCAACATGATTTATCCATTTCTTGTTCTTTACTATCTTATCTATCATATTCTGATTCCCCTGAGTTTATTTTGCAACTTAAGAAAATGTCTAATTTAACAATGTTCTTAAGTCCGAGTGGGCTAGTTTGTAACATCCACTTTTATGCATAATAACACGCTTATTTTCACCTTTAAATCAGCATGAAATTACAGAGTAATGTTCAGTTTTCCTCTCATGATTTCAAAGCTATCACTCCCAAGGAGCATTCCCACGGTCTTCTGCATACTGCTGATATAAAATGTTTATTTCAAATGAGCAACAACTAGACTCACAGCATTCTGGTTTCTCTGTTGGGCAGCTCTTAAGTAGAACTGTTGCTTGGTCTGGTTTTCCACTCTGGTTTCTCTAGATGTCTAGATGGATTCTCTTTCTTATCCTGCTCAATAGTCCAAATGTACTTGTTGCGGGATATTCGATCACACTGTAAACCCCAAGTTTGCATTTGTGTTGATTAAATAAATCAACCTTGGTTCGGGGGTGAAGCCAGAAATAGCTACAGAGAGCCTGGAGGAGCCAGGAATATGGAGAGATGCACAGGATTAAAGGGTGGGACTTGGAGTTCAGAACTTCTTTGTAGTTTCAGAAGAGCAGAGAGAATCGTCTTTTGCTGGGTTTCTGGCCAAAAAGGAAGGTCAGCTGATTGCTTCTTGGCCTCTCTGATCTAGCAGGTTTTCACCCCAATATCTGACTCCCAAGTCTTTGTTGATAAATAGAATAGAGATTTATTAAAACCTACCTATCATAGCCATGGCAGAGCCAGGGTTGTGGGACCAGAAGTCCCTCCAGGCTATGGCCTGAGTGGCAAGTGGGTCGCTGACTGTGGGGCTGTGGGACAGCAGATGGTAATAAAGTAGACCCATGTACAGCTGCTAAACGGACAAACATCATTTGGTGCCCAATGTGGAGACCATGTATACCCACATAGGGCCTGAGAAAGCCGGAAAAAAAAAAGTCCCCAACATAGAGCTGGACATGGCTTCCTGGTAAATGCAGTCTCTAGGCAGTCACAGTGCTTGTGGTGTAGAGGCAGGAGTGGCTCCTTTAAGAGGCCCTGCTGTGCAGTCGCTGGCAAGCTACTTGGCACTAGGTAGAAAGTCTGCTGCAGTGTGGGCCCACCAATTTCCTAGAGCTGGGGCTGGTAAATGTGGCTCAGCCAATGCCTGTGGCTGTGAGGCTTGGCTCTCACAGAAGGGCAAACAGTAGCTGCAGCCCAGAACCAGTCAGGTAGTCTGCTGGACCAACCGAGGAGGATAGAGCCAGCCTTTGATGGCTTGACTCGCAGTTAGAGAAAGGCTGCAAGCATGCAAAAAGTCAGGTCCAGATGGGAAAAACAGGTACAGTATAGGCTTAAAATGTGCTTAGATGCTGAAGAAAAGAAAATAGGTATAGACAGTCATAGAAATAAAAATAGTTTAAAAATAATACAGTAAAGTCTTTAAAGAAAGAGTAAAGTGATATAAAAATAAGCCATGAAAGGATGGGATATACACTGGGTTTCTGGATCCTGCATGGTGCTTTGTTGACTTTGAATTTTTTGAATGCTGATGAGCAAAGGACAAACACTGCTGAAAGACATTGGATTGTAAAAAAACTGCTAAATTAAACCAGCCTATGAAGTCAGGAAATGTGTTGTGTTGGGGTAGAGGTTGTGTCTTTTTTCCACAGGAAATGAAAGGCTATGGATTTCTTCAAAATTAAAAAAGATCAAATTTGACTGGAGGAGACCACCTGAAAATCGTGGCTGCAGACATGAAGGAAGAAACTAAGAAAAACTCCAAGACAGGTGACACATATGTTTATCCCTCTACTATGGGAACAGCTCTGAATTGAATGAGATATGATAAATTTTGTTGGCTACAGAGTCCTCATGACTTATTATTACATGCCATCCTTTCATATGGTGTCAATGGAGATTTATATTACAGTTTGGGTATACAATCCAAGTTGACAGATGTCTTTTACCTGCTCAAACAGAAAACAGAAAATCACCTTTAGCTAATTTGTGCATACTGCACATTCCATACTTGTGTTAATATAGATATGTATGTTACCTTTATACAAAGAAGTTTATGTGTTTCCAGGAAAAAAAAAAAAAAAAGACCAGACACCAATGAAGACAAGTAGCCCAGGTGATCCATCCAGCCTCTCAGAATGCCTCTGTTGCAGTTTCTTCAAAAATCTGCATCCTGAACAACTTCAAAGTGGCTTAGATGAGATGGTCCTACCTCACAGACTACTCCAGGCAGGACTTCAGATAAGCTCTGCACTTTACCATTGCACAGAGACTGAACAACAACAACAACAACAAAAACTACAGATAGCTCTCTCAGGACCTGACCATTATCCCAGTTTTCTCAGGGGTCCCTAAAGATGCTGTTGCTCCCAAACAACAGGAAGTAATTTTAAGAACATGACGTCCACATCTCGAGAGGTAGGGTGGGTGGTTTTGGTCATTTGGTGGGTTATGGATGTTTATCATTGCTTGGGGTGGGGTTGGTTGAAAGTTGTTACTGGTCATGGTCAGGGAAAAAAATAAGCAAAGGAGGTTAGAGTCAAGGATCTCTTTCTGAAAAGAAAAAAACAGAAAACGGGAGATATAGGAATGACAGGATAAAAAGGGTAGAATCTAAACTAAAAAGCAACGACTAGTCTCATTTACATTGGTATGGATTTCTGTATACTGATAAAAAAATGTAAAGTTCTAGTCTTTGAAAGCTACTATTACAAACTATTTAGGACAATTAAGAAATGCAGGTTAGCCGGGCAGTGGTGGCGCATGCCTTTAATCCCAGCACTCGGGAGGCAGAGCCAGGCGGATCTCTGTGAGTTCGAGGCCAGCCTGGGCTACCAAGTGAGTTCCAGGAAAGGCGCAAAGCTACACAGAGAAACCCTGTCTCGAAAAACCAAAAAAAAAAAAAAAAAAAAAAAAAAAGAAATGCAGGTTAGTAGTTAGTCATCTATAACAATCAAACTTGTAGTCATGTTAGGTATGTTTTCAAAGTCAAACAGATACACTTTAGATACTTCAGAGACTTAAAGAATATGACATTTAAGATACTTTAATAACATAAGGCTTTTTATGATAGTGAAACATGTCTACTCCTGGCAGCACCAATCTACTTCAAAGATGATGATGGACACTGAAGAAACTCCATATGCAGTTTACTTTCACTGTGGCAGTTAGTCACTAGGCAAGAAACTATGCTTGCCTTGACTACTGACAGCATGCTGTCCAAACTGGACAAACAAGGACACAAAAGAGGGTGACTGCTGAACTTTGCCAAGACAGGGTAGGACGGTCTTTCAAAATTCCTGCTTCAAAGAAAAGTCTGTCAGGTATTCTAGGCCTGTAGGCCGAAGATGGATGTCCCAATGTTGCAGAGGAACCTTGTGGGACTACCCAGGCAGCCACCTGTCTCTGTCATTTCTGTAGTTTTGGAAATTCCTTGCTCTGCACTTCCTGCTTACTTGGGCAATATTATATCCATGTAACACATATGCCAACATTCCCAACTGATTCAAAGTATACTTCTAATTAAGGAATCTTGTTTTTCTCAAATTCTGAAGGCCATTTTCTCTCAAAAAAAAAATTGTAGGTGTGGGATGTCTCTGTGTGGTGTATGTGCACATTTCAATGTTACTGTTGGACAAGAATAGACATGCATCATGTGGAGGTCAGAAGACAACTTCTACCCTCTTGCTGTTTGCTACTGCAAGCTGCCCAGGAGCTTCTGGATTCACCCATCTCTACCTCCCATTGTGCTGTAGGCATGCTGGGATCAAAGGTGGTCTACTGCATCTATCTTTATGGGATTCTGGGCATCTGTACTCCAGTCCTCACACTTGATGGGAAACTGTATCCTCTGATCAATTTCCTCAGCCCTCCATTCTCTCTATGAATTACTTATTATTTTTCTGTCTTCTCTCTCTTAAATGCCTATGGAATATAAGCTAGAGCTTCAATCTGTTTTGTTTTTTTTGAGACAGCTTCTGATCTGGTACAATACAGGCTGGTCTCAGACTATAGCAATTCTGTCTAAACTAAAATTTGTCAAAAGCTTCAGAAACACCACTTTACTCCCACAATGATCATTTAACCAAAGCACATAAAGTAAGTTGCTCTCAGATGAAAACTTGTGAATATTCTCATTATGAACTGTCTAGATGTTACTATATATATAATGCTATGAAGCACAAACAAGGTTTGTAAATGGCTCAAACACATACATGAATACTTATTTTACAAACCACAACCATCTTAATAAACTCACACTACTTCCTAGTATAGAGTCTTCATAATTTCCACAAATAATCAGATATTCTATCCATGAATACCTCTAGACATTTGTTTTAAGCTCAAATTCTGGCTGTTTGCCACACATCTGCTGTCATTAGTAAAATTAAAACTAATTTTACTAAAATTCAAACCATCTGAATGCTCCTTAAAAATTTAAGGACGTCTTAGCAAGCCTCTGCTCCTTAATGAGCTGCTCCTGACTTCACCATGTGATTTGAATTATTCAAAAGTCAATCTCAAACTCTTAAGTATATAAATTATCTTTCAATCAAGCAATTAGTTGGTGTCTATCTGATAGCTAACAAGGTCTAATTTGGCCTAGGCAAATCTTGAAAAAGAGCCCAAAATAAAACTGTCAATAAACAATGTATTTCTATTATAAGATAATTAAACTCAAATTTTTATTACAGTCCTCAGAGAAAAAGGACACAAACTCACGGATGTCAATTTTAAAGATACTGTATAGTGGAACCAACATTCAATATTTTTATCTGAGTTTATGTTTACCTAAGAAAACCACTGTACAATATATTTTGCCCTTAATTATGTCATCTTATCAACTGTTTCTTCTTTTACTGTGCTTTAATAATAAGCATGCTGAATTCTGGAACTTAGAGACTCATAACACTTTCTATTCCTTCAACTATTAATATCCAATTCCTTAAAAATTTCAATCAATTAATTTTGTGTGTATATATGTGCATATATGTGAGTGCACACATGTGTGCTATGACATGTGTGTGGAGGTCAGAGGATTTACTAGAATGGCTTACAGGCTGTGTTCCATCTACTCTAACATTGGCTGTCTGTCCACCAGAAGGTTCAAGAATCCATAGTGTTTGGTCCATGCAGCTGGAAGACCAGGCTCAGCTAGTCTTCAGTATACACTGGAATCCCGAAGAAGCAGGCTCTAATGCCAGTGAAGGGATGAACTTGCTTCCTTCTTCCATGTCCTTTATATAGGCTGCCAGCAGAAGGTGTGGCCCAGATTAAAGGTGGATCTTCCCACCTCAAAAGATTTGGAGTAAAGGTATATCTTCCAGTGTCAGGCAGTGGTGGCACAGGCCTTTAATCCCAGCACTTGGGAGGCAGAGGCAGGCAGATATCCAAGTTCCAGGCCAGCCTGGTCTACAGAGTAAGTTCCAGAACAGACATGGTTATACAGACAAACCTTGTCTCAAAAAAAAAAACATACATGCATGCATAAAGGTGTATCTTCCCACCTCAAAGATCCTAATTAGAAGTGGGTCTTCCCACTTCAAATGATTTAATTATGAAAAAGTCCCTCACAGGCATGCCCAGTCATTTGGGTTTTAGTTAATTCCAAATGTAGTCAAGTTGACAACCAAGAATAGACATCACAATGGCAGACTTTGAGAGGGAAGATACTGAATTTTTTATATGAGTAAATTTTGTTGTGAGGATAAATGGAAGTCAAGGGGAAGCTCTAAAAGGAAGTGATATAATCTGGTTTTTAAAGACCATTTTGGCTATCTGGAAAACAGGTACAGAAGCAAAGAGTAGAAGCAGGTTGTTGTGGTTTGAATAAAAATGCCCCCCACAGGCTCACATATTTGAATGCTTGCCCCCCCCCAACTGATGAACTGTTTAGGAAGGATTAGGTATGGCCTTGTTGAAGAAGGTTGGAGGGGTTGGCTTTGAGGTTTCAAAGGCCCAGTCTCTCTCTCTCTCTGCCTATTGATCAGAATGTAGCTCTCAGCAACTTCTCTAGCACCATGCCTGCCTGCCACCACACTCTCCACCCTCTGAAACTGTAAGTAAGCTCCCAGTTAAATGCCTTCTTTTATGAGTTACCTTGGTCATGGTTTCTTCATAGCAATAGAACAGTAACTAAGACCCAGAGCTCCCAGGGAGACAACTGCTGCCGTAATCCAGCTAAGGAAAGAGGATGTCTCAAAGTAGACTAGCAGTTACGAACCAGTGGGCTTGCAGATTCATGGCTTTAATCAACCACTTAACTAGTCACTGTCTGTTAAGATATCCAATGGATACCTAAGGGTCAGATGTCCAAAACCAAATAATCTTAAATATCCTCTCACTTTGGAATTTCTAAAACTTCATTTTATTATTTGTGTTTGCATGTGTGTATGAGAGACAGGAGGGGCACATGCCACAGCACATGTGTAGAAGTCCAAGAATGACTTTGTACTTGGATCTTTCCTTCTAACTCTGCCTGGATTATGGGGACTGAACTTAGGTTCATGGAGCAAGTATCTTCACCTACTGAGCCATCTTGCTGGCCTGATATTTGCAATTTTAGAAATCAATGAAATCATTTACACAATTGGCATTGTTCTGTATATGACCCTCTCCTTTATTAACTCAACTACCAAGTTCTAATTAGTTCACGTACTCCTTTTAAAAAGTGTTGTTGATACAAGATGTAGCTCAATATTAGCAACTGCCTATGATGTGCAAGGCCCTGGATTAAAAACAAACAAACAATGGAGCTGGAGAGATGGCTCAGTGGTTAAGAGCATTGGCTCTCTTCCAAAAGACCCAGGTTCAACTCCTAGCACCCACATGGCAGCTTACCTGTCTCTAACTCAAGTTCACAGGGATCTGACACCCTCACACAGACATACATGCAGGCAAAACACCAATCAATGCTCATAAAATAACAAACAGAAAAAAGCCCTGTCATTCATATAGCTAAATACTTACTTGCATTACTGCTTTCAGGTTCCCTCCTTTGCAACCTGTTTGCCATTTTGCAACAAGCCAGCCTCCAAAATTTTAAAAACAAATCCAGCCTCTGCTCAGGCCTCCTCATAGATACTAACAGACACCCTACTGGGACAAGCTCTGTGAGACCGTCACCCCCCGCCCTGAGCATTTGCCAGTGGCATGACATCTCACCTGGCAAATGAGTTTACATCAAACAGGTGCCACATCTTGTTCCCCACCCAGCTCTTCCTCCTGTCTGGGAAGCAGAGAGCCTGGCTGCAGACTCTTGCTGTGAGCTCAAGGCCAGCCTGGGAAACGTAATCTTGTCTCAAAATAAAGTATATTAAAAAAAAAAAAAAAAAAAAAAGCTGATGGGTTTATGAAACACTCAGTGAATAAAAGCACTTTTTACGCACGTCTGGTGAGCCAGGTTTGATCCTTCACACTCACAGAAAGATGGAAGAAGTACCAACCTCACAAGGTTGTCCTCTTAGTTCCACATGTGCACACACACACACACACACACACACACACACACACACACGCACGCACGCACACACGCACGCGCACACATACACACACACACACACACGCACACACGCACACACGCACGCACCAGTCCAGACAGTTTTAGAAGCAAGTTCTATTATTCAAGAAGCAAATAATTTTCTACTCTTCCACTACACAGGGCATTTTAAGAAGCGCTCTGTTTACACACACCTGTTTCCTTGAGTGTTGGGACTTTCTCAGCTCTTGGAGTCTGTGATCCCTGCCCTCCTTTGTAGACATCGGTAGAGTACAACTTGACTCGACTTAGAGTACAGACATGGGGGTGACTGTTGGGAACCATGTATGTAAAGCTTCCAAATGTCATTAAATGTTTTCCTAAGAGGAAAAAAAAAATCACTTTAATTTCAAAACAACTCTCAAATATACAGTTAACAAACCAAATGCTTGACTTGAGACATTTCCTTAGTGATATAAGAATCAAATATTTCAACATTTACCTAATTTATATTGATATGGAAACTATATGCATATACATATAGTTTCCAAACGTACACACACACACACACACACACACACACACACACACAAAAACAAAATGCTCATTCAATTATTCCAAAAGGTGGTACATTGTATATAGTAGATACTCTCTCTCTTTTTTTTCTTTTTGGTTTTTCCAGACAGGGTTTCTCTGTGTAGTTTTGGTGCCTATCCTGGATTTTGCTCTGTAGACCAAGCTGGCCTCAAACTCACAGAGATCCGCCTGGCTCTGCCTCCTGAGTGATGGGCTCAAAGGTGTGCCCCACAGGCGCCCGGCCACAACAACTCTCTTATTTTGTATGCTGGCATAATGTATAGATGGCTGACTCTGGGTGAGGGATGGTCATGAGGGCTTCCTGCTCAGAATTATTCCATGTCTTTTTTCTGTGAGCTGGAATGTAGTCCTCTCATGTCATGATCAATAAATGAATCCTATTAGTAGAGAGCCCTGTTGTCTGATTTCTAATCAGATAATTCAATCACCATTTGGTGAATGCCCAGCACATGAGAACTGTAACTGAGAGAAGAACAGGAGGCATAAAGCCTGTGAGCTGCTGCACCCTGGTTGACAGTGGCTTTAGAGAGACCCCGACTGTACTGAAGAGACAGAAAAATGACCCTCTATTTCCTCTAACTCACAAGTCCAGCTTTCCAAAGAACGCAAGAACATTTCGATAAAAATTATCATTTCTAAGGTTTTATATGAAACCAAGCGTGTCACCAGAGAAAACCCAGTTTTTACACGGGTGGTGAGCACTGAGTGGGCACTGAAGAGCTGACACTTGGGTGGAGGACATAGCTCAGAGACAGGACCTTACCTTCCATCCTCAGCACCATGGTGCTGGAGGGGTACGATGTCTAATTGCTGAAAACTGAATTTCCAAAGCAATGATTTTGGGGGAAAACCCCCGATGCCAATTTATTCCTTTGTCTATCTGGTAAATCACTAAGAGTCCAATATGGTTTTGGTTATAAGCATCTACTTCTAAAAGTCGAGAAAATAACAGTAGAGGATTCCTGCACATTGAGACACACAACCTACCAAACACATCTTCACTGTGGCCACCGGTGGGTATTCTTAAGGCAGAGTAAGAAGACTAAGGAGATAGGAAGGGGAATTAAGGACATATGAGAGCATGCCACTTATCCCAACACCTGGGGAGGCAGAGGCCAGCCTGGTCTACATACCAAATTCCAGGCCAGCCAAGGCTACATGGTTAAGGGATAATGAGAAACGGGGGAGTGGAAAGAAATCCTGTACCCCGGGATCTAGTTTGCCTTTCCTGCTGACTGAGGAAAATAAATTTCAGCACAACTGGTAAAGTCAAACTTGCCTATAGTGATAATTTGTGTTTTCCTAAAAAAACATCTCAAATATGTTAAAACAACAAACTGCCTAAGCTTATTAAATTTTAGCACACTTCTTATCCCGAAAACAGCAAATCTGGGGGGGGTGGTGGTGGGGCGGGTCCAAGTAGATGAGAGGGCTCAATGGAGCAAAGTACTAAGAACCAAGCCCAGAGTGTTGTCTTCTGACCTCCACAAGTGTGCCATGACATGTGTGCTCTTCTGTCTTTTAATTTATTATCATGTATACAGTGTTCTGCCTGCATGTATGCCTGCAGGCCAGAAGAGGGCACCAGATCTCATTACAGATGGTTGTGAACCACCATGTGGTTGCTGGGAATTGAACTCAGGACCTCTGGAAGAGCAGTCAGTGCTCTTAACCTCTGAGCCATCTCTCCAGCCCCAACATGTGTGTTCTTATACCTCCAAATGCACATCAGACACAGCCACACAACAACAATAATAAATAATTCTCTAAAAAAGAAAGTCTATGACCAGTTGTCATAAACATGATTTTTCATTTCTATGTGATCAGACCCATACTGTGCCTGAGATCTCTTTTAAGCATTTTAAAACTATACAATGCCTTTTTTTTCAATTCGCATTCTTTAAATATTGAATAAACTAAGTTGTTTGTCTGAATTTCTGCCTGGCAGTTGTCCAGTGTGGGCTTTACTGACTGAACTCCCATAGTGGTATTTAACCTATCTTCTGTCCCACAAGTCAGTGTGTGTGAGATGGCCTTTTCTGAATTCAGCTGTATGTGCAGAACACCTTGGAAGTAAGTAGTGATGAAACCTCTTTGCAGCCTGGCTGTTGTGGGCTGAGACTGTTACTCAGTGGCAGAGCGCTGGACCTTGACCAGCCCAGTAAAAGGAAAAACTCACTTAATATCTAGTTGTCCCTTTATTTATGACAATGTCTACTGCTATTCAATGTTAGATACATTTATTTACTCATTAGGCAGCTTTAAGACTGTAGTAGTCCAATTTTATTACTTCTCCACTCAATCAGAATACCTTTACACAGAAAATTCCCACTCTGTGGTTATTCAGTAGTACAGCTTAAGTCTGGCTCAGTGTTTAATTCTTCCCTTTTGTGAACCAATTCTCAAAATAATAAGTGCATTGCCTAGCATGCTGCAGAGGTGGCATGGTTTTTAGCTTGTACATTTCAATATAATTCCAGATTTCAATAGGATTTGCTGTATATTTCAATCCATCTCAGTCACTGTCTTAAGTAATGCTCAAATGGTCTTATTTTGGCCAGTAGAGGTCTCTTCAAATCCTTCTAAAATACAGTTATCTTAGACAGCTCCCCTGCTAGCTGTTTGGAAACAACCTTAATTTTTTAATTTCAATAGAATGCCAGGTATTAACAGCTTTCGGTATATTTTGACACTAATACACAACTGAAAACTGCTTATAGGGCAAAACTACACAGGTCCACATCTGACTCAATAAAACTAATATAAAACCTAACACAGCAGCAGAAAATGTAATCAATCACTGTGGGATGAAGTGCTGAATATATTAATTCTTGCTGGCAGAATTATAGTAAAACATATTTCCAATCTTAACACCCTTTCTTCAAGGTGATATCTAAGATTAGTTACAAATGGAACATCAGTCTTTAGTCTGACACTGCTCTACTTGAACAGGTGGTATTGTGTTCCCCAATATATTGTGCACCATAATAAACTTGTCTGGGGTCAGAGAACAGAACAGCCACTAGACAGACACAGAGGCCAGAAAATAGTGGCACACACACCTTTAATCCTAGCATTCTGGAGGCAGAGATCCATCTGGATCTCTGTGAGTTCAAAGCCACACTGGAAACAGCCAGGCATGGTGACACACGCCTTTAATCCCAGGAAATGACGGCAGAAAGCAGAAAGGTATATAAGGCGTGAAAACCAGGAACTAGAACCTGGTTAAGCTTTTAGGCTTTTGAGCAGCATTTCAGCTGAGATCCATTTCGATGAGGACTCAGAGGCTTCCAGTCTGAGGAAACAGGATCAGCTGAGGAATTGGTGAGGTGAGGAAGCTGTGGCTGGATCTGTTTCTCTGATCTTCCAGCATTCACCCCAATACCAGCTTCAGGTTTGATTTTATTAATAAGACCTTTTCAGATTCGTGCTACAGGGTTTCTCATTGCTGCATACCCAAGGGCTGTTTTCATCTAAGTTGTAGAACTCCTGGGATCTAACCGGTTTAGTCACAACAATTGGACCTAGTGATAAGTCTCAGCTTTTATTTTACTGTTAGTGCTTCTGTGGCTCCTGATAGCCACTGCTAGTGTCCACTGCTTGCTCATCTCCAATCTAGTTTGTCACCTACTAATTTTCTTGGCTTTCACTTTGAGACTAATAATAATAATAATAATAATAATAATAATAATAATAATAATAAAAACCAACCTATTTTCTTCCCCACAAACAGACAATTCAGTTATGTATGTCACATCTGCAAAAAAAAAAAAAAAAAAGCCAACAAAAGGACATCTTGTAGTTTGGATTTGTTCCTAGCGAATTTTAGAGCTTCAGTCAGTCTCCTTACCTAAGAGACTATTTCGGTAGTTTCTTCCTTCCAAATTCTAAAGCACTGACATTAAAAACTAATTAGTAGCATGGCTGGAGAGATGGCTCAATGGTTAAGAACACTAGCTGTTCTCCCAAAGGATCGAGGTTCAATTCCGAGTACCTACATGGTAGCTCACAACCAACTGTAACTCCAGACCCAGAGGATCCAACACCTTTCTCTGGCTTCCTCAGGGACGAAGTACACATGCAGTACACAGACATACACGCATGCACACACATAAAATAATAACTTTTTAAAAATGAAGCAGTTGGGCTGGCTGACAGTTTAATCAATGAAGCACTTGCTTACAAGCATGAGGACCTGAGTTCAATCACCAGTACACACATAAAAAGCGGGACATCCGCTGGAGAGGCGGATAAACGAGGATCCCCAGGACTGTCTGCCAGTCTACTCACGTGGGGAGCTCCACGCCAGGAGAGATCCTTTCTAAAACAAACAACAACAAAACCAAGGTGGATAGTAACTGAAGAATGATAACCAAGGTTGTCCTCTGGCCTCCACACCTGTACATGTCCATCCAAGTGCACGCAATCGTGAATACACACACACTGCCAAACTCACGAGGGTTTTGGTTTTTGTTTTTTTCTGAGACAGAGTTTCTCTGTGTAAAAGCCCTAGCTATCCTGGTTCTTGCTGTGTAGACCAGACTGGCCTAGAACTCACAGAGATCCACCTACTTCTGCCTCCTGAGTGCTGGAACTAAAGGCATACGCCACCATGCCCAGCTCATTAGAAATTCTTAATAATAAAAAATCCCCTCTTACAATGTGTGTGAAAAAGGGAGACTAACTCAACATGGTTTCAATCATTAAAAATGTACTTGATAGCCAGGCGTGGTGGTATACACCTTTAATCCCAGCACTTGTAAAGGTAGAGGCAGCAGGGTCTCTGTGAGTTCTAGCCTGGTCTACATAGTAAGTTCCAGGACAGCCAGAGCCATACAGAATCCTTATCTTAAGCAAACAAACAAAAACCAGTGTACAATAAAAAGAAACTAAAAGCATAAGTATCAATAAGGTATCTGGAGCTTCATTAAGATCTAGAGAGAAGGCGCAGTGACTAGGAGCACTTCCAGAGTACCCAGGTTCAATTCCCAGTATTCACATGACAGCTAACAATCTTCTACAATTCCAATACCCTCTTCTGGCTTCCATGAGCACTGCACACATGTGATACACAGACAAACATGTAGGCCAAACACTCATACACATAAAAATTTTAAGTCAATTTATTTTTAAAAAGACCTATTGACAGCACCGTCACAATATGTGACAGTCTGTGTAACAGCAACACTCAGTAGGCCCCGGTTTCTCGCATCCTTTCCGGTAGCCAACACGGCAGGAGAACCCTGCCTACTCATCTAGCAAGGGTGTGAGCAAGACAGAGTAGCCCAGCCCAGGAGAATATGTCTGATATGGTTTGAACACTCAGCATGAAAAAAACCACCCCTCCCCCACCCCCTTTTTTTTTCCTCAAGGCAATAAGAGCACATACTGACAACTCCCTGCACTACATCTTGGATTATATCTCTACTGTCTTGTTTAATTACTTCGACATTTGTTAAGAAAAAGTAGAAACAGCCTGTAATCTCAAGACGTGGGGACAGAGACAGGAAGATCATAAGTTCCAGGTCAGCCTAGGCTAAATGTTGAGACCCTGTCTCAAAAAGATGGGGTAGGGAGTAAAATCAATAAAAACATCTAATATAATATAAATACTGTAACTACAAATAAATTTCTAATTTATTAGTACAGTAATGAACTGAATATGAGTTTCAATATGTATTTATTGAACAATGTTCACTTCTGCTGCCAATTAGTACAGAGTTCCTGCATCTCCCATAAAGATATCATATCATCAGTAAGAAAATATGAAGAGGCTGAAAAAATGGCTCAGCAGCTAAGTACTGCAAATGCCAGTAATTCAAGCTCCAAGTGATTCAACGCCCTCTGTTGCCTTCCATGTGCACTCAAGTACACATACCCACACATACGTGTGCATATACTTACACACTTACACACACACACACACACACACACACACACACAAATCTTTAGACAGAAAAAGAGAAAATTTAGCCAATGTGGGGCTGGAGAGATGGCTCAGTGGTTAAGAGCACTGGCTGTTCTTTGAGAGGTCCTGAGTTTAATTCCCAGCAACCACATGGTGGCTCACAACCATCTGTAGTGAGATCTGGCGCCCTCTTCTGGTCTGTGTACGTGATAAATAAAATAAATCCTTAAAAAAAAAAAAGAAAGAAATGCCCTCTACTTGTATGACTGGTTCTCATAGGCCTTTAAAAAAAAAAAAGAAAAAAAATTTAGCCAATGCAGGATAGGCAGTGAGCAGTAAAATCCTTTAAACATACATAACTATAATTTTTATGTCTGTAGAACATATCTGCACTTCTATTTGCATATTCTATATGCTTCAGTCATTCCCTTTGCCCATATTTGTATTATTATATATAGTAGTCTGTAAAAATTCTTTATAAATTAGAGATACTAACTATACCGTCCAATAGACATACTGAGTGTGGTTAATCCAAACTGATGGGCTGTAAGTGTGAAATACACACTGGATTCTGAAGACAACACAAACTAGAAAACAGCTCAAGTTTTTTTAAAATTATATGTCAGAATATTTTAATATACTAGCTAAAGTATATTAATCTCGTTTTACTTTTTAAAATATGGCTACCAGGGGCTGGAGGGATGGCTCAGGGATCAAGAGCACCGACTGCTCTTCCAGAGGACCCGGGTTCAATTCCTGGTACCCACATGGCAGCTCACACCTGTCTGTAACTCCAGTTCCAGGGGATCTGATACCCTCACACACACATACATATAGGCAAAACATCAATGCACATAAAATAAAATTATTTTTAAAAATATGGATAGCAAACAATGCAAAACTACATTATGTGGCTCAACTCTTGAATTCTGCCTTTTTTCTTTGCCTTCACAGAGATTTCTTCCTTTGTTCTTTTTTTGTTGTGTTGTTTTTTGAGACAGGGTTTCTCTGTGTACCCTGGCTGTCCTGAAACTCACTCTGTAGACCAGGCTTGCCTTAAACTCAGAGATCCGCCTGCCTCTGCCGGGACTAAAGGCATGTACCACCATGCCTGGTCTGTCCTCTGATTATCCTTTAGAAGCCTTAACTAGACAGGTAAGCACTTTAGAAGCAGAAACTAAAATTTATTTCTTCTGAAAGGAAATCATCTGGTTTTGGATACCGGCTCCCCCCTCCTAAAACAAAACAAAAAATGAGCTTCAAATAGTTTTTCTTGTAGCATGCATCCAACTTAAATAGCACTTTCTCCACATGATTTTTAAATTTAACCACAGTTATGCTTGCTCTCTCAAATACTGTAACAAAACTTCCACAAAGGTGACATCTTAATCTAAAAGGGTTTTAAGTGTAAAAACATGCAAATATTTTGTAGTAGTAAACATCCTAAAGAACTATGCCAAGTCACCCTCAAATGGATGAGATGGGCAATTCTTATCTGTGTTGCACTAATGAGGCCTGGTGACAGTCACAGAGTAAGAACGACAAATTACACTATCTCAACTCATTTCACTAACACTGAAAGGGCAGTGTGGACCACATTTAGCAGCCACTATATGAATTTCAGTGTAATATGCCAAAGTTTACTTGGTGTTTTAGAATAGAGTATATACAGACGATTCATTCTGTCCTTAAGACTATCAGGCATATTGCCAATAGGGGAAAACTCCAAAGCTACAGTTTGCTGTCACTAAAAAAAAAACCTCCAAAAGCCAGTGTTATTGTAATAAATTAATCTGCAGTCTTAGGAGCCAGCTTATAGATTTATTACAAATAAGATATGAATGTAGGGTGCCTTATTTGCACAGCACAGGAATCTGTTACCGTTTTTACCACTCAAGAGCCTGAACAGCAACAGCTTTCGACCTCCACTCAAGTGTTTGAAGCCTGAATGTTTGAGAAACGTTTCTGTAAACACTCTTGGCAACTTCCAAAGATCGGGGGGATCGGGTGGGCGGTGGATTTGGTCCTGTTCCCTTCCTTCTGGGCTCTGCTATGAGTCCTCTGTATCAAGCTGTGACAAGTCAAGCTATGGCAACAAGGGAGGTGAACAAGAAAAGAACTTACAGGTTTAATGCTATTTTAGAAATTCTGGAACAACTTAAGTTTGACTGCGAACGAAATGCAGAAGATCAAAACTCAATCCCCCCCGCCACCCGAGGCGGGAGATGGCTTATATACAGCTTCAGGAGACGTTTTCACCGAAAGGATTGTTCAATGAAACTGCACAGTTCTTTGGGTGTCCGGTCCCCAAACTAGGCTCATTCGACAACTGTGAGAAGCTCACACCTTAAGATCCACACGGGACATCCACTTTGATCGGGGGACATTTAAGAAAAAGGAGCTAGCACTGGAAGAAAAACAACACTCAACCTAAGCGTCAGGTAAAACCGCGGCGGCGAACTCAGGGGACCCTCCAAGCTGGTGGGACCCGCCATTTCCCACGGCTTGTTTGGGTCGCCGTGGGTCCCTGCGATCCGCGCTGAGCTCTCCGGTCCAGTCTGGGGATCCGCCTCGGGGTGTCCCCAGGCCCGCTGGCCCCCGCGGCGACTCTGCTCGCGGGGGACACCTGTGGGGACCGTGCGAGACCGGCAGGCTCCGGACTGGGGGAGGGCAAGCTGGTCAACTGCCGAGGCCAGGGGCGGCCTCGGCCGGTCACTCACCCTGGCTGCGGCCGCCGCCGGCCACTGCCCGGCCGCCACCGAGCCTGCACAGCGTCGCCCAGCTGCACCTGTGCGCCGCCACGGCGGCGGCCAAGCCCGGAAACATCCTGGCGGGGCAGAGGCCCCCACTCGGACACCGCCTCCTGCCTCCGAGCCGCCGGCCGCGCCAACTGACTCCATAGACTGGACCCCAGCGGACACGACTCTGCGCGCCGCCAACGGCGGCCTCGGCGACCCGGAAGCCGTGGCGCTGTGGCGCGACGGCGGAAGTGACGGGAAACGCCGCGCTGGGGGCGGGGCGGGGGCGGGGCGGCCCGTGGAGGGGGCGGGGCGGGGGCGGCCAGCGGTGGAGACAAGGTTTCCACGGTGTGCCTTCCCACCTGTGGTTGGCATTTGGAAGTCCGTGTCGCGTTGTTTGAGGGATAAACCGTCTGCCGAAGCGCTGCCCGACTCCGCGGGGTGGGACGAGGGAGGGGAAGGCAGGGTTTGAACCCTCGGCACCCAGGTCGCCTTGCTCCCATTACTCAACCTCAGATTCTCGGTGGTACCAGGAGTCTTCCTCTAGCTCTACCTTTTCTAGAAAACTAGAGGCGTCCGTGAAATGAAAGGTTTTACGTGTTGGTGATACTATGTGTTACACGAAGATGGAACAGTTTTGAAACCGCCTAGTCCCAGAGAGAAACTTGAACACCCTTTGCTTGTTTCAACTATTCCCATGTCAGGTTCATTTGGGTCTTGGCTTAAGCCTGAGAGACCTTTGACCATCGTAAACTATAATTAACGTGGTTATTATTCTCTACATCATTGTCCCGTATGCTTTTCTTTAAAATAACACTACTGAAGCCAGGCGTGGTGGTCACGCCTTTAATTCCAGCACCGGGGAGGCAGAGGCAGGCAGATCTCTGTGAGTTCGGAGCCAGGGTTTCTTTGTGTAACAGCCCTGGCTTGTCCTGGAACTCACTTTGTAGACCAGGCTGGTGCTGACTATTATGTCAGAAAGAAAAAAGTAGAAGTGGAAAATGATGAAGTGGCATTTCATGATTCCCATACACCATAATTTCTGCGAGGTTTTTCCATCGAAGTTCCAGCATTTACCAGACACTCTAAGATCCTGCTGGCTGTCCTTGGTTTCATCCTGTTTAGTTCTGGAACAATGATGATTCTCGTCATGAGACAAACCTGGCTGGCTATCTGGAAAATGGACTTAGATGATTCATTACAAAATAATGGGAATGGTTCCATGCTGAGGCTAAGACTACACATTTAATTTTGAGTACAGATCTGCTGGATGTGTTCTTTTCCCCTTCAGGATTGGTGGGGAAGGAGTTTACCCACCTGAACATTTTTTTTTTAAAGGTTTACACATAAAGGGACCATCAGACCACAAACAGGGTTATTGGTTTCCATTACACAACCAGTCAGAGAGAAAGTGGATCTGTAGACAAATTTTGCATGTATAGTGCACATGCAAAACTGTTCATATTGTTTCAGACCACGTTAATTCCCAGCTCCATTTTTCAGAGATGTTGAGACATTTGCCTCCATTCAGCATGAATGTGGTACAACATGAAATCAGACTCAGGCCCTCTCTCACTCCAAATATGTGTGCTGAAAACCATTATGTAAGAGGAAATGCAAAAGGTGTGTTTTGTGTGTGTTATATGCATGTGTGTACTGTATGCAGAGGCTAGAAGTTGGTACCAGGAGTCTTCCTTTAGCTCTACCTTTTCTTAAAATCGAATTTATTTGTGGGTGCACTGCATGGTGAGAACATGGTATGTCAGTTCTCTTTCCACCATGTGGGTCCCAGGGATTGAACTCAGGTCATTTCATTCATCAAGTGTGGTGACAAGTGCCTTTATCTGCTGAACCATCTTGTCAGCCCCTCTGATGTATTTTTAAGTGTTATTATTGTGCGTGTTTGCATAAGTGCGTTCATGATGGGGGGGAGCATGTGCCATTTCACACATGGGGTGGTCAAAGGACAACTTTGTGGAGTCTGTTATTTTTACCTTTATGTGGGACCTGGGTATCAAACTCAGGTCATCGGCCTTATGCAGCAAGCAGTTTTACCTGTTGAGCAATCTCCAGAGCCAAGAATGGGTTATTCTCTTGCTTTTTGACTCCAACATTGCTGAGGTTGTGTGGGGAATTTCACAGGTTTTTTTGTTTCATTAGAAAGGATCTCAATGTAGCATTTGCAAAGAGATGGAACACAGATCTATTCTGACCAGATGATAGGGAGCTTTTTTTTTTTTTTAAACTAAATTTGAGGTTGTTTTAAAGGAGGACTAAAATCACATCCCTGGAATGAAAATCTTAATGACAGCTACAGGAGCTAAAGTTTGAAAAAGGACAAGTGTAGAGAACAGGAGGTGTCTGGCTTGTGTCTCCCCAGAGTCTCGTCAAGCAGGTTAGAGCTTTCCTCACCTGATACACTGTGAACATCTTCAGACTGGGTTGTTCCCTCATCTTCTTACCCTGTGTGGTCAATGTACATTAGAGCGTGGGGTATAGGATGTGTGTAGCGATAAAGGAATGGAAAATAAAACTACACTTTCAACTCTCCTTTAATATCTAGCCCCTCATTCGGAAGGATAAAGATGAAATTTCTATGAAATCGCTCCAACTTCTACCCTAGAGAGTGAATGTTTAGCGCACTCCCTCATTTTCTGGTCAACTTCCCTTCTCAATATAAATAAATCTAGGATCCACAGTGCTCCCCACTCACTTTTCTCCTTCCTCTTCTCTCCTCTCCCCTTTCTTTTGTTCACTGGGGCTGGTTTTGAACAGGCAGGAACTCCTGACCTTAGCTCTCTGTCTGTTGGGATGATTTCAACAATATAAACACATTGCTTGTCATTTGTTCTACTTTTCCTAATCTTAATTACGTATTAATCTTAGCCATGCCCTGTCTACTTCTGAACCTAAGTAGCTCTAGAGAAATAGAAGTGAGAAGAAAATCCTGTTCCTGCCCTGATTTCTGGTTAGAAAGAAGCAGATAGTGCAGAAAGGAGGCCAGAACGTGGTCTGGTTTTGCCTCTGGAAGATGACGCCTCGGCTGTGCCTGAGAAACAGTAAACAATCCTGACCATGAATTTGGCTGCATTCCAAAAAGGAACAAATTCACTGAAGCATCACATTGCCCGTTCTTCTGCTCAACAGGAGGAAACTTTAAGAAGCCACAGACTTCCCAAAGAAGTGAGACACAGGAAAGACACTAATAAAGAGAAACAAAAGGAAAAATTTGAAATTAGATGCTAAATGCTCTTTTTAAAAGTTACAAATATGAAGTATCAAACAATTATTACTAAACTCACATGTCTTCAACAAGTGAACTGCAATCAGAGGTCAGAGTACAAAAAAGAATGATTAACTTGAACCAGAGCATCGACTTCATGTTGCTTTGGCAACTTTTGCACCCTTGCTTGTTCGGAGCGTGGACTCACATTCTTATCCCTTTCCCATGAAAATAAGGCTTTCCCTCCCTCTAGTAGTTAACTTATCTCTACCCCTAGCCAAGAAAGACCAGTCCATAATGGAAGCTATACTTCAGTCAAGATTCACAACCCTAATTCCTTTTCCATGGGAAAAAAAAAATTCCAGTTGCTAATTTACCCTTCCCCCTAGCCGAGAAATACCAGTCCACATTGCAGGCTGTGCTTCCAATTAAGGGGCTAGGCTATTAGTTGCTCGGATAAAAACAGGAGCAGTTGTCGCCCATCACCCCCACCTCATTTAGAGGGTAGGAGAAAGTGGAGGCAGATTAATTGAGGCCAGCGCAGCAGTCCCAGCAACAGACAGACATCTGAGCAGGGCTTGGAGGCCACTGCAAGGGCTCTAAGAGTGGAAGCCACTAAGCTTAAGATTTTGAGCTGAGGAAACACGTTAAGAGGATTCAGCAGGTCAATGGGTACTACATCAGAAACAAACCGCAGAAAGGAGTAGGCAAAAGTGGAAGTGTAAGGAAGCTACTGTTTCGATCTAGGTAGGAGATGGACGCATTTCCTGTTCCTGTGGTAACTGAGGCTGCTGAAAACAGTCTGTTTCTGGCTATGTCTGAAAGCATACCTGGCAATTTGGGGACAGGGCCCTTTTGAGACATTCTAATGACTTAATGCTTTTGACAGCATGTTGAGTTAATGCATTACCAGTGGTATAAAAGCTCCTCCATTAATCGTTTTACAGTTCATACTACCTGACACATGAAGCAAGATGTAGTATCAGTACTGTGCATTAACAGTTTAATAAATATTAGGGTGGGGGTGGCTCAGGGGGAAAGTGCTTGCCACACCAGTGTGAGAACCTGAGTTCAAATTCCCCAAGTCCACTTAAAAAGGTGGTTGTGGTAGGACACATCTGTAATTCTAGTATTCCAGTGGTGAGAAAGGAGGTAGAGGCCGTGAATCCTAGGACGCTCATGGACCCACAACCCTAAACACCCAGTTTCGAGTAAGGTGCAAGGCAAGGACCCACATCTAAGGTTGTCCTCTGGCCTCCACAAGGACACCACAGCATCCTTGTGTCACACACAAACTTTTATTGCCTACCATGCACATGTCATGGTAATTTAGTTACAAAATATTTTAAATAACACCAGAGTTTACCAAAATGATTGGGGTTAAAAGAGGTGGTACCAGTGCCCTAAGCACATAGGCCTGGTGGCTCATTAGAGGGGAAAGCAGTCAAGCTGCTTGGAAACTGTTAAGACAAAAAAAAGAAAAGAGGGCCTCAGAAGGAAGCCTGGTTCTTGGACTTCCCAGGACTCCTGAAGAAGGAAAGGATTAACTTTTTGAGGCCACTCTGTTGGTGGGATTTTGCTGTGGTCATCCCAGCTGACTAATTTTGTAAGGGAAAGGTGACTTAATCTATAGCAAAACAGTCTTTAGTTGGCCAATTTAACACACACACTCACACGGATGGTCAATCATAGTTTCACATTTAGGTTACAGTTTAACCACAAGGTCCACAATCACTAGTTGCTGATTTTAAGTTCTTGTCCTTACATTCCATTCAGAGCCATGAGGTCTTGGGCTCTGGAAAGCAACACGTGGTGATATGGCAGTCAGCAGAGACTCTCCGAAGAGCCCTTTCATATACAATGTGATTAAGAATAACTTATGTATCAGGTTTGAACGACTCAAAATGGGGGAAAAAATGAAATACATCAATTAGCTTGTCTATCTATTGTTAATGTTTTGATTATACTGGAGTAAACAAAACATTAAAAATTAATTTTATTAGTATTTTTATTATGTTTTATGGTGCTGGGGATGGACCCCATGACTTTTTACATAGTAATGCAAAGGACATACTACCACTGACCTATACGCCAAGTCTCTTTTTATTGTTTTGAATGTGGCTAGCAGAAAATCTAAATTTACCTACATAACTGGCACTGCATTTCTACTACATACCACCCCTAAGTCTAGGTCATCGTGAAGTATTTCCTTCCTTCAAATGCCAGCTACAATTCTTTTAAGTCATCAAAAAAGCAATCTTTCCCTGCTCCAACTGGTTGTGTGTGTGTGTGTGTGTGTGTGATGGCAGCGGTGGTGGGGGTGCGGTGGGGTGGGGGTGTTAATGTGCGTGTGTGCAAGTCCACCTGCATGTGGGGGCTATGGGAGGACAAGAGATGCTGTGCTCTATCGCTCTTCCTATTATCTCCGAGACAGGGTCTCTCACTTCCTAAAGCTACTGAGGTCCCGGCCTCGGTACATCAGTGCTAGGGTTACAGGAGCACATGGCCATGTCCAGCTTTCTATATTGAGTTCTGGGGATTTGAACTCAGGTCCTAGTGTTCACACAGCAAGCACACCTACCTGTGGAGCCATCTCCCCAGCCCTCCAACTGGTTTAACATCAACAGTGGGTAGGTTTCAAAATGTGTATGTGTAGCACAGCAGAGTAAAGTCTTCATTGGGCCTATGAAATGTATCTACTGCAATTAAGTCTTTTCTTATTTCACTGAATCCTTTTCCTCCATTACCTTAGGTATCCTTGTTTTTTAAAACCACTCTTCTATTGTATTAACCTTTAGAGATTCAATATCCCAGAAATGGGGCTGGCAAGAAAACCATATCCATCACACATACTTTAATGTTTAGGTCTTGTATTATTTTTCATGAGGAAACAGATGTTTTGAGCAATTAAATGTGTTCCCCCAAATCAGAGAGCTATATAAGATACTTACTGCTGAAATATAGGTTCCTATGATATTTTTATAATTGTATTACAGTATCATGTTTGCAAGCTTCTAAATGTAAACTTTTTGAAATTTTAGAATTTTACAACCTGAGGAGGTAAAACTGTATGTGGCCATCATTACAACTATTACCTATTACTATACAGTATCTAGAGAACTGTGGTTATTTTCTGACTGGGTTAGAAAATACAAGTACATAGGAGAGGAAATTATGTTAGATTATCCAATGAAGCAGGCTTCAGAATTGTTCTAAATTATAGATGACTGTGAGAAGGACAAAGTTTACTAAGTTCTTGTATGGAAAGCACTGTTAAATGTTGTGTTTGATTCATCTATCATCTCATAAAGTATGTGTGGCCATCAGGCCAGTTTACAGGGATACAGGCACAATGAAATTAAAATGCAACTGAAATCAGTCTGAAATTCAGACCCCTGACCATGGCCAGATCACATGTTCTTCCAATGCCAAGAGGCTTTCAATGTCTGGCAGAGAAACATAACACTTAGATACATCCTCAGCATATCACAGATATGGGGATAATTTGGAGGAGAGAGTGATGTCTTTTAATCATTTGCTGATTTTAAAGATGTTACTTCTGCAAAGAGCTCTTCCAGGTAGACACATGTGAAGTTTGGCTAAGTAACCACACTCTAGTTTCTACCTCCTGTGTAAATCTCTGGAATTGGCAGGCTAAAACAGAAGTCTTTGTACTGGAATGGGGAAAAGTTTTGAGTAGGTTCAAAGTTGAGTTTCTTTTTTATTTTTTTGCTGGAGATTGAACCCAGAGTCTTACAAATGTTTAACCCAAGTTCTGCCACTGAGCTGCATGCCCAGTCCTGAGCTTTATTTTCCTTAGTGTTGACTTAAAACTTGGGGGTCACAAAGATGAAGCAACACAGATTCATCAAGTACTCTCTTGAGGGTAGCTCCTTACAAATTGCAGGAGTCCCAGTCTCTAGAGGTAAATCAGAAATATAGTGTAAATACAGCCCTTTGTAAAAATCTTTTCACATGTAACAAATCAAGCAATCTCCAATTTTTGTCTCTACTAGCCACATTTAACGAATGAGGAAATTTAGGCCTAGAAAAACAATGAGAATGTCCAAATACTAGAATCATGATTTCTGACAGACATTTTTATTTTTGAGACAGGGTTTCACATGGTTCAGAATAGCAACAAACTTGTTATATATCTAAAATTGGTCTTGAACTCCAGATCTTCCTGCCTCCCTCTCTCAAATGTTGAGATTACTGACCTGAGCTCAGCTTTGCCCATGACTCCTGGTTTTGTGGATAGAACTTATATTTTAACATCTGGGTTGCTAAATTAGATCTACAGTGTGACTGGCAGTATTTTGGTACTTGGAGGTTGGTGCTAAGATATCAAACCCAGGGCCTTGTTTGTGCTAAGTCAACACAATACCATGTGCCAGCCCTAAAAGTTGCATCCCTTTGTGTTAAACATGTGCTCTTCTGCTCAATGCAATTTTCAAACTTCTGTGCATGTGTGTGCCCACGTGCGGAGGCCAAAGGATATCAGATGTCTTCTTCATGCTTTTTCACTGAACCTGCACTCACAGTATTTTTTTCAGCTAGGCTCGTGGCCAGTAAGCTTCAGCAATCCTCCTGCCTCCACTTTCTGAGTGCTGTGGGATGATCCTTCTGTATGCTGTGAATATCTATCAGTCTCATTGTTTAATAATAAAGCTGTTTGGCCAATAGCATGGCAGGACAAAGTTAGGCAGGATAATCAAACTGAGGACTGGGATGAAGAGGGAGGAGTCAGGAGAGACATGGGCGAGCCTGCCCAAGACGCCAGAGGACAGGTAAAGCCACAAACCACATGGCAATGCAGATTAATGGAAATGGATTGATTTAAATATAAGAGCTAGTGAGTAATAAGCCTGAGCTATTGGCCGAGCATTCTGTAATTAATAAGTTTTTATATTTATTTGGGACTGGGCGGTTGGGGCAAAAAAAACCCAAAAAACAAAAAACTCCACCTTTGTTTAGACCTGGGTTATGGGCACTGGAGACTTTACTTGCCTTTTTAAGTGGAGAGTCCAAACTCAGGTCTTCCCACTTGCGTAATAAGTACCCTCACCTAGAGCCATCTCTCTAACCCCCTTTCCATTTTCTGTCACTAAGCCGGGTAGTTGGCTAATTATTGTGTTGGGACTCCTAATCAACATCCAATAGCAAGTATTAAAAGACTGTGCAACTCTGTGCCCTGACTTACATCCATACTTGCCAGTTTACGTTTACCAAAAATGTACTGTTTTACTGTCATCAAGAGAGGGTCTCACTCTATACACCAGGCTGGCTACAAAGTCAAAGTGAGCCCCCTGCCTGTGCCTCCCAAATGCTATGATTACAAACATCTATCACCAAATCTGGAAAGACGATTATTTTAACGTTAAATCCTTTATTTAGTGGCTGAGCCCCAAATGACCCCCTTGTCGGCATTCTCCTCATCTGCAGGACTCCCCCCGTTGTTTTTGGTGAAACTGGATATGAAAATCCTACACTTGGTCCAGCAAGATGGCTCAGTAGTGGGTAAAGGCACTGCCTGCTAATCCTGACAAAGTTCGAATCCCGGGACTCACACAGTGAAAACAGAAAACCAATTCTGCAAGTTGTCATCTGACCTCCACAGATACACCATGGCACAAGCTCGTGTGCCCATTTGCATGGACGAACAGATGACGGACGGACGCACACACACACACACACACACACACACACACACACACACACACACACACACACACACCTTTTCCAAATGCCAGTCACCTTTTCAAGGAAAAATAGGCCACCACCTCCCTTGCAAAGGGAATCATAGCACTTCTAATCCTGATACTTTCCAGGTGGAGGCAGAATCCACAGCTTAAGCTTGAACTACATTAAAAAAAAAGCCAATTTCCCATTCTCATCACTTCCCCCAGGGGGCAGAGCTGCTGATGTCTCTATCCTGCTCTGAGGGCAGTAGAGGAAGAAAGGCCAAGCTCTACTTTTACTAAGACATAGCAGCATTTTCCTTTGCCTTCAACATGTTCATCTTAGTTAAGGTTTCTGTTGCTGTGATAACACAGCATGACCAAAAACAACTTGAGAAGGAAAGGTTTTATTTAAGTTTACAACTCTTAAGCCATGCTCCCATCTCTAAGGGAAGTCAAGGCAGGAGCCTGGAGGCAAGAGCTGAGAGGCTCTGCTTGTTGCCTTGCTCCTCATGGCTTGCCTAGCCTGCTTTCATTGCTAACCCAGGACACTGGCCCAAGGGGCAGCACTCCCCACATACATTATTAATCAAAAAAATGTCCTGCCTACAGTCAATCTGATAAAGGTATTTTTCTTTTTCTTTCCCCGCTTTGGTTTTTCAAGACAAGGTTTCTCTATGTAACAGCTCTGGCCGTGCCGTAACTCACTCTGTACACGAGGCTGGCCTCGAACTCTGAGAAGTGCCTGCCTTTGCCTCAGAGCTGGGATTAAAGGTGTGTGCCACCACCACCCGGCTCGAATGTGTTTTCTTGGGGTTCCTCTTCCCACCACTCTAGGTTTGTATTAAGTGGACACACAAAAAACAGCAAGCATAACTGACCCCTTGTCAACTTGACACACAAACATATCACCTTTCGACTGTAATCTTTCTTATTTGTTCCCAAGCTGTCAAGTTGACATTAGTATCACAACAAAAAACATAACTTTAAAAATCCCATAGTCTTTAAAAAATTCACACATTTAAGAAAGTTCAGTCTCTTTAAGTGCCTATAAAACCAAGAATAAGTTACATACTTCCTTATTCCAAGGGGGGAAAATCAAGGGCATGGTTACATTCAAATAAAAGCAAAACCAAGGTCCTCCACCGTTAAAGCTCAGCTTCAAACATCTGGGATGCATAATCTTCCGGGCTCCAAGGGGCTTGAACAGCTTCTTACCCCGCCATCGCCCCCCCACCGGCTCTGCTGTCCACAGCATACACTGCTTGTCTCCTGGGCTCAGGCCGCTCCACTTCACAGCTACTGCTGTCCTTGGCAGTTGTCCCATGCTCTGGCATCTCCAAAGTGCTAGAGCTTCTTGCTGCAACTGGGCTGCACCTTCACCAACAGCCTCTTGGGGGCTCTCTTCAGGGACTCTGACCTTATGACACGGTGCCAAGCCTCAACTTCTCTCTATGACCCACCCCTTCAATCCTGAGGCTTCTACTGCCACTGAGGCTGTTACCTTCACCAGTGACCTCTCATGGGGTCATGCCTCAGCTGCTCTCCAGGACCCTTTCATGCTTTCAAGACTCGTACCACCTGCTACTCTCACACATTACCAAGTTCAGCTGTTAGTACAGCTGTTAATGCCCTCTCCAGACCACAGCTTGTGTGTTGATCCTGAGGAAATACTTCATTTTACTGGTTCAATTTCTTGTCAATCAGTCTACTCATAAGCCCTAGCTGAGCAGAACCACAGCTTCTCAATTAAAAGTATCGAGTGCACCAATAGACTAGAAGGCATTCTTCTTCCCCATGGAACTTCACTGGCCAGGTCTCCATTGTCTACAATGCTCTCAATACAGCCTTCTATGTTCCCACAACAGTTCATTAAGCTCTGGGCACTCAATGGCTTTCCAGCCCAAAGCTGCACAGTCCTTCCAACAAGGACTAAAGACAATATGGCCAGGTCTGTCAAAGCAGTAGCCCACTCCTGGCACCAATTTGTCTTAGTTAGCGTTTCTATTGCTGTGAAAAAATACTATTATCAAAACAAACAAACAAAAAAAAACCTCAAGGAAGAAAAAGTTTCTCTCAGCTTACATCACACTCCAGTCACTGAGGGAACCCAAGGCAGGAACCTGGAGGCAAGACTGAAGAGGCTACGGAAGAACACTGCTTACTGCCCTGTACCTCATGGCTCGCTCTATTGGCTTTCATTTATAACCCAGGACCACCTGCTCAGGGGTGACACCACCCACAGTGGACCGGGCCACTCCCACATCAATTATTAATCAAGAAAATGCCCTGCAAGCAATCTGGAGGCGTTTTCTTTTAAAGATTTATTTATTATGTACACAGTATTCTGCCTGCATGCTGGAAGAGGGCACCAGATCTCATCGTTGATGGTTGTGAGCTACCATGTGGTTGCTGGGAATTGAACTCAGGACCTCTGGAAGAGCAGCCAGTGCTCTTAACATCTGAGCCATCTCTCCAGTCCCTGGAGGCATTTCCTTAATTGAGGTTCCTCTTCCTAGATAAGTCAGGTTTGTGTCAAGTTGACAAAAAAAAAAGCCAGAGTGCCTTATTTCTATTAACAAGCCTAAAAATATCTGTGAATTACTTAGACATTTTATACTGATCTTACAGATGCTCTTTTAAAGCTATATAATGAAAATTTCTACTGAGAAGTAATATAATGTGAAATTATTTAAACCAGGAGGGGAAAGTATATAGAGATGACAGGTCACAGGAGAGGGTTTTGAGTTCTGTGTAATAAGACTTCAGACACTTTTCACTGCATCGGTCAACATTCATGTATGTTTAAACTTTGCCCTAAGATAAACCTGTGTGTGTGTGTGTGTGTGTGTGTGTGTGTGTGTGTGTGTGTGTGTGTGTGGCGTGTGCAGTGCACACACATGGAGACCAGACACATGCCAGGTGTCCTGCTCCATTTCTCCCCACCTTATTTCCTGAGGACAGACAGGGTCACTCAGTGAAGCTGGAGCAGGCTGGTGGCTGGCAAGCTCGGAGCTCTTCCCTCATAGTGCCAAGGACACCTGCAAATGGGCAACCATGACCAGCTTTGCACATGGATTCTGGGGATTTGAACTGACAACCCCATGCTTGCAGAACAAGTGCTCTTATCCACTGAGCCATCTCCCCAACCCTAAGATAAATCCTATTAAAATAAAATTCTTATTGACACATCACCTATTCTCAAGGATTCAGTATATCACTTCTTTGAGTAGGCCCCATTCAACCAAGGAATGAGCTGATCTTGCCTTCCAAAAGTTCAGAATTATGGAACTGGATGTAGCAGCGTATGTTTTTAACCCAAGTATCCGGGATGCAGAAGCAGGCAGATCTCTATGAGTTTGAGCACCCAGCCTAGTCTACATAGTGAGTTCCAGGACAGCAAGGGCTATGTAGAGAGAGCCTCCTTCAAAAAAACAAAGTTCAGAATTGTGATATAAGAAACTCCAAACCGGGTTTGGAGAGATGGCTCAGTGGCTGGCTGTTCTTCCAGAGGCCCTGAGTTCAATTCCCAGCAACCACATGATGGCTCATAACCATCTGTAATAAGATCTGGCGCTGTCTTCTGGCAGGCAGGCATACACGCAGGCAGAACTCTGTATACATAATAAATAAATCTCAAAAAAAAAAAAAAAAAAAAAAGCCAGGTGATGGTGGCTCACGCCTTTAATCCCAGCACTCGGAGGCAGAGGCAGGTGGATCTCTGAGTCCGAGGCCAGCCTGGGCTACAGAGTGAGTTCCAGGGCAGCCAGGACTGTTACACAGAGAAACCCTGTCTCGAAAACCAAAACAAAAACAATAACAAAAAAAACACTTCAAAGATCTCACTTTTTAAAAAAACTGTATTATGAGCCAACAACATGTATGTCACCAAAATAACCTACCATCAAATCTTTAGGAAGGGGCTGGAGAGTTAGCTCAATGGTTTAGAGCACTGGCTGCTCTTCCAGAGGACCTAGGTTCAGCTCCTAGCACCCACATGATGGCTTACAACTATATGTAACTCCAGTTCCAGGGGATCTGATGCCTTCTGACCTCCACAGGCACCAGGCACCAATGTGGTGCACATACATACACGCAGGCAAAACAGTCATACATAAAGTAATAAATACAGTAGAAAATCTTTAGGAAATCATTTTTTTTTCTTCACTTTCATGTAATGTTGAAGATCAAATCCAGGGTCTCAATCGTGCTCACTAGAGAAGGGAGTGCTTTCTCACCAAGCTGTCCCCAGAGCCCCCCAAACACTCCACTTCCTGGATTACCAAACATTCTTCTGCTTTATGGATAACTCTAGTTGTCTTTGGTCTTTTCTGTAATTCTCTTGTGTGCCATTACCTGCCCTCCCCTCAGAGCTGAGTTGAGTTGGACCAATGAGCTAAAAATTCCCAACCCCATATATGGATAACTAATTAATCCACTGTTTTCCACCCATCAGAATTGCCTTCATATAAAACTGGTTTCTATAATGTGTTTTAGATCGCATTACTAAAGTGGACAAGGATTTAGATAACTGGTTTATACATGGCATTACTTAGTAAGTTCCTGCTGTTCAATCGACAGAAAATATCTACCAATTCTAGACACCTAAAAGGGAAATGTACTTCTGTTATCTGGTGTTGACTGATGACTTTGGATGCATTGTATATTGTGAGGCATTTTAAGGCTATAAATAATTCATCCACCAGGCTATCCATTTCATGAAACAAAAATGTATAGAAGCAAGCAACTGAGATATCTAATGTCCCCCCTCACCAAGTCTCAGCTCGTAATGCAGTTTTCCCATTTAACACCAGTCTTCAACATCACAGTACGTCTGTATTTGTAATGGGAGGAGGACAACAGAAGCATTCAGACTCACCTTCCTCCAACAACAGGCAATCAGGCACAAAGGAAAGCTGAATTCTAACTGTAAATGTACTTGTGCAACATAGCATTTCTAAACCTGCTTAAATCCAGAAAGACTTTTATTACACAATTTGACTTTACATCAATAAAATGTTAGGTATAACATTATAGATGGAAGAACAATTTAATTTGTATTGAAATAAATATTAGACATATGAAGCACATACAGTGAAAAAGGGTAACAAAAAATTACAGGTGGAGACAAGACTTTGCTCAACCATCAAAGAAAGCCCTTGATACTTCCAATTTCACACCATCAAATTTATCATTCTTGCTGATTTAAGCAGAACACAAAACAAATATGGATCCTAGGGCTTACTTTCACAGGTACCAGCATGGATAATTTACTACAGTGATCCAATTTGGAATCAGCAGAGACCAGTAAATCGCTGCATAAAAGAAAGAGCGAATGAGGTCCTTTTTCCTTAGTGTCAGCAGGCTATGATTATGATGTTTATTACATTTTCTTGAAAGGACTTCACATTTTCTCAAATATGCAGGAGAATGGTATTTCCCCTCTGAGCCCTGCATTAGCATTATGTGCTTTGGTCTTGAATACAGGAGAATGATGAATTTTTCAATTTATTTTATAAATCTACAGTCTGGACAGTATTGGCTTGAAGAGTATATATAACTCCCCAACCTATATAATATATTAAAAATGGATTCAGGAGAAGTTTAGTAAGAAATGCTGACATTCTGTATATACAATTTTTTAGTTCAATATCTCCTGTTATATCAAGCACCAGCAGTGATGCATTTATAAGTCAAGCAGTTTCCATGACTCTTTCTAATCTTCGCAATCCTTGTATATTTGTTCCAATATACACACATCATAAATATTACCTGCCCAAGATGTTGCTCTTTTGGTCTCAATTTACAGATACACCTAGACAAAAACTAATGTCAAAAGGAAATGTTCTTAAAGTTACACAAGAGAAGAGTAAAAGCTTGGAATTAAATGTTATGAACAACAAAGGTTAGTTTCAAAAATGCTAAGCCTATTTTTAAAATGTAGCTTTAGAAGGCTAGAAAAAAAAGGGAGGCAGAGGCAGGCGGATCCCTGAGTTTGAGGTCAGCCTGGACTATAGAGTGAGTTCCAGGACAGTCAGAGCTACACAGAGAAACCCTGTTGGGGATGCGGGTGGAGGTGGGGAAGAAGGGAGAAAGCAAGTAAGCAACAAGCTAGGAAAGAAAAAAAAATTGAAATGATTCTTGGGCCCTTCTTTCTCCTACAATAGCCAATTGTTAAGACTCTAGGAAACACAGCTATCCATCAACTTTTCCCTATAGTTTTCAAAGAAAAAGAATCCACTTCAGATACAAAGAATACTGCATTTTGTCTTGTCACCACCAACTCAAACTCAGTGTGTGTCAGTTACATGGCATGCACAACACAAAAAGGGAGACCCCAGAGAGAGCATTCACCCAAGAATGTGGCCATTCTGGATAAGCCACTTAAGTGCCACCTCAGATCACAAAAATCTCATTGATGAACTAATTACAGGATACCTTCCAAACTCCCAGCAGCTCCTTTGATATCCTTGATACCAGCTCCAAGAATGGCTTTGCAGTCAAACTATACAAGACTGTATGAGCCAGGTGGCGGTGGTGCACGCCTGTAATCCCAGCACTCAGGACTCTGTGAGTTCGAGGCCAGCCTGGTCTACAGAGCGAGATCCAGGACAGGAACCAAAACTACACAAAGAAACCCTGTCTCGAGAAAACAACAACAAAAGACTGTATGCATTAAAGAAGTGTCGAGAAACTCCAGACTTTTCAAAGGTATGCCATGCTCTAGTATACTGTTTGTCAAGCTCACCAACACACTGCCTGTGTGGAATTCCCCTGGTCCTAGGAAGGCCAGTGGTGCCAAGAAAAACCTTTACAACTACACTTGGTTTTCAAACTCAGGTAGCACTCCTGATATAATATACAAACTGTTAAGTGCTTTCATATTACTTGGAAAGTCTCAATCATAAGTTAAATTGATTCTATCTAGTGTACCTACAAATGATGGAAAAAATTAAAATTCCATCTCTCTATATAAGAAAAGATGAAAAAAGTAGCTATCATTTCTCTACATCTGGAAAGGGGAAATAATCATCTTACCATTTATGTCCTCAGGGGACTTAGGCCGAGAATGAAGAGATGACAGAGACAGCAGCACACATGTCACTCCCAACTGTGTCCAGTTTTACTAGCTCATATTGGCAGTGAATTTCTTTTGAATATTTTATATTATAAAGCAGTACTCCTAAGATGGAAGTATAGCCCAGTGGTAGAACAAGAGGCCCAGGTGTCAATCCCCAGGCCCATCTCCCAGCATGCACATAAGTACTTACCAAATACTTGTTCACTGTTCAATTACAGGGGTCACAGAATTAAAATGCCTAGTATTATGGTCAGTTAAGCACGTTCGGTAACATAGCATTTCACCAAACACAGCTGTAAAGATGGGGACTACCCAAGGAAAGAGTGACACCTACTGATTATAAACATTAACTGTCCACAGCTATTTTCCCCCCAGATGATTCATCAATCAAACTCCTCAATGTTAGCTGAGGATTTTACCATAATCTCTCAACTGAAACGTTTTTTAGAGAACTCAGTTCTATTTGTCTAGTTACATATGCATCCATTTTCCTTTCTAGGGTATTTTCTAAACTTACAAATCTAATTCAAATTTTTGTCTAGATCTTTAGATGTAGGGCTTTGCAATTTTTATTCAACAGAATCCATTAATTTTCCAGAACTTCTGGTTTGTTATCAAGCTTGCCTTGACATTCTCCGTAAGGGATACATAAGTATCTAAATTTAACTTTTACAATTAGCTTTGTTGTTTTTCTTCCAAAAGCATTTACCTTAGGGAAATTTTATTTCAAGCAAATTTAAATACAAGTTGCACTTAAGAAATTGCTCTGTGGCTTAATATTAAAATATAGCCAACTTGCCAGGCATGCCTTTAACCCCAGGACTTGGGAGGCAGAGACAGGCAGATCTCTGGGAGTTCAAGGCCAGTCTGGTCTGAGTTCTGGGACAGCCAGGACTACTCAAAGACACCCTATCTCGAGAACAAACCAAAAAAAAAAAAAAAAAAAAAAAAAAAAAAAAATCCATTCAACTCAATGAGAGATGAAGTACACAAAGGAATACAGAATGCTTGCTAGAGAACAACAGGTTTTGTATGAAGCTTCCATCTGTCCAATGGGGTTTAACAAACAACAGCACTGTTCCAGTTCCTAAAGGACTAGATATTCTGGATGATAAACCAACTTCCTTTAAACTTTAGTTATGCAGTAAGTGTTACGTTTCCCCTGCTCATCCACTTTATGCACTGTTACATTTCCTGTATTTTGATAGGCGTACATGGAAACACTAATTTCAGATTCAAGATCAGCTGACTGTACACATTCACACACAATGTGATATTTCTAACTACAACTTCATGCAAACTAGTAATCATCTAGTTTGTAAACATCTAGTAATGTTCAAATTATAAAATTTGCCTTTTCATGGGTTTGAGAATATTATTTATATTCTGCACCTTCCTTTAAGGAACAAATCTATATTTCCATTCAAGCACGGGTGTATCAGAAATAATGTAATTCTGCAGTATCATTAAAAAGGCTTAATTTATATCATTAAACATTGGAAATTACATTGTTAAAGCCAGCATGAATTAGCTCCTCTAAGGAAATATTTTGACCAATATTATAAAGATCTAAAACTCACTTATACACCTTGAAACATAAAAGGCAATCCAGGTACAAACACAGCACACACATACAACAGATAGAAAAATTGGTGAAATTCAAATAAATTTTGTACTTTAGTTAATCCAAGGTTATTATCTTACTTTGCATAAATGTCTTACTAATTAAAAGATGCTAATATAAAAATAGACAGGTAAGAGGTACATGGGAACTCTCTGTACTACTATTCTGAACCTCTTATAAATCTAAAATGTTCCAAGATTGAAAAAAAAAAGAGAGAAAATATTCAAAATAAATATTCCTTTAGCTGCCAGAACTCGATGTCACTCAAGACAATGTTTTAGAACATCTTAGAAATCAGCATGTTTACATAACGTTACAGTCACTTTATTGCTCTACAAAGTTGTATTTTTAAAACCATCAGATTACATATATAGTGATAAGGAGGCTAGGCACATACATTAAAAAAAATCAACAGGATATTATCAAGTTGCTTCTCCAACTTGGTAGATAAATATTATAAAAATGTAAAAGTAGCTGGTTAAAGCTAAGCTGTCATGTAGTATTTTCTGGAAGTCTACCCCAAGACTATCACCTTTCTATAGATTAGGAGCTTAAACAAAAAGAAAACTGATGTTACAAGCTACTAATGAATGGATCGAGAAATCCAAATTACATGCAGATAGAAGAGAACTGGGCACAAAAAAAAGACCACAACATTACATTACTCTATACTAAAATTGTGCATTGTTTTAAGTATTTCCAATCATGCAACAGTAATAAGGATCAAAATGACTTCTATAAAGGAATTGATGGAAACTCAATTAAAAGACTTGAACATATTATCCAGCCCCAATCACAGATGCATTATGCATCCAATCCCCCCAACCTCATGTATGCTTTACCAGGCTGAAACACCCATTATCCCCCTCAACTATTCCCCATTAATTACCTTACCTATAAACCTTTCCATTTAACCTTTTGAATCATATTTGCTGGATAAACATGTAATCTACAGAATAGTCTTCATTATTTCAGAACATACAAGTGTAATCACATGCTCAATCTTCAATCACATCCTTTCAAAGGCATCAGAACTGCTGCTGCAAATTTCTAGGACCTTTCAAGCCTGAGAAACCAAGAAAACTGGAGTCAAGACACTGAACTAGGTGTTTCTACACACTACAGCAACACTGATGCCTATCTGGGGACATGGTCAAAGTTACTCAGTAGGTCTCTCAAAGGAACGCTGTGTCACTACCACCTTCTAGAGTACATGGTTACAGGACCCCAAAGAGCTAATCCAAAACAGGCTTACAGCCAAGCCGTTTTCAAACACTATCAAAGCCACAGATGGACTGATGGGAATGAAAGCTTAGCAGGGCATAAAATAAATACAGAATTTCCCTTGTAATGGTGCAGGCTAAACACATCTGTCCTAGCAAAGCAGCACAAGCTGAATGTGAAATGAAACTGCAGGGGAATGTGCTTCTGTGAAAATCTCAACCAAAACTAATGAATGGAAAAAAATACTGTCTCAAAATTTACTGAATTCATCTATTACCATAATGAACTCATTCCAGACATAACTTGGGTTAATGGTTGAGGTGAAACAAAGTTCAGAATTCTTTTTAAAAGAAATAAATGTATTTCATGATGTAGGCATAGCAGCATCTAAAACAATTTAGTAACATTTATCACTAAATACAAATTTACATACCACAAACAATAATGCACAGTAAAATTTTCTCAGAAACTGTTAAAGGCTTGATTTAACATGCCAGGAAAATGATTATTTTTGCACTGAGATGCATTTACGTAAATCACGTAAACTGAACTGAGGCCGGTGTTAGACCTGTCTGTCATTTAGACCCCTATCTGAATTACCAGCTACTAATGCTATCTTCTACACACAGCTTAACTAGAGGTTAGACTACGCAACTGTTGGTGCCAGTCTGCTAATGAAGGCAATGCTCTGGAGACACAGTCTTCTCACAAACAGTGGGCAGGAGGGCTTCATTATAATGTGCTCCACAACAATCCTCAGTTCATTAAACAAGTTCCTGGAAGATAAAATAGTGGTGTTCAGAAACACAACAATAAGGCAATGAAGACAAATAATGCTGAGAAAAAAGCTGACCAAAAAGAATTTAAAGAAATAGCTGGGTGTGGTGGTGCACACCTTTAATCCCAGCACTTGCAAGGCAGAGGCAGGCAGATCTCTGAGTTCGAGGCCAGCCTGGTCTACATAGTAAGTTCCAGAACAGCCAGAGCTACACAGTGAAACCCTGTGTTGAAAAACAACAAAAATTTAAGTCAAAGATGAACCTAGAAAACACTGTAGGGAATATACAAAAGGAGAACCCATGCACAGCTATCTAGCCCTCAGGTACAAGTGCAGGAGGTAGGGAGCCTAGGATTTCAAGGCCAGCCAGGGTAGCAGGAGGATTCCCATCTCATCACAGACAACATTCTCAAAATCCAGTGTCTTTTTGAGTAGAGAAGTAAGAAAAAGCACTTTCAAAAACAATGGTTATATCTAAAAGGGATTATTTACATTTTTTTTAAGATTTATTTATTTATTATGTATACAGTATTCTGTCTGCATGTATGCCTGCAGGCCAGAAGAGGGCACCAGGATCTCGTTATAGATAGTTGTGAGCCACCATGTGGGTTCTGGGAATTGAACTCAGGACCTTTAGAAGAGCAGTCACTGCTCTTAACCTCTGAGCCATCTCTCCAGCCCTACATTTTTTTCTTTACTACTCAGTTTTCACATTTTACAGACAAATTCAATTCATCTTTAAAAAGACCCAAAAAATTACGTAACGTGCAATCCACACACCGTTTCTTTCTTTATTTTGTTTTTTTTTATTTTTGTTTTTTCAAAATAGGGTTTCTCTCTGTAGACCTGGCTGTCCTGGAACTCATGTTGTAGACTAGGCTGGCCTCAAACCCACAGAGATCCACCTGCCTCTACCGCCCAAGTGCTGGGAATGAAGGCATGTGCCACCGTACCAGGCCACACACTATTTCTTTAAATAAATAAATGTTCTCTCAGAAGTTTTCTGGACATTAGGAGTTTCAGTGCTATAATGAAGTTAATGGAGACAACACTGAACATATTCCTCAACTGCCTTAGACTCCAGAGCGCTGGGTTTGCAGATGTGTACCCCTCCCCTAGCTATGAGCTTTTTAGACTCCATGTAACAGAAGTATAGGAAGCTACGGTGCACATAAGGAGAGACTGCTATATATTGATCTGTGACTACTTTAACTATGGTCTTTGTTTCAATTAAGAAAGTCACATATTTCCTAAGCATTAGAACCTTAAAAGATGATAAAAAAACAACTCTAGCTTCAATTTCTAAAAAGAAATATAAGGTCCCCATCCTTGAATGGCTTAACCTCCAGTGTTTTTACTTAGGCTGCTGCAAAAGTGTTATGCACTCAGCAGCAATATACTTCAGATTTCAATCTTTTCTAAGGCTAGCAGTAACAGCAGACAGCTGCAGCTCCAGTAACAAGGGCCATTCCATGGAATACTGTGCTGCTAAGCTGTTTGCTGGGGCAGGTGTACTCAGTGTATTTTCCACTTAAGAGCGAATTTATCAGGATGGGAACCTGTAAATGAAGAATCAGTTTATACAACTACGTTTTCACTAACCCCAGCTAGTTTTAAAACCAACAACTTAAATTTCAAAGATATTTCTTTCTTATAAGTTCTAAACTATTAAGAAATTTCCAAGAGTTATAAATACTACATCTGCACAGTATATTAAACAAAACAGATTTAAGTTAGTCACAAGCTTACCGACAATATGGATTTCTTCTAGAGGAATAACGAAGAGTGAGAAATCTGTAGTATATAAAAGGCTGCAGCAAACTTCCTTGGCCACTGAAATAAACAAATACAAGGGCGATGAGTACATATTACAATTCATATATATATTCAAAAATAACAAGCAATTTAAAAGGAGAATATGTGTGTCTTCATCATATGGTCAGTAACAATTACCTGATCTAGGCACAAATTACTCTTAAAAAAAAAATAGAAGACTGGAAAAGAGCAAAATGCTATTACTTAAGTTTTTACAAATATATCCATATATTAAAATCTTAAATACTAAAACTCAGAAAATATTATCTTTAGAATTAGCAGAGAACTGATTTAAAAAAAGCAAGGTTTTTGTTGGTATTTTTAAAAATTATTTGTGTGTGTGTGTGTGTGTGTGTGTGTGTGTGTGTGTGTGTGTGTGTGTGTTGTTATATGTGGGCATGTGTGTGTAAAGGTCAGAGGGCAAAGTCAGATTTCTCCTTCTACCTTTCCTTGGGTTCCAGGGATCAAACTAAGGGATCAACCTGAGAGCCAGGCTTGGAAGACAAGTGTCTGTACCTGCCCAACCATCTTGTGGGCTCAATGTTTTGTTTTTTTGAAACAGAGTCTCAATATGTAACCCAGGCTGTCCTAGAACTCCTAAGCCTATCACAGCATTCTGGGAGCTAAGACTACATGTGTATACCACCATGCCCACCTGAAATTAAGTTTTAAATCTTAATAAACATCCAAGTTAAGAATGGCTTATTTTATGAGCAAATAAAAACTCAAAACTATACCAACTAAATATACTGACAGAGCCTATAGTAATTATGTTCTTGACTAAAAAACCGTAATTCTAATACCTTAAGAGGCAAGTATGTGTGTGTTTTATGAAACTCTTAAGTCCAGAATTATTTCCTACAAACTACCTGGATTAAGACACTCAAATAGTCAGGCGGTGGTGGCGCATGCCTTTAATCCCAGCAAGTGGGAGGTAGAGGCAGACAGATCTCTGTGAGTTCGAGGCCAGCCTGGGCTACAGAGTGAGTTCTAGGAAAGGTGCCAAAGCTACACAGAGAAACCCTGTCTCGAAAAACCAAAAAAGACACTCAAATAACTAAAAACAAAACAGGAATGGAGCTGTGGACATGGCTCAGTGCTAGATAGAGCATGTACCAGGCACGCACAGACTCTGGATACAAAGGAGAGCGGAAGGATGAACTAGGTATACACTGCAAGTTCAGGTAGACACAGTGAAGCAGCAGGGTTAGTAAATCATATCATATTTAGTCATTTAAAAATCTTGGCCATGAAAAATATAATGGACAGACATAGTGGAACACACTTGTAATCCCAGCCCTTGAAAGATGGAGGGAGGTGGTCATTTTTAAACATATAGTGAGTTTGAGCCAGCTTGCCTATAAGGGACTCAGTCCTAAAAAACCAAAAGGAAAAAAACAAAGAAAAACTCACAGAGTAACTTTGAAAAAAAGCAGAATGTGAGGCAGAGAGATGGTTCAGCAGGTAAGGTGCTGGATGCCAAGCATGATGACCTGAGACAGAACCCTGGAACCCACATGATGGAAGGAGAGAACTGACACCCAAGAAATTGTCCTATGACCTATACATGTGCTCACATACATACAAAGAAATAATGCATTAAAAAATTATTTTTAAAGACAGGTTTAATGGCTTTAAAGAATGCCTTGGGAAGCTGAGGCAGGAGAATCTCTGTGAGTTCCAAGACAGCCACAACTACATAATGAGATCCTGATGTAGAAAACATAAACAACAAAATCTTTTTTAAAAAAGAGCTTAGTATTTTTAACCCTTTCTTCTAATTTGTACAATACTTTCATAATAAAAATAATTTACATGATTATAAACTTATTACTTAATGTGACATTTTGCCCAACAAATAATCTAACAAAATTTTAACAATCTAAACAAATATTTAGGGGCTGGAGAGATGGCTCAGAGGTTAAGAGCACTGACTGCTCTTCCAGAGGTCCTGAGTTCAATTCCCAGCAACCACATGGTGGCTCACAACCATCCGTAATGAGATCTGGTGCCCTCTTCTGACCTGCAGTCAAACATGCTGTATACATAATAAATAAATAAATCTTTAAAAAAAACCAAATATTTAACAGTGAAAATATAGAAAACGTTCACTGAAAACCCAGTTTCCCACCATCCAAGTTAGCCCCTGATGAAATTTACAAAACACTCCCCTTAATCTATCCTTCTACACACAAGTGTAGAACAAAATGACTAACACTAACACAGTGCTCATCATGTAATAGCTCACTATTACTAGTGTTACAGTGTAACACTACTATGAATGTGAGACAAAACAGCATGTACCTGTCCTTGCACATACCCAAAAAATACAAATGAGGAACACCATATTTGTTGTTAACCAACTTTAACTTCTATTAACATATAATATGAATATAACATGCAAACTATCCAGTTCCTTTTACAACTTCAAGCATTCGATCTTATGTTCCTACCATGACTACCAAGCCTCCCTCGTCTGAATGCTTAGGGTGGCTCTAGGACACAATAAGAAATAAAGCTATAGCTGAGGGTGTAGCTTGGCAGTTTCTGCTTACCATGCAAAACTTCCTGTAAGCACCTGAGGATTTTGTTTTGAGGACTAAACCCCCTCAAAACAAACAAAAACCACCACAGGGTGCTTATGTCTCAGCATCCTAGTACTCAAAAAGTAGAAGTGGGAGGACTGCCTCAAGATGAGCCCGGACTACAAAGCAAGACCTTGTCTCAAAAATCTAAAACATGGAGGGGAGGGAGGAAAGTAGGGAAGCAGAAAGGGAGGGAGAGGGGAAGAGAGGAACTGAAGAAAATGTAAGAAAAGAAGCAGAGAAGTAAACAAACTTCTAATGACCATCTGTCTTTGCACATCTGTGCATGCATATGTAAGATAAAGTCAAGAATGTAGGTTTATCATTCAGTACAGAGCTCTAAGTAATACAGCCTCTACTAATCAGATAGTGCATCTGCCATGAAGGGAGCATAGAAAGACTAGTGAGAGCACGATTATTTTAATTTTATAGTTTGGGTTATATTTAAGTTACACACTTAAAGTATTAAGTATTCTATATACAATATACTATTGCACATGGAAGGTTGAGGACATAGCTCAGTGGTAGAACACTTGCCTAGCATGTGTCGAAGCTGTGGGCTTGATCCCCAAAGACAAAATAAATAAACTTCATAAAATGATTTTAATTCATTAAATTAAAATTATATGAAAAACATTAAATACAAAACCAGAAAAATCTCCCTTGTTTATGCAAAAAAAAATAATATTAAAAAGCAGCTTACAGATTCATCCATCAGAAGAACAATTATGAAAATAAGAAAAAAAAAGTAGCCAGCACTGATGAGGATGTAGAAAAAAAAGTATGCATGAGTGGTGGCAATGTAAAGTAGTACAAACATTATGGAAAACGGGAATGAACAAATAATGTAACCACCTCACGATCCAACTATTCCTCTTCTAAGCAAGTATCCAAAAGAAATGAGATCAGTATTATCAATGAGATCTATGCACTCCATGTTTACTTCATCACTACTCACAACAGCCAAAATATGGAATCAACTGGAAGTATCTACCAGCAGAGGAATGCATAAAGACATGTGCTACATATTCCCAAGTATACACACACGGTTGAATGCTAACCAGTCTTAAAAGGACGAGACACTATCATTTACAGTGGGAAGATAATGGACGGAACTGGAAATGACAAGCGTGGGGCTGGAGGAAGGACTCAATAGTTAGAAGCAGTTGCTACTCTTGTACAACATGGAGGTCTGGCTTCTAAAGCCAAACGGCAGCTCACCACTATCCCTAAGTCCAGTTCCAGGGCCTCTCCTGGCCTCTGTGGGCACCGGGCATGCACACAGTACACATGCATGCAGGCTGAACAATCACATACATAAAAGTACATAAACCTGAGATAGAAAAATTAAACACTCACTCAAATGCAGTTGCTAGCAAAGCTGTTTCAAGGAAGAGTAAAACAGTAATCAGCAGAAGCTAGGAGCAAGAGGAATACAGACAAGCTGAGTGTTGAGCTGCACAGACTAGGGAGATGACTTGGTAGCTAAAGTGCCTGCTGCACATGCATGAGAACAGGAGTTCACAGGCCAGGGGCTTACTAAGTAGCCAGAGCAGGCAAAGGGTGAACTCCCAGTTCAGTGAGAGTCTGGAGAGTGATAATGGAAGACAACTAATGTCAACCTCTGGTATCTACACACACACACACACACACACACACACACACACGTTCATTAAAGAAATAAATTCTAGTGAAAAAATTATCTTTAAATGTATTTCTGATAAACTCTACTCTTGAAAATTAAGATAACAACATTGTCCACAGTGTTAAATAATGTCTTAATGAGCTCAATTGAGTTAAGGATCAATAAAGTAAAAATCTGCTATAATTCTAAAATTAGGTTCCATGTTAGTATGCTAAACTTTAGGGTGTAAGCTTTAGAGGTGAATAATTTACAAACACAGCTGCATCAAATCCTATAATCAACATTTAGGAAATGGATTTTCACTATTTATCTATTTCAATTACTACTTTGTTTCAGTGCTAGAGGTTAAACACAAAGCCTTACATATGCTAGGCAATATTTCCTTTTAAATGAGAAAAATTCAAGGCCCAGAAACAAGTTAAAAGTCTTATCAACTGCAGTCCAGGTCCAGAAAACCTATTTAACACATTTTCATAGCTAGGTATGGTGGTGCACACCTTTGATCCCAGTAGGGAGGAAGAGGCAGGTAGATCTCAGTGAGTGCAAGGACAGCCCGGTCTACAGAGTGAGTTCCAGGATGCCAGGGCTACACAGAGAAATCCTGTCTGGAAAAACCAAAACAAGAAAAAAGAAAAAGAAACTCAGGAAGAGGAGGATGCAGGACTGGAAATCCAAGGCCAGCCTAGGCAATTTAGTGAGACCTTGTTTCAAAATAAGGGGAAAAAAAAGTAAAATTGGACTGAGGGTAGTACAGTTCAACAGCAGAGTGCTTACTAAGAAGTGCCAGGACCTGAGTTCAATCCTTAGTACAGGAAAGAAAAAACTAAAAATAAAACCAACTGTCAGGCATATAAAAACTTCATTGATCAGTCAACAAAGACTAAAAAGTATAAAGTTTTATACTCAGTAACAATAACTTGTACAAATGAACAATACTTGTACAAATGAACAAAATTATGAAAAACAAGTATATAAACTTTTTTCCTAGACAAGAGTCTTACTATGCAGCCTAAGCTGGCCTAGAACTTAAAATCTCTTGTGTTAGTTTTCCCAATGCTGGGATTACAGGCCAGGGCCTGGACAAACACATAGACTTTTTAAAGAACATTTTGACATGGTCTAGTAAACACAAAGTGCACTTAAACACAGAAAAATTAATTCTGATATCTATGTTAAAGAAACCATTGTTGGTATACAGATATAAGCAAACTAAGAAAGGTGTCTACTGCATCAATATTTGGAAAACTAAAAATGTAAAACACCAGGGTAATAAAATGGAACATACTAATTCAACAGAACAATGAATAACCATTAAAAGAAACAAACGGGAGCTGGAGAGATGGCTCAGTGGTTAAGAACACTAGTTGCTCTTCCAGAGGTCCTGAGTTCAATTCCTAGCACCCCACATGGTGGCTCACAACCATCTATAATAGGATCTGATGCCCTCTTCTAGTATGCAAGTATATATGTACAGCACGCATACATAAACTATAAATAAAATTAAAAAAAAAGAAACAAACATTAACTCTAAAAATTCATGCATTATGGCAACTCAGTAAATATAATAAGCAAATAAAGCTATACCCACAAACTATACTTTCTACAGATATGTTTCTCTCTCTCTCCCTCACTTTTTTTTTTTTTCAACACAGGGTTTCTCTGTGTAGCCCTGGCTATCCTGGAATTCACTCAGCAGACCAGGCTGGCCTCGAACTCACAAAGATCCACCTGCCTCTGTCTCTCAAGTGCTGGGATTTAAGGCAGGCACCACCTCGACCAGCTATGTATTTTCTAAATGGATTACAAATGGACACATATCAAACTGCTTACTCTGGAACAGAGAACACAGAACCACAACTAGAATTCATTATAAACAGTTCTTTTAGAAGGGAAGTGTATCCAACCTGGAGCCTGTGAGGCCACATGAGGCACAACACAGCTAAAAATCCAGTCCAACATAAAATAGTAACCTTATTTAAAATATTGTGGAAGGTTTTTTTCCTTTGCTCGATCATGAACTTCACTGATGACAACACAGCCCAGAGAAGCCAATAGATTAGATACCCCTATTAGCTTATCTATAAAACTAAAATTTAAAAGCAAGCTTCCAGGTAGATATGTACATGATTAAAATCAAATGCAAAATTACCAAAGGAGAGACTAACACTGCTGTGATAGTCTACCTCTCAAAAGAAGTCTTCTCTATTATTTCCAGATTACCAACAAAATATGGAAACAACTGTAGGCAATTGTTACTGTAAGCCTAGACTTTGAAAATGTCTCCTTATACCACCTCAAAAAAGGCAAGAATGAGCTGAATTAGACTTCAAGACGGTGCTGGCTAGTTCTATGTCAGCTGACACACACTATAGTAATCTGAGGGAACCGTAGTTGAGAAAATGCCTCCAAAGATCGAGCTGCAGGCAAGCCTGTAGGGTATTTTTTTAATTAGTGATCAATGCGGGAAGTTCACTGTGGGTGGAGCCACCCTGGACTGGTGGTCCAGGGTTCTATGAGAAAGCAGGCTGAGCAAGCCAGAAGGAGCAAGCCAGTAAGCAGCACCCCTCCATGGCCTCTACATCAGCTCCTGCCTCTAGGTTCCTACCATGTTGGAGTTTCTGCCCTGACTTGGTTTGATGATGAACTGGGATATGGACTTATAAGCCAAATGATTCCTTTCCTCCCCAGGTTGCTTTAGTCATGGTGTTTTATCACAGCAATAGTAACCCTCACTAAGACAAAAGACTCTCCTATATGTAGCATTTTTAAAATTAATTTTCAAAAATTAAAAATTAATCTCCAAGGGTTAAATGATGTTTCACAGGTGTAAAGACAAATTTCCTGTCCCAGAGCTATTCATGGATGCTGGGGAAAGAGGAGTCCCTGTCTTCAGTTCTACACTCACTGATGAGCCCACCAGGCTCCAATGGATAGTCCCACACCCTGGTCACACAGACAGCCCTGATTTAACACAGTGGATAACAAAAAAATATACTATAGGAAAAGGACTTGTAAGAAGGAATAGGGATTGGAAAGGATAAAAGGAAAATAAGTGGGTGGGGAGAATAACTACATGCACTACATACATGTATTAAATTGTCAACAAATAAATTTAATTAATAATCAAAAAAGACATCTAAGCGTGGGGAGCTTCTAGGGAAGAAAGATTTCAACAAGAGAAAAGAGAAGGTGAGAGAGGAATAGGGCCATGAGAAGGTAAAAATGACCACCACTCAATATGCACATGCATGAAAATGTCAAAGAAAAAGCATTTCCAAAGCCTGTTAAAGCATTTGCGCCTGGTTTTTCCCATGGTGCGATGCTTCTACCAGAGCATCTGGAGTGCTCTACCTGAGGGTACAGGCTGCACTTGCTCTGATTCGAGCAGGATGCAATCTGAGCGACTACCCTTCTGTTCACCTGTCAATCTTCCGAACAAGCGTGTCTGACCTCTCACCTAAAGAGCATAAAGACTGTGGCAGGCATCAAGAGGATCTCATTGCAAGCGATGAACTTCAGGACGTTTTGTTGGTTAGCACTTAACTTATCCAAGACGGACCTCAGCAGAGGTAAACTATTTGAACCCTTCGCCTAAAACAAAAGGAGACAAGCATTAGAACTAACACGGCACCTTTAATAACTCACTAATCACCCTAACACCAAACTATGTGGGTGCTCAGGACGTCTCTTTAGAATGGCACCACGTACCTCCCAAGTGCTGGGATTAAAGGTGTGTACCATCACAGGAAGGAGAGGCAGGTAGATCTCTGTGAATTCAAGGCCTGCTTGGCTTACATGGAGACGTCTCAAAAAAATAAAGTAAAAGCCAGGCGGTGGTGGCGCACGCCTTTAATCCCAGCACTTGGGAGGCAAAGCCAGGCGGATCTCTGTGAGTTCGAGGCCAGCCTGGGCTACCAAGTGAGCCCCAGGAAAGGCACAAAGCTACACAGAGAAACCCTGTCTCGAAAAACAAAAAAAATAATAATAATAAATAAATAAAGTAAAACAAGACAACACCCTCCCCGCCAAAAAACATATAAAACAAAAAACCTTACACTGGTATGGTTATACTCAGGCAGTAAGCCAGTGACAGACAGGAGATCTCTGCCAGCTCATCAAACTTAGAGTAATAGGATTTTGGTTTGGTTTTCGAGACAGGGTTTCTCTGTGTAACAGCCCTGGCTGTCCCAGAACTCGCTCTATAGACCAGGTTAGCCTTGAATTCAGAGATCTAGCTGCATCTGCCTCCTGAGTGTTGGGATTAAAGGCATGTGCCACCAGCACTCGAAAGTTACATGTTTTTAAATGAAGATGTGCATTTCAAACTTCAGGGAACTGGAAGAAAATTTTAAGAACAATCCTTTCTACAAAAGCGTCTACAAAAGACCAAAAGATGCTGTTTTATAACACTTTAACAATATAATCTTTAAATTTAAAAATTTCAAATCACTAAAAAAATTTCTAACAAGTTTGTGGGGAAAAAAATGTCTGAAACTCCAAGTCAAACTAACTATGGACAATGTAAAAGGCAAAGAAACAAACAGTCTTACTTACATCAAGGACCTTCTTAGTGTATGTGGCAGCATGAAGCAAAGAAAATAACAAGACTGGGAATATACTCACTGGAGAAGCGGTTAAGGAAAGCTTTGAAGTCACTGAGCACTGTAAGCCCATGCCCACGGCTATGTGCAAAGCAGAGCTAGGCAACACCTGACAGGGAGTTTGGTGGGATGGCTTTTCTTTCATAGCCAGACTTTGAATCAAATGAAGTTCTACCTCATAGGAAGAAGTAAACTTCCTCACTTTCTAAATCTTACCATCCATCTGGGAAGTCAAAAACATTTCTAATAAAGCACCACAAATATCTGCTAAGCAAAGCTAAAATGTAAGCCACCCAAATGATTGAATATAGTTTTCACCCCACATTGGCCATTTTGTTTCTTTAGGATTTATTTATTATTTTTAGTTATGTGTTTGTACCTGCACGAGTTAATGTTCACCATACACACACACACATGCAAGTGCCCTTGGAGGTCAGTGGGACTGGATCCTTTGGAACTGTAATTACAGACAGTTGTGTGTTGCCTGATGTGGGGCTGGGAACCAAACCTAGATCCTCTGCAAGGACAATATGAGCGCTAAGAGCCATCTCTCCAGCGCACTAATTTGGTCTTAAACACAGAAAATCTTCTACAGTGCCTTTACACGAGTCGACATTGTAGACAAAGGTGTCAAAGTAATGTGCTTAAATTCCATTACTTTGAGGAAATATACCTGAGTGCTTTTTTTTTTAACATTTTGAATTTGTAAAAATTCATACTGAATTTGTAAAAAAAGACTATAAATTTCAGCTTACATAAAATCTACCATAGAGGCCGGGCGGTGATGGCGCACGCCTTTAATCCCAGCACTCGGGAGGCAGAGCCAGGCGGATCTCTGTGAGTTCGAGGCCAGCCTGGGCTACCAAGTGAGTTCCAGGAAAGGCACAAAGCTACACAGAGAAACCCTGTCTTGAAAAACCAAAAAAAAAAAAAAAAAAAAAATCTACCATAGGTCTTATTGGCTTTAAATTTTCATATTAAGTCCAATATTTACCTACCTTACACTAGGTAAATACACAATTTTCATCCAATTTTTCTTTTTTCTTTTTCAAGATAGGGTTTCTCTATGTAGCCCTGGCTGTCCTGGAACTCACTCTGTAGACCTGGTTGGCTTTGAACTCACAGAGATCTGCCTGCCTCTGCTTCCCTGGGATTGAAGACGTGCACCATTACCATCCAGCTCAATTTTTCAAAAGAAAGAAAACAGAAATGGATCCACTCCAATTTTTGCCAGGTTAATAATAAAAAACTTGTCAAGTATTTACATGAATGACTGACTATCAATGATGAATGGCATAAACACTAGCCTTAAAATGTTAGTGATAGTAACATCAGCACTAGAAATGAATCGCTATTTTTCTGTACTAGGTAAAGGTATGGCATATCGGGAAATGCTAACTGCTAATAATTTGCATATCAAATTCGTTATCACCTTGACTCACTCAATCCAGTCAGTGAGCAGCTATGCCCCACACATTAGAAGAATCTAAACAGAAACATGCATCCTCCTCTGCAGCCTAAGCTGGCCTCAAACTCTCATTCCTCCTTGCCACAGCTTCCCAGGTGCTGGAATTCCAGGTATACACATGTCTGGCTCCAATTGAAGACTTTTTAATGAATCAGACTCCTTTAAAACTTGAAACTTAGAAACTTCTCATTTTTAAGGCCTATGTGAAACTCTGCTAAAGCTTAAAAAAAATCAACTTAAACTGTGACACCCCCAGACTTGGAGTCTGATTCAGTAACAGAGGCAGTGCCAAAGTATAACCTTCAACAGGAGTCAAGATATCTGGGCTCCAGTTCTGGTTTTCACAAACCTCATTCTCCTAGGCCAAAGTTCATCCTCTGTCAAATGACCACACAGACACCACGGAGCCTTGAATGAGTATTTATCTCCTCTAATTGTCTTCAGTTCACATATCCTTAAGCGATTCATCTTAGCTTTTGTGTCACTTTATTTTTCCAACTTTTGGTTTGGAGACAGGGTCTCACAGAAGCCCAGGCTAGCCTTGACTTCCTACTCTCACTTTCCAAGTGACGAGATTACAGGTGTGTGATTACATGCCTGGTTCAATGTCACTTTTAAATTATTTAGAAAGACACGGAGTGAAAAGGCTACTATTTTATTAAGTGCCAGTCACTGACAGAATAAGGACAATATATCACATTAAGAACAAAGGAATCCCTGCACTTGGGAGGCAGATCTCTGTGAGTTCAAGGCTAGCTTGGTCAACAAAGCGTAGTTCCAGGACAGCCAGGGCTACTACACAGAGAAACTTTGTCTCGGAAAAACAAAACAAAACAAAACAAACAAACAAACAAACAAACAAACAGAGCAAAGGCCCAAATACATTTGTAGTATTCCTTTGGGCCACCTTTGCATATACCCTAATTCCCAATTTCTTTAGGAATTAGATTAGCACTTACTATTGATGGTCTTGTCACTGCTCACTACTTCTCTTCCCCAACTCCTAAGAATTAACCTGCTGAGTCAACTTGCTAGCCTGGTTTTGCTCTTTGAGACAAAGTCACACTACGTAATCTTGGCTGACCTGAAACTAGCTATGTAAACCAGGCTGGCTTTAACCCTCCTGTGCCTCCCACTGCTATGATTACAGGCTTATCACACTTGGCTCTTGTCCTTACTTTCTATTTTACGTTATAGCAAATTATTTTCACAAGATTAATTTTTTTTGTTCCTAGGTCACTGGTAGCTGGGGTAGCCAAAAACTTTTTTTCAAGTAACAAATTTGTAGGGCTAGAGAGATGGCTGTGGGTTAAGAACACTGGCTGCTTTTACAAAGGACCTAAATTTATTTCCTATCACCCACCCAGTGGCTCACAACTGCCTACAACTTCAGTTGCAGGGTTTCAACACCCTCTTCTGATCTCCACAGGCATCAAGCACACATGTTGTACATACATACACACAGGCAAAACCCTCATACATGTAAATGTGCGTGTTTTTGAAAAATTTGCATATTCCCACCAAGATATGGAATTGAAATATGAATATGAAATATGAAATAAAGATTTAAATACTAAATTCATGTATAACCTTGTGCTTTGAATGTTAATTGTTAAATACCTGCTAGGCTTACAAGGCAAGAATATTGAGAGACTAAGCTTAAATTCCCAAAACAGCTCTACAGAGTTTAGATTTCAAATTTTGGGGACAGAAATTTGATATTAATACATCTCCACATAAATGACAGACTAAAAGCCAAACAAACAAGCTTTCTGAAACATCATTACTGTATCCTTCCAATAGAAAAACAATCAAGACATCTCCTACATGCTTAGCTGGCAATTTCACTGTCCTGAGTATGAAAAGGATACTTGTAACGGGGTAGGAATTGACGAAAATGAGTGAATACAGCAGGTAGTGACAGCTGTCCTCTAACAAGGCCTGAGCCAGGAATGCTCTGCTTAACTGGAAGTGTGGTAATCTCTGATGCAGCCTCAGAGCACTGGTGAGAGCATTTGCCAGCAAAGCACGCTGGTAAAAGCTTGCTGCTTCATGCAACCTGAAAATTACCAGAGGAAAAGTTATCATGAGACATCAACAACTACCAGGGCTCTTCTTCCTTTGTGAATTGCATCATAATTGCACAACACCTAAATCATTTAATTGTCAATAGAAAATAAATTACACGAATGTACTCCACATTCTGGGAAACATCACTTCAAATACATATCTAACTGTATAATATAAAGCATTCACTCTATCAAGTTAAAAAAGTAAGAACTGCAAAAACCATGACTGTCAATGAGCAGTCAAACCACAATAAAGCATCCCCCAATTGGTATTACCAGATCACTGTTGATTTTAATGGGGTTTGTGTTCATTAGTTCTATGCCATTTACATTTTAACAATTCTTTTTTTTTTTTTTTTTTTTTTTTTTTTGGTTTTTCGAGACAGGGTTTCTCTGTGTAGCTTTGCGCCTTTCCTGGAACTCACTTGGTAGCCCAGGCTGGCCTTGAACTCACAGAGATCCGCCTGGCTCTGCCTCCCGAGTGCTGGGATTAAAGGCGTGCGCCACCACCGCCCGGCATTTTAACAATTCTTAAAGCTAAAAAGCATTTCACACATGCCGACTTGAGTCAGAAACATGGTAATACGTACCCAAGAAGAGGCAGGACAAACAAAGCGGAGCAGTACACTGTGAACAAGCGAGAAAGCCACATTGCTGTGTCCAGTTTATTGGTCATCATGAATTGCTAGATTTGAAAAGAAAAATATTATGGTAAACTAAGTCCTAATTATGTTAAGGACAATTTATGCACTTTTATTCCTATGAAGGCTATTTTAAGAACCAGCTTATAACATTTGCTTTCTAGATTATTAAGTGGAAACTCATGGTACTTAACTGCTTCTTCACATATATGCTGTGGAAGGTATAAGAAGCACTTTCAGAAAAAAATCAGGACAGTAATTCAACTATACAAAATTTTCTGTGCTATTTCAATATTTACAATAATGGCTCTATCTATTTTAAAACAACATTAAATAAGAACTAATGGCCCTCAAGAGAACTATAATGTCTATTCTTAGAAAAATCGCAAACCCAAATAGGCCCCAGAACTGAGTAAGGCATCAAATAATAGGTTTGGATTAAATAAACCATTACAAAGAGAGAGGTAAAATCATTGCAGGAATTAGTGCTGAAGTCATCAGTCTATAGACTATCTGTCATGGACATGCAGAAGGGCACTCAAAACATGCCTGTCAAGTATGAAATGGTACCTGCTTCTCAGATCATATGACTCTCTGCAATCCACTACAGGCACAAGCTTTACCCTATTATCCGTGGACCTAGATTAAGCTTATCATGAAAGCAAGAACTTAAAATCTGCTTTATCACTTACATGGACCTCATATTCATTTCTAAAGAGGCTTTTATATTTTTAACTACAATGTTCAAAAATAGTTAATACCAAGATACAAACATATGTGGGTATATAAACAGAAGTCTCATAATACATATCCTCATTATATGTGACGGAATTTTTTTCTTCTAGTTGGTACTTCCAATAAACTGATTTTTAAAACACATTCATGCATCTATCCGATGTTTTTAAATACTACTTTTAAGCAATTTCATTCTGGTTTTCTGCATGTGTAAAATTTTTTTTTAGGAAAAATACAAGTATATTTAAAATTCAAGGGCATTATTACATGCCTTTTAATTACATACTAGCAACATCAAGAATATAAAACATGCTGCTAGCCTATTCTATTGAGATCTAGCTATTATACTGTGATGCCTCTAAACCTAACTGATTATAGCAGCAGTCAAATGCAAGGCTGACTCTAGCTTACTATGCTCAGTTTCTTTAGAGCATTCTCTTTAAAACCCATTTGATGGGCCATCAAGACAGTCCAGCCCAGGCTGCCAAGACTGACGACTGGAATTTGAACCCTGAGACCACCATGGAAGCCGAGAACTGACTATCGTAGGTTTTCCTCTGATCTCTATACATTCCACCCAACAAAATAAGTATCTGTGTAGGGTTTTCACTCGTCAGGAAGTCACTGAATCATCCTTTTCAGACATCTTTTTTAAAGATTCATTTTTATTACTTTTAATTATGTGTTATGTGTATGTGAATACATCTGTGTGGTGTATACAGTGACCTATGGAGACCAGAAGATCCCCTGGAGCCAGAGTTACAGGGGCTTGTGAGCAACTGGTAGGTGCTGAGAACTGAACGAGGGTCCTCTGAAAAAGCGGCATTCACTTTTAAACACTGAGCCCATCTTTCCAGTCCCTTATCCGGGTCTTCTTGATGTAGGTACGTTCTATTACACAATACAGCAGCTTAAAAGGCACATGGTGGTTTAAGTTTTTAAGTGTGAACTGCCTAATATATACAGTTCCAACCCCCCCCAAATTATTTTAATGAATCTTTGGATTGAACACTTGAGGGCAAATTATTCACACAGTCCCAAAGTATTAAGATAGACAACTTTTTTTTCTTTTTTTCTTTTTTTTTTTTTTTTTTTTTGGTTTTTTGAGACAGGGTTTCTCTGTGTAGCTTTGTGCCTTTCCTGGATCTCGCTCTGTAGACCAGGCTGGCCTCGAACTCACAAAGATCCACCTGCCTCTGCCTCCTGAGATTAAACTCCTGAGATTAAAGGCGTGCGCCACCACCGCCCGTCTAAGATAGACAACTTTTTAATTATAAAGGGGAAAACTGTATTTTTGCAATGGTGAACCGGTTGAGGTATCACCTTAAACATCACACCTGAATTCCCCAAACAGAGTCAACATAAAATGGTTCTTGTCTTGAGGACACAATCAGTCATGTAACTCCAGTTTCTGGATCACTCTGCAAAACAGGTCTAGACACTGCAACTACCTGTGTCTTCAAAACCCAAAGAGGAACTTCCGTTGATTGAGAGTCTCGAGGTAAGACTAATACATACAGTGGCTGAACTCTAAGGAGGGGAGGTGCCAATGGACGATGAAGGAAATCCGAACATGAACTACGTATTAGGTTACCATCAGCGTTAACCTTCCCAAATGGAGTGAAGAGGCGAACACTACTTAGCATTTGTGGGTTAGCAAGAATGTCAAACGGGTCAGCAAAATAGGTGTGTGTATACGGAGGTGCTGTCAAATGTTTTTAAAAAAAAAATCAAAAATTCAGTTTAAGGACTAAATGACAAGATGTCTCGGACAGAGCAGTACAACAACACTTTTCAGTTATCAAGTTTACAAAAGGGTAGTAGGCGTCCCCCTAGTAGACGACCAACTGAAGAAGAAAACACACCGCTCTCTCCTTTTCGGAATTTCTTAAAAAGGCTTAAAGGAGGTACAAAGGGCACTACTACGCGCCCCACGAGGCGTGCGGGTGGCAGCCTCTGCCTCAGATGGCACCTTCAACCTTGGGACCGGAGACAACCGGAGACTGAGCTGCGGGAAGGCGCGGGGAGGCTGCGGGAAGGCGCGGGGAGGCCCCGTGTCCCCGCAGACAGGCCGACGGCCACCTGCTCCAACGCCGGCCTGCAGCGTCGCTTTGGAAACAAACCTGGAGCTCCTCTCTGGGCCCCCGCCACTCCCTCACCCCAGCCCCGCAGGCAGCGGCTTCTAGAACGCTCCGGCCCCTCTCCCAACACTTCCTGCTCCTCGCCAACTCCCGCGGATGGAGCCGGGAGGGAGACCAGGCCGCTCACTCACCACAGCGCCCGCCCCTTGGGGGCCGTTCGGGGTCGTATCCGCCATGGGAGACACGCAGGGAGCCCGGGACGCTGAGACGGCAGAGAAAAAGAAGAGCAAAAAACGTCAGTGCTGGGGCGACGACCCTCCGACCCGCTTCCAGAGCCCGCCGGAACGGAACCCCAAGCCCCCGGAGCAACGGGGCCTCCCGGCCCCCTGCAGCACACGGCCCCGGAGCCCCCACGGCACCCGGGTGCTACCTGTCCCACTCGGTCCAGACCGACGCTGTCTTTTTAGAAAGACCCAAGCGAAGGCAGAGCTTCCGAATGAGGCCCTAAAGGGCCCGACCAACGCCGCCGGCTCCCGGGGTTGCAAAACCGGAAGTGCCCCTTTCGTTTCCGTGTGAGGGAGGTGGGGACGTTGAGGGTCACCGGGAGTTGTTTCCAGAGGCATGACGGGAAATGCAGTTTTTCTTCTTGTTTTGGTTCCACCTGCCCTAGTGGCCAATTGGCCTAGAGATCTAAGAAGTGAAACCGGTGAAGCAATTTTTGTCTTATCCAGGACTCAGTCGATTCTCCTTGCCGGCTTCCAAACCTCAAAAATCTACTTCCGTATACGGAAGCTTCCGAAATATGTATGATCCTTCCAGACAGGGATTCACTAACCCCTATGATTTAGTTTCTTTCAAGCTCTTGTGAAATCTGCTAGGTGACAGGCATTACGCTTGGCATGGAGAATATGAACATAACCTGAGAGACAACAGAGTAAATGGAAATCACAGCAAAAACTTGTATAAAATACGGGCATAAGCTGAGTTAATCGGGGGTGGAGGGAGTTTCCTGGAAAAGATCATTCTGACCCTAAATCTTGAAGGAAAAGGAAAACTTGGTTGAAAGGGGAAGGAGATTCCAAATAACGGAAAAGAGCATGTAAAGTAACAGAATAGTCAGAAGACAGTTTGGTGTGAACTGAAGGAATGTGAATGGATCTGGGGGATGAAAGATTGGCAGTACTGAGAGGCAGGATGTGCTAACAGAAAAACATTACTAGCGGAGGGGGTGTCAGAAGGGGTTGGAAGGGGAGAAATGATGGAATAATATTTTAATTAAAAATACATTTTTAAAAAGGCATCTGAACTTAACCCCGCAATCCAGAGAGCCACACTACACAGTTTAAGCAGAAGTGTGACATCATCAGGCTTAGAAAGTTCATGGGGAGGCCATTGCACGCAATTAGGGAGAGACGTGAAGAAATCCTGGACTGTGGTGATGGCGTGGGAGAAGAGAAAGAGAAAGATGACTTGAACGTGGCTGCCACAGTTTGGTGACTGGCTAGATAAAGGTATGCAGGGGAAGGGCAGTCATCTGCTGGGACCTAGAGAAGAGGCGGAAGGAAAAATGAGAAAAAGATTGAGAATAAAGCATGGAGGGACTGAGGAGGGGCGCAGACTAAAGATCTAGAGAACAAGTCAGACCCCAACTGGGAAACCGTGCATCTCTGTGCTCCTACTCTCTCAGAAGTGTAGTCATCTTCATGACGCATAGGTGCCCAGGGGCTAGTCAGCTGCTGCCTAGGAGTCAAAGGTGCTCTGTAGAAATGGAAGCTTTGTTGGCCAATAGCCACATTCAGATCCCCAGAATCTCCAGCGTAGGTTACCTGTCCTTCCAGCTCAGCTAACATGTTATCTTCTCTTCACTGCTCATGTATCATTTTCCCCACAGTTTATATTGATCATGGTCAAGTACTTGTTTTGAACTATTTGTTTAACCTGCCTCTCTCACCCTGTGTGTGTGTGTGTGTGTGTGTGTGTGTGTGTGTGTGTGTGTGTGTGTGTATACACATGCACTCATGCATGTCTTGGTTCACTCAGGGTATTAAAACAAACACAACAGACTGAGTACTTTAAACAACATGACTTCTTTTTCCTCACAGTTCTGAATGCCAAGAAATCCTAAATCGTTTTATCAGCAGGGTAGATTTCATTCTAAGACTTAGTTTTGCTGACTGAATCAGTGATCTTATTAATCTTAGTAGCTGAATTTGGTTTCCCTCTGCCTCTTCTGCAGTCTCAGATTTCCTGAATATAAACTGAAAAGAACCCTGGCTATTGGCTTATGGTGTACTAAAAAAGCTTTTAAGAAGGAATAGTATTTGAACAGACAAAAATTGTGCTGGTTTGAATGAAAATGATCACTATAAGGCTCAGGTACTTGAACCCTTGGTCCCCGGTTGGTGGACCTGTTTGGGGGAGGCTTAGGGGGTGTGGTCTTGTTGGAGGAAGTTTGTCACTGGAGATGGACTCTGAGAGTTTAAAGACTCATGCCATTCCCAGTTACTCTCTTCTCTCTCTCTCTGTGCTTCCTGCTGTGGCTCAAGATGTGACTTCTCAGCTTGCTATTCCAATAGCTGCCACGGCCTCCACTTCCCTGCCATGATGGACTCTCATTCCTCTAGAAGCAGAAACCCAAGTCAGCTCTTCTCTAAGTTCCCTTGCTCATCACACCAGAAAAGTAACTAGTACAGAAGTAGATAGCAATGCGAAGTCTGATTTACAATCAAGTTATCCCTTCAGCCTTCCCACTCTTAGAAATAGCCAGATTTTCTCCTTCTGTTCTTGTCTCCTCTTAGAATATGAAAATCTCAAAAGCAAATGATGTCTATTTCTAAATCCTTCCTCAAGCTTCAAACAAACTGTGAGAGCTGATGTTATTATAATACAGTTTCAGGCCTTTTGGGGATAGTAGAAAAAACTAAGTCCACAGTCAGAGCTGAAACTGCTCTGCTAAGATACCAAAACAAAGATTTTGCCAAGAGAGTGTTCTCATCCTTATCCTTGATATTTCCCTCTCTCTCTCTTCCACCCTGCTCCAACTTCAAAAAGTATTTTAATCACATTTATTTATGAGTCAGGGCAGGCAGACCATGGCATGTGCTTGGAGGCCAGAGGACAACTTGCAAGAGTTGGTGATCTACCATGTGAATCCCAGGTTCAGACTCTGGTAATGTGATGGTTAACATTACATTTAAGTTTTTAATTACTATGTTTAATATATATAGATATAGGTATAGATATATTGTGATATATGTGTGTGTGTGTGTGTGTGTGTGTGTCACAAAATGCCTTAGCATGTAACCCCCCAGCTTGTACAGCTATAACCTGTCAGCCCATTCCCCTTTTTTCCCAGATGTTGAAAACTATTCTTAAGTTGACCGAACTGGTAAAATTTGCTGTTCTTGCAAGATAATAGGTCATAAGACTAACGGCTATTTCTGCTCTTGTATAATCAAACTCTGCTCAAAAAGATGACTAGTACGACTGCATGACATGCATGTTAAAATAAGACCCTGCCCATGCTTAGGCAAAATCCATGTAATCTTGTGGGGTTTGCCTTTATAAACTCTGGGCTGAGATGGCTCAGAGCTGTATCTTGGGAGCTCTCCCAGGTGAAACCCTGGTGCCAGGTATGAGTGCCAGTACCTAAATAAAAAAACCTCTTCTTGCTGGGGGATAGTGGGGCATGCCTTTAATCTCAGCACTCAGGAGGCAGAGGAAGGTGGATCTCTGTGAATTCAAGGCCAGCCTGGTCTACAGAGTGAGTTGGAGAACAGCTAAGGCTACACAAAGAAGCCCTGTCTCAAAAAGCCAAAACCCAAAGCAAAACAAAAGGTCTCTTCCTATTAAAATTTTTTTTTTTTTGGTTTTTCGAGACAGGGTTTCTCTGTGTAGCTTTGCGCCTTTCCTGGAACTCACTTGGTAGTCCAGGCTGGCTTCGAACTCACAGAGATCCGCCTGGCTCTGCCTCCCGAGTGCTGGGATTAAAGGCGTGCACCACCACCGCCCGGCCCTATTAAAATTTATTCACGGTCATGGTGAATCTCTGAGCAACCCCAAACCCATAACAATAGTCAGGCTTGGCAGCAAGTACCTTTATCACTGAGCCATCTTGCTGGCCCAAGACATCTTTTTTCAATAGACTTGTGGCAATCTCCTGATTGCCAATACAGTAGTGTCCCCTCATGTGAGATTTCACTTAATGATGCTGCAAGTCAATTTGTAGTCAGCATGGTAAAAAAAAAAAAATGTAACTGAAATCCCAGAAGAATCTGGGTGTTGTGGTGCACGTCTGTAATCCCATTCTTGAGAGATAGGGAGAGGAGGATCAGGAGTTTATGGTCATCCTCAGCTCCAGGGTGAGTTTGAGACCAGCCTGGGCTAGGCGGGATTTTGTCTTTAAAATGGCAAAGAAAATCTCTGGGGCTGGGGGGATTGTAAGTCTTAAACTGCGCACTGTTTTGAGTGACATGGTCGAGCTTTATGTCATCTCAATTTAAAACAAAGCAGAGGCCCCTCCGGTCAGCTTGTCAGGTCAGCAATAGCCTAACCCTGTATCACAGTGCCTGTGTCATCCACCTCATCTCCTGACACAGGTTTTGTTCACACACACACACGCACACGCACACGCACACGCACACGCACACGCACACGCACACACACACACCCCTCTCTTCCTCTCCAAGGTCTCACTCTGTAGCCCTGGCTAGTCCGGAACTCACAGAGATCCACCTGCCTTTGCTTCCCAAGGGCTGGGATTTAGAGGTAATGGCCACCAACCACACCAGGCCTAACTTTGCATCATCCTCGAGTCACAGGCACAGTACATGAGGATATTTTGAGAGAACACATACATATAACTTATGAAGTATATTGTTGTGATTGTTCTATTTTAGTCTCAATATTTTACTGTGCCTGCTTTATGAATTAAACTTAATCACAGGTATGCATGTACAGGGGAAGAAATGCAATATCTAGATGAGGTATGCATGTACAGGGGAAGAAATGCAATATCTAGATGGGGTTAAGGGCTACTAAAATTGCAGTTCTAAGCCTCCATTGAGCACCTTGGAATACGTCCTCCATGGGTACGGAGGAATTACTGCAACAAAGAAGATTTTGATAACAGCTTTAATAATCTAAGCTAACACATGAGAAATCACAGGCTGGATCATAGAGCAGCTGCGAGACAAGACGGAGACAGATGACCCCTTCTTGAGTCACACCTAGATTCAAGAGTTCAAATAACATCAAAGAAGCCTGTCCTCCTCGGCTTCCCCCCTAAACTGATTTCATTGTCAAACTGGTTTCTCCCACAGGTTAGCCCATGTTCCACCAGCGCAGCAAAGAACACCTCACACCAAGTGACCTTGCCCGGGGCTTCTAGGTGACCATCCAGGGTTCGTCTTCATGGCACCCAATTTGTTTTTACAGAATTCCTAAGCCAGCCGTTTGTCCAAAAATATAGTCAACGAAGTTTGGATCATTCACCCACCAAAGGGGGATGAATAGAATTATTCTCACCCGAAAGTCAAGACTGTTGCTAGTAGAAAACGTATGGGTGTCAGAGGAGGCCAAAATGATACATTTAAAAAAAAAAAATTTTAGCATATGCTTTTTTGTAATTCATTTTTTAATGTCTGCCAATTACTTACCTTAAGGTTCCTCACAGGCTCAGAGTCCATTCCTAAGTGTTACCCAGACTGCATTAATTGAAAGTAAGAAAATCTTGCTGTAACACACCTCACAAACTGAAGCGGTTGTTTCACAACAGGTCATGACTCCTTTTGCCTAGAAACTGGCTGAGGGAGCAAGAATTGATTGCAGAGTTATTGATGACTTGGCTCGCCCCGGTTTTCGGGGGCGGGGGAGGGGGGGTTCAAGTCATCAATTTGCTCATGCCCACTCCCGGCAGTGATTAATAACCCTGTGGTGGGCAGAGCATCTCTCATAAGCGCTGAGTCATTCACCTGGCTGGCATACTCTCCTACTTACATTAGCAGTCTAAAAAAGTAAGCTCCAGAGGGTCCACAGAGGTAGCTTGGTATGGGGGTCCTAATAAATGAGGTCTACTGCCACTTTTAAAGCCTACATTTAATGGGATGCTGAGGCTCTAGGGCTTGTACGAGCCTCCATGTCTGGGCCTTCGTCTGGGGTTATACATAAACTCTAAGTTGCAGGTAACTATTTTCTATTGTGTTAGTGTCCTGTCTCTGCTATTAAAGTGAGCCACAGGTTGGGCGGCTCCGAACAATGTATTTATTATTAATGTGATGCTGGGGATCGGGAACCCCACACAAGGCTTGCTGGGTTGAGGTCCAGAGTTCTGCCGGGCTCCATTTCTTTCTGGATGCCCCCCCGGGGAGAATTTACTCCCTTAAGTTTTCCAGATGTCACTGCCCACTTGATTCCTTGGTTCTTCGACCCATTTCTCCATCTTCAAAGCCGGCAGTGCTCCGCCGTTCTGAAGTTTTCCACAGTCACAAACCTCTTCGGCCACTTTCTTACACTTTAAAGACCCTTGTGATTAATTACCTTGAGCTGAGCTGAGCAGTCCAGGATAGTCTCCCTATAAGGAAGTCAGATGTAGAGCCGATCTTCATTCCATCCGCAGCCATCATCCCCTTTGTGGTGTAACCTAACCTAATTCCAGGTTCTGAGGACCGGGGTGTGGGGAAAAGTGACGTTACTCTACTTAATGCATCTATAAGCATGCAGATGAATTCTGCCTGAGTGAGGACTGTACTGCATTGTCTACCTGCCTCTTCCCGAATAAAAAGCCAGTTTGTTACAATTCATAAAGTCACTTGAATATTTATTTTGTTGTACCCAGAGTCCCCCAAAGACCACCAAGAGACTGAACCCGATGCAAAAGCCAGAGTCTTTGTATTGTAACTCTCCGTCTATCTGACTCAGCAGCAGGGTAGCAATGGGGCAAGATTTTGCATTTTTTTTTTTTCAAGACAGGGCTTCTCTGTGTAGTTTTGGCGCCTGATCTGCTTGCCTCTGCCTTCCACGTACTAGGATGAAAGGCACGTGCCACAAACCAGCTGAATATTACTTTGGTCCACATACATTTTCAGCCTTTGACTCTTCATTTCAATCAGCTTTAGCAGCTTTCCTAATTCTCTCATTAATTAGTGAGCTACATAAAATCTCTGCCCTGGGTGTGTACACACACACACACACACACACACACACAGTAGATATATTCTAATGCTTCTAAAATGAAAAATCACCTCCAATCCACTTTTGCATGAGTTTCAGCCTGTGTAGAGGACGGCCCTGGCAGGAAATGGGCTGTAATAGCTATGGACGAACGTTCGAGATTGGGTCACTACTCCCTGGCTCTCGGTTTTATGCCACAACCAACTAAAACAACAACAACAACAAAACCTTCCTACCCATTGTTTTATCTGGAACGCAGAAAAGTCTTGCAATCTCCTTTTTAAAAAGAAAACTGACAAATGGCTGCCACCCTACTTCCGGTCACTGATACACCAGTAGTACTCTACGGGGTTGAATAAAAGTTAAGCCTATCTGCTGAAAATGTAAACATTGTTACTCTCACCAAGGCCATGGGAGAGTTCTTCATTCTGGTGAATGGCAGTTCTGCTGCTCTGTCCTCTTTCACCTCGAACAGCCCTAACACAACAACTGGATCGGAATTTTACCCTCGCTACTGAAATACAACCTCCTAAAGCATAAAACTTCCCGGTAAGCATGTAGCCAGCAGGATCCAGGGGACAATGAGTTTAGCACTCACATATTACTAACCCCAAGCCCTTTTATCATTTTATCATGGGGGACTGGATAGCAACGCTATAGACCAAGATTTTGCAATCAACAAGCTAAAAAAAAATAACTAGGCAGGTATGATGGTACAAGCCTTTAATACCATCACTCAGGAGGTGAAGGGAGAGGATCAGGAGTTCAAGTCCAGCCTCAGCTACTTGTTGGCCCTGTCTCAACAAACAAAAACAAAATAACGTGGCCCTACCTCAGCCAGGTTAGTCCATGCTCCTGTGCTACCACCAAGGGCCATATGGATGCCCATGGTCTGGGCCAACGACTGAGACCATGTTGGTGTCTGAGGGCCACGCTGTCACCAAGGTCACGTTGATCTGGGTGGCCTGTGCTGGCATGGTGATGTCCTGGCTGAGGCTGTGGCCAAGGGCCATGTCTGGGTTCATGGCCATACTTAAGCTGGGGTCTGTGTTGAAGTTCATGTCCCATGTTACCACTGGGGTTCATGAGAGAGCTGGCCTCGGTCGGTGGCCTGGGCACTGGAGAACTGGTTCTGCCCCTCACTGGACATCTCAGCAGGAGAGCTGTTCCCCCACCCCAACTGGCCCCAATGGTGTGGGTAAGGGAGAGCTGGCCTCCACCTTCCTTGGCCCTGGAAGAACTGCCTAGAGAAAGCTGATCCTAACCCTGCTTGCGGGGGTGGGAGGATGGGAAGGGATGGGGGGGTGGGAATGACCCAGCAGGCCCAGATTGGCTAACACAGCTAATACCCAGGCCCACATCCAGGGCTTTGGGTTGGCCCACTTCAACATCTACCCCATCTATGACCTGCTAGAGCCTGTGAAGGGACTAGTCCTGTGGAACCATAGCTGCAAGATCTCCATGACTCGGGAAGCAGCAGGATATCCTAGAGAAGTTTCTGTGAGGGTCCAGTATTGATGGTGCACCAGACCAACAACTCACTGCAATGAACGTTTGCAAGTAAAACTCTTTGGGCAAAAGGATATACTTCATGACACACCACAGCTCCCAAGGTCACTATGACATGAATATGTGCTAAAGAGGTGGGAAAGATGGAGGAGGAAAAGCTTTTTTTAAAAATTATTTTATTTTATTTTATTTTATTGGGGGGCTACAGGAGTGGAAGGCAGACAGGGAGGGACTAGGAAATGAGTGGGATTGGGGTACATGATGTGAAATTCCCAAAGAATCAATCCAATGCATTATGTTACAAAGAAAAGAGAGGAAAAAAATTACTATGTATTAGCCAGTAGAAAAGGTATTTTTCTATGAAAGATAATGCCAGGCATTGTATTCATGATCAGAAGGCGAAGTCCTCTGCCCACTCTATTCCTGGCAAACCCAAGAATCTCCTTGTCTCACCGTCGTTGACCTTGGGCTCTGATGCTTGCATTGCTTAGTCATGTGAAAGCAGTGAGCAGATATGGTTTTGTATTTATCTAGGTAAGGCTGACTTAACAAACGATGTGAATGAGAGGGCTTAAACAGTAGGAATTTATTTACTCACTGAGGGCTGGAAGGTCAGAATCAGTTCAGGTCATGGCCAGGGGTGAAAGAGGGCTCTATTCCTGGCATCCACTCTCCTGCAGTGTCTTCACAAGGGGGAAGAGAGGACAAGAGGAAAGAGAGAGAGAGAGAGGGAAAGAGAGAGAGAGAGAGAGAGAGAGAGAGAGAGAGAGAGAGAGAGAGAGAGAGAAGATAAATGTTTTTGCGTTTACTCTCCTTAGGACAATAATCCTCTACTGAGCCCCCCCCACACCCCCATTCATGACCTCAACTAAACTTAATTTACTGTCAAGGGTCCCATGTCCAAATACTGCTACATTAGGAAGTAGGACTTCAGTATGTTTTGCAGGAAAACAGTTTGGTTCACGGCAATCAGGAAACATATGTACCAGATTTTTCTACTTTTAAATGTTTACAGATGATGGGCCGGGCGGTGGTGGCGCACGCCTTTAATCCCAGCACTCGGGAGGCAGAGGCAGGAGGATCTCTGTGAGTTCGAGGCCAGCCTGGTCTACAGCGCGAGATCCAGGAAAGGTGCAAAGTTACACAGAGAAACCCTGTCTCGAAAAAACAAAAAAACAAAAACAAAACAAAAAAAAATGTTTACAGATGATGACATCATCATGAACAGAGAAGACTATACAAACCTATGTTTGCCTCTGAAGTGTTCTATCAAGTTGCTAGATGGTATAACCTTTAATTTTGAAATGGTGGCTCTCGGCACTCCCCTGTTCCCTCACTGTGGTGATACTTTGTTTGTGATCTAACAAGTAAAGCTTGCCTAAAGATCAGAGGGCAAAGCCAGTCACTAGTTAGCCATAGAGGCCAGGCAGTAGTGGCACACACCTTTAATCCTAGCACTCGGGAAGCAGAGGCAGATGGATCTCTGTGAGTTCAAGGCCCCCCTGGGCTACATGAGATTAATCCAGTCTAAAAGAGAAACGGAGCCAGGTGGTGATGGCTCACACCTTTAATCCCAGCACTAAGGAGGTGGAGACAGGAAGTGATATGGCTGGGCAGAGAAAGGAATATAAGGCAGGAGGAGACGGAAGCTCAGTCATTTCAGCTGAAGAGTTGGTGAGGTGAGAGGTGGCTGTAGCTTGTTCCTTTGTCTCTCTGATCTTTCAGCATTTACCCTGATATCTGGCTCTGAGTTTTTATTAAGACCAATTAGGATTCGTGCTACACTTCACCTTTGCTTTTCTTGTGTTTTGATGCCTCTTCTCTGGAATTTGCTGAACTACAGTCAAGCTTTCCTCTCAAATTACTAGAACAGTAGTTCTCAACCTGTGGGTCCTGACCCTTTTGGGAGTCAAGGAATTGTTTCACAGGGGTCATCTAAGACCATCAGAAAACACAGATATTTACATTATGAGTCATAACAGTAGCAAAATTACGGTTATGAAGTAGCAGTGAAAACTATTTTATGGTTGGGGGTCACCACAACATGAGGGACTGTATTAAAGGGCCACAGCATTAGGAAGACTGAGAACCACTTAATCTAGATCCTAACTGTCTTCTAAAAACGAAATACTTTCTTTTTTGTTTGTTTGTTTTTGTTGTTTCAAGACAGGATTTCTCTGAGTAGTCCTGGCTGTCCTGTAGCTCGCTCACCCTATAGACTAGGCTGGCCTCGAACTCACAGAGATCTACCTGCCTCTGCCTCGAGAAAACTGAGATTAAAGGAGTGTGTCAGCACCACCTGGAAGAAACATTTTCAGTTATATAATTGAAGTTAACAATACCATGCAAATATTTGTTAATTTTTAAAAATTATTCTATTTTAAGTGTATGAGTGTTTTACCTGTGTTTATTTCTATGTACCATGTGCATCCTTTCTGTCTGCAAAAGCCAGAGAAGGTGTCAGATCCCTGGAACTGGAATTATAGATTGTGGGTGCTGGGAATCAAACCCAGGTCCTCTGGAAGAGCAGCCAGTGCTCTTAACCTCTGTGCTATCTCTCCAGACCCAAATATTTGTTAAATATTTGGTAAATATTGGTAGTAATATGGTTATTATAAACTGAATAATGCTTTCTTGTTTTCTTCTGTCTTTTTTTTTTAAGATAGGTGTCATGATATAGCCCTGGTTGACCTATAATTCACTATGTAGACCAGACTGACCTTGAACTCACAGAGCTCCTTCTGCTTCTACCTTCTGAGTTTTGAGATTAAAGGGGCACACTACCATGACCAGCCCCTTTCAAATACACACACACACACACACACACACACACACACACACACACACACACACATATATATATATATATATGTTTAAACCCTAATTCCCAGTACTTTAGAATGGGATGGGACTTGAAAACAGGGTCATCGCCAATATAATTAGCCAATGGGAAGTCATAGTGGAGTAGGATAAACCCCTAATCCAGTCTGACTAGCGTCCCTGTAGGGAGATGGCCATGTGAAGACAGAAGGTTGTTGAGATGCATCTCCAAAGCAAGATGTGTCAAAGATGGTTACAAACTACCAAAAGCCAGGAAGAAGTAAGAAGGAATCCTATTCAGTTTTCAGAGAGACAGAGACAGACAGACAGACAGACAGACACACACACACACACACACACACACACACACACACACACACAGAAACAGCAGCCTACTGACACCTGCTTAGATTTACAGTTTCCAGAGCTACGAGACAACTCATTTCTGCTGATTTAAGCCACTGTTTTCAGTGCCTTCTTATGGCAGTCCTAAGAAATGGCTACCATTGTCTATCTTCTAGAATTTTAATAAGATATTTTCAGGCATTTTATATTCTTAAATTTGCATTCATTTTGTTCTTGTTTATATATGGTGAGAAAACAAAAGATCATCAGAATTTATTATTTATTATTTTTAATTTTTTTGTTTTCTTTTGTTTTGTTTTTCCAGACAGTTTCTCTGTGTAACAGTTCTGGCTATCCTATCCTGGAAGTCACTGTAGACCAGACTAGACTTGAACTCACAGAGATCCGCCTGTCTCTGCCTCCTGAGTGCTGGGATTAAAGGTGTGCACCACCACCGCCCAACTTACTATTTATTTTAAAAATGCACTTTGCTGGCAAAGTGAGTCACAGCAAGAAAAATCTAGACAAAGACAGAGATAAATATGTTGTTTTATTTAATCCAAGAAGATAAAGAAATTATTTGCTATATAATGTGGCTTATTGCCAGAGGAGTTGTTTGGAAAACAATTATAAGTACATTAAAAATGACATTTACAGAATCAACTATCAAATTATTTGCAGAATACATTTAAAATTAAATTTTCCTTCCCAAGTCCAATATCAAAGAACATCATTAATATTGTTTACAATATTAATTATGCAAAGTAGGTACAAGATGGCAGACTCACAAATAAATTGACAATTCAGGTAGAAACTATTCACTCTAAAAGGCCCAAGCAGTCTCTTTGAAATACTGCTTCAAATACCGAGATGACATTCAAGGATCGTAGAAGTTTCAAAAGCCCTATATATCACTGAAATCATTTTCAAGATTAAAACATTGCTCTACATCCTGTCACATCATAAAACAAACTATACCCTCCCTTGACTTCTATGAAGAAACTCAAGAATGCCTAACCCAAATTCCTTTGGCAATAAATAGCCCCTCTGTATTCAGAAAGTCCTCAAGGGGGACAGGATACACTGAGATAAGACTCACAGGTTAGTCCTCATTTGTCTAGAAATCAAAAGCAGTGCAGGGCTGAGGAGGTGGCTCAGCTTGTGTATTAGTTACTTTTCTATGGCTGTGATGAAACACCATGACCATGGCAACCTACAGAAGAATATTTGGTGATATTTTATTTGTGCTGAAATGTGATATTTTATTTGTATGCTAATAAATAAAGTTGCCTGGAGATCAGAGGTCAAATAGCCATAAAACACAAGTCAGGTGGTGGGAGCATACGCCCTTAATCTGATCACATGGCAGACAGAGTCTCTGTGTGGTCAAGGACACAGTCAAGTGTGGTGACACGAGCCTTTAATCCCAGTACCAACCATAGAGACCTGGAGGTCTGTACAGACAGGCAGTGACGAGGAAGTCATGTGGCTAGGCTTAGAGCCAATGAGGAGGCAGAGCAGGAAGGCAATAAAAACACCGGTTAGATGGGAAGAAGCTCTCTCTGTGGAAGCTACTGCTGGTGGTAAGCTAAAGCTAGTCGTGGCTATTGCTCTGATCTCCTTGGCTATTACATCTGCATTTGGCTCTGTGTTTCTTGTTTAATAAGACCGTTTAGAAATTTGTCTATAAGAATGAGTTTATTTGGCCTTAAATTTCCCGAGGATGAGAGCTGTCATGGTGGGAAAGTGTGGCAGCAAGAAGCAGACGTGGCAGCTAGGGCAGGGAGTGGAGGGCTCACGTCTACAAGAAGCAGAGAGAGAACGAACTAGAAATGGGTAAGTCTTTAAACTCTCAAAGCCTGCCCAGCAAGGCCGCTCCTCCTAAACCCATTCAAACAGTGGCACCACTGGGGTCAAAGCGTTCAAAGAGACTATGGGGACATCTCATTTAAGCCACCACAGCCGGTAAAGCATTTGCCATACAAATACAAGGACCTGAGTTTAGGGTCACAGCACTCACGTAAGACGCCATGCACAGTGCTGCGTGTCTTTAACCAACCCTGGAGAGGCACAGACAGGCAGATTTCCAGTGCTTGGTGACTAGCCAGTCTAGCTGAACTGGTAAGCTTTAGGTTCAGTGAGAGACCTTGTCTCAAATAATGAGGCAGAGTGACTGAAGAAGATACCCAGTGTCAGCTTCTGGCCTTCCAACACATACACACAAACACACACGCACGCGCGCGCACACACACACACACACACACACACACACACACACACACACACACAGTAATACAGACTAGGCAGTAGCCCGTTTCGCTCCTGAAATGCTCACTGGTAAGCAGCAGAGATATGGTTAGAATAACAACACATCCACACTATATACTTTCTCTTTCCACACAACTTCTACACAGCTGTCTTTTCCTGCTGTGGAAGCTTGACTCGACACCTACCAAGTGCAGGGGACACAGACTTAAAATCATCAAAGGCTCTGCTCTCATGGAGACCACAGTCTAGCAAGACATGCACACACAGAGTGTGCTGTTCTGTGAGCTGTTCTATCAAACTGCGTGTATACTCAACCTTTACTATTGAAATATGGAGTGTATGCATTGCTGTATGAAGTGGGATGTATCGTTTCCTCACAGCCACACATGATGCACCGTATTTTAGTGTCTATCTCTTCTGAGAACACTGGGGATGATAGAGTTTGCTAGCGCAGTTTAACAACACCTTAACTTACAGGGCGTAACTATGGGTGTTCTTGAGAATTCTATCCCACCCCACAGCAGCCCCTTCCACACAGCTGTGAACGGCAATATAGACACCTGTTTTGAGGCTGAGTATGGAGGTTGGCTCCAGTTCACACCACTGCACACTCCTCTGCTAATGTTGAGTAGGTAAATTTTGGAGTCCAATAAATTACCACATGAATAAAGTTCATCAACCAATTTTCAGATTCTCCAACAATCCCACCAAAGGTGTGCTGGGAGACAGCACCTTGGACTTGGGATTTTTACAAGGACACCTCATTTTCCTCATGTTTCTCATAACAGCTGCTCTGCAGAGTTCTGGACTTTCTGTCTCAGCCCCCCTTCTTCTACAGCACGAGGTAAAAATAGTGCTGCCATTATTTAGGAAGTGGAGACAGGAACAACATTTGGGGAGTCTCTGAATGATCACATCGTCCTTAGAAGAAAAGAAGATCCAACGCCAATATTTTCATATTCCCCCCCTTCTACGTGGGATTTTTAAGTGCAACCAGGGGGATTTCAGATCTGGCTATTTTCAGGAGAAAATATTTTTTAAACTCTATCGAGCAAGTTGGGCAGTGGTGGCACATGCCTTTGTCCCAGCACTAGGGAGGCAGAGGCAGGCAGATCTCTGTGAGTTCAAGGCCAGCCTGGTCTACAAGTGAGTTTCAGGACAGCCAGAACTACACAGAGAAACCCTGTCTCAAAACTTCACCACCCCACCAAAAGAAGAAGAAGAAAAAAGACTGTTGAGCCAGGTGTAGAGACACACAATTATAATCGTAATCTCAGCACCTGGGAGGCTAAACCAAGACAATCCCAGGTTTAAGGGGTGGGCGTCCTAGTTAGGATTTCTATTGCTGTGCAGAGACAGTATGACCATGGTAACTCTTATAAAGGAAAAGCCCCATTAGTGTGCCTTGATGAACAAACACAAGCTAGGAATGGACACGAGACTTCTCGGTAGTGATATATTGTGTACCCTAATAAACTTATCTGGGGATCAGAGGACAGAGCCAGCCACTAGATTAGACAGAGAGGCCACACAGAGGTGACACCTTTAATCCTATCACTCAGGAGGCAGAGATCTGTCTAGATCTCTGTGAGTTCAAGGCCACATTGGAAACAGAGCCAGGCAGTGGTGGCACACACCTTTAATCCCAGTACTGTGAAGAACACATGCCTTTAATCCCAGGAAGTGATGTCAGGGCAGAGAAAGGTATATAAGGCGTGAGGAAACAGGAACACTTGCTCTTTAGACTGAGAATTCCATAGAGGTAAGAACTAGTGGCTAAATCAGTTCAACTGAGACTCTCAGGGGTGAGGACTCAGAGGCTTTCAGTCTGAGGATTCTTGGAAACAGAATCGGCTGAGGAGTTGGCGAGGTGAGGTTGACTGTGGCTTGTTCTGCTTCCTCAGTATCTGACTCTGTTTTTTTTTTTTTAATTATAAGATTTTAAGATTCGTGTTACACTTCTCTCCTTATAAAATACAGTCAAGTGAGCCATCTTTGAGGAAGAGGCCACCGCTCTCCCTTAAATAGCTGTGTCAGCCATGACTTAGGTCTAGCCGGTTCCCTGAAAGGCACATTCATATTCAAACAATAACCCTTCCTTTTCTCTTGTGCAATTCTGAGCATCAAACCCAGGGCCTCACACATGCTAGCCAAGACTCTTACCACTGAGCCACGCCCTCAGCCTCAGGATGAATAGTCTGTATCCAAATTGTCCCCGTTTGTTAGGGAGTCTTCCATCCTCTCTCTGCCTTGAACAATCAAAATAATAAGTAATAGTAATAATGTTTCTATATTGGGATAGAGAATGAAAATTTTATTTTAAATTAAACTATTTTAAATTAAAACTAGCCGGGCGGTGGTTGCGCACGCCTTTAATCCCAGCACTCGGGAGGCAGAGCCAGGCGGATCTCTGTGAGTTCGAGGCCAGCCTGGGCTACCAACTGAGTCCCAGGAAAGGCGCAAAGCTACACGGAGAAACCCTGTCTCGAAAAACCAAAAAAAAAAAAAAAAAATTAAAACTAAACATAGTTTTTTGATAGTTCATTCTGTAATTTGTCATTCAAGCTTAATTCCCTTTTGGTTCTTCCACAGCTCTCTGATTTCACCTTCCACAGCTCTTAACCATTGCGTTAGTGCTGTCAACTTCGAAGAATCTAGAAGGGAAGTCAGGACAGGAACTCAGTACGGGAACCTGGAGACAGGAACTGAAACAGAGGCCATGGAGGGGTGTTGCTTGCTGGTTTGTTTTTCATGGTTTGCTCAGACTGCTTTTTTTATACAACCCAGAACCAACTGCCAGAGGATGGCACCACCCACAGTGGTCTGGGCCCTGCCACATCAATCATTAACCAAGAAAATGCCCCACAGTCTTCTTTCCAATAGGCCAGTCTTACAGAGGCATCGTCTTAATTGAGGCTCCCTCTTCTCTAATGACAAAAAGGCTAACCAGCATTGTGTGTGTGTGTCTGCATTATAGAATGGTTACAAAAGGGTTAAAGAAGTCATGCAATTCAAAGATTCTTTCCTGGAGGCAGAGGCAGATATAGATTGCAAAGACAGCCACTGCAGTGCTTTGGTAAGGACCCCAGTTGGAGAGCTGTTGGAGTCACAGGGCTGGGCTCAGGGTTTCAGAGCCAGACCACAGGGGTCAGTCAAAGTGTAGAGGTGCAGGACTGTGAAGGTGAGGTGCAAGACCAGGACTGGATAGATGGGTCGATGGAGAGACAGCAATTTAAATAGGTCATGTCAAACAGTGGTGATAGAGCTGAGCTGAAGGCCTGGGGAATATTGGGAACTCTCTGCCTATTGGTACAAAGACACAGACACACATAGACAGACAGACAGACAGATACACACATACACACATACACACACACACACACACACACACACACACACACACACACACACACTCATGGAGGCTTTTTCTTAATTATAAATGCCCAGCCTTAGCTTGGCTTGTTTCTAGCTAGCTTTTCTTAACTTTAAATTATCCCACCTACCTTTTGCCTCTGGGCTTTTTCCTTTTCTTCTGTAATCTTACTTTCACTCTTACTCTGTGGCTGGCTGTGTGGCTAGGTGGCTGGTCCCTAGCATCCTCCTCCTTCTCTCCCTCCTTCACCCCAGATTTCTCCTTCAATATATTCTCTCTGCCTGCCAGGCCCGCCTATCCTTTCTCCTGCCTCGCTGTTGACCATTCAGTTCTTTATTAGACCATCAGGTGTTTTAGACAGGCACAGTAACACAGCTTCACAGAGTTAAACAAATGCAGCACAAACAAAAGTAATACACCTTAAAATAATAGTCTACAACACTTACGTGTTCCCAACCTACTTTGAGAAACTTGTAAACGGTAACTTTTTCCTTTCAGGAGTAGGTTATTTGTCAGTTTTTGCCTCAATCTGTGTACTCATCTTGTATCCACATTTAGACTCAGAATGGGGCCAAGTGTTCCTTGTAAAATGGAGTCACTCGGGGCAAGGCACAACCTAATGGCCAGTTCGTTCTACACTTAGGAAGTAATCCAGAGAAAAGTACTACCTGATCTCTACATGTTTCAAGCTGTGTTCGGCTGTGATGCAACTTCGCCATGCTGTGTCTTCTCTGTCACTCTGATCCAGGTGATGATGGAGTGGCTATGTAAGAACAAGAATGATTTTTATTCAAACCTTGAGCTGGATTAATCTCAACAAGATGAGCAAATGCACTTCAACAATGTGGAGACAATCTGGAAGTTCAGATATGGTAAGTATTACAATCAAATAAAAGGTGTTATTATATTTACAAATTCACCATAGACCCCTGTCTTAGCTACTGTTCTGTTGCTGTGAAGAAACACCATGTGTAGTGGGTAGCTGTTCCAGCTTTGACCTGGAAGTACTATCCCCATTGAGGCTTTTGATAACTGTCCCGCCTAGAAGGCAGAGCCAAGAGAGGAGCCCTGAAGACCCGAGATCCGGATGGGCGGGCTCTCTTGGTTCCTGGATCCTGAATGCTAGAGGGAGACTGAGCAGAGTTCTCTAGAGAACACTGCTGGACTGCGCTTCACCTTTCCCAGACCCTGTAACCTATCCCTTCACTTGTAAGTTACCCCACAAGATAAACCTCCCTTTACGTGGAGTTGCCTTAATATTAAAACCAATAACCGTGACCATGGCAACTCTTATAAAAGAAGGCATTTAAATGGGACTGACCTACAGCTTCAGAGATTCAGTCCATTACCATCATGGCAGGGAGCATGGAGGCACGCAGGGAGCATGGTGCAGGAGAATAGCCAAAAGTTCTACATCCAGATCCCCAGGCAACAGAGAGAGACGCTGGGCCTGGCTTCAGCTTTTGAAATCTCAAGGCCCAGCCCCAGTGACTCACTTCCTCCAACAAGGCCACCATCTCCTACTCCATTTCAAGTAGTGCCACTCCCTGATGACTAAGCATTCAAATATATGATCCTACGGGAGCCTTTCTTATTCAAACCACCACAACCCCTGAAGGAGAATTATTCAATATGTATGTCCAATGCTGTTTCCTGGGACAGTCACAGACAAAATGAATCACAGTCTCAGAGGGAGGTGTCTGCCCCTTTATATCCAGGCAATTCTTGTGTCTGGTGTTGGTGATAGAACCCAGGGCCTTAAGCATGCTAGGTAGGTGCTCTACAGCTTAGCTCCCAAGCATCTCAAGAATTATATTAAATTCAAGAGATACATGCTGGGAGTATTTTGAGATGTTTCATATGACTTCATACCATCTAATGTCACAACGCATCATATTGATAACTGTGAGTGTCCAATAGTCCCAATCTTGATCTTATCCTAAAATGCTCTATAATTTCTGCCTTGGTTTCTTACTCAAAGACAGGACTGGTAACTTAGCTGGTAGAATGTTTGCTCAGCATGCATGGAGCCCCAGGTTTGATCTTTCAAACCATGTATATTTGATATGGTTGTAAATACCTGTAATCCCAGCATTTGAGGCGGATACAAGAGGATCAGAAGTTCAAGGCTGTCCTCAGCTACATCGTGAGTTCAAGCCCAGTCTGGGGTATGTGAGACCCTGTCACAAACAACAAAAACAAAAATCTTACAGGATGTTTGGGTTCATGTGAACGCTCTTAGAACCAACCCACTGACAATCTGGTCTTGGTCTTGATGCTTTTTATTCATATCCAGTAAGTCCTTGACACACAAAGAATATAGTGAGGTTAATGTTGCATTCATAATTAAAGCACAGTGAATTTTGAGTGTTTTCCATCTCAGGCATAGCGTCAAGCAACTAAAATAAGTTTTCAATTAAACCTACAGTTACTTACTTAGAAATAGCTCTCCTGTCAATCCTGAATTAAGGCAACTCCCAGGGAAGCGTCGTACTGAGAAAGAAACTAAATTCCCTGATCTTGTGGCTGCACATCCCATCCTTGACTAAGTGACTGTTTCATGAGGACAATAGCCATTTGGGAGTCCTTTTCAGTCGGGCTGAGACTGTACTCTCTCCTCACCCGAGCCACTGGGCTACAATTGTACATATAATTGTGTGGTGTCTTAAAGGCGTTTTCTGTGTAGTTTTTATCAGAGAACGGCAGAAGATGACCAGAACCAAAAATACTTTTCTTCACATTGTGAAGCGGACTTTCAAGCTTTCGTCCATTCTTCAGCAAATGAAAAGCAAATGCCATGTAATCACAATTTCCTGGGATGTAAAACCATTAAAGAGGCACATTGATGCCCTCTGAATGGAGACACTGTAGCATGATTTGGATTGGCTCTGTTCTAGGGGGTTCTTGACACTCATATGCTCAAATCAAATTTTTCAAAGGGTTCCTTTGTGTCCAAGACACCCAGACGGCCTGATCTCAACGATGCATTTCTGGGTGAATGCAGATGGCAATGGGGTGGAGTTGGGGGTAGGAAACGTCATTAAAGACTGTGTTAATTCAATCCATACTTCAGGCTCGACGGTGATCTGAATTCCATTTTTCATATCGGTGTAAAGTGAAATGCTTTCAAGTTGTACTGTCAACCGAAGGGCTTTCTTGCTTGCTTTAAATTTGAAGGAAAACAAGGGCCAAATATCAGTTAGTTAGGGTTTTAGCAGAAGCAAGGCTAAGAAACACCCCAACTCGGTTCATAGCTAATTAAAGGAGGTACAGGTAGAGCAGAAAGTATTTTGAAACCATGTTAATCTTTTTAGGTCACTGAGAGAGCTTCTTCATCACAGTTTGAAAAGTATTTCTGAGGTGTGTGTTTGTAGATAGTCTTTGTTTTTGATGTTGGTACAGGCTAATGTACTCCAGGCTGGTCTTGAACTCATTATGTACGGAAGGATGTCCTTAGACTTCTGATTCTCCTGCTTGTCAATTTTGACTTGCACTCCACCTCCCAAGAGACAGGACTATAGGCATGTGCTACCATGCCTGATGTATTTGATGCTGGGGATTGAACCCAGGGGTTCATTCATGCATTCCAAGTCATCTGTCTACTCACTGAGCTACTTTCCTAGTCCTGTGTGTACAGTCTTCAAACATCTCACAAATAAAACTCTATTTACGTGTGTGTGCGTGTGCATGTGCGTGTGTGTGTGTGTGTGTGTGTGTGTGTATGTACATGCACGATGATGCATGTGTGTGAGTGCAGTCACACGTGTGTTACAGTGTGTGGAGGTCAGAGGACAGCTTTCAGGAGTTCATTCTGTCCTTCCACTCTATGGGTCCCGTGGATCGAACTCAGGTTGTCAGGTTTGGCTGCAAGCACCTTTCCTCATGGAGCCCTCTTATTAGTCAATGTAGGTAGAGTCGTAAAGCGGTTTCCGAAAGCTGGGGCGATTTCCCAGGAAAATATTTGTGTATTTAAAAAAAACAAGGTTTGTGTTGTATGCTCAGAGATGCATAACATCATCTTTTACTACTGATTACTATGGATGGAATGCTGTTCCAGGGAGGTCCACTTTGCCTCCTAAGCGCTGGGACTAAAGGCGTGCACCACCACTGCTCAGCTGTGGTGCATGCTGTTAATCCCTGCACTCGGCAGGCAGAGCCAGGCTGATCTCCGAGTTCGAGGCCAGCCTGGTCTGCAGAGCGAGTTGTCAGTATTGAATGTCATAAAGTACTCAGTGAAGTGCCTTGGACCTTGCCAAAAAAAAAAAAAAAAAAAAACCACCCCACTTTGTTTCTCTATTACAGCAGGTCTTATTTTAGGTTCTCCACACAGGAGGGGATTCATCCCTCAAAATGGAGACCATCCGTGAAGAGACTGAGGCCTTGAAGCAGCTGGGTGAGAAGGGTGGAGAGCGAGAGCGTGGTTGGGCTCTGGGTGGGTAAGCGAGGTCACAAGGGCCCGAGGCCGGAACTGCATGGAGCAGGAGTGATACACGTCATTCAGAGAAGGAGAGATTCGGGACTGGATAGACACTCCAGCCAGTGTCTGAAGTCCGAACTCATAGGACGCTGGTTTGTTGACTCAGTCGCACACTGGAAAGTGAGTTTGGTGAAAATTCCCTCCTTCCTTTTCGTTCTTTCTTTCAGCAGAGTCTCATTGTGTCATCCAGGATGGCCTCAAATGAGAGATTCTCCTGCTTCAGCCTCTTGGACACCGAGACAACAGGTGTGTGCTGCCATGGCTTGAGTTAAGGGATTTTCTTCTTTCTTTTTTCTTTTTCTTTTTTTCTAGATAAGGTTTCTCTGTGTAACAGCCCTGGCTGTCCCGGAACTCGCTCTGTAGACCAGGCTGGCCTCGAACTCGGAGATCAGCCTGGCTCTGCCTGCCGAGTGCAGGGATTAACAGCATGCACCACAGCTGAGCAGTGGTGGTGCACGCCTTTAGTCCCAGCGCTTAGGAGGCAAAGTCAAGTGGATCTCTGTGAGTTTGAAGTCAGCCTGGTTTACAGAGTGAATTCCAGGACAGCCAGGGCTGTTACACAGAGAAACCCTGTCTCGAAAAACAAAACAAACAAACACAAAGCATGAACCACTATGCTCAGCTTGAGTTAAGTGATTTTCAATAAGTCTTTGGTGACTTTCACCAGGCCCATTTTCAAGGAACCCCTTAAAGGGATTATATGTAGACACGTGGGCCTGGATCACATGAACATGAACAGGAGAATTTGCCTCTGAGAGATGAAAGCAGACCTGTAGTTCCCTTGGCTTGGGAAAATGTTGCAGTAAATCAGATGTTCTAAGTGCATTCCAGCGCACAGCATGTGCTGCTCTGAACGGAAAAAGCCAAGTAATTGTGTTTTGATCGTGTAGGATCCACTGTGTTGCTGTTGTTGTTGTTTGAAAAACAAAGAAAAGCAAATAAGCTGAGAGCTGAAATTTTGGGGGAGTACATTAATTAATCCAGTCTCATGGATGAGAATCGATTCTCAGCATTCTTTACACGTACAGTTCTCTGAAGAGGGTCCCGTGGAGAAGGTGGTGGCAGACACAGGAAAGGGTAGCGGGGAGGTCTGCCATAGGTAAATTCCAACCTTCCACGGCAGCACGTCGTGATGGGCAGCAATGCTCTCGGGACAGGCCATCTGGAATCCTAAAGTGTTCTGAAACTCGTAAGTGAGGACATTTAGCAGAGAGTCAAAAGCACGTATTCTGAAACCCAAGTACCTAGGCTTAAATCCCAGCAATGTCATTTCCGAAGATGACAGTTCTTGGTTTCTTCACTTGCACAAGAGTGCCAAGTCTGTCTCACAGGAAAAGAAATTTAGATGCCTGAACTACTTTGTGTACATTCGGTGTGGTTATTCCATAAACAGCATTCAGTATCCATATGTATTCCATTCCATACTGTGTACTGATTCTGTGAAAATGGTTTTACTATAGTAGAGACTACATCAGTGGCTGTGACTGACCTACAGATTAGAACTCATAACTCCCCAGCCACTACAGTCCAATGAGAATTTCTTTTGCAAAGATTAACACCCTCCTAATAGCTGAGTGGTAGTGGCACATGCCTTTAATCCCAGCACTAGGGAGGCAGAGACAGGCAGATCTCTGTGAGTTCAGGGCCATCCTGGTCTACAGAGCGAGTTCCAGGACAGCCACAGCTGTTACACAGAGAAACCCTGTCTCAAAAAACAACAAAAGACCTTCCTACTAGAGGATGTTCCAGAATACCTGGAGGGACATTTGAGATACACATTAATGGAATTTACATGATACACATTCCACCCCTATTGTTCATTTGAATAAAATTAATATCAACCAAAACAAAACAAAAAAATGAAAGAATAAAACAAACAAAAATTCAGTTTATTGAAGCAAAAGTTTTCATGTGAATTGATAATTCTTGTCCACCAGGGGGCAGTCCTCTCATGGAAACCAAGAACCAACAGGCCAAGAATAAATAAAAATCTGTCATTTAAAAAAAAGAAAGAAAGGAAATTCCTTCTTTAAAATTAAGTTCAATTTCACTAAAATTTCCAGAACTGTTCTTGATCTCTGTCAGATGGACAACTGAGAGACAGGACACAAAAGGAAGCCACTCACTCCTCTGGAACGGAGCTTCAGAGGCAGGCAGATGAGCATGGTCTCCAGGGGTACTCTCTGAGGCAAACTGACCCACTACCTCAGTTACTGTTCAGAACAAGATGTAGATGCAAGAGAACCAATGGCAATTCGCGGCAGTACCAAAGCCTCAGGAGATACTCATCAAAGGATGCTTTTCGTCCTGGCCTGGCCCTTTTAAAAAGTGGTATAGAGAGCAGTCACTGTAAAAATAACAATGAGCAACTCAGGAAATACATCCTAAAGCTTAGAATGCTGGCCCATGTTTTGTCAAACCTGGGGTCTTTATAGCAAAATAAATGACCATGTTTCAGGCTCTGGGTTGACGTCTGGCCTGGAAGAGATGTACTTCATGATGGTCAGAATATAGATGCCATACTTAGAGATAGAAAGAAATGAGGTTTTTTGAAAAAATTATTGATATTTTATGTATGAGTGCTCTGCTTGCTGGCAGAGCATCCGATCCTATGATAGATGGTTGGGAGCCGCCATGTGGTCACCGAGAATTGAACTCAGGACTTCTGGAAGAGCAGCCAGTGCTCTTAACTACTGAGCCACCTCTCCAGCTCTGAAATGAGGCTTCTTCAACTCTGAAAATCTCTCCTATTTGGGGGAAGCTAATGTGGTGGACCACAAGAGCTAAGGGTCAGTTGAGTTCCAATGTGCTACATAATTTGCAACAAACTAGACCCTGTACTGTGTAGGAGAAAGATTGACGGATGACCTTGATGTAAAAGAGATAGAAATTTTAGCATCTTTTAAGCTGTGAGCCTTGGGCAACATGTGAGTAGGAGAGCGTTGCCAAACCCTGAAGGACTGACTAATGAGGAGGGAAGAAATTCAAGCCAGATCTCCAGGCTTTCTCACCACAGGGATCACCATATCCTATCACATCACGGATTTATAGGGTTTGACCTATTACAAAACACTTTGCAACACAATGATCTCCTAATTCCTCCACAAATGGGATTTCGAAAGGTTTCAATAAGATAATCCACAGAGTGTTTGGAGGGTGCCTGGGCCTCAGGACGGAGGGAGATGCCAGTGTTGTGATTTGATCCTGTAACCTAGACACTGTCCTATCCACATTGACTTCCTTCTTTCCTTCCTTCCTTCGTTCCTTTCTTCGTTCCTTTCTTCGTTCCTTCCCTCTCTTTCTTTCTTTCTTTCTTTCTTTCTTTCTTTCTCTCTCTCTCTCTCTCTCTCTCTCCCTCTCTTTCTTTCTTCCTTTCTTCCTTCCTTCCTTCCTTTCTTTCTTTTTAGAATAAAAGCTCAAGGAAAATAAGGGGCTCATTCAGCGTTACACAGCAGCAATGTCAGGATCCACACCCTGAACCTGTCTGTGTTTTCCCTCTTTGGTACATGTTCCAAGAAATTATTTAGAGAACCGTATATAGCACCGTATGGGTGAGTTTGGGCTCTTTTGTTTTCTTTACCGATAACAAAGTGAGGGCCAAGTTAGATACCCCGCCATGGGCTTTCCCCTTGGCTTCATGTCTCACTGACAGGACTCAGGCTTTTTTGCAGTTTGTTCTTAGTTTGCCTTTTTTGTTTGTTTGTTTGTTTTGTTAATGAGACAGGATTTCATGTTGTCATGTGGGTCTCAAAGTCTCTAGTACCTAAAGATGGCCTTGAACTCCTGATCGTCCTAATTCTACCTTCCAAGGCACGAACTATGCTAGGGTCAGGCCAATGTGGTGGTTCTTAACCAAAACTGAGCGTAATAGTGTCCTCGGGAAGTTTTGTTTTTCGAGACAGGGTTTCTCTGTGTAGTTTTGGTGCCTGTCCTGGATCTTGATCTGTAGACCAGGCTGGCCTCGAACTCACTGGCTCTGCCTCCTGAGTGCTGGGATTAAAGGCGTACGTCATCACTGCCCAGCTTGTTGTTGTTTTTTGTTTTGTTTTGTTTGTTTTGTTTTTTTTTTTGGTTTTTCGAGACAGGGTTTCTCTGTGTAGCTTTGCGCCTCTCCTGGAACTCACTTGGTAGCCCAGGCTGGCCTCGAACTCACAGAGATCCGCCTGGCTCTGCCTCCCGAGTGCTGGGATTAAAGGCGTGCGCCACCACCGCCCGGCCTGTTTTTTGTTTTTTTTTTAAGTACTGAGAGGGGACCCCCATAACCAGTCCTAATCAAATGAGGTTCCATTCCTCTTTGGTTTCTGCAGGGGTAGGCGTGAACCTGAAACCCAGGCCCTTGCTCCTCCTGTTGGTCTCATGAAGGATAGCACGGTCACAACGGGACACTTGCTACAGAAAAATTAGACTTCAAAACAAAAGCTACCCACAGAGGTCCATTTCCAGGCAAAGGTGTGGCGGTTAGGAAACGAGGTACCCTAGAAGAAGTCAGACCGCGGTGAATGTGCCGGCTCATTTCTCCAGCCGTGGTACGCCAGAGAGGAGCTCCCCCTTCCACAGAGACAAAGAGAGCAGGTGTGCTGGGAACCACTCGGTCTCCCTGGAAGTGTAGCAGGAGTTATGGGAGTGACCCACACTTCTCAGAGTTCCTTGATGGTAGTTACTGTTTATGCATGGGTGCGTGCCTCTGGGCCTGAGAACGGTCTCTTACACTTTTGTACTTGATAAGAGTATATAGTTGCCGGGTGGCGGCGGTGGCGCATGCCTTTAATCCCAGCACTCAGGAGGAAGAGCCAGGTGGATCTCTGTGAGTTCGAGGCCAGCCTGGTCTACAGAGGGAGAGCCAGGACAGCCAGGGCTACACAGAGAAACCCTGTCTCGAAAAACAAACAAACAAAAACAAAAACAAAAAAGAGTATATAGTATAGGTCCCAGAATAAGCAGTAATCCAAGTTTAAATGCATAGTGGCATCCATTAACCAAAATATTTCACTAGTCAAACCAGTCGGGTAATCCTTCAGCTCCAAACTGACTATGAGAAGATTCAAGTCTAATGTTAAGTAATCCTGAGACCAAATTTTCCAGCTAATTGTAAAACACGGAGGCCCCTTTTAATTCCCCTCCAGTGACAATTCACCTGGTCTTGGCTCCACCTCCAAAAGGCAGCAGACAGTTTCTGTAGGAAGCCCTGGTCAGAACCGCCAGGGCAATGCTGGATGTTGAGCTGGATCGTCCAGATAGCCTGGCTGAACTATTTCCTTCCAAGGCTGACATTGAAATTGGGAAACCCCCACCACCTTTATAAATAATTATTCCCTGATAGTTGGCAGCAGGTCTTCAAAATTTGCCTCAAATGAGCAAAGTGTAAGTTGTATCACTGTTTAAATATATCTCGTTTTTCTCTTTGTAAAACGCAAGACTTTTTTTCTGGTTGGTCTGCAGCTTGGGGAGAACGGTATTTGTAAGTTGCCCTGCCTTGGGTTAATCATTGCGCTCTCTGTCTGTCTGTCTGTCTGTCTGTCTGTCTCTGTCTCTCTCTGTCTCTGTCTCTGTCTCTGTCTCTCTCTCTCTCTCTCTCTCTCTCTCTCTCTGTCTGTCTGTGTGTGTGTGTGTGTGTGTGTGTAGGCACTGGCCTGTATGGGATCAGTTTGAGAAATCTTTTTTTTTTTTTTTTTTAAGGGGCATGGCATTCTCACTTTGGAGGGATAAAGGCCATGCGAACAAAAGTTTTCGGCACACCACAATGGAGCCTGTCAATTAGACTAGGTAAAGCTAACACAAATGAATGCGTTCCTGAAGAAGATGGAACATGGCGAGGGAGAGAAAATGAGGCCAAAGGAATAAAGGACATTAGGAGTGACAGCGATTCTGTGCAGGGACCTTTAGGAGCACGTGTGCTAGCCCCAGCAATGCTCTGATAAAGAGCGACAACACAAAGGCCTGCTCCTGGCTCACCCTAAGTCACAAATAACCAGAATTCCCAGGGAAAAGTCATGTTTCCATCTAGCAGGAGTCCTCTAGATGCCAGAAAGGACGCTCTTCTGGGATGTCAAAATATGGATAGACTCAGAAATGTCTGGAAGCATTTAGTGGCGCTTTATAATATCTCCATAGTAGAAAGGAAAAATACGCATGCCAAAAGTGCATTCCCAGTTTTAAAATTTTTATCTCAAAGGGCAAAATGGGATGCATCGATTGAGAGAACATCACTTTTTTTTCCTCTGGCTTCACCAGAGGGGGCAGCTTGTGTGTGCAGCAAGGGGCCTGAGATATATAGCTCTGCAGAGCCCATCATTTGTAGTGATTTATTAGTTAAGAAATAAAGCATGACGGGTGGGTGTGGTTACCATAGCCTAATCACACCCCTAGGGTGAGACTACACTACTCACAACCAAATTCCCCCCAGGGGTGTGATTAGCTCATGAAACCCTGCCTCCCACAACTGCCAGACTCTTTAAGGTCATTTATTTATTAAAAAGAGGGGGGGCCAGTGGAATCCCTTCTGCAGAGTGTGTCTGTGGATGACCCTGGTCTTCCTGAAAAACAAAACAAAGCACACAAACAAACAGCCAAACCCGGAAGGATTTGCTGTCCGCTCCCCAGTACGGCTTCCTGTTTAATTACAAAACGAACTTACCAAAATGGCACATTCACAGTTTCTGTGCACGTTTGTATTCAGCGTCATCCTCACGAGCCAGGAAGAACTTCAGGCTAGTCTCTCCGTCTCCCACTTGCATGGCACTAGGATGGTAGCCTTGGGGAACAGAACCTAATAAAACACTTCTGGGCTGATAATTAGTTGTTTACTGATTTATTATATTTCTGTTGTCTGTTTGCAAGGCTGCCTTGAAAGATTTAAAAGATTTAAAGATTCAGCAATGAACCACAATCCTGAAACTAAGTAAGTTGAATAAAAGGCCTTT